>NC_053166.1:95686531-96376531 GCF_016835505.1 Polypterus senegalus | reverse complement strand
CGATTCGCTTCTTACTGCATCAATAAACAGCTCGCCTTCTTCTTTATCTGAGACCTGACACACTGCATGCACGGGTTTTTTACACTGTCTTCCTTTAGCGGACATTGACTTTTTCCAACGTGTGCTTTGTTTTGGATTTATGAATATGCTTGTATGTATCAAACGCCATATTTTTGCTGCCTTTTCAATTGTGTAATCGGTTTTGTTCAGCTTTGGAACTGTTGCTTTTATCTGTGCACTGTGTCAGTTCACGTGAGACGCTCGTGTACATGCATCGGTTCCCAGCTGTGCTGGTGCCATCTCGCGGCTATGTCCATGGCTGTATTTAATGTTGCCTTAGTCCTGGCACTTAAAACTTTCTCTCGCAGTTTCGCTGAGTTTGTGTCAAACACCACCCTGACCATCTCATCTTCCTCTCCATAAGCACAGTCCTTCACCCGTGAATATTTACCCGGGCAGTTTGCTATTGGATTGCTGCTGACGGACGGCCTTATATGGGCAGGCACTAAATTACAAACGCCAGCGCAGCCTGTCTATGAACTTAATTTAAAGTGTAGGTTTACATCGTGCTTTGTTTCCGAAGTAGCAGAACTCATGAATATGGTTGTATATGTCACATGTTCGCTTCTTATTGTTTCGCTGCCTTCTTAATTATATAATGCATGTTTTCTTCAGCGCTTTTTTGAGGTCTTCCTGGTTTTCTATGTACTGCGTGATTACGGGAGGCGGATGATGTCACACGAAACTCCGCCCCCGGCGGTTGAAGCTCATCTCCATTACAGTAAATGGAGAAAAACTGCTTCCAGTTATGACCATTACGCTGTAGAATTTCGATATAAAACCTGCCCAACTTTTGTAAGGAAGCTGTAAGGAATGAACCTGCCAAATTTCAGCCTTCCACCCACACGGGAAGTTGGAGAATTAGTGATGAGTCAGTGAGTGAGTGAGTGAGGGCTTTGCCTTTTATTAGTATAGATAGAGATATATATAACTTAAAAGAACATTCAAATTTCTTTACTCTTATGTAAAATTATATAAAAAATAAACTATGAGATTACATACACATATATACACACATATATATACACATATATATACATATACACATATATATATACATACACATATACATACACATATATATACACATATACATACATACATACACACATATATATATATATACATATATATATACATATATATATATATATATATACATACATATATATATATACACATATATATATATATATATATATATATATATATATATATATATATATATACACACATACACACTGTGTGCACAATTATTAGGCAAGTGAGTAATTTGACCATATTATTTTTAATGCGTATATTCCAAATCCAAGCTGTATTAACTTGAATGCTTATTGGATTTAAGCACGTCAGGTGATGTGTATTTGTGTAATGAGGGAGGGTGTGGCCTAAGGAGATCAACACCCTATATCAAGGTGTGCAGAATTATTAGGCAGCTAGTTTTTCTCAGGCAAAATGGGCCAAAAAGAGATTTAACTGACTCTGAAAAGTCAAAAATTGTAAAAGTCTTTCAGAGGGATGCAGCACTTTTGGAATTGCTAAGATATTGGTGTGTGATCACAGAACCATCAAACATTTTGTTGCAAATAGTCAACAGGGTCGCAAGAAACGTGTTGAGAACAAAAGACACAAATTAGCTGCCAAAGATTTGAGAAGAATCAAACGTGAAGCTACCAGGAACCCATTATCCTCCAGTACTTTCATATTCCAGAGCTGCAACCTACCTGGAGTGCCCAGAAGTACAAGGTGTTCAGTGCTCAAAGACATGGCCAAGGTAAGGAGGGCTGAAACCCAACCACCACTGAACAAGAAACATAAGTTGAAACATCAAAACTGGGCCAAGAAATATCTGAAGACAGATTTTTTTCAAAGGTTTTATGGACCGATGAGATGAGAGTGACTCTTGATGGACCAGATGGATGGACCTGTGGATCAGTAATGGGCACAGAGCTCCACTCCAACGTGGAGGTGGGGTACTGGTATGAGCTGGAATTTTTAAAGATGAGCTAGTTGGACGCTTTTGCATTGAAGATGAACTCAAAATCAACTCCCAAACCTACTGCCAGTTTTTCAAGACACTTTCTTCAAACAGTGATACAGGAAGAAGACCATGATTTTATGCAGGCCAATGCTCCATCACTTGCATCGAAGTTCTCACTGCGTGGCCAGCCAGTAAAGGCCTTAAAGATGAAGGAATAATGACATGGCCCCTTCCTCATCTGACCTAAACCCTATCGAGAACTTGTGGGCACTTCTTAAACGCTAGATTTACGGGGGAGAAAAACAATACACCTCTCTGAAGAGTGTCTGGGAGGCTGTAGTCACTGCTCCACAAAAGCTGATCGTCAACAGATCAAGAAACTGACAGACTCCATGAATGGAAAGGCTTATGACTGTTATTGGAAAGAAGGGTGGCTATATTGGTCATTGATTGATTGATTTATTTTTTGAAATGTCAGAGATGTTTATTTGTAAATTTTGAGGTGTTTGTTTATTATTCTCACTATAACAGATGAAAATAAACAAGTGAGATGGGAAAATTTTCATTTTTCCTTTAGTTGCATAATAAATCTGCACACTAATAGTTGCCTAATAATTGTGCACATATGTATTCCCTGATGATGTTCACACTCACATTTCCGTTGTGAAACATTCAGGTTTATTAACATTTTGGATTGACTGATAGCACTGTGTTTGTTCCATATTAAAATTAATCCTCAAAAATACAACTTGCCTAATAATTATACACACACAGTGTATATATACACATATATATATATATACACATATATATATATATATATATATATATATATATATATATATATATATATATATATATATATATATATATATATATATATATACATATATATATATATACACACACACACACACACACACACACATATATACAGTAATCCCTCGCTATATCGAGGCTGAAGTCCAAATACTGTAGTTTAACATTCATTATCTGTTGGTTTTCAATCTGTTTCTTCAGTCAAATGCACAAAAATAATATTAGAAGCATTACAGTAATTATGAACTGTTATTGATCCTTCACTATACTGTCTCCCTTCTCAATATGCTGCCATGCTACTTGGTGCAACTATTATACTGACAAGCTGCAACACATGTACTTTGGAAGTGACCCCCAAGACTGAATAAGCCCTGAAATCCAAGTGTGCATGAATTGAATCCTTTTATATTGCCTAGCTTTTGCTTGTATTACAAAATACACAGGGCCACAAAGCTTTTAAGAGTACCTTGATTCTCTAAGTAGGTGTACTTACTTAAACTGACACTTGAGAATGGCAAAATTAAAGCTGTATTTTTATTAAACTAGAACAGAAAACTCACATGATCTTTGAGAAGAGCTTTGTAGTGGGCAGGCCGACTCTGGAAGTACTGTCGGGCCCAGTCACCCATAGTTAAAGCCTTAAAGGTAGCTTCAAAATCTCCTGTTCTCTTAAAACGCTGTAGAACACCCCGCAGGTACTGATGTCTTCGAATAATGGGCTGAGGGCTAATTAGTGGGCACACAAAAAAAAAAGATACATTTTATTTGCATGTTTGTCTCTTAAGTACTACAAAACAGACACAATAAATGGATTCAAAAGACGTATTAAAAAAAAAAAAATGCAGAAAACTGGTGCTTTGAATGATAACAGTCTGACCTTATATTCATCTTGTGGGTGCTGAATCCCAGGTATGGATCCAGGACAAGGCTGGTGGCCAAGTCATCTATTTCACACAGCTCCCGAGCTGTCATTTTGTGGTTTTCCATTGTAGCAAGCGTCTAAACATGCTGCCGCATGCCCAAGTATCACATGGAAAAAATAAAGTTGATGCCTCATTATTCATCATTAAATAATTACATTGATAGTGAGCAAAAAAAAAAAAAAAAGCTGCTCCCAAAACAAAGATACATACATATATATATATATATATCAATTTCTGCTACATTAAATATACAAACAAATATAAAAAATATCAAATATTTGCTTTTTACTATTATCATTGTCGACACATTTTTGTTATTTGTCATTTCTAACTCTTTTATTCAAATACAATTGATCCTATTTATATATAAATTTTTGATTATATTTTTGCACTCTTTCTTATCTCAATTGTTTCATTCCCTGCTTCTTTTCTTATTCAATATTAAATCTAACTCAAGTACAGTATTTCTTTTCATGTGTCGTATGGGGTGCCAACTTTAAAGGCCACAGGTGTGAACGTATATATGTAAAGTAGTACTTGAAGTGGATATCCGTAAGGGCCAATACCCTTATGTATCACATCAATAAATGAACATTAAGAACGAGGAGTGCAGAGCAGTAGCTTTGAGTGTCACAATACAATTTTTGTGGCTTCCCTCTTAGAAATCCAAGCACCACGATCTAAGAACAGCACTGAGCATTGAACTATTTAAGCACTGCAACTGAAGAGGGAAGATGTGAAGTAACCTGTAGAGTTTCCAGCGCAGCATCCAATCAATTGAGGTAGATGGGGCGAAATGAATAACCACAATGAAAAGAAGTATGCTAGAAAACACTGCATCTAAAGACGTTTTAACACTTTGTTTGGTGCCTTGTTTCAAACTCTGGTGCAATTTCCTCAAAAGTCTGGTTCGTTTAGGTAAATATGAACACACCATTCTCATTCATGTGTGGAACAAAACAACTGGTCCGAGACCTTTTGCAAAGGGTGGTCTCAGTACATTTCCAAGTTAACCATGGAGCAGTTCACGTGATGTATGAATGTGGTCCAACACAGGGCCAATTTAACTACAGGAAATATGGTGGATCTGAGGTGAAACTGTGTGTGCTGCGGTTGTCACACTAAGCATCTGCTGTTTTAGCATATTGAGTTGATGGCTAATGGAGCATTAAAAACAATAAAAATGTAAAAATACCTAAGTACAAATGATACATAATTCATAAACACCAACTTGCACAATTGCCAGTCAATCACAGCAAGCCTAACACCTGATCAGGTACCTGGTTCATGCCCCTTGATCATACAGCAATTGAAAAAATGGTTGGGAAGGTGTGAATTCCCTTATAATCAGGTCAATCAAAACAAAGAGAGGCTGACGATCAAGCTTCCTAACCTTATACCATGAAAGTGATGTGTGTAGGTTGGTCGTCCTCTTAATTCAATCACTTGTCGGGCATGATATGAACAAACTAACTTAGGCATAATTGCTGTAAATGTCAAACAAGAATTCCAAAATGAACATTAACAACAAATAGTCATAGGAATTAAGACAGTAGATGCCTAAATTGAGGTTATGTTCATATGGTGACTACTGGGGAGTAAATACACAACATCATACAGTTAAACAAAACTCACCTGACACATCTGCTGTCATAAAACTGAAACACAAAACTAGCCATCTTTTCTACACTTGCCAATTTTAAATGTGCCCTTTTCATACCATGCATAGTCGCAAATATTTATAATAAAACAAGTCCAAAACATGCCCACAACTTGTTCATGGTGTGTATTGATAAATTTATTTTGCTTAAAAGTTTCAGTTCTGAAAAGTAACTGCACTAACAGGCACTATACACATGGTCCCCTTATTCGGAAAAAGGACTATAAATGTGAAAGCCCCCTTATAGTGCTGGTAATCACAAGTAAACAATTGAGAATGCCAGCCCATTTCAAGCACTGATGCAAAGAACTTAAAGAGCAGGGAAATAGGACATCCCTGTTCAAAAATGTTAGATCAGCAAGTAAATATAAATGATTTCAGAAGTTAGGGTTGGAGTCCCCTTTCAAAGTCTGTAGATGCGATTGCATATTACAATGGTGTAGCTTGTGGGTGAACCATTTAAGTTTAAACTGATTGATGTCGTCGTTTTAAGGCTGTTTCTTACATGTATATAAAAATTGAAGAGCATTCCCCTTTGGGCTTTCACACACATTCATATAATGCTGTAATACTGATCAATGCTATACTGTACATGATAAACAGAAGTATCAGGGATTACCACTATTGTTATGTATATAATTGAGATAAACACAAGGGGTTTGGAGTAATAGGTCAGGGGTTTAAAGTTTCTGAAGCCCCATACCCAACGCCACTGCATTGCTTCTGGCTGGTATTGAATTGAAGGATTCTGTCTTCCTCCCTTTTTGCTTCCACCGAAACAACACCTATTAACAGCCAGCCACACCGCCTGACACCAGCACTCGAGGGTTAGCAAACTTACTAACCATTGACCTTTGCATCTTCCTTGAGCTTCTCTGAACTTTTTTTTCTTTCATTTCATACCTGACTTGTAGACAGCAAGTATGATCAGGTGTCTTTTTACTCATCAGGAGACGACCCTCTCTTCAGTCATCCACCCAGCCTATTGGCTAGTCCTGATCCTTCATATCTATAACTCACACCCTAATTCGAGGGCTTAGCATAATCCATCTACAACGTCATACATAAACATCGTCAGGGACAAACACAGACCTATACTTTGACAGCCTCTTAATTTACACATGCAAACATGCATAAGCAAACGTCAATGCATGGAGTGTCTTGTTCTGGGCATTCCACTATACTGCACAATGTGACTTTTTATTATTATTATTTTTTTTTTTTTTAGTTTTAACGTCATTGTGTAAATGTAGCATAATGACAAGGATAGTGCGGACACAAAATCACACTCAGCACACAGTGTTTGTCCATCTGCAATGTTTCTGTGGTAAGAGTGGTGTTCCACAGGGGTCAGTGCCACAGCCGCTGCTATTTTTAAATATATATAAATAATTTGGATAGGAATATAAGTAACAAGTTGGTTAAATTTGTAGATGATACCAAGACAGGTGGATTGGCAGATAATCTGGAATCCTTTGAATCATTACAGAGATACTTGGATAGCATACAGGCTTGGGCAAACTTGTGGCAGATATTTAATGTTAATAAATGTAAAGTATTACATGTAGGAAGTAAACATGTTAGGTCTGAATACACGATGGGAGGTCTGAAAATCTAAAGTACATCTTAGGAGAAGAATTTAGCAATCATAGTGAACTCTACACTAACAATTTTCAGACAGTGTTCACAAACCACTAAGAAGGCTAACAGAATGTAGGATTATATAGCACAATGCGTAGAGTACAAGTCCAAGGAGGTTATGCTCAAACTTTATAAGGCATTGGTGAGGCCTTGTCTAGAGTACTGTGTACAGTTTTGGTCTCCAGGCTATAGCAGCAGGTCATACTAGTGCTAGAAAAAGTCCAGAGAAGAGTGACTAGGCTGATTCCAAGGCTACAGGGGACAAATTATGAAGAAAGATTAAAAGCATTTTCAGTTTAAGCAAAAGAAGAGGAGGCAAGTATTTAAAATAATGAAGGAAAGCAGTATAGTGGATTGAGACTATTATTTTAAAATGAGTTAATCAGCAACACGGGGTATACAGCTGGAAACATATGGGTAAAATTTGCACAAACATTAGGAAGTTTTTCTTTACACAGAGAACCATAGACAAATGGAATAAGCTACCAAGTAGTGTGGTAGACAGTAAGAATTCTAGGAATTTCAAAACTAGACTTTGTTTTTTTAGAATTAAGTGGACTGGCAGGCTTTGTTGGGCTGAAAGGCCTGTTCTCGTCTAGATTGATCTAATGTTGAAAATCAAGGTTACCAAATTTGAATTGTTAATTCTGATGAAATGTTAATTCTAATAATACATTTGTGCTTCCTTTGTTTATATGGCAAAAAGTTATGATACATTTTTTTGGCTGGAACCAAAGCTATCATTTTTATAACATTTCTGCGGGAGGTAGTTTCCCATTTTACAAGTTCTAAATTAACAAGTAACAATTTTAAACAAATTAACTCAAAGTCAAGAACTACATGTACCTTCTACATGTTAAAATTTGTATTGTTAAAAGATGGTGGAAATATGACTGTCTTGTACAAATGTTTGACTATAACAACTCAAGTCTTAAAATTTCTCATCTCCAATGATACAGCCCTGCCAACATTAAGTTTATATGTTATCCTCATGTATTTTCTATTACTAAAAATTGTATTCAGTCATATTAAACAATACATTTCTAATCATCAAGTATTCATCGAGATTTGCAGGTGTTTTGGAGCATAAGGATTATTAATAACCAATTACAAAGACCAAGCAGGTGCTGATCACTTTAATCAATCTATTTGAGTCAATTAAAAAATTGGGCTTAGCATATACTGTATTTTTGAAAAATTCTATCTATTCAATTGCCTTTATCAAACAATTGCTGCATCCTTAAGACTTAAACATAAATTACAATAAGGAAAAATACCTTGCACAGGATTTCTAATCAGTGGTTTTAAAAACATTAACTCAGATTTTAAGTCCTGTTAAACACAAAGGTCATCAGACCATACAAATACATCCACTTGCTCCTTCAGAAATGAAATTTTAATACTAACTCTGAATGTTTTCATTTAAATAGAACTGACCTTAGAACAGCTAAAGAACTATTATAAACTGTATTGCATATACTTAAATATAAACTGTCTTATGTACTGTATATTTAAGTTAAACTATGCACTTGCCATTTTTCTGTGTATTACAAAACTGATACCACACCTCCTTTACTGTCATTTTTGAATGAATTTAAAATGGTGAAGCACTTTCATGTGAAGCATTTAAATACTTATTGGTTTGAGAAAATAAAAAAAAAATCCCTAAATTAAATATCTTCACCTCAAAAGTGGCCCTGTAAACAAGTCAATATTTAGAACTAATCTATGCAAATACCTTGAATGTCTCTTTCTGCTGTGCCTTTTCACTTCCTCTGTTCAAGGGTTTTCCATTTGTTAATATGCAAGTATCTTAGTTGTACTACAATATCATTCCTAAAAAAAATAAAAAATAAATAAAAATAGCACAGAATCTCTTTAAAACTCCAAAAGCCGAACTTTCACAAATTCTCTATGAAATGGAAAACATAAATGTATTAACAAAGTTTTTATAAAGCTATGCAATAACAAAGAATAAACTCACAAAGGAAAAGACAGGCCAGGTATCAGTACAGAAATATTATGCAAAACAGCACCTTCCATAGAATTTCAAAATATGTTGCCTTCTGCTTCTTGAAGGAGGTTTCACTGGATTTGCTTACAATCACCAGAATAAACCATACTTTGAATGATCCATTTAATTTTTAAGTGCATTCACATATTAATGCATGAAGCACCTATTGTAACTGCCCCTGTCTGCCCGTCGGAATGAAAATACCTGACCTCCTTGTGGACCAAATATTTTGAAATGTGGCACACTTATTCTTCAAGAAAACTTGTCAAGACAGTTCAGTTTTCACTGAGATGTCTTGAACAGATTGTGATGAGAAGTTTTAAAAGTTCAAAATCTTGCAATTTGCAAGTTTGACTATCTTAAAGCAGAGAAACAATCTATGCAACTTAAACTATCAATTAGTTTACTGTGTTAATTTAACCTTCACAGTGATTACAACAACTTGTACATTTTATGTACAGTACTTTCCTCTTTTTCACCACCGATAGTCGCAGACAGCGTGCACGGGTACGAAGTTGCCGTTTCTGGCTGCATGTTCACACGTGCATAGGACAGCAATTGGCAAGTTGAGATGGGTGCGCAGGGACCTATAGATATCAGCAAGTTGCTTCTGCTTTATGAAGTCTTCCCAGTAGCATAAAGGCAAACAAAAGAGAAGCAGTGCATCAGCATCTCATTCCTTCAGATGTTATAAATTTCAACAGGTAAGTTAAATGACTTTCCTAACCGTAAAAGTATAAAGTGCAACCACTGAAGAAAAAAGATTCCTGGATATGAATGTAATACCCAGCGGAATGTAAGCCATTGTGCACAGAGCAAATACGCATTTACTTAGTATTTACCTGTCACTAAACCATTTTTATAGCTCCATTATTTGCAGTTCATAATGTTTCTCTATTTTACTGACACTATAGTTTACCAGACATCCTGTATTCAGTCAATGCATCATTTTATTATGCCAAGCATCTAATAAAACACTGCTCAGCTGAGACAAGCAACTCTATATTTAGAATATACCTACGAAACTCCAAGCGGCACAAATCCCCAACAACCCCTACCCACCATAATGTAATATACACTTAATAACATGGTCAAAAGTCGGAGAAAGCTTTGTTTAAGAACTTGTGCTGAATTGGAACAACACTGCGAGGACAACTAAGAAGCAAATAATAACAGACAGAACTGCCATTATTTGTTTACATTTCAGGAACAGTGTGAGCGTATATGCACCACAGCCCACCACTTTCCTTGTCCTGCGTCTGAATCTAACTGTTCTGTAAAATATATAGGTTCCAGCTGCCCTGTGACTATGCCCTGGATAAGCAGATTAGGAAAACAAGTGGTGAATGAAAAGTATTCTAACTTTGGTCACACACCATATGAGCTGAAATTACATTATGCAAATGAACTGCTTCAGGGAACCCTTTAAAACCAGACAAAGTCTTAAAAGAATTCCAACATGTGAAGCCACAGTGAGCAATCATTTTAAGGACAGTGAGCTACCTAAAAGAGTGATATAAAGACCAAGAAACTGCAGTCACTCTCTTTCTGCGATTACCAAGGGGCACATACCAGTGCTCTTCCCATTCATAATTTGCACGCAACAGACTGATCAGGCTGCATTCCCTCAGTTACCGTGCACCAGTGCTAAACTATAGCAAAACTCAGGAATCTCATGCTCCTCCTTCTGTGAAAGAGTACCTGACAGCTTTTTTTGTGGGGAGTGCAAGAATAAAGAAAAAAAATAAAATTGGCAGCTGCACTTTGGTTCTTTGAGGAAATTTGTGCAAAGGTTTGTGACCAATCAACAATATCGACAATTAGCTCAGTCCTATTTGACACCACCTCCAACCACATTTTCTTTAGCCTCCCTTTTGCCTCTTCACCTCCATCCTGGTACGAATTATCATCCAATTATCTTCTGCCTCTCCGGCCACCTATCTAAACTCATTAGTCTGTTTCTCTTCGGCATGAAGACTACTGCCTTCACACAATGTCCTCCTCTTAACATGGAATTTGTCTGCCTCCGATTTTGTGACACTCCACACATCCACCTTATTTCCTTGTCTCTTTATTCCAGCTTTGCTTGATGTTCTGCTTTAATAGCCATTTCTTACTACCATAGAGAATTCTGCTCCTCAAACAACTTTTCTAAACTCTACCCTTCAATGCCAGAGAGAATATCTTAGAAGTCTGGATGGAGGACAGCTCACAGAAAGACTCCATTGCATCTCTCACTCTAGATATCATTGAAATATCTGCAAATCAACCAACACATAAAATGTCTCCTAAGCGGCACAACTTCTCTGTTTTCTAAATTTACATTTACTAAATCAGCATGTACCCTTCTTACATACTTTTGACAAAAGTCACACTTGCAGTAATGTAAAGAGTCGTCTACAGGCAACATATTTTACGTACTCACTTCCAACAACTCAGGTATTACATGTAGTTTGTCCCAGTATCTTTACCAAACACGGTACACAGCCATACACCTGCCACTGCCATGCCTCCTGTTCTTTCATCTAGAACCATCACCTCGGGCTTTCCTGCATTTACCTTGATAGCTTTCACTTCTAAACCATACCTCCCTGGCAAAGGGTAAACCCAGGTCATAAAGGCACTATTTTGCTTCAGTATTTACAAGTATCCTACCAAATTATGTTTTTGGCAGTGTTGGGCACACTGCTGGTGCACTAGATGTGCTCTTTACATTAGAGTTTACATTTTTACATGTTTACATTTACATTTGCCCAGAGGGGACTGGGCAGTCTCTTGGTCTGGAATCCCTGCAGATTTTATTTTTTTTCTCCAGCCGTCTGGAGCTTTTTTGTTTTTCTGTCCACCCTGGCCATCGCACCTTACTTATTCTATGTTAATTAATGTTGACTTATTTTTATTGTGCCGTTACTGGTGTGTGTGGGTATATATATATATATATATATATATATATTATATACACATATATACATACACATACAGCGGTACCTCAGTATACGTCTGCTTTGCAATAAGTCTAACTTGGTATACGTCCTGTTTAGAGGCGAAATATTTTGCTTGGTATACGACCTTTGTTTGGAATACGACTCGTGTGCTAGAACAACACGTGCGGTATACCAGGCGCGCGCCTTCAAAAAAAAAAAAGGGCCAAGTTTTAATCTGTACAGTAATACCTCGCTATATCGCGCTTCGACTTTCGCAGCTTCACTCTATCGTGATTTTATATGAAAGCATAACTAAATATATAACGCTGATTTTTCGCTGCTTCGCGGGTTCTGCGGACAATGTGCATTTTTACTTCCTGTACATGCTTCCTCAGTTGGTTTGCCCAATTGATTTCATACAAGGGACGCTATTGGCGGATGACTGAGAAGCTAACCAATCAGAGCACGCAGTTTAGTTCCTGCGTGCTGAATGCAGTGTTAACCAGGAAGTCTCGTCTCGCTCATTCAGCATCAACGTGTTTCGCTGTGTAAAGAGTTAACTTTTGTGCATAGTCAAGCCCTTCATTATGGCTCCAAAATGATCTGCTACTGCTTCAGGGGCCGTGCCCAAGTGCAAACGGAAGATGTTAATGATTACCGAAAAGGTAAACATTTTGGATTTGTTGAAGGCTACGATTGTTTTTATTTAAACAGAAGGAAAGGAATATAAGATCTACGGCCGCAGTGTCCTTTTAACCAGGGTGCAAAACAAGTTGTAAGTGGATGTAATAAGGCAGTAGTCTGGATGGAATCTGCTTTAGGGATTTGGATTGAAGACTGCCAGAAGAACAACAGCAGTGCTTCACAATCGCCTGAAGAGGCTCCTTTGGAAGAGCTGTAACGCTCTCCTTTGTTGTGCAGTAAAATTAAACTCATTGTTATCGGACAAGTCATTTTCATTTATTTCATCTAATTGCTTTTGTATTTATGTATTTTAGTATTAAGCAGTGTTTAAATTATTTTATACAACCCCATCAATGTATAATATGCCAATAACAATAGGATTTTTTTTTTTTCATGTGAACGAATTAATCATTTTCCCATTATTTCTTATGGGAAATATTTATTTGGTAGAATTCCAAGGATCTGGAACGGATTAAGGACGTATACCAAGGTACCACTGTGTATATTGTGTGTGTGTATATATATATATATACACACATAGAAATGGAGTGAACTTTTTTAAAATTAATGGCTTAAATGCTAAAACTATTATTAAGCAGATATTTTGCTAACTGCACTTAAGTAGTCTGAAATTATCATGCATAAGATTTTTCCCAATAATCACCTACTCTGCTAGATGTTTCTATTTTAAGGGTGCTCATTTTACTGTTAAAAAGGCTGTATAGGTTCAGAGTCAATACTGTCATATGTACATAGCATTCTATATAACATAAGGTAAATACTAACAGCTTACTGTATATTGCACCCCCCAACAGTAAAATACTTGTCAATCACAATGGCTTAGCCAACAAGGACCAGTACAAGTATAACACAGAACAATAATAAACAATTACATAGCCTCACAAATTTTATAACACTAAAATTGATATAAAAATGGAAAAATATTTCTGCACTTTAAAGGGTGCTCTTACAAAACAAAATCAACAAGATAAACTACTATAGCACAAAGTTTTGCATGTATGTAAAAATAATTTTACATGCTGAATGCAACACAACTCTGTACTTCAGTTAGGAGAAGTTATATTTCTATTCATATTTTTTGAGCACTTTCTTGTGACATGAAAATTGCCTTAGGCACATGCTATCTAATCTACAATGTTTAGCTTTACAATTTAACTCTGAAGCCACAAGACAATTCCTTACACAAAAGAGTTCAGAAATTTCTCACATGAAAAATAAGTTCAGGGCAAGGCTACATTACCAAATATCACATTACCTTTTCAAATTGAATAGTGTGGCTAAGACATCCATTTCAGACTGTATACTTAAGAATATTAGTTTTACCTTTTACCCCAACAGTCTTAACTTTGTTGCTTCTAAATACTAAAACTCTATTTACATGATTTTTTTATAAACCTTTCTTTGTATACTATATGGAAATTACTTTGTTAACTGTTGAAGAAAAAAATCCAAACATACTTTAGAATAAATTATGGTGCTGTGGTAGTCCTCTTTGTTAAACAATGCAATCAGTTACAACTGTCCAAAACCCAGATTCCAGTGTTTAAATGTTAGGCCTAGGCAATGTCAGTGTGAAAGTTTTAAGATCTACCTGCATAGGTTTACTCCAACATGAATGCCGGACGTCTTAACCGATAATTACATACTGGCCAGGTGTACGTAAATAACATTGTGCATGAGTGTGTCCTAAGACGGCCTTGCTTCCAGTGCTGTCCCATCTTTAAACTGGAAAGAAAAAACGAATGGATTGCGGTTCTAGACGTCAGTGATTAATGACATGGTTTAATAGACGTTATTTAATTAAGGTAACAGTAATACAAAAATTTTAAGTCTACCTTTATTTTTTAAAAAGTCTAATTTTGTATGCTTTTCGCGATGAAAAGTAATAAAAAAAATAGCACAAGGTGCAAAAGTCATGTATACAAAAGCCGGCTTTTATGCACACACCGTAACCGTTTAGTTACGTCTGAATGATGAGCATTCAGACTATCAGTATGACAAATCTTTGCAGACGCCCCCACAAATGTTAGCATTATTATTGTGGAATAATTATAAAGTCCACCAAAAAGCTAGTGCTCGTAAGTAGACACTGTGCAGTTAACTAAACGCCCAAGGGGGATTCCGGTTATCGTGCGGAGTAAACGGGAAATCCGCCCAATGCTGCGCGCCGTCTTGCACCATATTCAAAGGACATTTGAAGCGTATTTTTACTGTATTTTATTTTCAACTTTTAATTGCTCCTCATTTAAAAAGAAAACGCTCCTAGGCCCTTATACAAGCAATATACTTTTGTGATTTCCGTCAAGCTAACCAATAAAAAAAACTCCAAACGTAATTTTTCTTTTACAATTTTTTTCTTCATGAATATTTAAATAAATGATATATTTCTAATAAAACATCCACAATGAAACCAAACCTAAAGCTCGATAGACATCATTCCTTACCTGAAAACCTTAAAGTTAGCCCTTAACCACACTTCAACCTAACACCTCGCAAAGTCGCTTTTCATTGGTCATTTTCAAACTCGTTTAACGCCCTTTTTACACACTTTCTGCCTTTCCGTTGGATAACGTGCTCAGCGCTATAAAAAAAAACGTTTTCATTTGCTTTTGTCGTGTCATTCATTTTAAAAGCCATGCCCCCTTTCAGCCGAGAATTTACAGAACCAAGTTAGTGCGCCGTGTGTTACTAGGCAACAAAACTTTATTGACACCATTGAACTTGACAATGAGCAATGTTTTAACACTATATCCTATCGTTCTTAAAATTACATAACTTTGTCACGCCCTAACTAATACATTAATACTTTTGCTTAGAACAACATAATTGCAAGCACATAGGGATAATTTTTGAAATCGCCAGTTAACCTTCTGGTAATGTAGATTTTTATAATTCAAATAAGTCTATAACATCAAAACCAGGATTACACATTGACAAGTCAACTTGCTTCAATTTACATCAGTTTTCATTTTTGAACTTCAACCTCCATTATTCCAATATTAATTTTTTTCTACTGTATGTCAAGTTTGTTATTTTCAATTTCCAGAAGCAGGTAACATGTTTACACTGTTATGAACCCACTTGCCTTAATAATATACTTATTTCTTTTTTGTGCTATTACAGATGTGTACTGCTTGTAAAACTCAAGGTTATTACTGGTAAAGAAAATTTTAACAAAAATGACTAAATGAGCATTTTGATTAATTAATTAAAAACGAAACTAAAACCAATATGAAAAATGATTTTACACTTTTGTGTATTTATTTCTCAGGATTTTTATTTCATATATAGACCTTCTTAGGTCAGTGGTGCAGTGTTTTGTTTTGTTCTCAATTTCTTATACAATTTTTGTCTGTCTTCTAGGGCTAACTTGTATCTGGTTTGAATTTCTGCCTTTAATCTGATATTGTTGTGTTAGGCTCGGTAAATTAGACAAATGAATGAATGAATGGTGGATGGAAAAGATAATTAGTTAAAAAATGAAATATGTTTCTTGCCACCTTTCTGCAAATGCAAAAGGTGACAATGCTTTTAAGACCATAATGAAAATAGATGTGAGTTGTAGCAATTTCAAATCATCTTTGAATAATTTTAATAATACAGTTGTATGTAATTTTCTCCTTAAAAAAAGGTATGCAGTTTTAAGTGGCCCATGGCTATTTGGTTTTTAACTTCTAGTGATGAGCAACATAGAGAATTTGTGTTCAGCTTGGTGAATGAATGAATGAATGGTTTTTGCCTGAATAGCTTAAATAAAAACAATGTTATGGAATAATTAAAAGCTATATCACTACAGTATATGTGAACAGATAATTATATTGCATTATATTAAGTAGTTCCTGCTGGGTAATGCAACTGAAAATCATTGCAAATCCCAACTACTAGCCCATAAAGGGAACATTGCTGTTGACCAGTAGGGCATCAATAGATAGTGTAGGCAGTGTGGGAGGTGCAATTGCACTGTGGCTGGGTGCACCATAATGACTGCATTGTTGTTGTTTCATAAGAATTTATTTTAAGTGTACTCTCTAGGGCCTTTTGACAAGGCATGCCACCTGGCTGATTTCATAAACTGCCTAGTCGCTGCGACAACAATACATTTTAGTTTGGCTGGACATTCTCCTCCCCGCCTAATAGACAGCTCTGGCACATTCCTCTCCATGCCTCCACACACAATATACAAAGTATGTTCCCTATTACTGTAATCATGCTGTTAGACTGCATGATCACATTACAAAGAGAGCACACCTTGTCTGAGGCAAAGAGAAAAGTCTATCCTTTACATATTCTAACCATGTGGTTGTGGTATGGAGAAGAACACATAACCAAACAGCTGGCTATCTATAACTACCAATAGGAGGGCTTAAGGGAGCTTGCTGGAGACATTGACTGCAAGCATCCATAGAGACCTGTAGATGTAGTGGAGCGAGAAAGCTGGTAGACATTCTCTGCAAACAAAAATGTTTTTGGAAAAAATAGGAAACAATAAAGAATATTTTTCAGCCACCTATAGTAGTTGGGGAAAGAGTGAAGGCTATAATTGTAAAAATTCATTAAAAAAAAAAAAAGAAAACTCAGAATTCTGGATAAATTACCTGTAGGTATTGGAAAAAGTGTGCAGGCGATTTTTAAGCAAAAGTGAAAATTAAACAAAAGTGAAAGCTAAACATTCTCTTATTGAAGTCTCCTAAAATAAAAACTTATATAGAAATGGTGAAATGTTCATAAATTTAAACAAAGAATAAAATGATAATGAAGTAACAGGTACAAATAAACATGCTTCATAGTGGCACTTTCATAAAAAATATCCAAGATATTGTCACTAAATTAAGCTCCTTGGGATGGGGATTTCATAATGAAACATAGCCTGTGCTATTCACCTGTACAAATGGGTACAGAGGTTCAGCAGTGTTGAGTTCCATACCAGTCAAACGCATGTTCATCTTATATATTGCGTTGTTGAGCTGCTAAAAAGACTCTCTCCTGTCTCTTTATGAGCCATTATGGATGTTCTTAATGATTGTTTTTTAATGCTGTTTGAATACAGTGCATTCAGAAAATATTCAGACTCCTTAACTCTCTGCACACTTATTTTGCTGTAGATTGAATTGTAAATAGATAAAATTGCCATTTTTGCCCATTAATCAACATTCAATAAACCATAATGAAAGAGTGAAAACAGGTTTTCAGAAAGGTTATATTAAATATTTTAAAATGTATTATTTATGTAAGTACTAATTCACCTTTCAGCATGCCCCAAACCCAAGACAATGCTGGACTGGGTTTGGGACAAGTCTCTGAATTGGCTTGAATGTCCCAGCCAAAGCCCAGACTTAAATCCCATTGAACATGTGTGGAGAGACCTGAAAATGACAGTTTACAAATGCTACCCAACCAGTTTAACAGCATATGAGAGGATCTGTCCAAATCCAGGTTTGCAAAGCTTGTAGAGACGTTCCCAAGAAAACTCTGAGCTTCTACAAAGAAGTGAATTAAAAGTCTGAATACTTATATGAATAAGACATTTCAGTTTTTCATTTTCAATAAATTTGCAAAACGTTCTGAAAGCATGTTTTTATTTTTAGATTATGGGCTATTGAGTGTAGATGGTCAAATATGGCAAATTTATCTATTTAAAATTAAATCTATATCACAATACAGTGTGTATAAAGTGAAAGGAGTTTAGTACTTTCTGAATTCCACTGAGAAGTAATTATTGAAGGATTTGCATGTACTTAATGTACATCATCATTTCTTAAAATGAATTTATTTTTTGGGAGAAACATCTAACACATGCCTATTTTTTTAAAAAAAACATGCTTCTATTTTTGCAGACACAAATGAAATTCTGTCTGAACTTTGTATGTTGAAGAGAAACGGGGTGGTTGTGTAGTGTATAACAGAGAAATTACTAAAATGAAGAACTGAAATAAAGAGTGGCAGATCAGAAAATAATGCCAGGATCTCATAGCTTCAAGAGGGATAGTCCAAGTATAGATAATGAAAAATGTAGATCATAATGGAGTTCAGTTATCCTAAAAGTAGGCTAAAGTATTTTCTGGACACATGGAACAGAATATTTTATTGAGATTTTTGCCGTAACTGACCATAGTTTTTTTCAGTCAGATAGGTATCAGCCACCGTCAATAGAATCAGGATAGGTCCTGTGCTTTACATATCTAGTGTGTAAATTATGCAGATTTCACTCAAATAAGCAATATTTTGAGCGCTTTGAGGGCCATCTTAAAAAGTCTGAAACTGTGTCTTGTGTTTTTAGAAACTGTAATTACAAGAAGTTATATACACAACAATTTTCTCTCATAAAAGCAGGAAATATAATCTTTATTCACTTGAAGATTTTAAGATTTCTGTTTTTCAATATCATCCAAACCAAATACCCGAAGAAACTGTTTTTTGACTGTGACAGGTGCTTTTTTCTTAAACTATAAAATATTTTTGTGTCTAACACCTGCATAGATAAAATTGTAGACAAGCTTCATTTCGTTACATCCTCAGCGTCTGGCCCAGTTTGAGAAAGCATGACTACAATGTTGATGATCTTGTGATTTCGGAACTGGAGAAAAACATTTGCTAGTTAAATTGAATAAGTGCAGCTTTAGACCCAGATGGACCCTTTAGCACATCTTATAAGAGAGGTGGCATCATAAACCAGCATTTTTCTATCATTATTGAGCCAGTTGAATAAGTACATTATGATAAGGAGCTTGTATATCGATTTTGCAATTATTACAACTTTTGCAGAAAAGAGATGTTCAAGAAAAGGTGTTCCAGCACAAAAGGCTGATTCAAGCGTATTCTTGTACGAAATGTTTCATGATTTATTTAGAGCAAATACATTTTGTCTGGAAAGGAATTTAAAATTGTCACTTATAATCTATGTTGATGATTTTGAAGTATGTAACCCTCTGGGAACACCTTGCAAAAAACATAAACTCAGTGCTGTTTACTGGGTGTTGGCAGACATCCCTGCTACATAGAAATCTACATTGATGTCTATTTATCTAGCCATTCTTTGTAAGGCACATAATGTAAAAATATGTATACTACAAAGTGCTGGAACCCTTGTTCACAGATTTGAAAAGCTTGGAAGATTAAGAGCTGTTTGTGCCAAGTTTGGGAAAAGTCCTTGGTGGCACTGTATTCAATGTGGTTGCTGATAATCTTGGAGCTCACTCAAAAGAAGGGTTTGTTGAAAGTTTTAGTGGCTTGCACTTTGGTAGAATATGTATTGTAGAGTGTTCTCAGATCCAGGATCATGAAGTAAGAACAGTAATGTTTTCTCTCAGAATAAAGCATGACTACACAGATAGTCTGGATGTTGAAGCAGCATGACAAGAGAACTACCCACAAACTGTTCAATTAAACTATCCATCCATCCATCCATTTTCTAACCCGCTGAATCCGAATACAGGGTCACGGGGGTCTGCTGGAGCCAATCCCAGCCAACACAGGGCACAAGGCAGGAAGCAATTATTTATTTAAAAAAAAACATGGGAGGCAATGCACATGCAAATTTGTGATTGTTGTGTGTGCTGCCATTTATGGTTGGTAGCACAGTATGTGAAGATGATAAGGTGCAGCACATTTTGATGATCATGAAGGATATTGTTGAGCTTTGTTATTGCTCCAGTTCATACAGATGAGAGTATAGGGCATCTTGACAGTAAGTTGAGTGAACACCAGTACAGATTTTTAGAAGCGTTCTCAAAAGAAAAGCTTATTCCAAAGCATCAGTTCCTAGAGCAGTGTCCTTAGCTCATAACAGCTTTTGGGCCTCTGGCAACTTTATGGACAATATGGTTTGAAGGAAAACACAAATAATTTGACAGGATTATAAAACAGTTTGCCTCTCTTCAAAATATCCTGCTCACAATGGCAAAAAAGCATCAGTCAGTGATTGCAATCATCTCCGTGGTTGAAATATGTTAATGGCAGCACAACTAGTGTCTAGAATGACTCTGTATCTGTGGAGTATAAATAAGGGAGACAAAACACAGAAATGGTTTGGGGTACCACCTTGGTAACCCTGTATACCTGAAGATTAGGCAAAAAATAAAGCACATCTTTACAGACACAAGTTCAAAACAGAACTGAGGAATGTAAGTCAAGTGCTGGTTTATATGGAGGGTATACACAGTGTGAAATAAATGGTCCTTCCTAGGAATTTGCCCCAATTGACATTCCGGACAACACATGTAAAAGTGGCCTCCTCATTAATTCCCGGCCAAACAAATCGGAGGCTTAATACACCTAATTTTTTTCTCGGGGGCCAGGTGCGCTCCCAGTTCCAGTTCACAGACTTTTCACTGGTAAGTCCGTGGCACTAACAGCTGGGACCCTACCTCCCCCTCGTGTTCAGCTACCCGATAAAGAAGGTCATTATTTAGCACAAAGTGGGGACCCTGTGGCATGGGATGTAGTGTGTGATGGCCAGAACAACTGCATTCTTTGCAAACTTAAGGGAGTTATCATTCCACTGCTCCCTTTAAAAAGAAGCCAGAGTCTGCTTACATTGAAACTACAGTTGGGTGAGAGGATCACAATCAACCTCAAGGGGCGTGGTTTCATCCTGGGACATCGTGGCTACTGTAGCTAACATATCACCATTTGACATCTCAGGCATTTCCACTTCACTGCTAGACACCAAGCTCTGTCTCTCTTCCGGCTGCGAACATGGCGTGGAAGCAGCTTAGGACACGGTTTCAACATCCATGACTAGGTTTATTGTTTGCTTAGGAGATGCAATTGTTATACCGCTTTCACTATTTGACCAATCTCTACTGAGTATTACCCGGAACTGAGGATTTTTAAGTACCACCACTGTCAGCTTTTTTACAGATCCATCAAGGTTGATATAGCAGGCGGCAGATTTATAATGATGAACATCCCCATGTATAAAGGTTAGACTGGTCTTAATTTACAGCTATTGTCATGGCAACACCAAATGGTGAGCAACAACTGAAATGTTACTTTCAGAGTCGAATAAGGCTGGAACCTTGTAGCTGTTAACTATTGCTACTCCAGCATGAAGGAAGGCCAGAGGATTTGCTACAGCAGACCACCCCTTCCTCTGTGTCTCTTGCAGGCCCCTTTGTTACTACATGGAGACCGCTGCCATGTATCAGGAGTCTCCGGTGTTTGCTCCGAAATATGGAAATGGCGCTCAAAGGTAGTGACACAAGTCTGTCGGGGTTCACACAGGTCCTGTTCTGGTTCTCCAGAGTAGGTTTCTGCTCTTAAAGTTTCCACAATCTCTATTAAAGAGATCATGTTCTAGATCAGTCGTCCCCAGGCCAGCTGGACGAGGTCAACAGGAAGAATTTGGAGTAATAATGCGCAGGCTACCTGCTCTATTATTTGCCTGGTCTTATTTTTCTCTGGCCTTAGACAACATCCGACTTTAGCCTGTAATTAAAATGCTTGAGGAGCAGTAGGTAACTGTGGATTAACCTCCCATGTTATTACTTTACTCGCCTGCCAACCCGTGGCACCCATACCTTTATCAAAGGAATTTCCCTTTGTGGGATTCCTCTGAGCAGACCCTTCTCACGAGAGCCCATAATAAGTGCCCAATGTGTTCCCTTCTGAGCCTGGCTGTAGTCTGTAGGCCCCTTGCCCACATGCCCAGGTGTTTTTGTTCGACTCCCGGGTCAAAACACCCCTCGAATTCCCCTTACCCACACCGACTGACTCCAACCCGGCAACTCTGGAATGGTACTCTCCTACTGGAACCCTTTTGGGTTGATGGTTCCACACAGAAGTCAACATCCTGCTGACTACACCAATGTGAAATAAATAGCCTTGACACACAGAAGAAGGTTTGGGGAAGCCACCTTTATACTTGAGCCCTGGCTGCAAAAAACAAAATTAGTTGCACTGATGTGTACAGATTCAAGTCCACCATTGAACTGAGGAAACAAAATGGTCTGGGTTTTAAGGCAGGGAACCTGAAGTGATCTCAGGGTGTCAGGAACTGGAAGTAATGTAATCGTAGCTGGACCTGGAAGTGATGTCAGGGTGGTCGGACCTGGAAATGATGTCTTTGTAGCTGGACCTGGAAGTGATGTCTTTGTAGCTGGAATCAGGCAGAATTTCCTATTTTTGGTCTGCAGGGATAACAGAGAAGGGGTTAGCACACCTTGCCACCCCCTGGCCTGACGTGGAATTACCTTCATTTGGTCCTTTAAGCTGCCTCCCATGTGCACGTGTGTGACAACAGGAAGGGGCGGGTCCGGAACTGCAGAAATCGGAAGTGATGTCATTGTTAGTAGAGGTGTCAGTCAGTTGGTGTTCAGACAGAGAAAGAGAGACAAGATTGGAACACAGCACCAACCCATTGCTTGGCGGGTTATAACACTTACTCAAGCTTGTACAGTACGAGCATCACAGGAGATACTAAAAGAGAATATTAAGGAGTTGGTAGCAAGGAAATAACTTTAAGGAATAACTGTAAACATGGCAAACAAGATTACCTTTTCAGGCACTGACTATTGTGTCGGAATGTTTTTACCTTTTGGATCAGCTAGAGGTGTTTTGTGGTGTAAAGGTGTCCAAGAAAGGCACTTTAACTTCTAACATTCCTTTTATATTGGTGGACAAGGTAATACTTGAAATGTCAAAACTGTTAGCCTAGACTCGTATGGCCACAGTTAGCTCCTTTATGGCAGATGTCGACTTTTGTCAACAGAACGGGTTGATGGCTTATGTCGACTAAAATCGACATTTAGAAGCAGAGAGAAAAAAAATGAAGATAAAATTCACCGTTGTGTTATAGGTAGACCCATTAACTTGACGTTGAATCCCTGCATCTGCATGAGTAATGTAGAGTAAACAACGTCTAGAATACCATTGATATTGGGTGAGAGAGCGAAGCAAATGTGCAAAGAAAAATATTCTGTATATATTACTTATTTATTTACAGTATTCATTTTTTGCATATTATTGCTGAATCGGACTCTGACTTATTGAACTCTGATTTTACAAGTGATCTGGAGAATGAAAACGAAAGTCAGGTACCCGGATCAGCTGATTGGTCCCTAGCTGATTGTAGAGCTGAAGCATCTATCGCAATGTCCGCCTGGGAGGACTACACAGACATTTATTGAGCACTGATTTAGATCCAAACAATCTGAAAACTGAAAACGAAAGACAGGTGCCTGTATCAACTGATCAGACCCCAGCTGATCATAGTGCTGAGCACACTTGTGTAGCTGACACACCTATGGCAACGTTTGCCTTGGGAGAACTACACAGACATAGATCTGTGGGAGGCAAGCTGACAACTGAACTTCAAACAAAATGACATGCTAGTGGACACTACAGATTAGCAGCCACTCAACTACTCCACATTATTGTTTTTCCAGAAAGTGCATTTCAGCTCATGAGTGATGAGAAAAAGGTATGTAATTAAGTATATAATTTACATTCTGTAGGGGCTCATGAAACATAAAACAGAGTGGCATTTGTCATAAATATTTTATGCTGATTTATGTATGAAACCATTGCTTTTTTGGAAAAATATTCAGGCCTGGGACAAAAGGAAAAAAAAAATTAGACCTAAAAGAGATAAGCTCAAATACAGGACATAACATCTAGGCACTGGCCAAGGCTAGCTACCTCAACTTTGTTACAATTGCAAGAAGCCATTGTGCTCATGAGGCTTCCCTGCCAGGATTCATTTATGTTTCAATCCATCTTCAGATTGCTTCCACTGAATATCTTCAAAATATCCTGGCAAATGCCAGGAACAGCTACTCCTGACAGGCTTTTGTATTCCAATGGCTGCCTTTGAAAGGGCTGCACAATTTAACAGAAGCCAAGAGCTAATCACTACCTCCTCCTTTCATTAACAATTATCAGTCATTGTTAAATGTCAGTAAACAACAGGACAACTTCAGCAAAGCAATACTCAAAAGTATTTTAATGATTATGTTTATTTGAAGGAAAATCATATGTAAATGTTAGATATGAAAACATAAAACCTGAACAATTTAAATCAATGTCACATGGCAAGCTTCGTTTCAGGTGGCTGTAGGTTTGGTTGTTGCGGTTTTTGTTTTGTTAAACCAGGCATGATGCTTGGGAGCAAAGGGGCAGTCTGTAGGTGGTGTCACACGCGTGTGCATGGGAAAAGCATAAAGGCTTGGGTGATGATAATTGTCCACCAATGCAGGAGATGATGCTGTATAATAGTGATCTCTCTTCTCCTCCCTCTGCAGACAGGAAGATTGACACCTTTCCCTTCTAATGCCACCTTTGGAGTCTGGCTTAGACCTGGACCAGCCACATCTCCCAGAATGCCTGAAATTCAGAAAAGCCTCCATTTTGGGCAGTCAACCTAAGATGAAACTCGGAGGATGACTCGTCACATTTACACAAGTTTTTTTTTTTATTTTCATCTTTTTCAATTATACATGGTTGGCCATAATTTCAGTCAGTCAGTTATTCTGTAACCTGTTTTGTCATGACAGGGTAGCTGGGGGTGCTGGAGCCTATCCCAGCCAGTACAGGACTCAAGGCAATAACAAACCCTGAACAGGTCTCCAGTTCATCTCAGGGGAAACACACATACACCCACACCCCAACCACACACTATGGGCAGTTTAGGATCGCCAGTTCACCAGACCTGCATGTCTTTGGACCATGAGAGGAAAGCAGAGCACTCTTTTACAGTGGCAAAGTCTGACTGAGTAGTATTCTCTTTGGCAATTGTTTCTCTCTCCTCCCAGTCTTGGCAGGTATGATATCTTTCTGTTAGTGCCTTTTAAAATCCTTTGAATTTATAGTGTCTTGCAGACTGACCCTTTTCACAATAATGCACTGCCTTATGACAGATATTGCATTGGTCAAAAATTTGGGACTGCCAATAACAGGTCTGGTTGATGATTAAGATACATTTGGCTAGACATGAAACATTAATTTAAAGTCCCAATCCTCCATTTCAAATATTCTGACAAAAATGTACACATTAGTCACTTTATCTAAGCTTCAACATTTACATCCTAATAAACAATGACACTCTTCAAAACAATTTTTACTTATTTTCCCATAATTGCTGTCTATGTCTATTTTGCATTCACCCCAGAATTTTATCTACTTCCAAAATTTGACACTCCTCGAAAAACTACCTCATTAATATTAATGATCTAATGAGGTCATTTGTACCTGCTTGCTATTTCAGATACAGAACATTTTGATTACAGAATGTCATGAGCTTTAAGACTTCGTCCCACAGTTTAAGAGTCATTATCTAAATAATTCTAAATTGAAAACACACTGAATTGAAATACAAATTAAATATTATGAGATGTATTTAGCATACTGTAAAAGCACAATTTTTCAATAGCATTACAAGAGGTTTGCCTGAATTTGCAGAAATACTTCTAATAATTAATTTTGCATGACAGCTAAGGTTTTTGTTGTTAAGGTAAAAAGTGCATGGTACCATGAACACTTAATGAGCTTTAAAGTAGAATCCACAGGCAGTATTGAAATCCTTCAGCATTCAGACTTGACAGATGTCTACCATTTGGCTGCATATGATATAGCAGGTGGACAAATGATTTCCCTTAAACACTTCATTTGCTTATTACAGTAGATGGCAAACTTTCGTACAGTAGTGGATGTTTTAATATTATCTTGAAATTTCAGTCTTATTTTTGATGGTTAGCATGTTTGTCTCTTAGCACTGGTGTTCAAGTTTGTCTGGCTAGATTTCACACATTTTCTGTTGTTCTTATGGGATTTTGTGTGGGCACTTTGCTTTCCTCCTGAAGCAAAAGATACAGATGCTAGGCTATTTCATTATATTGCTTTGCTGCAGTGTGAATATGTGTGATTGTCTGTCTGTGTGTCTCAATGCCCTGCAATAAGAGAGCACTTATTCCAGGGTATAACCCCATTGAGGAGCTATAAAGTGACCAGATCACCATGATCCTGACCAGGATAACACAGTTATTGAAAGGTGTGTGTTTTGATGTTTTTAGGTTTTGTTCTGTACCGACTGTATGTAGTGTAAGGTACGCTTAGCAGCTCAACCCGGCCGGGACACCCCAAGAATGGAAAGATGGAGTAAGGCAGCTATTTTTCGACACTGCCACCCATAAGACGCTAGATGGAGACTTCCCTGCAGCATAGCAGTGCCCCAGTTTCCCACAGGGCACCACGGGATCTGGACTTCGGCTACACAGCCCTGCTTGGTACCGTGGGTGTTGCCAGGAGATGCTGCAGATGACCTGGGGAGTCATGCTTCCCTCATAGCCCGGAGGTAGTATTGAGTCAAGAGGACAGAAATGCAGAAGTACTTCTGGGCTGAAAAAAAGTTCTCCATCTGACCCTGATGTGCTGCCAAGTCACGTGAATGGAAGAATAGAAGAACTTCCAGGTCGGACAATTTATAAAGGACTGCAGAACACCCAGCAGGAGAGACAGAGTTGGATCGAGGTAGACAAAGCTAGCTGGGAGGTGCAGAGGAGAAAATAGAGAGAAGACTTGTGTTGGAATATTTGACTGTTTATTGTGGCTGTGGTGCTTGGAGGGCACTGTACAAGAAGGAAAACAAAAATACTTTTTGGTGCTTTTAACCTGTGTCCTGCATGTCTGTCTGTTGTGTTTAAGGGGCAACAGTGACCCCTAGCATCCACAGTAGGTTTCCAACTTTACTAACCTCTCCTTTATAATCACACAATCTGGAATATTCTAGAATAATTATGTATTTATGTTTGATGCATATGTTTGTCATATGTTTGTCACAAAGAGTATGTTTGTCATATACTCTTTATAAGCAAGCCTGTTGGGATTTTTAGTTAAAGTAAAATTACTTGACTTTCCTATAAACAATCCTTACCCTCTTTTCACTCTGCCTCTCTCTCTCTCTTTCTCTATCTCAACAAGTGGTGCTTACCATTGGTGAAGGCTGAAAGAATGCCTTATGCCAGCCCAGTTACATGTAATATTAGAAGAGAATGATGTTAGAAAAATTACTGTTCCTTCTGGTATAACTGAAGTTGTTGATGATATTCTATCAGTTATCATGGAAAAAGTCCAACTTCATTGTAATTTCTGTCTTATGTACCAACTAGCAGAATACCCGTGCTTCGCAGTGGAGAAGTAGTGTGTTAAAGAAGTTATGAAAAAGAAAAGGAAACATTTTAAAAATAATGTAAGATGATTGTTAATGTAATTGTGTTGTCATTGTCATGAGTGTTGCTGGCATATATATATATATAATTCTCCAACTTCCCGTGTAGGTAGAAGGCTGAAATTTGGCAGGCTTATTCCTTACAGCTTACGTAAAAAAGTTAAGCAGGTTTCATTTCGAAATTCTACACGTAATGGTCATAACGGTTGACAACGTCCACCATTTGAACTTTCTTATTTATGGCCCCATCTTCACGAAATTTGGTAGGCGGCTTCCCTGCGCTAACCAAAACCGATGTACTTACTTATTTCGATGGTATGACGCCACTGTCGGCCGCCATATTGAACTTTCCAACGTCACCAATTTTCAAACTTCCCGTGTAGGTAGAAGGCTGAAATTTGGCAGGCTCATTCCTTGCAGCTTACTTACAAAAGCTAAGCAGGTTTCATTTCGAAATTCTACGCGTAACGGTCATAACGGTCAACAACGTCCGCCATGTTGAACTTTCTTATTTATGGCCCCATATTCACAAAATTTGGTAGGTGGCTTCCCTGAGCTAACCGAAACCAATGTACGTACTTATTTCGGTGGTATGACGCCACTGTCAGCCGCCATATTGAACTTTCCAGCATAGCTAATTCTCCAACTTCCCGTATAGGTAGAAGGCTGAAATTTGGCAGGCCCATTCCTTACAGCTTACTTACAAAAGTTAAGCAGGTTTCATTTCGATATTCTACGCGTAATGGTCATAACGGTCAACAACGTCCGCCATGTTGAACTTTCTTATTTACGGCCCCATATTCTCGAAACCAATGTAATTTGCCACTGTCAGGCCATATTGAACTTTCCAGCATAACTAATTCTCCAACTTCCCTGAAATTTGGCAGGCCCATTCCTTACAGCTAACAAAAGTTAAGCAGGTTTCAAACCAATGTACGTCCGCCATACTTATTTCGAAATTTGGTGGTATGATGCCATTTCGGTGGTATGTCATTGGCCGCCATATTGAACTTTTCAACAGTCTTTGTTACTTATGGGCCCATCTTCAAGAAATTTGGTACACGGGTTTCCCAACTCTAACTGAATCCTACTTACGTACATATATACGTCCATAGCCTGCACTTCAGTCACCGTGGGAGGTGGCGTTGGGTCTCCAATCCCATTGCCTCCCACGTTGTCCGTCGCTCCGGTCTCTACATTCCCTTCCTTGCTTCGCCACGGGATTCACGTCTCCCTACTGATAACTACAGCCTTTTTGTTTAATCCACGGCTTCTTCGCTGTTTTATTGTTTGTTTATTACAATTATAGTTATTGTATAGGTATTTTACACTTACTTTACATTGCTCAGGTACCCATTTCCTTTATCATTCCAACCCCCATTACCAAGTCTATCGAGATGATCATTATCGATCAAAGAACTGTCACTTACCGAGTGGTTTCCATGCCCGGATATACCACCTACCTTTTCCATTCTTTTTGTTACATATTGCACGGCCATATCAGGCTCACTCTTGATATCCGGAGGAACATTGTGTCTTATGTATTGAATGACTGGGACAGGTTCAAGGTGTGGACTGATGACGGTACAGGAGATAATTATACTACACAGGAGCACTAGAAGAGTGAAATGCTTAAGCCCTTCACCTATGGTTCTGCATCTGAGTTGATGGCTGCTGCTGAATTGTTCGGTTGTCGCTTTCAAGTGTACCGAAATGGCCAAATATTTTACACCTTTCGACAACCGCCAATGCCTCTTAAACATCTTAGATTCACAGGTGACGATTTCAGTAGTAGTGGACACTTTGATGTTTATGAATGTTTAAACTCTCAAAAGCTGGATGTGATTTTATCGATGAAACCGGTTGTGTGCTTACAACGCTTGACAGATGCCAAATGTCACTTCAACACAACAAATCCTGCAAATACTGTCGTAATTGAAACAAACCATGAAACTCAAACCGATTATGACAGCAGCAATCCAAGCTGTGAGATTTGAGACAAGATTACTGTTCACATGGCCAACTGTAAGTTACATGCTCAAGAGTAAGCTCAGCGCACAGCTTGGTCATGTTACAACCGGAGGGTCGAACTGACAACATGGTATACAAAGAGATCCTTAACAAATAATTATTGGCATATTTTCCCTCAGTTTAAAAAGGTTTAATTTTCTTCTTAATAAAAATTTTAATGCAGTACTTCGCCGCTGCGAAGCGTGGGTATTTTGCTAGTATATATATATATATATATATATATATATGTATATATATATATATATGCCAGCAACACTCATGACAATGACAAAACAATTGCATTGTCAATCATGTTACGTTATTATTAAAATGTTTCCTTTTCTTTTTACTTCTCCGCTGCCAAGCACGGGTATTCTGCTAGTATATATTGTGGCAGTAGGGGGCGCTAGTGCTCCCTTTAACCCTTAGGTACAACTCCAGACACCGGGTAAAAGTCCAATACTTTTTATTATTATTTTCCTCAGTGCACCAAGCACCCTCCACACTACTCATAAAAAACTACTAAACTCACACAATAAACCACTCCTCCTCGCCCAGACACTTTGCTCCTCTCCCACCCAGCACAGCTCAGTGTCTGGACTGAGGCACCGTCCTTTTATAGCCCCAGACCCAGAGGTGTTCCTGTCCAATTAGACCAGAGTTCCTTTTTCCTTCCGGGTCAGGGCAAACAGTCCTGTACTTCACCCCGGGAGCACGTCGTTCCTTCCCGTCACGTGACCGTGACGTACTCCCGGGTTATAGGGCATCACAGAGCCCATAAGCCCCCCACAGCGACTCCTGGTGGTCCCCAAGGTATCCAGCAGGGCTGTGTATAAACACTACAAAGTCCATAAGGCCCTGCTGGACCTCGGGGCACGATCCTGCTGTCGGGAGAGCTCCTCCTGTCGGCCTGGGGGTGAGGACTGGCATGGGAAGCCGGCAGTCCTCCACTATATATATATACACACACACATAAACATATATATATATATACACAAATATATATATATATACATATATATACACATTTATACACACACACACACATATATATACATATATCTACATATATACTGTATATACACATATATATACAAATCTACATATATATATCTACATATATATATTAGGGGTTGGACTCGATTAAAAAAATTTATCTAATTAATTAGAGGCTGTGTAAGAATTAATCTTGATTAATCGTGTGTAATCGCACACGTAAATTTGCCCCAATTCACAAATGTTTTTTTTAATTTAAAAGGGTTTTAGTGGGCGATAGAATCAAATAATAGACATGGACATGAATATTGTAAACTGAAGCTGTTGTAATTTCTGAAAAAAAAAAGCTTTTAAACTGCATTTGAATTCAAAACAGAAACAAAAATATCATCCCTGGTTAAAATTGGGCAGACTTAAAAATAAAGTGGTAGTTTAAGTACTTTAAGTACATTTTCAGAATGGTATTGTCTTTAAATAATAATAACAAAAATTTTAACATAAAGTGCAGTTTTTCTTCTTAAAAAAATAAGCCAGAAACATAAAAGGTAATTTGACCAGCTTCACCTTTAAACTCTGAGTAACCTTAGCCAAAATTATTTTGTACATTAGGCTAAAACAGTGTGATCATTGAACATTTTGTAATTAGATGTAATTAGAATTACTAACGGTCACAGAAGTCCAATGATCCCCAGTAAGAGCTACAAAGTCCGCTTTCTGTAATGCATCTAATTTTGCTTATTTTTCAGTGTGCACAAAACCATGCTTTTTTCAAGGCTTCCGTCGGGTAGTCTTTTGAAATGAAATTTTCCTCCGATCAGTCGTAGGAACGTGTTTTATTCCGACTAATTTGTGTAGCTCTGATGTGTGCATCAATGTAATCGATATAACAGGAAATCATGCATTGACAAAAGTTCCCCTTTGCTTGGAATTTAAAGTGTGATTAAATGAGTTATTTTTTTTAACGCATTATGGAGTACATGCATCGAAGCCTCTCAGCTGTGCTTGTGCTAAGAAAAGGAAACATTTTAAAAATAACGTAACATGATTGTGAATGTAATAGTTTTGTGACCGTTATGAGTGTTGCTGTCATCAAGGAATTGAGTATAATATCTTTCAATCAGGTTCGTATTTGGACAGTTTGCACAAAACCACACTTTTATCAAGGCTTCCGTCGGGTAGTCTTTTGAAATGAAATTTGCCTCTGATCAGTCTTAGGAACGCACTTTGTATCCATTATTCATAAAGCTTCAATTGGTGATCTGTCTTTCTGCTTTAACCGCATATTTTTTCATACGTCTCAAACCAAGGGGATGCGAGGGTAAAATGAATTGGGAAGCGCGCGTACATACTCAGTGCACCCCCTGTTGGGAATCAGACGTCGGCGCTAGAGGTGAAGTCTCTACCATTGCGCCACGGCGTGTGGTTTATCTATTTGAGAGTATGTAGATCGGGGTATATATATACACACATATATATATATATATATACCCGCGCTTGTATGCATTAACCCTGTGTGTGAGGGAGAATGCAGTCCGAGGTGAAGTTGGGCTTGTCGCTGCTGCCCCTCGCGTTTCTCCCCTGTATCTGCAAATTTAATGATTTTGACCATTAACATGATCAAAATTATTAGAACCATACGGAAAACAAATTTATGGCACAGACCAGTAAACAAATGTATTTTATGTTATCATTATTAGTTTTTTTACTTTTCATGATGTCAGGTGAGGCCCTGCCTCCCCTTACCACATGTTCCTGGTGTCAGTGTGCTCTCAGAGCTCTTTCAGTTGTTGTTTTGAAATGGGCTTTATTGACATCTGTTCAAAAGTCACACTTTTCTGCTATGTGAGGGGTCATTTCCTTCTTTGGGGAATGTGAAAGAGTGCTAGGATGCTAGTTTTAGGTATTTCTTTCTTTTATAAACTAGGCTGAGATTGAAATTCTATGGTTTCAGCATAATTTGCTCCAGGAGAGCAGTATCTTTATGGAGTGGTGTGTTGTGGATTTTTATCAGCAGCTGACGGGCTGTTTTCACTATTACAGACTTTCCAAGATTGTAATCATAAAATCTATGATGTGCACAAGCATCTGCTATCAACTCTTTTTCAATCCAAGCATACCTTTTTTCTGTTTCTGTCAGGGTGGATAATGCACATTCTTCTGGTTTACCATCTTGCAGACAGGCTGTTCCCAGACCAAACAGAGGTGTATCACAAGTGAAAGTTGCTCTCTTGCTGGCATCATAGTATATATAGTACTAGTGGGCTTGTAATAAGCACTTTCAGTTTTTAAAAAGGTTTTACTGGTGTTCTGTCTAATTCCAGGAGAAGTCTTTGTGAAGAGGCTGACAAAGAGGTGTAGAAACCTCACTGAAATTGGGAATGAATTTGCCTAGGTAAATTGTCATGCACAGGAAATGCTTCAGGGAAAGCTTATTCTCTGGTGCGGGCATTTTGCTGATGGCTATGAGTTTCATGTTCCTTGTTTGTGAAAACATGACCTATATATTTACTTCCTTAATCCTAAACTTGCATTTAGATGGAGTTTAAGTTTTACCTGCTTTGCTCTCTTGAGCACTTTTCTGAAAATTCCATTGTTTTTCCATAGCTTTCCCTCCAACCAGAATGTCATCCATGATGATGGTGCACAGGTATCCAGCAAACAGTTGTTCCATAGATCTCCAAGAAATTTGAGACAATATGGCATGTGTAATAATTTGAATCTACCCAAGGGTGTGGCAAACTGTTCTGTCAAGTTTAATTTGCCAAAAGGAGCTTTTTGCATCAATCACTAAAAATATAGGGGCACCTGACATTTGTGCTATCTTTTACTGCTCTGTTTACATAGGATGGTGAGGTTGCAAGAGTGCTTTATTCAGATGTCATGGATCTATGCAGAAACAGACTCAATTTAGCTTTTTCTTATGTGTGGCTAACATGCTGAAACCAGCCATTTTGTCTAATAAAGTCTTCTCTCTGCCCTGCATCGCTAGAGGAAGACGTCTTGGTGGACAAAAAACATTCTGTATTGTATCATCAGCTTTCATACAATAAATAGCAGGCAGATTGCCAATTTCATCAGTAAACAGTTCTGCAAATTTTGAATAAATGGCTTTGGAGTAGCTATTTTTCCCTACCAAATCAATGTTGAGTACTTCTTTGGTAAATGTGACCATTTTTAAACTGCCACTGAGTCCTAAAATTGACTGAACAGGTTAATTTACGACCAGGAATTTCATTGAGTGTGACTGCTTCTCACTCTGGCAGGTAAGTGTTACACTTCCAATTGGGACAGTTTCTTCACTCCAAAAAGCAACAAGTCTGAATCTCTTTTGCAGCATCCTGAGCTGATCGTCTTAAGACTTTATGTATGTCAAGAGCAATGACACTGCAGCAAGTTCCATTGTCAGTTTTTAGCTTTAGGTTTCTTTAATTCATTCAGATCACAACTTTTTTGTTTTATTAATAAGGGCTAGGGATATATTATCTTCAAGCACATTCAGCCCATTAATAATGTTTCTTCAATGTCACTGCCAGTGTCTGATCCACCAATTACTGTTTTTACTTGCTTCTTTGAACATCCATACTTTAAACATTTGCACTTTTTAAAATGCTTTAATTTTTGCCATCATGGTAATGTACAAGAGTCAGTCAGTCAGTCAGTCAGTCAGTGAGGGCTTTGCCTTTTATTAGTATAGATATAAACATTTTGGAAATAAGTTTTTCACTCTGATACAACAGATGAGGCAAAGGACAAGGACTCAGTGAAAATTGTACAGTCACCCTTAATTTAAGCATCATTGATTAATCCAACCTATGCCGTAATTCAATGATATCTGATCAGTCTGAAACTTCAGGTCCAGGGGATCAGTTCTCTACTGATGAAAGCTGTTCAGCTAGCTCCTGAAATGCAGTTTTTCTCACTGGCGCATGTCATTGTGAACCTTGGTCAGCCCAATTCAAAATATCTAGGTTCTCTCATGATGTGGAAATGGCTTCAAGAAGTAAATAAACCTTAGGAGTCAGTCAACTAGCCCCAAGGTGAGTGATCTATCACAAGATGAAGGGTTGATTTCGGGTACAAACTCTTTCTTTCACCAGACCCTCCTTCATGATGACATCACTTCCATTTCCGCCATGTTGATATAATTTCCGTCCTACAGTTTTAGCGGCATTTCCTGCAATATCACATCCTGTTGCCATTTTGTATAAATATTTTAATTTCAGTATTGTATTTTGTCAAATTCTTTAGTTTTTGATCCACTTCTCAATTACTTTTACATCAACTCCACTGGATATTGTACGGGGCAGTTCCCCAACTCTTTTTGACTTTGTTGGAGTTAAATTATTTCTTATTATAAATCCCAGCAAACTTAATACGTCATTTATTTATTTATTTATTTATTTCTGAGACCACACTTTAAGTCACAATGATCAATTTTGAAACAGCCTGAATAAGAATCCACAAGTACCAGGTTGTGTTGCTTGTCCCAGTTAAAAATGTTTTTTTTTCATTTATTGAATTTATTAAAAGCATATAATGTTCCATACAATCAAGTCAACGTTACCAAAACTAAATTCAATTCAACCCTCACTCATGAGAAGGAGAGGAAGGCCAATAGCCAGTGTAAAACTTTGAGAGTAGTTCTTCACCCCAATGTAAATGCTTATTCTAAAATGTTATTGATTAGATCCTGCCAGATTTTTAAAAAAAGTTTTGAACAGAAGTGAGAATTAGATTTTTTCCAATTTCAAGTAGTATAGAACATCAGTTACCCGCTGACTTAAAAGAGGTGGGCTAGGATCCTTCCATTGAGAAAGATAAGTCTATGTGCGAATAGTGAAGTAACAGTTTGTTTGTCCTTCTCCACTTTAACCCCATCTGGGAGTACAACAAACACAGCTGTGAATGGATTAGGAGTGATTGTGACACCAAGGCTGTCTAATTGGCATTTAAAGATTTTAGTCCAGAATTATGTTAATTTGGTACACATCCAAAACATGTGGCCTAGTGAGGCTGGAGTTTGATTGCAACATTCGCAGGTTGGATCTTGCTCTGGAAACATTTTGGACAATTTTAAATGAGATAGATGTATTCGATAAAGATTTTAAATTGAATAATTGAATGCTTTGTGCATATGGAGCTAGAGTGGATTCTGTGCATGGCTGCCTTCCACTCCTTTTCTGAAATGATGAGTGAGAGATCATTTTCCCACTGTACTCTAAGATCTTTAAAAGGAAAGGTTTTTCAAATGGTTTTATATATTATAGAAATGCTGTCTGATTTCTTCTGGAATAGAAATAGGTGGGAGGTGAGGAAAATTGGGCATATTTGGTTTAGTAAAGTTTCTAATTTGGAAAAATTGTGTTGATGGGAAGCTAAATTTGGAGTGTAATTATTCGTAGATTGCAAAGACCATGGTAAGTCGGGAACAACAGTTCATCCTTATAGCCAAAAAGCGGTTTTACCTCCTCTGGTGTACTACATTGATATATAATAAACGTGTCTGCAAACATTATATTGGCAACATACAGAAGACAGCAACAGGTACACACCAATTGTATGCATTAACCCTGTGTGTGAGGGAGAATGCAGTCCGAGGTGAAGTTGGGCTTGTCGCTGCTGCCCCTCGCGTTTCTCCCCTGTATCTGCAAATTTAATGATTTTGACCATTAACATGATCAAAATTATTAGAACCATACGGAAAACAAATTTATGGCACAGACCAGTAAACAAATGTATTTTATGTTATCATTATTAGTTTTTTTACTTTTCATGATGTCAGGTGAGGCCCTGCCTCCCCTTACCACATGTTCCTGGTGTCAGTGTGCTCTCAGAGCTCTTTCAGTTGTTGTTTTGAAATGGGCTTTATTGACATCTGTTCAAAAGTCACACTTTTCTGCTATGTGAGGGGTCATTTCCTTCTTTGGGGAATGTGAAAGAGTGCTAGGATGCTAGTTTTAGGTATTTCTTTCTTTTATAAACTAGGCTGAGATTGAAATTCTATGGTTTCAGCATAATTTGCTCCAGGAGAGCAGTATCTTTATGGAGTGGTGTGTTGTGGATTTTTATCAGCAGCTGACGGGCTGTTTTCACTATTACAGATTTTCCAAGATTGTAATCATAAAATCTATGATGTGCACAAGCATCTGCTATCAACTCTTTTTCAATCCAAGCATACCTTTTTTCTGTTTCTGTCAGGGTGGATAATGCACATTCTTCTGGTTTACCATCTTGCAGACAGGCTGTTCCCAGACCAAACAGAGGTGTATCACAAGTGAAAGTTGCTGTCTTGCTGGCATCATAGTATATATAGTACTAGTGGGCTTGTAATAAGCACTTTCAGTTTTTAAAAAGGTTTTACTGGTGTTCTGTCTAATTCCAGGAGAAGTCTTTGTGAAGAGGCTGACAAAGAGGTGTAGAAACCTCACTGAAATTGGGAATGAATTTGCCTAGGTAAATTGTCATGCACAGGAAATGCTTCAGGGAAAGCTTATTCTCTGGTGCGGGCATTTTGCTGATGGCTATGAGTTTCATGTTCCTTGTTTGTGAAAACATGACCTATATATTTACTTCCTTAATCCTAAACTTGCATTTAGATGGAGTTTAAGTTTTACCTGCTTTGCTCTCTTGAGCACTTTTCTGAAAATTCCATTGTTTTTCCATAGCTTTCCCTCCAACCAGAATGTCATCCATGATGATGGTGCACAGGTATCCAGCAAACAGTTGTTCCATAGATCTCCAAGAAATTTGAGACAATATGGCATGTGTAATAATTTGAATCTACCCAAGGGTGTGGCAAACTGTTCTGTCAAGTTTAATTTGCCAAAAGGAGCTTTTTGCATCAATCACTAAAAATATAGGGGCACCTGACATTTGTGCTATCTTTTACTGCTCTGTACACATAGGATGGTGAGGTTGCAAGAGTGCTTTATTCAGATGTCATGGATCTATGCAGAAACAGACTCAATTTAGCTTTTTCTTATGTGTGGCTAACATGCTGAAACCAGCCATTTTGTCTAATAAAGTCTTCTCTCTGCCCTGCATCGCTAGAGGAAGACGTCTTGGTGGACAAAAAACATTCTGTATTGTATCATCAGCTTTCATACAATAAATAGCAGGCAGATTGCCAATTTCATCAGTAAACAGTTCTGCAAATTTTGAATAAATGGCTTTGGAGTAGCTATTTTTCCCTACCAAATCAATGTTGAGTACTTCTTTGGTAAATGTGACCATTTTTAAACTGCCACTGAGTCCTAAAATTGACTGAACAGGTTAATTTACGACCAGGAATTTCATTGAGTGTGACTGCTTCTCACTCTGGCAGGTAAGTGTTACACTTCCAATTGGGACAGTTTCTTCACTCCAAAAAGCAACAAGTCTGAATCTCTTTTGCAGCATCCTGAGCTGATCGTCTTAAGACATTATGTATGTCAAGAGCAATGACACTGCAGCAAGTTCCATTGTCAGTTTTTAGCTTTAGGTTTCTTTAATTCATTCAGATCACAACTTTTTTTTGTTTTATTAATAAGGGCTAGGGATATATTATCTTCAAGCACATTCAGCCCATTAATAATGTTTCTTCAATGTCACTGCCAGTGTCTGATCCACCAATTACTGTTTTTACTTGCTTCTTTGAACATCCATACTTTAAACATTTGCACTTTTTAAAATGCTTTAATTTTTTGCCATCATGGTAATGTACAAAACTAGGCACTGTTCACATTTAGCTTGGTGGCTGCCTCCACAATTTCTGTAATTCGCCATGGGTTTTAATGAATTAGTATGTTGCTTCATGCCGTGTTTCACATAATGTTTAGTTCCACTGCTATTTTTTATCTACACTGCAGCATGTCTGGGAATGGAGAATACTTTGCTATGTTGCTCAGTGATCTGGCAGATTCTGAATGCCATGAATAGCGTAAGGTACATTTTTCTTAATAGGATGTGTCTGACATTGCAACTTGAAATACTATTTGCACGAATTCAGGGAAATCCAAAAGGACAGAAATGGGTAAAAAGTTCAAGCTCCCTTTGAGCTGCCTCAGCAAGTGTTCATCTGCCACCAATAGTCCCTCATACTATATGTTTGTTTATCATTTTTTAAAAATAATTGTATTAATTTCAAGAATTCATTGAAATAAATACAGTTCAGATACTTAGGACACAGAGCTCTACATTTTATTTAGGTCAGCTCCACCCTCCCTTACCCATTCAGAGGGCAGAGAAAGAAAAGGATTCTTATGAATTAATAATTCAAAGATATAATAAATATTCTAAAGTTAGCAATTTATCTGCAACTTAAGTTAAACTTAAACATTTTCACATCAATTCACATATTTAGGAGTTAAAGACAATTGTATTCAGCATGGCTAATCTGATCAACTGTGGTGGGCTGGCGCCCTGCCCGGGGTTTGTTTCCTGCCTTGCTCCCTGTGTTGGCTGGGATTGGCTCCAGCAGACCCCCATGACCCTGTAATTAGGATATAGTGGGTTGGACAATGGATGGATAGTTGGATAATCTGATCAAATGTGGTAAACAAGCTCTCCCTAGTTGGTGATATCTTCGTATAATAGTAACAATGAAATCAATTATTATTAAAATCAATATTCTAAATAAAGTTGTACTTCATCCAGTGCATTCTAATTTTTAATAAATAGCCCTTCTTTTAAATTTTGGATACAACTATAACATCTTTTATTTGATATGCAATGAAATCACAAAAAACTTGTTAGTGACATTGTATTGATCTTTAATATATGCATTGTAAAAATATATTAAAAAAGCCACTAAATAAAGGCAAAAAGAGATGTGACTTCCAAAGCGTATCATGAATCATAGAGAAGGGTGATGTCTTAGCTTTCACAATGGCACTGTTGGAAATTCATCTGTAAGGAAATTTTGTTACCTTTTCAGAAGGCGTGGAAGACAGCTTCAAATCTTGATGAGAACAGGCTATGTTGAAGTGTTTTCTCAGGACTGTGTGTGCTCATGAAATTAGATTTGTAAGCACAGCTACTGTGTTAATGATTAACATATCTCAGGCCAAAGGTTCTTTGTTAGCATTGTGGCTGCAAAATATTGCTAAGTCTAATTTGCAAAGAGTCTTGTAAAGTACAAATCGTGAAATACCTCTATAAGCTTAAGCCTTGATATAGGTATCCCCAAGACAATAATAGATTGAAGGCAGAAGAGCAACTTCAGGTGGGTCTAAACAAACTGCTGCCTTTACTGGTTAAACTTTGTATTTTGTGTCAAAGCAAGAGCTACTGTACTTAGCTGTCTGTTAATGATTTTTAATTAGGTTTATTGTTTGTTAATTTTCTTCATTTGCATTGTGGACCAGTATTATGTGTGAGCTAACCTTTTGGTAATTTAAGTTTTTAATTTGAAAGGTTTAGTTTATGATATATTTAATGTATCTTTGGTAATTTTGTGAAGAGTACTCAATCTAAATACTTTTTAAGATGGTTCCCACCTTTTTGTGGTTGCAGATAATGAGCTCTGCAGAAGAATAGATACATCTTTGTGAATTATACATTATACATGTCAGCATTTAAGTTCAATGATTTGCTTCACCACATTGAACCATTCATCAAACATCGACGACATAGATTGATCTTGTTGGAGCTGCAAGCTGGCTGTCACATGTTGATAGTAAACAATGATGCTGACGTCAATACCAAAACTTGCATACACACGATACCCATATTTTTGCTGGTACTGCAATTCGTGCACGCATCGCATTAGGGCCAGTTTATACTTCACCCTCAGAGCGCATACACGCATGCATCATGCCTGCCACACATTCCCAGTCTTCCTTTGATGCATCCTCTCAGCACGTCCTCAGAAAATAACTCCCTTTGTCTGACTCTAATCAATGTGTTTTATAAAATAATCAACCCTGTTTGTTGACATCTGATATATTTTTTCAGGTGCAGATAGATGCCAGAAGGGTATTCTGCTTTTCAAAATATTTACATTAAGACATTTTTTCAAAATGCTTTCCATGGATAGAGCTTTGTCCCCTAATTGAAGTATACTGGGACCACTCTATCAGCCACTATTACCATTTTTGTTAATAGATCGCTCTCAGTGATGAAGGAATTCAACACTCTTGCTGCTGACATCTGCATTTCACTTTTCATTATCCTTCTAGGTCTGAAAGCTATTGGTAAACATCAATGACTGCAATGCACAAAACCAGAAGAGTGGGAATTGTTGGATATGGCCATCTTGGTAAATACACTATGCATATACCCACCACAGTGTTTGTATTGCTTGTACTGTAGGTACATGTTTTGTCTGCCTTGGTGATACCCTGTTTTTGCATTGAGGACACAATGTTGTATTCTATAGCATTCCATTAATATACTGTACAGTAGCATCTTATTTTTTTATATTTATGCCTACAGCTTTAACTGTAGGGTTCAAAACTTTAATGTCTTGTTGTATACTTTGGTTATCTGTAGTGTGGCTTCTGAATAAAAGATCTATTTTGTTGTTGTTAGTCATCTGCCAGAGCATAGGATTTCTATTTATAGTGGTACTAACCTCTTGTTACGAATCATCTCTTCAATCTAGTGATCTATAGATTACAGCATCAGAATCATTGCCATTCATTTAATAAATATTCTTTCGATATCAATGCTTTATTAAAATATTTTTTAAACAAGGCTTAATTAGAAATTAATTTGATTTTAAATTGGAAATTTAGGTTGAAAAGGACCTGATACAGAAAAGTAAATGCCTGCCTTAAGCTTTGGTCTGGGTGAAGGGCCTACATTTACTGTATATTTTGTACAAGTTGAACATAGTAAGGTTATAGAGGGTTGCCTGAATGGCAATGGATTACCTGGGAGGCCTGTGTCCGAAGTGTCCATCTGGAGAATAAAAGGAAGTGAAAAATCAGGCATTTTCAATATTGGTGCTGACGTAAGGGTCACCAAGTACAGCCTCTGTCATATCAGTCCATACCACAATATTAGGGGCCCTCTTCATTGTTAAATCACTCAAGGGCACCACTCAGAAAACCAAGGTACAAACTGGCGGTAATACCCGGCTAAACTGAGAAATGCTTGTACTTGCCGCTTGGTTCGTGGACGAGGCCATTTCAAAATTACATCTATTTTTGACCACTGTGGCTTTACAGTACCCCAGCCCACCAGGTACCCTAAATATATGGTCCCTCCTAGGAATTTTCCACAGTTGACACACTGGGTAAGAGATACAAAAATGGTGAACCTCCTCATTAATTCCTGACCAACAGAATCGGAGCTTGATACGCTCTAATGTCTTTTCAGTGCCCAAATGGCTTCCTAGGAGGTGGGCATGTGCTAATTCACAGACCTGCCGCTGGTAGGTACGTGGGATTAACAACAGCTTCCATACTTACCCGTCATGCTCCGCAACTCGATATAATAGATCATTTTCTATTACAAAGTGAGGACCCCATGACATGGGCTAATGTGTGCATTGGTCATTGACGAGTACTACAGCATTCTTCGCAAATTTCAGGGAGTCGTCATTCCATTGCTCCTTTTTAAATGAAGCTGGTGTCTTTCTAAATTGGAATTGTATTTCAGAGAGAGGGTCCAGTCAGATCTCAAGGGGACCACAAGGAGTCGTCCTGACTCTTTGAGGCACAGATTGATGATGTAATGGCCTGTAACAGTCCTGGAACCTCCCCATCTGCCTCTTGGTTTCCCATATCTCTCTCTGCTGGCTGAGTACACGGCATGGAGACAACTTGAGATGGGTCATTCCCATCTATTACCAAGCCTAAATTAGGTAAAGGGAGTATTCAGTACTACGTTGCATTTATTGTTAGAGCAGTCCCGACCCAGAATCACTGCAAAAGTTGGACCTAGGAGGACCTCTACAGGCAATTTTTTCAGTGATCTTCCATAACTGAGTATGGTTTTATAGTGTCAGATTTCTCCATTAATGCAAGTTATACTGGTCTTTATTTTTATCCATTGTCGCGATGATCAAAAATGGAAATGTTGATGCCGGAAATCAAAGAGGGCTTCCACTCTAAACCCGCTGGGGATTACTACTCCCATATGGGATACCGACAGGGGGTTTGAAAGTGCACACAACCCTCCTCTCTCTCTCCACTTACATCCCACCTTATCCCTGGGTTACTTGTGCACCCGCAGATCCGGGGACTTGGGTACAGACTCCAGTTCATATAGAGGAGGCAGATTGTGTGGGACGTAGTCCCCATAGTGTTTGCTAAAGGACAGTTCTGCTCTCCAAGATTGTGAGGCTGTCTTTGATGATTCAACGAGATTGATTAACTCATTCATATTGTGGAAATCTCCCCAGACCTGCTGGGTGAAATGGTCAGGAAAATTCGCTACTAGTAAAAAAACAGGCTACTTTTTAGACTATTTTAAAGGTGGTACAATCAAATGGCCTTAGCCATGAAGCCACCATTTCCCAGAGAGCAAAGGCTTGCCCCTGGGTTAGCCTCTCTGGGTCAAATTTCCAAGACTGTAATGTCTTCACTTGTTGGTCTGGGGATGCCCTACATTTATCTGGGACCTCAGCCCCAGTGGGGAGGACAGCTCTTTTCTCCAAGAGAGCATAATAAGTCCATGCTGCTTCCCCCATTGAAACCAGCCCACTCCAGTGTGTCTCCTCCACTCTCTCCCTTTAAAATTTTACTGACCCAGATAAATATATAGGGAGCGGAACCTGCACCGGGTCTCTCTGAACCACGGGGTGAACTCCCCACTTGGAAACTCAGCCCCGGTACTCTCCCACCTGGTTATGATTCAAGTCCAGTTCTGTTTTCTTCTGGGCTTTCTCCGTCCTGCCGGTTATGCCACTGTCACAAATATCACACAAAGACATCAAGAAGGTTTGGGGTAGCCACCCATATATTATGTCCTGGCTGCAAAAGGTTGAAAATAAATAACAGATATTTATAGATTAGGAGTCCACAACTGAACTAATGATGTGGAGGTAAGACAGCGGCTTTAAAGAACAGTGGAGGAAGTGACGTCATCAGGGCTAGAACAGAATTGACATCATCAGTGGCCGTGGAACTGGAAGTAGCATCATCAATAGTGGCAGAGACGGAAGTAACATCATCAGAGGCGCCAGAATTTCCCGAGAATGGTCTGCAGGGGATTGAGAGAGACAGTTAGTGCAACCTCACTGTCCCCTGGTCTGACATGGAATTACTATTATTCAGGCCCTTTAGCTATCTCCTGTATGAAAGTAGTTAAATCTGGTCAAACACATTTTTCTCTCTCAGTCTTTCTTTGAAATTATACTAAATGATATAAGGTTTAAAACATCAGCTGAAAGCAGTTATTTATTTATTAATGTTTGAAATTTTATGCGTAGTTCAATTACACTTATTAATCTTGAAGATAATTAAGAGGAAGTTAATTCTTTTACACATAAGTATTCATTTTAACAAATATTATAACCTATATTGACATCCTAATCCATTTCTGTATGTACAAAAAGATATTCTTTTGGGACATCAGTAAAGTGATGGGTGACCATGCTGCTTCTTTCCTCTGGTGCTTCCAATACTACTCCATCTGAGCCTGCAACTTTACTTGTCTTCATCCTTTTCCTCAATTGAAAACTTGCAATCTAGTCCTGTTTTCTCACAAAGAATATATTTTCACCAGTAGTTCTTCTCATTTGGCTAATCCTTAATCTTATTACTATTAATCACATCTTTTTCAAGTGATTTACACATGTTCTGTTCTCCTCTTGTTTTTTTCTTTTCTTATTTACTTCATGATCTTGAACACGTTGTTCTTTTCTTCTTTATCTCAGTGGCTAACTCCTGTCTCTTAGCTTCTTGTGCTCTCCCAACTACTTTTTCAGCATTTGGTTAGCTTACTTATTGAGCTTAATTGAAATAAATCCTGAAAGTCCTTGTAGATATTACAGATAGTATAGTGATGCAATAAATAAGAACCGGGGATACCTTTTCCATGTACATTTAAAACCAAATCTCTATTCATTGTCCATAATGAAAATTAATCTCTAATTGTTTATTTAGGTCAGTATCTTGTTGAGAAAATAAAGCAAGATGGTGATTCATTAGGCCTGGAAATTGCTTTTGTATGGAATCGAAGTATACAGAAACTTGATGGAAAGATTCCAGACTCACTGCAGCTGAAAAACCTGGAAGACTTCGAAGGCAGGTATTATGTTTGAGCATCACATTCCCTTTCAGTTAGTGCATTTTTCATTTGTTATTCCTGTTTTTAGTGCCACTGCAATTAACATTTTAATCCTTAATGGCTCCTCCCAAATGTTATTCTGTGGTGCTTTATCGTTTGTTGTCTCATATTGCAATTTCTTAATTTGTGATATTGTGTTCTTTGTAGAGCATCTTGTGGCTGTCAAACCAATATGATACTTCTCAGTGCTATTTTATGATTGTAAAATATTTTATTGTCTTTTCATTTATTTTTCACTTACTCCATCAATGTATGCTGTTTTACAAAGACATGCACATGTCATTTACAATTGATCCAAAATTTGATTAACATTATTAAGTAAAGTCACTAGTGCTGCAGTTATTCATAGTGGTGACATGCAGTTCACATTATCTTAGCTTTGGGATAACAAAAATGACAACCGAGTTTACCAGACAGTTCTTTTTGAGGCTTGGAACAAGTTACTTCTCGATTGGTTTAGGACTTTGGATATGGATTGGTTTGGATATCACCAAACATTGCTCATTAGCAGACCTGAGTGAGTGGGAAAGAGCATAGGACCTTTTGAGGAACTCCAAATACATAGGTACTGAACCAGTGACTTCCCTGTAGGCAAGCATTAATTAACTGAACTTGATGCATGCTACAAGAGAGAGCCAGATGAGTGACCTGAGAGGTGTTGAGACAGGCACCCGTTTTGGCTGGCTGAAAGTGAGACAAGCAACTGCATTTTGAAGCATTTGCAGCGGCTTGACTGTGTAAGGAAGTAGCCCTTCCAGTTAGGAGTTATAGTAATCAAGTATGAACAGAGCCTGCACAACAAATTGAGTTGAATACCCCATCACATATAGTTTAATGTTATACAGTATGAATCTGGACAATTTGTAGACTGCCTCAATGTGATCAACGAAAGTTAGTTGGTCATCATTCATCCCAATATTATGTGCGGCCTTCGTAGTTACTAATGGTAATGAGCCAACCTTTATATAGATGTTATGTTGAATGAAAGGAATAGCTGGAATGAAAAGGAGCTCAGTCTTTCACAGATTGAGTTGGAGATGGTGTTTCTTCATCCAGGCTGGGATGTCACTGAGATAATATTCTAGCTGAGCCCACATTGTCCTTAAATGGGAACGACAATTACAGCAGAGTATCATTGTCATTGCAGTGATAAAAGAAGCCATGGGTGGTTTACATGGGGAAGTGGGGAGGTCTCAGCACAAATCCCTTGGGGAAACACCGTGCTTACCAGATGGGTTCTACCCGAGAAGTATCACTCAGACCATATGAGAGGAATTCCAGCGATGCCTATGGTGAAGAATGCCACTGAGAGGATATGATGGTTTATAGTATCAAAAGTCAAAAGGGTGTTCTATGCAGCTGCAGTGTGTCCTCTTTTTCCTTTGTCGTGGCCTTATTATTTATCAGGTGGACCCTCTGTTAGCAAATTGAATAATGAATTGAATTGAATGCATTTAATATGAAATATTGAATTTGTTTAAATCTTTTTGTGAATTCTAGAATTGTATAGGGAATGAGTCAAAGAGAAAGAAATCGTACCACATTTTTAACGTGCCTTTAATTTTTTTAGTGTGCAAAATAATTAAACATACATTCTTCACCTTTGAAAGTTATTTCAGCCAAAATGAAACCAATTGAATTAAAAAAAAATCAACTGAAATACTTTGATTAACAATCGCATCTTATTTGTGCAAGCCCTACCCAATATAAATCTGACTTACCAGTTTGTCAATATTTAGATTCTGGAACAGGGATGGCCAAAGTTTGTGGACTAGTGGGCCAAAATTAAATTTGCAAAAACAGCTGTAAGGCAGTAAATTGACAAAGACCATATGTGTCTGTAGTAAATTGATTTTAATCAGTAAAATACACAAGTGAATTGAATAATTAACCATCTGAAAAGCACAAAAAACATTGCAGGGTATCTCTTTCAGTCTCTAATCTATTCAGTTTTAAAAGTGTTCTACTTTGGCAGCTGTACAATGTCTTGTGACATATTTTTCATGCGTTACATGTTATCTTTATCAGGGAATATATAGTAGCAAATGAAAGATATTTTTAAACAGATTTTATCTTGAAAAAAATTCCATCAGTATTGTAGTCTGCTGTGTTGTACTAAGCTCTGGTATGTGAATTTTCCATTAATAAAGTATCTATCTATCTGCTTTACCACAGTACTTATCCAGGATCTAACTTGATTCTTTCCAGTGCATTATGTGGTTTGAGTGCTGAAGGTGTAGGATGGTGGTTGAATAATGAAATCCTAAAACAATTTTAGTTCTAAAAAGCTTTTTAAGATTTTTCAAACTATGCTTTACTGCTTTAGGAATCAGGCAGCCAAACAGACATTTGTCCAAAATTAGTGTGCTATATAAATAAAATGTATTATTATTAATGTGAAATTAGTATTGGTGGAAGGAACTTAGTAGAGCTTTACTAATGTTAAAAACGTTCTTATAATTATGATATTAAACCAATGAAATGACAAAAGAATTATTTTCAGTTGTCCAGATGAGAAAAGAAACCAGAAATCCATGCAACCAAAAATGTGTGGTTTATCAGGTTATTTTACCATATGAGACAATTTATAGAAGAGGCTTTTCTGTATTTACATAGCACTTAGAGAAATGTATGCTTCCATGCCTGACACATACTTTGCAGTATGGGTCTGAAGTTTGTTCTTTGTGGAAGTAAGATAAAACCTTCTAAAAGTGAGCAATAGATTTAAAGGAATCCTTAATAACTCTCTACATTGCTTCATCTGTTAGCTTTTAGTTATGGTGATGAATTTTTTTCATATTTAATAATGACCATGGTTTGGGCAAGCCTGTAAATTATGATGTAACTGAAACAAATTTCTGAAAAACTCCAGAAGAATGTTATTAGCCTATGATGAGTACTTACAATTTAGTCTGAGGTCCAAGGAGAAGCAGTAATGGCAGAATAAATAAACTCATGTAGTTACATACTAAAAGGCATGTACGTTTCACAATATCTTATAACTGCTATATTTGTCCTCCTTACATGTTGTGTTAATAAAGTTGCAGCAAATAATACAATAGTTAAATAAAATTGAGAAAATTTATCATTTTCTTTACATTTGAAATTTTATATTTTTTATAGGAAGGCTCATTTGATTGTAGAAGTGTCTCACCCTCAGATTGCACAAGACTATGGAGAGTTGTTCTTGAGGCATGCAGATTTTATGGTAAATCTTTAGATATGATTAATGTTTAATCCAGTTTATTTTATGAATATTAAACACTGAAGTGGATTACTGGGTTAGAAAATTGATGGGTGGATGCACTTTTAACGTACCTACTTCCTTCCCTACTACTATTACAGATTGGGTCCCCAACAGCTTTGGCAGATTCCAAGCTAGAAATTACTTTACGGAATACTGCATTTAACTATGAACATACACTTTATGTTCCAAGTGGAGCTTTCTGGGGAGGAGAAGATATTCAGAAAATGGCTGATATAGGAACACTTAAGGTAAGAGAACTAACTACTTGGTATTAAATCAGTCCTGAAACTAAATACAAAATAAGTGTATCTGCCTTTATTAAGAATTTATTAAGAATTTTCAAATTGTTTAAATGCAACTATCAGAAAGGCATTCCAGCACTAGTATGACTCACCATAAATAAAAAATACCACAGACCAAGTGTCTTTGTTTTAAAGATTTTAGTGAAATTCAAAGCAAACAGTTCACGCAAAAAATAAGGAAAAAGGTTGATAATGAATGCAAAAAAGGAAACGTCTTGTCTATGGTATCTAGGTTACATTTCTTAAGATTTCTATCTGTTATCACATACCAAGAATACTAAATACACTAGGATCTATACTACAGTATAACATACATATATCTGTCTAACAGTTCATGTTTCATTCTAGCTGTCTAATTTTAATCTAAGGGCTTGTATATTGTAATGCAGAGATACTGTATCATTAAGAACATTCCATTACCTTTAAGTTATACGGGGTAGATTGAATCATTCATTATTTATAATTAATGCTTCATTTCAAGTTTAGAACTAAGTGGCTAAGGTATAAATATTGCAACCACAAGGGGGCGCCACTGACCCCCACACCTCAAACACAAAGTAACCCAGTACAGCCTTAATAAAGAATTTTTATTACACCAAAATATCTCACCAAGTGTGCAAAATCAACAAGGCCACAATTACAAAAAAAAATTATATTCTTTCTCCCCTTCCACTCACTGCAGATGTCCTAATTGGGTTTAGGTCAGAGGAACACTACAACCTGTGCCTTCCCCAAGTCCATCCAATATTCTTTGTTCCTAACCAGGATTAAGATAGCAAGCTGCCCTGGCCAGGCTGGGTCTCCACTCTCACTGTGCTTCCATTACGGGTCCTGGCCTGGCAAGAAATGACCTTCCATTCTAGTTGGGAAACCTGTTCATCCTTCTTAGCACTTACTATATATTGTCAAAATTTGACACAGGAAACATCAAAGGTTTGGGACAGACACCCGTATAATATCTCTGGCTGAAAAATGGGTATTTTTTCCATGAGTTGTGCATGGTACAATGTCCAAAACAGAACTGACTTAGGTTGAGTATAATGGCAGTTTTAAAGGTCATGACAGGAAATGATGTCATCTGGACCTGAACCGGAAGTGATGTCACTGGGACCGGAAGCAACATCACCCGGAGCACCAGAACTGGAAATGACATCTTTGGACCTGGAAGTGACTTCATCAATGGCACCAGTATCGAACGTGGCGTCATCAAAAGCGCCGGCACCTAGTGGGATTTCCCGAAGATAGTCTGCAGAGGACAGATAGAGTTAGTGCAGCTCCTGGTCTGCCATTTTATTACTATTATTTAAGCCCTCTAGCTGCCTCGCATGCACATGTGTTTGACAATATATACCTGTAGTTGGCACTACTGATCCCCCAAACCCTCCAACACACTTACACCAACACAAGTCCCAATTCAAATACAAATTTATTTTAAAAAACACCTTCACAGGTAATGCACAAATACAGCACTCGCACAATTCCTCCTATTCTTTGTTTCTTAATAAAGATCAATTTAAAATTAAAAAACAATTCATCCTTCCTTCCTTCCACTCCTCAAGATAAGTCAGTTCCTCTCCTTACTCCAACTCACCTGGATGAGGTCAAGTGGCTTCCTTGATTCCAGACCCAGGAGCACTTACAGTGTTACTGCACTACAGTTTGGAAGCACTTTTGTGCCAGGTGGAAGTTCCTTAATATCTGTGCCTGCAACTCCCTCTTGCAGCAACTATAGAACAATGCATGGCTGTCTACTGGGTCTGCAAATCCCAGCCTGCCCTCCTGGTATCCATGCAGACACCTTAGCCCAAGAATATATATATATATATATATATATATATATATATATATATATATATATATATATATACAGTGGGTACGGAAAGTATTCAGACCCCCTTCAACTTTTTACTCTTTGTTATATTGCAGCCATTTGCTAAAATCATTTAAATTAATTTTTTCCCTCATTAATGTACACACAGCACCCCATATTGACAGACAAAAAAGAATTTTTGAAATTGTTACAGATTTTTTAAAAAAGAAAAACTGAAATATCATATGGTCCTAAGTATTCAGACCCTTTGCTGTGACACTCATATTTAACTCAGGTGCTTTCCATTTTTTCTGATCATCCTTGAGATCACCTTCATTTGAGTACAGCTGTGTTTGATTATACTGATTGGACTTGATTAGGAAAGCCACACACCTGTCTATATAAGACCTTACAGCTCACAATGCATGTCAGAGCAAATGAGAATCATGAGGTCAAAGGAACTGCCTGAAGAGCTCAGAGACAGAATTGTGGCAAGGCACAGATCTGGCCAAGGTTACAAAAAAAATTCTGCTGCACTTAAGGTTCCCAAGAGCACAGTGGCCTCCATAATCCTTAAATGGAAGATGTTTGGGATGACCAGAACCCTTCCTAGAGCTGGCCGTCCGGCCAAGCTGAGCTACCGGGGGAGAAGAGCCTTGGTGAGAGAGGTAAAGAAGAACCCAAAGATCACTTTGGCTGAGCTCCAGAGATGCAGTCAGGAGATGGGAGAAAGTTGTAGAAAGTCAACCATCACTGCAGCCCTCCACCAGTCAGGGCTTTATGGCAGAGTGGCCTGTCGGAAGCCTCTCCTCAGTGCAAGACACATGACAGCCCGCATGGAGTTTGCTAAAAGACACCTGAAGGACTCTGAGATGGTGAGAAATAAGATTCTCTGGTCTGATGAGACCAAGATAGAACTTTTTGGCCTTAATTCTAAGCGGTATGTGTGGAGACAACCAGGCACTGCTCATCACTTGTCCAATACAGTCCCCACAGTGAAGCATGGCGATGGCAGCATCATGCTGTGGGGGTGTTTTTCAGCTGCAGGGACAGGACGACTGGTTGCAATCAAGGGAAAGAAGAATGTGGCCAAGTACAGGGATATCCTGGACAAAAACCTTCTCCAGAGTGCTAAGGACCTCAGACTGGGCCGAAGGTTTACCTTCCAACAAGACAATGACCCTAAGCACACAGCTAAAATAACGAAGGAGCAGCTTCACAACAACTCTGTGACTGTTCTTGAATGGCCCAGCCAGAGCCCTGACTTAAACCCAATTGAGCATCTCTGGAGAGACCTAAAAATGGCTGTCCACCAACGTTTACCATCCAGCCTGACAGAACTGAAGAGTATCTGCAAGGAGGAATGGCAGAGGATCCCCAAATCCAGGTGTGAAAAACTTGTTTCATCTTTCCCAAGAAGACTCATGGCTGTGTTAGCTCAAAAGGATGCTTCTACTAAATACTGAGCAAAGGGTCTGAATACTTAGGACCATGTGATATTTCAGTTTTTAAATCTGCAACAATTTCAAAAATTATTTTTTTTGTCTGTCAATATGGGGTTCTGTACGTTAATGAGGGAAAAAATTTATTTAAATGATTTTAGCAAATGGCTGCAATATAACAAAGAGTGAAAAATTGAAGAGGGTCTGAATACTTTCCGTACCCACTATATATATATATATATATATATATATATATATATATATATATATATATATATATACACTAACCATTTACTAATTATTTATATAACATTGAGTCTTATTTTAATACGTACCCGATGGTGAATTAAAATGTACATTGAAATTCACCCGCACATGTGCAAGCAGCTGACATGACAGTAAATTCTTGACTGTGCATGACTCTGCTGGTATTTTAATCACTTGATCAGCAACATACACAGTTTGGAATAACTTCCCACAAGGTAAATCTGAAGGAGTTAATTAATTTGCAATTGAGGTTGCACAGAATATTCCTCTTTTTTAAATAGATAATTTTGAAAATTTGTAATGCTTTATAGATGGGAGCTTTTCAAATTAAAAAAATATTTTATAGCACTTTCAATTTGAGAAATTTCAATAAAAATGTAGCTTTCCCAATTAATGTCCTTAAAGAATATGTGGGACCCAAGTAGTTTTGTAAGGACAGACACACAGATATGATAAGAAGTCATTGACCTCCTTGGTGTTTACCCTGTGTTAACTGATACTGATGAGATAGGAAGCATTAAACCAGAATAACGCTCAGGACATTATTCTACTGCCATCTTGTGGATAAAATAACATCATACAGCAAAAATAATCATGAATTTTTCTATGTATTTTGCCACTCTGTGGTATCTTTTAAATAATTATGAGTGGCTCAGAGCCTTCAATAAGAAAACACAAAGGCATACAAATGAAAAGCTGTAAAACTGTAAAGGCAGTTTTAAAACAACTGTAACAGAACCATTTGTTGAATCAAGTGATAGTTATGACAATGTGAATTAACAGATGTTGACACAGATCGTAATACCAAGTGATATGCCAGGTAATTTTCTTTCCCATGAAGATTCACCATGGTGGAAATAGCTTTGTGTCAAAAAATGCAAAATGACTACGGTCAAGTAGAAGAACAAGAAAGACGTTAGCATTGTTCAAAATGCAGCAAATGTCAATGTTCATGTCAGGGGAAATGTGGAAGTCACTAAGCCTTGAACTGTGGTAGCCTACAATAACACAATTGGAATGTTGCTCTGTGCAGATCTGGCACTAACATTATACCCTTACATGTGCGAGCAACACAAAAAAAATACTACTGTATAAGAAAAGTGCACAAAAACATGCGTTTACTGTCCCAATTGTGGATGTACATTGGTGACACAAAGGATGAGTTCTAAATCTGTATCAGTACAGTAATGGACACTAGAGATGCCTTTCCTGCTATATTTATGTTGATGTTTTAATGTTAACATGTTTCTGTTACACATAATAACATCTTTTTGTTAAAAAAATTGTTTCTGAGATTAAACATAAGGAGGTTAATCACTCTGAACATTATATGGTCATAGATCTTAAACAATTCACTATGACTCTTAAGTAATTTTAACAAGGTGTAATTTTAAGTTTCAGTCCTCACTATTGTGTGACTATATGTAGCATTTTTATTTTTCATGCGTAAGCACTGTGGAATACGAAATTAGTGAAATGCAATACACAGCTTCTCCTAGCTCATCGTCTTACATGGTATCCAACATTCCTTAAACTAATGAGGCTCTGACAACTGACATCTGGTGGTATGTCTACCATGTGGAAGACGGTAGTCTTAAGTAGTAATGAAGGCAGCCCAGCTAAAGGAATGGGAGGGATCCTAGCTTTAAACTGGCTGTCCACCAGTTTGGAGATTGAAGCATAGGACTAGCAACATGTACGTTAGAATAATCAAAGCTGCTATTGAAACCTCAAGATCAATCTAAGATTAACCTTCATATTGTGGTAATATATCAGAAACACTACTTTGTAACCAGCAGACAATCCTATTGTATGACAAACCCAAAAATCATAATAAAAAAGTATAGTCAGGATCCAGAGCATTAATTCAAATCTTTATCTGGAAATTGCAAACAAAAATTACACATACCAGCATTTCTAGTTTAAAAAAAATAACCAGGAAGTTCCCAGCATTGTGCAGTTATGCTGATGATGTCACATGCCACACACTCCTGGCAATCCCTGCACAGCAGCAACACAGCAGCTGTAAACAATATTTCCACAAAACAAAATATAGTAAACAACTAGGCTGACCCGCCTTTTAAGGCGACCGACTTTTAAGTTGACCACTTCTTAAGGCGGGCGGCACGGTGGCGCAGTGGTAGCGCTGCTGCCTCGCAGTTAGGAGACCCGGCTTCGCTTCCCGGGTCCTCCCTGCGTGGAGTTTGCATGTTCTCCCCGTGTCTGCATGGGTTTCCTCCGGGCGCTCCGGTTTCCTCCCACAATCCAAAGACATGCAGGTTAGGTGGATTGGCGATTCTAAATTGGCCCTAGTGTGTGCTTGGTGTGTGGGTGTGTTTGTGTGTGTCCTGCGGTGGGTTGGCACCCTGCCCAGGGTTGGTTCCTGCCTTGTGCCCTGTGTTGGCTGGGATTGGCTCCAGCAGACCCCCGTGACCCTGTATTCGGATTCAGCGGGTTAGAAAATGGATGGATGGATGGACTTCTTAAGGCAATTCAATATGTAGATCAATTTGATATTTTATACAAACTCATTAATTTGGTTATATTGCATTTGAGCGGTATTACTTTAATACTCATAGTTTCTATTATTTTTGTGATGAAATGTAAACTTTTTTTCTATATTGAGGTCGCCCTTTTGAACCCCCTGATATTTACTATGCGGTGAGGCATTTGTACTCCATCAACATTAATTATTTCCAGAGACATAATTTTGCCTATTTTTCCAGCACATCGCGCAGAAAAGCAAGGGAATGATGGGAGCACCAGAACTCTGCTCACATCATGTCACTTCATACCGCAAGCTGAAAGTAGTAAGTCTGTGATAAGCGGAATACCGCTACGCTTTCCACTCACGGGATGGAAGGACAATCCCGACCACTTTTATATAGTAAGAAAGAAGAAGAAGATATCGCACAGTCTGGAGTAGAAAATCATCTTTTACCTGGAAAAATGAAACTACAAATCCCATCGTGCATTGCAGAATGGACAGGGCATGTGTGAAACTCCGCGCCTGCATAGCACTCACGGGACGGAAGGACAATCCCGACCGCTTTTATATAGAAGGATAACAGCAAGATGTGAATTAAACATAACCTTAAGAAAAAGAACGTGAAAGTAAAATTAAATGCTAGATTTGGGTTCTCCGTTATTACAAAATACAAATAGAACCTTAATCTGCCATAAAGATGCAGACAAAAAAACAAAAAATAAACCTGATTATAATGGCAGTAAGAGTGATGAAAGGAGTGTATATTACAATAGATTTAGGAAAAGTAACACTAAGTGATGGTTATATACAAGTATATACACACTGGACCATAAGCAAATGACACAAAACATCAATCTAAGTTAGCTTGGCTTTATCTGTTGCCTGTTATAAATAAAAAGTAAAAATTCTCTACTGGATTCGTCTTAGTGAGCACTTTGGTGGCATCTCCAAGCTGCTTCGTTCCTTTGTCTGCCCCTCTCTGCCTCAGAGACAACTCATATGCCCACTCTCCACTGGTCCTGAGAGACTCACTGGTGACCACACACCCAGGGCAGATGGACTCTAGTAGCCTGGAGACACGTCTGCAACATAGCGATCATGGAGCTGCTTTTATGCCAGCTTCTCCAGGTAGTCCTGTCCTCCTCAGACAGGTCTTGATCACATGGGGAGGTTGTCCCTTTCGGGTTCAGACTCAAGTGCTCTGGACTATCATTTCCATGACACACTTGGGTAGCTTTCACTGTGTACCACTGCACAATTGAACACTGGTTGAAAAACACTGGCCTAGATAACTGAGGTTACTTTCTTGCCACTTGCATTTTTTAGAAAGACGTTTTAGGTTTAAAAAACCTAGTCGTTGTCCACAATGCTTGGGTTTATGACACTTTGAAACAGTAAACAGGGAAAGCATAAAAAGGCATTACTTATACCGCATTCAGTTAGTCAACTCTGTTTGCATTAACAATAGCAGGAAAAAGTGTAAGCTCATCCTCAATCACTTGCCTGTTGGTTGAATCCTTAAGTCAGGTTGGTCCAGTCCAGTCTCGTTTTTCTTCTTTTTTTTCTTCAAGTGAATGATTTATGAAGGAGTGTTTCATTAATGAAATAATGGAATTTTCTTTGATTACTGAAGTTCCACTTGAAGTTTCCATCTCACTAAAATCACACTCACTCGTCTGTAGTTAGCTTAGTTGCAAGTGTAAACTGTGAACCATTGACATGACCATGAAAAAATGTGTCGACTATTGTCCAATCACATTAGATTAAAAAAAACTTAAAACAATACACTGCCAATAAGTGTGTAAGCGTCCGGGACTCAGAGAGCAGAGTCCCTGGAAAAATGTGAAAGCAGCTGATTCAAGGGTAACCTGAGGTCACCTGCTTGCCAAAATCTCAAGTACTTACATATACTCTTATTTAGCTGGCACCTTTCACCCAGAATATACAGGTATTCACACAGAATTTTGGATGGTTGTTGACATGCATTGAAACTAGGCATGTTGTGCAATTTATTTCATGATTATTTCTCATTATCTAATTAATTTAAGTATAGTTTTTATATTGGGGGGCACATTACAAACCACCACTGACCAGGAGAATCTTCCATGTTTTTTCTCTGACTTACTTATACATGTAAGTCAGAAACATACTTTTACATTTAATACATGCAGTTTAGTACATTGCCATACAAATTCTATGTTATGAAATACCTAAGTAAAGAAAATGCATTTATTTTAAACATTATTTTAATCCACAAAAGAATGTAGGGCTATAGGGCCCAGAACATCAGTTACCCACTAACTTGAAAGTGGTGGGGTGGGATTCTCCCAGTTGAGTAAGATAAGTATACATGCTAGTAGTGTAGTAAAGGAAATTAAAGTTTGGTTGTCCTTCTCCACTTTAAGCCCATCTGGATGTACCCCAAGAACAGCTATTAAAGAAACAGGAGTGATTGTGACACCAAGGCTGTCTGATAGGCACGCAAAGATTTTTTTTGGAGCTAAATTGCAACATTCACAAGTTGAATCTTGCCCTGGAAACATTTTGAAAAGTTTTAAATAAGATAAATGCACTCGATGAAAGATTTTATGTTGTATGATTGAAGGCTTTGCATATATGGAGCTAGAGTGTATTATGTGCATGACTGCCTTCCACTCCTTTTCTGAATTATTAAGTGACAAATCTTTTCCCCAAGGTACTCTGGGGTCTGTGAAAGAAAAGGACTTTTATAAAATATTTTTAAAAAATGTAGAGATGCAATCTGAGTCTTCAAGACTGATCAATATTTCTTCGGCATTAGAACTAGGTGGGTGGTGAGGAAAATTGGGCAGGTTCTGTTAAGCAGCTATTTTTTCCAGCTTGAAAGGTGGTGGAAGAATTGTGTTGATGAGAAGTTGAATTTGAAGCTGTGGTCTATGGCCCGGCCAATACCCCCAGGCCGCCAGATGGAGCCCTCCCTGCAGCATGGAGGTGCCCCGAAGACCAGCAGGGAATCTTGGATAATGGAGTTTTCATCCACAGCCCTTCTGGATAACCCAGGGGCCGCAAGAGGGAGCTGCAGGGAGGAGCAAAGAGTCATATGTGCCCTATAACCCGGAAGTGCGTCATAGGCAGAGCGAAAGCAGAAATGATGCACTTCCGGGGTGAAGAAAAGGACTTTTGATCTGACCCGGAAGTGATAGAAGATCTCATGGACTGGGGATTGGAACACTTCTGGGTCAGGGACTATAAAAGGATTGTGGGAGACCCCAGACGATGAGCTGAGCTGGGTGGAAGGGTGGCAACGCGTCTGGGAGTGGAGGATTGGTTTATAGTAGTGTATTGTATAATTTAATGAGTATAGTGGAGGAGAGGGTGCTTTGTGCACTGTGCTGTAGAAATAAAGTCAACTTTTGGACTTTTACCTGGTGTCTGGAGTCTTGGACAGGGGTTCAAGGGAGCGATACTGCCCCCTATCGGTCACAAAGCGTAATTGTTCGTAGGATGCAAATACTTTATCTGTGTACAAGTCTCTGAGTGTTTTAGTCCTCGTTACTTTCCAGACATTAAATACTGAATAAGTTTGAGAGGGTGGAAAAAGGTGGTTATCATGTGGATGTGCAACAGATAAAAACTTTTCTGTCTTAAAGAGCTTCCTACATTGATTCCATATTCTAAAAGAATGAAGAGCAATTGGATTATTAGTGTATTGAGGGTAATTTGTATTAACTGGGGTACAGAGCATGAAATATAAAGAAGTAATGCAAGATTTGATTTCCATTGCATACCAGGCTTGTGTATATTAATCAATTAGTGTCTATGTCCAGATATTTATAGCCTGCATATATTCCACCTAGTACTAAAATTGAAAGCTAGGTAGTGCCACGCTCCTTTCTGCTTTAGGTTTGTACACCCTTTGGATGCACAGATGTTTCAAAATCCAAAAAAATGAAGTTATGATTGAGTCTAATTTCTTAAAAAATGATTTTTAATGTATATGGGGATGCTTTGAAATAGGAAGAGAAGCTTGGGAAAGATGGTCATCTTAACAATGTTCATTCTCCCTGCTAATGTAAGGCGGATGGTAGACCATCAGTAGTATATATAGACAGCAACTGTCAAAATAGGTGTTAGTTTGATTGATGACTTTAAGCCCCGCCCCAAATATGATTGATGAAGTTAAGCTCCGCCCCAATATGATTTATGAAAATATAAAAAATATGAAAATATAATTTATGTAAATATGAAACTATAAAAGTATGACAATGTATTTATAAGCTATAAACTTAGGACACGTGGGTTTATTTTATAAACACTAGGTTCAAAATTAATATTAAGAAATTAAATATACACTTATCTTGCAGTCATAGCTATGTGTAACTTTCTGAAAATATTCACACCCCCGCGCTTATAAACTCACGACACACACGACCTCATTTTATAAACATTAGATTCAAAATTAATATTAATTAATTAAATATACACTTATCCTGCATGCAAAGCCACGCATATGTGCGACTACATAAAAACGCTATAAAATATTCACACACCCGCTCTAAGTTATAAACTAATAGTAAGAAAATAAATATACTGTAATATTCCTTCCCAGATGGGGAAGTTGTAGTAAATTATCAAATAAAAGAACTAATCAATGGTTTTTATTCACTTTCCTTCTTACTTCAACAAGCTGACAACCACAACGTATTCAGGACAAAGATAAACAGCAAAAACACACCCCACTAAAAACCCAACCCACATACAAGAAAATAAATATACAATTTTCAAAAAAGATAGGGACTCTCTGCTCTAAGTTATAAGTTCACGCCATGCGTCTTTATTTGATAAGCACTTATCTTTCCTGCCCAGCCATAACTAAAATGATGTTCACCCCCAGCCCCCTCAAACCAAACTAAGATCACGACACAGCCATAACTAAAAACGATTTTCACTCCCCCTCTAAGTTATAAGTTCACAACAAGTGTCTTTATTTGATAAACACTTATCTTTCCTGCACAGCCATAACTAAATGATATTCACCCCTGTTATATATCAGTATAAGTGTACATTTCAGTTCAGCTATTGATGCCTGATTGTGGGTTGACACCTGGTGATTTGATTGGTAATGCCTTGCACATTTTTGTTAGTTGTTGTTCAATAAAGACAAGAAAGAGAAAGGCACGCGCTGTCTGCTCGTCCATTCTTATCAAAGGAAAAATGGGCAACGATAGTGTACTGTATTATTAATACATGACAGTGGCGACGAGATCAAGAAATTAATTTTGAGCACTGTGACACTGAATAACAGCAGCGAGAACCGCACCGAGTAAGCAGAAAAGCAAGGACCTGACGCGATAGTGCAACGTGAGTACGATAAGTTGCAAACATGCCGTACATCAGAAAGATAGATGTTTTTGATAGTTCCACGGAAGATTGGAATATGTATGTTGAAAGGCTGCAACAGTATTTCGCTGCAAATGATATTCCAGCTGAAAAACACGATCCTGTGCTACTGAGTGCCATGGGAGGGAAAGCTTATGGCCTCCTCCGTAGTTTAACTGCCCCAGACAAACCCGCTGAGAAAAGTTTTAACGACTTAGTCCGTGTAATGCGGGATCATTTGTCACCAAAGCCATTACTGATCGCAGAATGTTTCAGATTCCATAAGCGTAATCAGAGTGAGGGAGAGACAATTGCGGCTTATGTGGCAGAACTGAAAAAGTTATCAGAATATTGTCAGTTTGGTGATGCATTGCGTGATCGTTTGGTTTGTGGAATCCTTCAAGAGGGAATCCAGAAGAGGCTGTTAACTGAGGCAGATTTGACATTTAAACGAGCAGTAGAAATTGCTATTTCAATGGAAACTGCAGCTAAAGATGCACTTGAACTACAAAGAGGAGTGAATACGAGCAGCGTGAATAAAATGGCGGCAGCCAAGATAAACAAAGTACATAAAAGGCCCTGCTATCGCTGTGGACGCGACTCCCATCTTCCCTCACAGTGCCGATTTAAAAATGAATAGTGCAGACAGTACCACATAACGGGCCATATTCAAAAAGTTTGTCATAGTGGAAAGGCAAAGTTTAGTGCGGAACACAAGAAAAATGTGCATAATGTTGCAGAAGTATCTGACATTGATAGTGAAGATGCATTAGCAAGTCTGGAATTATTTAGCCTTAGTGGAAAAGACAAGCAGGCAATCTGGCTCACCCCCAAGATAGATGGCCAGGTGGTAAAAATGGAATTGGACACTGGCTCAGCTGTTTCAGTTATGTCACTGAAAGATTACAAGGTGTATTTCAAGAAGGAGAAGCTGAACCCCTCTTCTGTTCTTCTCAGAACATACACAGGTGAAAAGGTTATGCCTATTGGAGTGCTGCATGTGACAGTAGAGTATAATGGAAGGAGAGAGGTACTTGATTTACACATAATACAAAATGGAGGTGCACCATTATTGGGTCGTGAGTGGTTAAGAAAGATGGGAGTTGACTGGAGAGAGATTAAAAGCCTTTGTGCTTTGCCTGTTGTGCAACAGACTACAGAAAAGAACCTAGAGCTAATATTAAGAAATTCCGCCCCGGTATTTAAGAGTGGCATTGGGACTCTTCAGCACATTAGAGCTAAAATTGTACTTAAGAGTGGTGCAACCCCACGGTTCCACAAGGCACGTGCAGTACCCTATGCCATCCAACCCCTGGTTGAAAAGGAATTGGATAGGTTGAAGGCAAACGGCATACTTTCTACAGTAGACTGGAGTCCTTGGGCAACCCCAGTTGTCCCAATAGTAAAGATAAATGGTACAGTCAGGCTCTGCGGGGACTTTAAGGTCTCCATTAATCCTGTGCTCCAAGCTGAACAGTATCCTCTGCTGAGAATTGAGGACATTTTTGCCAGTTTGTCGGGTGGTCAGCGTTTTTCAAAGTTAGATTTAGCAGATGCATACCTCCAGATGGAAGTAGAGGAAGACTCTAAAGTGTTCCTGACCATTAATACAATAAAGGATCTTTATCGTTACAACAGGCTGTTGTTTGGGGTAGCTTCTGCCCCAGCTATTTGGCAAACAGCAATGGATCAGATCCTTCAGTCTGTGCAAGGCGTCCAGTGCTATTTAGACGACATTATTGTCACTGGAGCGACAGATGAAGAGCATTTAGAAAACCTAAAAAAGGTTCTGAAAAGGTTAGAAGAGTATGGACTAAGAGCCAGGCGAGGCAAATGCGAGTTCCTGAAGCCCAGTGTCAGGTATTGCGGGCACACCATATACGCCCAAGGTTTGCACAAATATCAGGACAAGATTCAGGCTGTATTGATGGCACCGCAACCACAAAATATTTCACAGCTTAGATCCTTCCTGGGGTTTGTGAATTATTATAAGTTTCTTCCAAACCTGGCAACTGTGCTATATCCACTCAATGAGCTATTACAAGCTGGAAAACAGTGGAAATGGTCCAAAGAGTGTGAAAATTCATTCCAAGATGCAAAGAGACTGGTGACATCTGACACAGTCCTAACCTACTTTAATTTGTCCCTTCCAATCAAGCTGGCTTGTGATGCTTCTCCATACGGCATTGGAGCAGTGACGTCTCATGTTATGGAAGATGGCAGTGAGAGGCCTATAGTTTTTGCATCACGCTCATTGTCTGCAGCTGAGAAGAATTATGCCCAGATTGATAGGGAGGCATTGAGTCTATTGTGGGGTGTAAAAAGGTTCAACCAGTATCTTTTTGGTAGGGAATTCATCCTTGTCACAGACCACCAACAGCTAACCTCAATTTTCAGCCCGCAGAAAGGAGTTCCTGCCACAGCTGCTGCCCGAATGCAGCGCTGGGCATTGTTTTTAGGTGGACACAGGTACAAGATTGAGTACAAAAGTACAGCCTGCCATGCAAATGCAGATGGGTTGTCACGACTGCCACTGGAAGCTGAAAAAGATGAGTTTGGAGATGAGGAAACAATAGATATGATCTCCATCAGCCAGATTGAAAGTCTGCCCGTCACGGCAGACATGGTGAAAACAGAAACAAAACATGACAAGATCCTGTCTCAGGTGTATGCTGCCACACTGAATGGCTGGACAGCCCAGCACAAATTCCTGCTGGCTGCATATTACTCGAGAGGTGATGAAATTGCCTTAAATGCTGGATGTGTGATGTAGGGGTTAAGAACCATTGTACCCACTAAACTAAGACACAGAGTATTAGAAGAGCTTCACAAGGGACATCTAGGTGTGGTGAAAATGAAGGCACTTGCCAGAGGTTTTGTGTGGTGGCCAGGCATTGATGAAGACATCGAGAAAATAGCGCAGCAATGTAGTGGCTGCCAGATGGTTCAGAATGAGCCAGAACGTGCACCACTTCACCCATGGGAATGGCCTACATTACCTTGGCAGCGGCTTCATATCGACTTTGCAGGACCATTCATGGGTACAACTTTCCTGGTGGTAGTCGACGCATGCTCTAAATGGCCAGAGGTTTTCACCATGAGCTCCACCACTACTTCTCACACTATTGAAGTACTAAGGGATTTATTTGCTAGAACTGGAGTTCCACAACAACTAGTGAGTGACAACGGACCCCAGTTCACAGCAACAGATTTCCAGGTATTGCTCCAGAAAAATGGCATATGGCACATTACATCTGCCCCATGGCATCCAGCTACAAATGGCCAGGCAGAGAGGTTTGTGCAAAGTTTGAAACGAGCCCTTCGAGTAATGACAAATGAGAAGCTGACCCTTCAGCAAAAATTGTCCAACTTCTTATTTGCATATCGGAATTCCATCCATGCTACAACTAACCAGACTCCAGCTATGTTGTTCTTTGGGCGTCCTCTTCGCTCTAGATTAGACCTGCTGCAACCAAATATTAAGCAGACTGTGCAAGACAGACAAATCAAACAAGGCCATAAAGCAACAGACAAGGTTACACGTAGCTTTGCCATTAGACAATCAGTTCTTGCCAGGACCTACAGAGGAGATCAGAAATGGCTTCCTGCATTAGTCAAAGAGCAAACTGGTCCTTTGTCATATAAGGTAGAGGCTACTCAAGGTGTCATATGGCGACGTCATGTCGACCAGTTGAGAAAATCAGGGTTGGTTAGAGCTGAAGAGATACCCACACTGCCTGTTGACTCCCCTGCTGTTGCTCCTATCAACTGTCCAGAGCACTTACCATCTCCTCAAGCAGCACAAATACAGAGCCCATGTGCATTATCTCCATCACCTTCTGCAGAGGCTAACACTGCTGTAACAATTCAAGAAAAATTACCCTGTGAAGAGAGACGTTACCCAATTCGCATACGCAAGCCTCTACAGAGACTAATTGAAAATTAAATGTAATGATAGAATTCAATGTTTTGATTTCTTCAGAAAAAAAAAGAGAATAAGTTAATTACTTCTAATTTTTAGAGGGGAGGAATTGTTATATATCAGTATAAGTGTACATTTCAGTTCAGCTATTGATGTCTGATTGTGGGTTGACACCTGGGGCCTCATGTATAAACGGTGCGTACGCACAGAAACATTGCGTAAGATCTTTTCCACGTTCAAATTGTGATGTATAAAACCTACACTTGGCGTAAATCCACGCACTTTTCCACGGTACCTCATACCTTGTCGTACGCAAGTTCTCCGCTCGGTTTTGCAGACTGGCGGCACCCAGCGTCAAAGCAGTGCTACTGTTCCTGTGTGGTTACACCTTATTTTCCTGACGCGGCTTTATAAATACACCGAAACTAACTGCATATTGTTTATTAGTGTAATGCATCTGATTGTAATTAACTTGTAGCAATATAATGGTAGAGGGAACAGCCATAGTATTCCAAATACCATAACTGCTTTAGCGTTGTTACTCTCACTTCTTCTTCTTCTTCTTTCAGCTCCTCTTGTTAGGAGTTGCCACAGCGGATCATCTTTTTCAATATTTCTCTCACTGCACCACTCAGAGTATTTATATCACTGTATCTGAGTGTGAATCACAGCAGCAGCTGATCGGAAAGGGAATTATTGGTATACAGCTTCAAGGACACGCTGTCTCAGCCACTGCAAAATGTTTTAAAGCCTTTCCTGTACGGACCTCGCGGTTTAGAAACAGAAACGATATCATTTATAAGGTGAAATTCAGCAAAATATGTTAATTAAATTATACAGATAAAAGTTTAACTTCATTTAAATAATCTATATTCTTCACTGGGAGTGTCGTTAAGGATAGAATAATTAAACATGTACTACGAAGATATTTCAATGTTCTTGAAACGTTTTGAAGAATCGGCTAAGCTTACAGATGGCTTAACGTCTATTACAGAGCTGATTGTATGGCGATCGGTTACTTGGGGAAAGAAAAGCACTGACTGCAGTGACGGCTACGCCAATATATATTGAATATAAAACAGAAAGAGAAAATAACAACACAGCTAAAAACACAGCAACAAATTTCGGCAAAAGTTAAATGCTTGTGTCATGAGCACGAGGCAGCTATCAGTGTCTGCAACGGACATAGCCATCCACTGTGCATAAGCTACCTTACTGACGGCGGGCGAAGGAGCCACCGATTCTTCCTCTGCCCAGTGCCACCACAAGCCTAGAGCCGCCCCTTATTGTACTGCTGCAATAAATTATTTCATCGAAGTGAAACACATGTCTAATAACGTGCTTTAACTCCTATCATCATGAAAATGATATCACGTATACATCTCAGTATTTTAGTTATTCAGAGAACTGTAATATTACGAATGTAATTGATTCTGTGTCCAGTTGGAGGAAGAGAGCCAGTTTTAAAAGCAAGTAGTGATTCACACACATAGAGCACATAGAAGATCAAATACAAAACAAAGCATTTAACGTGCTACTTTAATTACAATGTGATTTGAGAAACTGGTTAATTAAACGATTTTAAGATGAAGTTTATGATGTTCTACTTTAATGACAAAATAAACTACGTGATTAAAGTGGAAATGTCGAGATTGAAGTTGACATTTCGTGCTTTTTCCTCACTGTGTGCCTTTTTTCTCTGTACCCTAATAAGCTTTCATATGACACTCAAACAGTGGGCTTACAACTCGGCGTTTCACGGCGACTTTGATATGTGACTTCTTTTTTATTTCCGGCACTGTGCGATTTGTGAATGTGAGCTTTCAAGTTTCTCCAACACGCTATGTCACTCGATCAACTTCCTTTTGTTGATTATACCACGGTTTATTTGAACAAATAGTATGTTTTTCATTTGCCTCCACTTGGTATTTGCTGAAATTCTTATATTTTCCCCCGTGCTTTTCCCATTGTCTTTTCACAGAAGGCTGCGCTTAAGGGCGATTTATATTGATTTGCATATTCAAATAGGCATAATTCTGGGAGGATTTGGGGCGTTACATGATGCGCGTGCACAAGCGTTAGTTTTCACGCTGATCGGGATTTATGTAGTGGAAGAACGTGGAAGTTGGAGTACGCACAGATTCCTGCATCTGGATTTTTCTGTGCGTAAACACATTTCGGCTTTTGTGCTTACGCCATGTTATAGTGCGAGTTCTACGCACGGCGTTAAACATGAGGCCCCTGGTGATTTGATTGGTAATGCCTTGCACATTTTTGTTAGCTGTTGTTCAATAAAGACAAGAAAGAGAAAGGCACGCGCTGTCTGCTCCTCCGTTCTTATCAAAGGAAAAATGGGCAACGATAGTGTACTGCATTATTAATACGATAGCAAAATACCCGTGATTCGCGGCGGAGAAGTAATGAAAGTAAAGTAAGTCATTAGAAGTAATGAAAAAGAAAAGGAAACATCTTGAAAATAACGTAACATGATCATCAATGTAATTGTTTTGTCACTGTTATGAGTGTTGCTGTCATATATATATATATATATATATATATATATATATATATATACATATATATATATATACACACATACATACAGTACAGGCCAAAAGTTTGGACACACCTCCTCATTCAATGTGTTTTCTTTATTTTCATGACCATTTACAGCACTCCATCACTCTCCTTCTTGGTCAAATAGCCCTTACACAGCCTGGAGGTGTGTTTGGGGTCATTGTCCTGTTGAAAAATAAATGATCGTCCAACTAACCTGACTTCTGCACAACACAACTGCTGGCCCCAATCCCATTGATAAAGCAAGAAATTCCACTAAATAACCCTGATAAGGCACACCTGTGAAGTGAAAACCATTTCAGGTGACTACCTGTTGAAGCTCATTGAGAGAATGCCAAGAGTGTGCAAAGCAGTTATCAGAGCAAAGGGTGGCTATTTTGAAGAAACTAGAATATAAAACATGTTTTCAGTTATTTCACCTTTTTTTGTTAAGTACATAACTCCACATGTGTTCATTCATAGTTTTGATGCCTTCAGTGAGAATCTACCAATGTAAATGGTCATGAAAATAAAGAAAACAGATTGAATGAGGAGGTGTGTACAAACTTTTGGCCTGTACTGTACATACACACACACATTATATCCATCCATTTTCTAACCCGCTGAATCCGAATACAGGGTCACGGGGGTCTGCTGGAGCCAATCCCAGCCAACACAGGGCACAAGGCAGGAACCAATCCTGGGCAGGGTGCCAACCCACCACAGCACACATTATATATACAGTATATATATATATCTATATCTATATATATCTATATCTATCTCTCTGTATATCTATATATATATACACATACACATGCATTATATCTATATATCTATATATACAGTATATATATATATATACACACACATATACACACATATTATATCTATATCTACTATATATATATATATATATATATATATAGCAAAATACCCGAGCTTCGCAGCGAAGTACTGCCTTAAAAGTTTTATTAAGAAGACAATTAAACCTTTTTTAAACTGAGGGAAAATATACCAATAATTATTTGTTAAGGATCTCTTTGTATACCACATTGTGAGTTCGGCCCTCCGGTTGTAATATGACCAAGCTGTGCGCTGAGCTTACTCTTAAGCATGCAACTTACAGCTGGCCATGTGAACAGTAATCTTGTTTCAAATCTCACAGCTTGGATTGCTGCTGTCATAAAACGATTTGAGTTTCATGGTTTGTTTCAATTACGAGTAGTAATAGTAATACGACAGTATTTGTAGGACTTGTGTTGAAATGACATTCAGCATCTGTCAAGCGTTGTAAGTATACAACCAGTATCATTGATAACTTCACATCCAGCTTTTGAGAGTTTAAACATTCATAAACATCAAAGTGTCCACTATTGAAATCGTCAGCTGTGAATCTAAGATGTTTAAGAGGCATTGGCGGTTGTCCAATGGTGTAAAATATTTGGCTATTTTGGTACACTTGAAAGCGACAACCGAATAATTCAGCGGCAGCCATCAACCCACATGCAGATGCATAGGTGAAGGGCTTAAGCATTTCACTCTTATAGTGCTCCTGTGTAGTATAATTATCTCCTGTACCGTCATCAAGTCCACACCCTGAACCTGTCCCAGTCATTCAATACACAAGACACAATGTTTCTCCAGATATCAAAAGTGAGCCTGACATGGCCGTGCAATATGTAACAAAGAGAATGAAAAAGATAGGTGCCATCTCCGGGCATGGAAACTACTCGGTAAGAGACAGTTCTTTGATCGATAGTGATAACCTTGATAGACATGTTAATGCGGGTACGGTTGGAATGATAAAGGAAATGGGTACCTGAACAATGTAAAGTAAGTCTAAAATACCTACACAATAACTATAATCGTAATAAATGAACAATAAAACAGTGGAGAAGCCGTGGATTAAATAAAAAGGCTGTAGTTATCAGCAGGGAGACGTGAATCCCGTGGCGAAGCAAGGAAGGGAATGTAGAGACTGGAGCGACGGACGGCCTTATATAGGCAGGCAGCCAACAACGTGGGAGGCGTTGGGATGGGGGACCCAATGCCGCCTCACACGGTGACTGAGCTGCAGGCTATGCACGTATATATGTACATAGGTAGGATTCAGTTAGTGTTGGGAACCCGCGTACCAAATTTCTTGAATATGGGCCCATAAGTAACAAAGACTGTTGAAAAGTTCAATATGGCGACTGACAGTGGCATCATACCACCGAAATAAGTACCAAATTTCAGCCTTCTACCTACACGGGAATTTGGAGAATTAGTGATGTTGGAAAGTACAATATGGCGGCTGACAGTGGCGTCATACCACGAAATAAGTACGTACATTGGTTTCGGTTAGCGCAGGGAAGCCGCCTACCAAATTTCGTGAAGATGGGGCCATAAATAAGAAAGTTCAACATGGTGAACGTTGTTGACCGTTATGACCGTTACGCGTAGAATTTCGAAATGAAACCTGCTTAACTTTTGTAAGTAAGCTGTAAGGAATGAGCATGCCAAATTTCAGCCTTCTACCTACACGGGAAGTTGGAGAATTAGTGACGTTGGAAAGTTCAATATGGCGGCTGACAGTGGCATCATACAACAACAACAACATTTATTTATATAGCACATTTTCATACAAACAGTAGCTCAAAGTGCTTTACATAATAAAGAATAGAAAAATAAAAGACACAATAAGAAAAAAAAAAAAATCAACATTTATTAACATCGAATAAGAGTAAGGTTCAATGGCCAAGGGGGACAGAAAAAACAAAAAAACTCCAGACGGCTGGAGAAAAAATAAAATCTGTAGGGATTCCAGACCGTGAGACTGCCCAGTCCCCTCTGGGCATTCTACCTAACATAAATGAAACAGTCCTCTTTGGATTTAGGGTTCTCGCGGAAGGGCTTGATGAAGATGGTCATGTAGAATTCTGCCTTTTAATCCATCCATTGTTGGAGCATCATAAAGCTTTGAGTAGGTGGAGGTGGCGCAGGCCACCACCACAAAGAAACCGGAAAAAGAAACAGAAAAGAGAGTAGGGGTAAGTACGGATTTTAGAGCCACCATGAATAGTTATTATGAGGATATTGAACATATAGAGTATCAGGATTAAGTTAAATTAAGTTAAATTGAAGTTATAGAAAGGCCATGTTACAGTAATATGTTTTCAGCAGTGTTTTAAAGTGCTCTACTGTATCAGCCTGGCGAATTCCAATTGGCAGGCTATTCCAGATTTTAGGTGCATAGCAGCAGAAGGCCGCCTCACCACTTCTTTTAAGTTTTGTTCTTGGAATTCTAAGGAGACACTCATTTGAGAATCTAAGGTTACGATTTGGAATATAAGATGTCAGACATTCCGATATATACGATGGGGGCGAGATTATTTAAGGCTTTATAAACCATAAGTGGAATTTTAAAGTCAATCCTGAATGACACTGGTAACCAGTGTAGTGACATCAAAACTGGAGAAATGTGTTCGGATTTTCTTTTCCTAGTTAGGATTCTAGCAGCTGCATTCTGCACTAGTTGCAAACGATTTATGTCTTTTTTGGGTAGTCCTGAGAGGAGTGCGTTACAGTAATCTAGTCAACTGAAAACAAACGCGTGAACTAATTTCTCAGCATCTTTCAGTGATATAAGAGGTCTAACTTTACTTATGTTTCTTAAGTGAAAAAATGCTGTCCTAATGATCTGATTAATAGCAATTTAAAATTCAGATTACAGTCAACAATTACCCCTAAGCTTTTTACCTCCGTCTTGATTTTTAATCCTAATGTATCCAGTTTTTTTTTAATAGCCTCATTGTATCCATTATTGCTAATCACTAAGATTTCAGTTTTCTCTTTATTTAACTTGAGAAAGTTACTATTCATCCATTCTGAGATACAAGTCAGACATTGTGTTAGTGAATCAGTAGAATCGGGGTCATCAGGTGCTATTGATAAGTACAGCTGTGTGTCATCAGCATAGCTGTGGTAGCTTACGTTGTGCCCTGAGATAATCTGACCTAACGGAAGCATGTAGATTGAGAATAACAGCGGACCCAGGATAGAGCCTTGTGGAACACCATATTGGATATCATGTGTCTTCGAGTTGTAATTCCCACAACTAACAAAAAATTTTGTCCGTGTCAGGTAGGATTCAAACCAATTTAAGACCGTGCCAGAGAGACCCACCCATTGACTAAGGTGATTTCTAAGAATGTTGTGATCAATGGTGTCAAATGCAGCACTCAGATCTAAGATGAGAACAGATAAATGGCCTCTGTCTGCATTCACTCGCAAATCATTTACTACTTTAACGAGTGCAGTTTCTGTGCTGTGATTTGTTCTAAAACCCGACTGAAATTTATCAAGACCACCGAAATAAGAATGTACATTGGTTTCGTTTAGCGCAGGGAAGCCGCCTACCAAATTTCGTGAAGATGGGGCCATAAATAAGAAAGTTCAACATGGCGGACGTTGTCAACTGTTATCGACCATTATGACCGTTACGTGTAGAATTTCAAAATGAAACCTGCTTAACTTTTGTAAGTAAGCTGTAAGGAATAAGCCTGCCAAATGTCAGCTTTCTACCTACACGGGAAGTTGGAGAATTAGTGATGAGTCAGTGATTGAGTGAGTGAGTGAGTGAGTGAGTCAGTGAGGGCTTTGCCTTTTATTAGTATTGATGACAACCCCCAGCCCCCCCAAACCAAACTAAGTTATAAGATCACGACACAGCCATAACTAAAAACGATTTTCACTTTCCCCTCTAAGTTATAAGTTCACGACAAGCGTCTTTACTTGATAAGCACTTATCTTTACTGCACAGCCATAACTAAAATGATATTCACCCCCAGCCCCCTCAAACCAAACTAAGTTATAAGATCACGACACAGCCATAACTAAAAACTATTTTCACTCCCCCCTCTAAGTTTTAAACTAATAGTAAGAAAATAAATATACAATTTTCTAAAAACGTTATAAGTTGCACTAGAATCAAAAGGAAGAAAATACATAGCCACTTTGTATATTTCACTGGTTCAAAACAATTAAGCTAAAAGACTTGTTTTTCAATTACTTCCCCCTATCGGAAGATGAAAAATATGGATTTAACCATATGATCGACCACGGCCTGTCTCTTTAATTTAATTACCATGCCGTAACAAGGCAGTGCCTTTCTGATTACATGATAATAATCTAAAATGCTTACCTGCTGTTTTAGGCCTCAGCAATAACTTTCTGAAAATATTCACACAACTGCGCTTATAAACTCACGACACACAAAACCTCAATTTATAAACAATAGATTCAAAACTAATATTATAAAATTAAATATACACTTATCCTGCATGCAAAGCTACGCATATGTGTGACTTTCTAAAAAATATTCACTCCTAAAGTTCTAAGTTATAAACCCACCATACACGGCCTCATTTTATAAACACTAGATTCATAATTAACATTAAGAAATTAAATACAGTATATGCACGTCTTGCCTTTATAGCTATGTGTAACTTTCTGAAAATATTCACAGACCCGCGCTAAGATATAAACTCATGACACACACAACCTCATTTTTAGTCATGCATAGTTCTGCGTAGCCGTAACTGTCTTAAAAACTCTATAAAGTGAAATATTCACTTACCCGGCGCTTAAGACAAGTCCATGCAAATGTGCCTCCTTTTATAAATCCGGGGAAATAAACTTTCTTTCACCGCCAGTAAGCATTTCGAGACCCAGGAAGCCTCCTGCCATGCGACCACATTTGGCCTCCAATTTTAAATGGAGAACAAACTTTCTTTCACGGGACATGGACACCTCTGGTGTTAAACTTCACTTGATCAATAGCGAGAACCACGAAGCCCCCTGCCAGGCGACCACATTTGGCCGCCAATGTTAAACACTTTGGAAACAAACTTTAGTGTTAAAATATTTATTGTAACAATTCATGCTTTTTTATTTAATGAAATCGGAAAATCATACGATTATTAAACCAACCCCAAGCCATTCAACAGGGTTTGAGAATAAAGAATATAAGTTGCCTTTAAAATTCATAAGACCCTGCTCTTTCTTAACTCGTTAATCGGCTAAATGTCAAAGCCTTTTTACATACCTATGGTCTAAGAACAATATTATTAGATGAACTACTTCCTACTAACGATTCTCTCTTATATACCAAAATGCACAATGAACTTTAAAAGCTCGTGAGAAAAGTTATTAAAAACCTCCGCGTTGAGCACAGCGGTTTCTCGCTGTATATGGTAATTGATAAAAAGTTATTTATATGCTGAGCACAAACACAGCTCTTTCTGATACTGTATTTCAGCCACATTAATCGTGTAAATGTCAAAATTGATCTCGTTTCATATGGTTTGCATGTATCCCCATTTACATCAACTTTAAAATACATGTGCCTACCTAAGAAACGATCTCTCGGTAAAACATAACGTTTACATGATTTAAGCCCTTTCAAATTGATATCATTCATATCTAACTTGACCCTATAATGCTGAAGTCACAAAAAATCACTAGATGCATAAAGCGAAATGTTAAAAGAAAAAATGTACAGAACGTGTGCTCCCCAACTGTAAAGCCACGCCCTTTTCTACATTACTTTTGACAACTCCATGCTGCAGTGCACTATCCAGTTAATGGCATCCTTACTGTCTCTCTGTTGGTGTGGTCAGGCTTTAGGGAAATGCCCGCCTCATTGTTAGTAAATAACAATTTAACCCTAAATGCATTGTCATTTAGATTCAAGCTATTATCACTCCATCCTTTTTTGATCGTAGAAAACAAGTTTACCTTTAAAGAGCTGACATTCAAAATGGTAGACGTGGGTGGACAGTGCTCCGAACGAAAAAATGGGTTCACTGTTTTGAAGGGGTCACCATAATAATATTCTTTGTGGAGCTCAGTGGCTATGACCTTAAGCTTTATGCCGATAATCAAACGGTAAGTACATTGGCTTTCATTTGTTTATCCTGGGTGTCTCACCAACTTCCTCCTGACAAAACTCAAACTGCTTGAAGAGCAAAATTTCCAGTAAATGCAGAGAGTTTAGTGGAGGCCCACAGTGACAAAGCTTTGGGGCAAGGCTTTCTATATTTTTCCCTGACTTTACATGATACACTAGAAGTTCTGATTCCCCAGGTACTTTTGACATGCTACATAATGCACAAGGCAAATTTTCTTTACATCAAGATTGTATGCATTTAGCTCGGATTGATTAATCCAGGAAAGGAAATTTCAGGTTTGCTCAGGCTGAATCTGGGTGTAATATGAAAACAGTATTAATAAACAGTAGCTTGGGTTTTCTTTATCAGGATCATTTGAATAAGCCACAACCATCCATACATTTTCAGGATGTGGTATCAGAACCTGTTCCTGCAGTTTTGGGGAAAACTATTCTAAATCAGACTTACATTGCATAAACATAACCAACATGTGGAGGACCCAACCTTTTAAGTACATATGTTCATTTGTGAACATGATTAATCCAAGGCCAGGCACAAGGTCTGGCACGCCACCTACTATATTTAGGGCTCATGCCATTGCAGGAAACAAGTCCAATTTGGAGTTAGTAATTAACCAGATATACATGTTTTTGTGAAATACCATGAGAAAGCCCATGTAGATAGAGAGAGAACATATAAACATTATACAGATAGGGTCAGGATTTCAACTCAGCTTTGAGGGGCTGTGAGGCAGTACTGCTACCTTCTGTTCCCCATGGTTAGAATTCAACAAATTCACTTTCCTCAACACGGTAAAAGTGCACAAACTACCGTATTTACATTCAGCAAAATTTAAGAAAGACTCTGATACATTTTATAAATCCATCATTTGTTTTTTGACTAAAAGTTATCAATGCAGAATGGCCACTGTATTGGTAAATTGATATTTTGTGTAAAGCCAAAATGATCATCCTGATGATTTTTTTCGTTTAATCCCTTTAACATTCCACACTTTGTTAATGTGGGCTTCCCTTAATCCATGGCAAAAATTACAACCAGGATCCTGTAGCATTTGAAAGTGTTACTACATCTGTAGTGGCCATAATTTGTAATACTTTGTAATACCTTGTTGACCTGAATATGGCATTCTCTCAGATCTATTCGGTGGTTTGCCGGAATTGTGCTATTTAGGGATATTATCCAGGATAATGTAGGAAAAGTTAAGATGACAATTACCACCAAAAATATAGTGTACTTAAAACATAACATTTAAGACATAGCTTCTTAGAGACAGAAAATGCAACCACCATAATTCTGTGTTAAAGAAAGGTTATAAGTAAATAAAGTGTTAAAGCTTAGGCACCAAAATGTGACCATAATGTACAATCCAGCAAAAGGATGGAGTGATAATAGCTTGAATCTAAATGACAATGCATTTAGGGTTAAATTGTTATTTACTAACAATGAGGCGGGCATTTCCCTAAAGTCTGACCACACCAAAAGAGAGACAGTAAGGATGCCATTAACTGGATAGTGCACTGCAGCATGGAGTTGTCAAAAGCGTATAGAAAAGGGTGTGGCTTTACAGTTGGGGAGCACACGTTCTGTACATTTTTTCTTTTAACATTTCGCTTTATGCATCTAGTGATTTTTTGTGACTTTAGCATTATAGGGTCAAGTTGAATATGAATGATATCAATTGGAAAGGGCTTAAATCATGTAAACGTTATGTTTTACCGAGAGATCATTTCTTAGGTAGCCACGTGTATTTTAAAGTTGATGTAAATAGGGATACATGCAAACCATATGAAACAAGATCAATTTTGACATTTACACGATTAACGCAGCTGAAATACAGTATCAGAAAGAGCTGTGTTTGTAGTCAGCATATAAATAACTTTTTATCAAGTACCATATACAGCGAGAAACCGCTGTGCTCAACACGGAGGTTTTTAATAACTTTTCTCGCAAGCTTTTAAAGTTCATTGTGCATTTTGGTATATAAGAGAGAATCGTTAGTAGGAAGTAGTTCATCTAATAATATTGTTCTTAGACCATAGGTATGTAAAAAGGCTTTGACATTTAGCCGATTAACGAGTTAAGAAAGAGCATGGTCTTATGAATTTTAAAGGCAACTTATATTCTTTTTCTCAAACCCTGTTGAATGGCTTGGGGTTGGTTTAATAATCATATGATTTTCCAATTTCATTAAATAAAAAAGCATGAATTGTTACAATAAATATTTTAACACTAATGTTTGTTTCCCAAGTGTTTAAAATTGGCAGCCAAATGTGGTCGCCTGGCAGATGGCTTCGTGGTTCTCGCTATTGATCAACTGAAGTTTAACACCAGAGGTGTCCATGTCCTGTGAAAGAAAGTTTGTTCTCCATTTAAATTTGGCAGCCAAATGTGGTCGCATGGCAGGAGGCTTCCTGGGTCTCGAAATGCCTACTGGCGGTGAAAGAAAGTTTACTTCCCCGGATTTATAAAAGTAGGCACACTTGCGTGGACTTGTCTTACGCGCTGGGTAAGTGAATATTTCACTTTATAGAGTTTTTAAGACAGTTACGGCTACGCAGAACTATGCATGACTAAAAATGAGGTCGTGTGTGTTGTGAGTTTATATCTTAGCGCGGGTCTGTGAATATTTTCAGAAAGTTACACATAGCTATAATGGCAAGACGTGTATATACTGTATTTAATTTCTTAATGTTAATTATGAATCTAGTGTTTATAAAATGAGGCTGTGTATGGTGAGTTTATAACTTACAACTTTAGGAGTGAATATTTTTTAGAAAGTCACACATATGCGTGGCTTTGCATGCAGGATAAGTGGATATTTAATTTTATAATATTAGTTTTGAATCTAGTGTTTATAAAATGAAGTTGTGTGTGTCGTGAGTTTATAAGCGCAGTTGTGTGAATATTTTCAGAAAGTTTACACATAGCTATGACGGTAAGACGAGTGAATATTAATTTTGAATCTAGTGTTTATAAAATGAGGACGTGTGTGTCGTTAGTTTATAACTTAGAACGGGGGTGAATATTTTCAGAAAGTTATTGCTGAGGCCTAAAACAGCAGGTAAGCATTTTAGATTATTATCATGTAATCAGAAAGGCACTGCCTTGTTATGGCATTGTAATTAAATTAAAGAGACAGGCTGTCGTCGATCATATGGTTAAATCCATATTTGACATCTTCCGATGGGGGAAGTAATTGAAAAACAAGTCTTTTAGCTTAATTGTTTTGTACCAGTCAAATTTACAAAGTGGCTATGTATTTTATTTCTTTTAATTCTAGTGCAACTTATAACATTTTTAGAAAATTGTATATTTATTTTCATACTATTAGTTTATAACTTAGAGGGGGGAGTGAAAATCGTTTTTAGTTATGGCTGTGTCGTAATCTTAGTTTGGTTTGAGGGGGCTGGGGTGAACATCATTTTAGTTATGGCTGGGCAGGAAAGATAAGTGCTTATCAAATAAAAATGCGTGTTGTGAACTTATAACTTAGAGCAGAGAGTCTCTATCGTTTTTAGAAAATTGTATATTTATTTTCTTGTATGTGGGTTGGGTTTTTAGTGGGGTGTGTTTTTGCTGTTTTTCTTTGTCCTGACTACGTTGTGGTTGTCAGCTTATTGAAGTAATAAGGAAAGTGAATAAAAACCATTAATTAGTTCTTTTATTTGATAATTTACTACCACATTTATTTTCTTACTATTAGTTTATAACTTAGAGCAGGTGTGTGAATATTTTATAGCGTTTTTATGTGGTCGCACATATGCGTGGCTTTGCATGTAGGATAAGTGTATATTTAATTTTATAATATTAGTTTTGAATCTAGTGTTTATAAAATGAGATCGTGCGTGTCGTGAGTTTATAAGCGCAGGGGTGTGAATATTTTCAGAAAGTTACACATAGCTATGACTGCAAGATAAGTGTATATTTAATTTCTTAATATTAATTTTGAACCTAGTGTTTATAAAATAAACCCACGTGTCCTAAGTTTATAGCTTATAAATACATAGTCATACTTTTATAGTTTCATATTTACATAAATTATATTTTCATATTTTCCTAAATTATATTTTCATATTTTTTATATTTTCATAAATCATATTGGGGCGGGGCTTAACGGCATCAATCATATTTGGGGGCGGGGCTTAAAGTCATCAATCAAACTAACACCTATTTTGACAGCTGCTGTCTATATGTACTACTACCATCTATTCATGTCTTGTTTAATTTTTTCCATGTAGAGAGAAAACTTTATTGAAAAAGAGCTTTATATTTACTTGCGATATTTACCCCTAGATATTTAACCTGATCTGCTAAGATAAATGGGAAGGTCCGATATTGTGTGCTATAGAATTCACTGGAAAAAGCACACTTTTATTCAAATTGATTTTCAGTCCAGATATCTTTTGAAAATCCATTAATGCTTTTAGTTGACTCTTGACTAATCATTTCAACTTATCAGAAGATTTTGTGTGACTGTCCGTAGATATATTCCAGAAGAGGCTAACAGTTCTTTCCAGGATTGGAAGTTGCCTTGATTATTGCCTGCTGTGATCAATTGTATAGCCTGAAAAACAGGAGATAAAGTTTAACACTAGAATTACCAGAGCCTACGAAAAAACTCGTAGATCCGTCCCACATTAAATCGCTTCTTAAATCCGTTCGCACCTCTCCCCCAGCGTCTTTTGTCTTCTAAATGTGCCGATAAAGACAAGCTGCAAGCAGCCGGCTATTCCATTCCCCCACCGACTTAGAACATGCACGAACTTCTCCCAGCTCATGCCTTGATTGATTATCTGGGAGTGAAGTGGAGTGGAAATAATAGATCGTTATTTGGAACACATGCATTTCATGTGTGTTCCATTTCTACAGTAATCTGTGTTAACACATTTTTAAAACAGAAATGTTTTTTCATATTCTTGTAGTAAATGGCAAAATGTAGGCATAAACTATAGAACGTATGAAGCCTGAAGTCCAAATATCAAAGAAACACTTTCACAAAAGGTACAAATATATAACAAAACAAGTGTGCTTTTATTCAAAAATATAACTACAGAAAAAAAAGCCACATGGTAATCAAAAGGTCACGAGTCCAATCCTGCACGGCTCCGTTTTGAGAAGTGAAATGCTCTTATTCTTACTATTTTAGAATAAAAACATAAATTTGATTTCAGTCTGTAACAGCCGGTGTAATTTATGATACTTGTAAAGGTTAGCTTTGTTTTGTTTTTTTATTCACATTTCATTCTCTCAGTCGCATTCAGAATCCTTCCCTACCCATCTGACACTGCTGTTTTCACATAAAGACGCGCTATAGCTCTGCAGTATATCACGATACATACTAAGGGATCTGACACACAAACACTGGCGAATCTGCCTTCTACGTATCTATAGCTATAGCGCATCTTTATGTGATCCAAATAAATAACATTTGAGCTATAGAGCGTCTTTATGTGAAAACAGCAGTGTCAGATGCGGGGGCGGATCCTGAATGTGACTGAGAGAATTAAGCTGAATTTAAAAAAAAAAGCTAACCTTTACAATTATCATACATTTACTCTGGCTGTTACAGACTGACTGAAATCAAATGTATGTTTTTATTCTAAAATAGTATAGTACATGCAATATTATTTGAAAATGAACAGCGTCAGATTGGGCGTATATTCAAACCCGATCTGACGCTGTTCGTTTTCAAATAATATTGTATTAGTGCGATGATGTTTTCACATATATTGTCTCTTTCTTTCATCTTGTGGTTTGTAATCAGTGACCGCGTGTTTTTTTTTCCCCGATCTTGCCAGTCCCCACATGTTGCTGTATGGTGGTGTTTCTTTTGTACTCCAGGACATGCAGAGGACAGAATAGTACAGAGCAGTAAGTTCAGCGCTATATGTAATCAGACAGACAGACAGGCAGAGAAGTCACTAGATATATAAATAAACAGGGAAGGCATTGTATAATAGATAAATAAAAAAACAACTAAGGGGATAGATATATAGATAGATAGGAAGGAAAGGCACTATATGATAGGCAGACAGGGAAGCTGCTATATGATAATAAAATTACTGTTATTACTATATAGATAGACAGGGAGTTCGGGCAGGCAGGCAGAGCGGCGAAGGTTAAAAATAAAAAAAAATAACATTTTCTCCCGAGTGGGGAATCAAACTTGGGTCTTTGAGGCACAGCAAGCCTGCTATGCTCTAATTCAGCAAATCTTACCAGTACACCACAGAAGCTGTCATGTCATTCTTGAACCTTTTGTGAAAGTGTTTATTTGATCTTTAGACTTCAGGCTTCACACATTTTATACTTTATGCCTACATTTTGTAACATTTATTACTAAAATATGAAAAAGTTTCTGTTTTAATATGAAAAAGTTTCTGTTTTAACAATGTGTTTGCACAGATTACTGTAGAAACAGAACACACATGAAATGCGAGTGTTCCAAATAACGATATATTATTTCCACTCTAAAACTCCACTTCACTCCCAGATGATCAATCAAGGCATGAGCTGGGAGAAGTTCGTGCACGTTCTAAGTCGGTGGGGGGAAGGAATAACTGGCTGCTTGCAGCTTGTCTTTATCGGCACATTTAGAAGACAAAAGACGCTGGCGGAGAGTTGTGAACGGTTTTAAGGTGGGCCGGATCTGCGAGTTTTTTCGTAGACTCTGGTAATTCTAGTGTTAAGTGATATGAGCACAGAAAGTTTTTTGTTCTATTTTGAAGTTAGCAGAAATTCAAACTGAGACCTGCTAAAAATGTATGAAGATATTGGTAGCCTCCTTGATTTAAACAGTGAGACAAAATAAGCAACCAAGAAAAAGGCAGAGAAAACAGATTAAGATAGTGAATAAAAGCACAATTACCACTGCATTACCACTGCCCCATTTGATGTAGCAGGATCTTAGATGTCTGGTATATCCCTCACATGTCTACTGTGAGCTTCCAAGAGAACAATTGTTAAGTAAACTTTGTTAACATGTTTTCCATAGCCATGCAGAAAGTTTTCAAGTTTGAAGGACTAGTCAAGCATGTAAAATTGCATAAAATAATGACTTTTGTGAAAGCTAAGGTTTATTATCCTCTACATCCATATATTGCCTGTTTGTGCTACAATACAAGTATATTGTGGTCTAAGTCACTACAACCATTCCATGCAAATGACTCACTAAAAACTGATGTATGTACATTTTCAACACAAATTTTCATCAGGTACGCATCAAACAATCAAGCTTGTCTCCTTGCTACCATGTCAGCTTGGTAAATGCAGTCCTGCTAATATACGCAGGCATATCAAATATTAATTGGTTATAGCTGTTTCCAGCAAAAGGATTGAACTGCATGAACCTTTTTATCACTTAGTACATGACATAATTAAAAAAAAAAAAAAGATCTGAATCGTCTTACGTGCAATTTACCTGAAGAACTCTTGACATTTATTTCCTTTTTATTCAGACAATTTACAGGCCCAGATACAAATGACATGTTATCTGACAGCTAGGGTCGGTGCCACCATTAAGGTTAATGCCTAGAGTGCAGATCATAAGGAAGAGCAAAGACACAGGTTCACAGGTTAGCTACCAAACAGTCAGTTGGCACACCATAACATAAGCTTGGCTGAAGGTGCAAAATAACCTAGCTACGGCACATTTTACAGTGGAGCCGTATTTGTTCATCCAGAAAACTGCAAAAACTGACTTCTTCTTAATTTGATTACATTTTACAGTGAGTTTAAAAAGATTGAAGAAACCACAATTTTGATAGGTAAATTTTGATAGGGCTGGTAAAAATTAATATTATAGGAAATTAAAATAAAAAAAGATTAAATTCCTGGTCAGGTGTTGTGAAAATAAAACAGAATGTTTTCCTTGAACCAAATTATAGTGTAATGACAGTTAAACATAACAACCTGGGAGTTTTGTTAAGTGCATCTCACAGTTTGCAAATAATCTTATGAAACTGTACACACACAAGTATGTTGAATATCTACATGTGACTGCAAATGTGTTGCTGAGGTTTTGTAATCTGCTCTTAATGGTGATATTCATTCTTTTTCACAGTAGTCTTGAGGAAATCTGATGCCAGAGATCAGAATATTTAAATATCCAAACAAAGTATTTTGATTGTTTGATTGTTTTTGTTTTAAACTTAATATTACCGAGTTTCATTTTTTTCCCTTGTTCTCATTTTTTCATTAATTATTTTATTTCTCTTTCTATGTTGTTCTATTTCTTTCTATGTCTCAAGGCCCTCAAGGTTACAATGTCCAAGCATCCCTCCTGTTTTAGACTTGTGGACTTTCTAGCATCACAACTACCTCCTACAGGGGTTCCTGGTAGAAAGATTCTCTTCTGTGGTCCTGTACGGGATCTTTGTCCACTTGCTCCCAACAATGTCAACACTATGGCTGCTGCAGCAATAGCTGGCCACAACCTGGGCTTCAGTGGAGTCACTGGCTGTCTTGTAGCTGACCCAGAGTGAGTAGTTATTGTTCTCTGGTAATGGTTTAGAGCTTTAGAGTTTACTGTCTGCTAAGAAGGGTTCGATGCAAAGCACAGGATTGTGGATTCAATTGTTTACATCTCTTTGTAAAATATTGTGCTTACTGCACTATTTTCATAATTTGGGTCCCAATATACTGTATGTCATATTTAGAAAGTGTTCTTTTTTTAAGTATTATTTGTTTTTATAATATGACAATTAAAACTAACTTTCAGTAAAACACAATCGCAAGGTTTAAAAAGTCTGTTCAGCCAGAAATACAATCAATGCTGCGTATTACAGAAACAGGTTAAGATGTGATATCACAAACCATACTAAATATTTTGTAAATAGTCTAACCGTTGTTTAAATCAAGATTGGTTAATGGCACTTTGTAGCTGAGAGAGTTTGGCCAGGCAAGATACAGCATCATAAACACAATTTCAAAAATGGTACTCAAAGAGAAATGGGTACACGCGGGTATACGTGGGTAACACATCTTTATTGTGGGAGACTCCCTTCTGGCCTGTTAAACTACATTCTTTTACACTTGTGTCCCAATCCCTTGCATCGTGTGTGTCCTCATTTGCCTGGGCTATCTGGTCATGTTATCGATGATGTCGGGGTCAAGAGGATCCCAGAAGGGACTAGGATCATGGAGCCAAGCCGCAACAGCACACAATATACATACTTTAATGCATTTCATCATAAAAATGATAATATACATCCTAGTATTCAAACAGCACCCAGCTCCAAGAGGATAGCTCTTGGAAATCTAAATCGACTTAGAAGCCAGCCATAATCATTTGTATATACACGCTTTATTCTATTGAACTGAATTCCTTTATTGTCATTTTATGGTAAAATGAGATTCAATATTCAACTCCTCCATAACTTATTTTTCTATAAATCAAAAAAAAAAAAATGCAATGATAATGCAATATATTGTTGTCCGTACATTGACCTGGCAAAATTTTACAATGGATGCCCTTTCTGACAAAACCCTCCCCTTTTATCCGGGCTTGGAACTGGCATAAAGAAACACACCGGTTTGTTCATCCCCTTTGGCTGGGTTACCACACACAAATATGATAAACTGGTTAAAATTCTCTCTTTGGTGCACTGAGAGTAACAATGCTTAAGCAGCTATCATATTTGAAGTAGTTTGGCCATTCTGTGCACCATTATATTGTTATAATGATTAGAATGTTATAGAATGATAAATGATATGCTGTTAACCTTTGTGTATTTGATAAAGCCCGCTTCATGGATGTTAATCTAAAAAAGAAGAGCAGATCACAGAAACAGTAGCCCTGCTTTGATGCTGGGTGCCTCCAGTTTGCAAAACCGAGCAGAAAAATGCTTACGCAAGGTATGAAGATGCCATGATATTATGCATGGCTTTACGACAAGTTTTTTATATCTCAAAGTGGGCATGGAAATGGGCTTACACAACATTTTGCGTGAGTGGACAATAAAGGTGACTGTTCCACTGATTGGGTAGAAAGCAATATTATCACTTTATGTAGTGGAAGGAGATTACTAATCATTATTGGGGAGAGCATGGTTAAATAAAATCACATTGGATTGGCCAAATGTATATATGCTGTTCACAGGGGAAATAAAATTGGATATAGTTCTTAGTAGACTTGCTGAGTTGTTTTCTGGTGAGCTGGGGAGCATGAAGTACATCACTGTCACACTTACCACAAAACCAAAATTACTGAAGGCCTTTTTCAACCATAGTTTGACACTAAATTGAATTCCATAGTTAAGTATGGTATTCTGGAACTTGTGATTATAAGTGAATGGGCTACTCCTATTGTACCTGTGATGATAAAGAAATAGATCAGTTCAAATATGTTGGGACTTTAATGTGGCCATCAATCCTGTGTTGTCTGTAGAACAGTACCCCATATAGATGATCCATTTGCAGACCTTGGTGGGTGACATAAATTCTGCAAAATAGACCTGTCTCAGGCATATCTCCAAATGCATGTTCAGCCAAAATCTAGAAAATTACAGTGCATCCAGAAAGTATTCACAGCGCATCACTTTTTCCACATTTTGTTATGTTACAGCCTTATTCCAAAATGGATTAAAGTAATTTTTTTCGTCAGAATTCTACACACAACCCCCCCATAATGACAACGTGAAAAAAGTTTACTTGAGGTTTTTGCAAATTTATTAAAAATATGTCCTGCTATTAAGAAAAAAGTACCACCTATGGAGGTGTCAGAAACTCCATGAGCCCCAATCTTTGACATTTCCTTCAACTATTTCACTTTAAACAGATGCTTACACTGAACATTGTTATCCTGTTCAACACAGATGACTTCTAACTATCTAGACTTCTACAACTCCAAGAATGGGGGTTTCGTGCATCGTCTTTTGGGAAAAAGGAGGTGTTTGTCTCTCAAGTAAAAGTAAAAAGAACATGTTGAGTTATTCTCAGTGCCTGTAGTTATTATTATTTCTCACAGAAAAGCACAGTTCTTTACCCATTTTATACAGAATTGTAAAATTATTATTCTTGATTCATCTCATGGTTTGGAATATTTTATTTAAAGTTCAAATAATGCTTACCATTCAGATTTTTTTTTAAAATCGTTTAGTTTCGGGATATTCATCAAACCCACTGTGATATTTTCCATGTATCATTTTGCGAATGCTTTTTTAGAAAAGCATTTCTTTATTTATGCTAGCAGGGCCACTTGCTTGCCTCCTAAAACAACCTTGTGGAATGTGTTGTTGCTTATTGGTATCTTAAATGTCATCTATAATGGCTTCTGATTTCTGTAATCCATTTAGAGTCACAGTAAACTTTTAGTGTTTTCCATAAAAATTGCCCATGTTGTAAAAAAATATGCAATAACCACCATAATTTAGGCAACATTCCCACTACTAGGTTCTCATGTTACCATCTGCACAGCTATTTTCACATCATTTACAAAATAATGCTAAAATGACTGAAAACACATATGATGTAATTGTCCACCTGAACTGGGTATGCATGCAGCATAGACATTTAAAAAGGGGCATACATTGTGTGATTTTGTCACCATTTCTAAGCCCAATTTGCTGTCACTGACTGATTTTCTGAATAGTCCCGTGGTTTACCTTTATCAGTTGTCATTTTATGTGCAGTATTAGAGGGTTTTTGATGCCCAATTTGCTATCGCACAATCATGTCAGAAATATTTGTTGGCTGTCTTTACCATGAGCGGTTTAACAAGCTGATTTTCTGATGTTGCATCAACTTTTTTTCAAATTCATTGTGCAGCAACCACAGTGAGTGTGCATTGTACTATGTACTGTGCTTTACCATAGTCTGCACACTCACATTGTGGCATGTCAATCGGAGCAAGTGTGCTCATGCAGTTTGAGAACAAATACGACTGGTGACTCTGTCATGCAATGTGACTAGTCACTTGACTACAGCTTCTAAAACTCACACGTAACCATCACAACAAATCTAATGGAAAGCAACTCTTCCATACCTACTATTTTGGAATATGGTTTTCTACCATGGAGGGTGACCAATCAGGGAATAAGACATTGTAATGAGCAAGATCCAATCAGTAAAGAGCCATGGAATAAGCACAAAGCAACCATAATGAGATGTAGTCTGCATATTTTCAGAAACCTTTGTTTTCACCTGTCAACCTGTTGCGCCAGCAATTTCAAATACCTCCAGTTCTGGAAAGCATTTTCAAAAGTATTAGTTTTCATCAGTTGAAACCTGGGGGTAGTATAGATGAAAGACAAAAATGGAGACAAATGTCTGAGTTTTTAAATAAAAACTTAAGAGTGTGGAATTGAGCCTTGGTCAGCACCACAGCAAAGTGTATTTTACAATGTTGATTTCCATCCATCCATACATTATCCAACCCTCTATATCCTAACTACAGGGTCACGGGGGTCTGCTGGACCCAATCCCAGCCAACACAGGGTGCAAAGCAGGAAACAAACCCCGGGCAGGGCACCAGTCCACGGCAGACAATGTTAATTTGTTAATTTTAATTCTTCATATATTTGGGACCTTATTGAATATAAGGGTATTTATTGTTACAGATTTATTTACAGCAATCAATCTACTGTATTACCATAGATCCCGTTATATAAGCCAAGAATTTCGTCCTAGATTTTTGGCTTGGAGTTTGGGGGTCGGTTTATACAACGAGAATCGTTTCAGATTCAAAATTTCCAGTGCAATATCGGTTTTGCCAATGAATACGGAAGTAAATAATGACGAAACCACAGAGCCATCTTTCAGATGAAGAAGTAACTTTGCATGCCGGTACTTTAAATTAAATAAAGAATTTATTCAAAAAAGTGTTTTAGTTGTTGATTTTATTAATAAAATTTATAATAAATTATCGGGAAGTTTAAAATGAAATTTTTTGTTTTGATTTACGACCAACATCTTGCGTTAGGAAACGGATGCGGTCACGTGTATCCGCTTGTGCGATTGTAAACAAACAACCGAGAGTGTTAGTAGCGTTAGTCGGACCCCAGATACATGTGTTTGTGGATGTCATTGCAGTGATTTACCTATATATATAATTCATTAAGACCATGCAAGCAAGACACATATTTGCTAAGGAAGGAAGAGAAGGTAAAAGAAAGCGATCACAATCGAAACAAAGATGGACATTGTGTGGAAATATCAACGGCAAATACATGTAATTTAGTAGGTAGAGAAGGGGTTCGGCTAATATACCGGGTCGGCCTGTATTCCGAGATCTATGGTACTTTCCCTAAAAGAGTTCATCAACAAATTGCCTGACTCCAAAAAACATGATATATTAGCCAAAATCCTTGTTTACTCGACCAAACACGAGCGAACGTGGAGATAGCAAATGATGTCATCCATTCCGCAGTTGCTAATTTACAAATACAGCATCCTGAGGCGCTTGTAAAAAATTGCTGGAGACTTTAAACATGTAACGCTGGACAAAACATTACCTGCCTTCTCCCAGTATGTGGATTGTAACACCCTGGGAAATAGGACTATTGACCTACTGTATGCAAGCGTTAAAGATGCAGCGCCACCCCGCTGCCTGCGCTTCGGAAAGTAGATCCTAACCTGGTTCTGCTTCAGCCTCACTACAAAAAAAGTGAGGGAGCTACCTACAACCACACACTCATTGAGGAAGTGGACCCCTGAGGCAGAGTAGGCTCTGAGAAACTGCTTTGGAACTACGGACTGGGATATCCTGCAGGGATCACATAGTGAAAACATCGAGGAGGTTGTTGACTGCACTACTGATTACATCAACCTCTGTATGGACATTGTAGTTCCAGTAAGAACAGTATGCTGCTATGTTAACAACAAGCCATTGATTACAAGTGACATCAAGGGCCTTTTGAACCAAAAGAAAAGGGCTTTTAAAGGCGGTGATCAGCATGAGCTCAAGCACGTGCAGAAGGAACTCTGAGTCCAGCTCAGGGCGGCGAAGGAGCAGTAGAGGAGAAAGCTGGAGCAGAAGCTGCAGAATAACAGCATGAAGGAAGTGTGGGATGGGATGAAGATCATCACTGGCTGCAGCTCGAAGCGGGGTGCCACCATCGAAAGAGACGTGGAGAGAGCAAACCAAATGAACAACTTCTTTAACAGGTTTGACCACCCTAACCCACTCTCACCTCGGAGTACTGCATCCTCCAACCATCCTTCTGCTGATACCAGCATAGGAGAAACATCCCCACCCACAATTACAGCAGCGCAGGTGAGCAGAGAGCTGAGGAGACTTCGTCCCAACAAAGCAGCGGGTCCAGATGGAGTATCGCCACGACTGCTGAAGGCCTATGCACTGGAGCTGGGGAGTCCTCTACAGCGCATCTTTAACCTGAGCCTGGAACAGGGGAGAGTCCCGAGGCTTTGGAAAACATCTTGTATCACCCCAGTCCCAAAGGTATCACGTCCTAGTGAGCTGAATGACTTCCGGCCTGTTGCTCTGACGTCACATGTGATGAAGACCATGGAGCAGCTGCTGCTTGACCACCTGAGGCCACAGGTCCACAGCGCCCTTGACCCTCTGCAGTTCGCATACCTGGGGAAGGTGGGAGCGGAGGATGCCATCATCTATAAGCTACACTGATCCCTCTCCCACTTGGACAGAGGCAGTGGTGCTGTAAGAATTATGATTTTGGACTTCTGTAGCGCCTTCAACACCATCCAACCTCTGCTCTTTAGGGACAAGCTGACAGAGATGGGAGTAGATTCACACCTGGTGGCATGGATCGTGGACTATCTTACTGACAGACCTCAGTATGTGCGTCTCGGGAACTGCAGGTCTGACAATGTGGTCAGCAACACAGGAGCACCGCAAGGGACTATACTTTCTCCAGTCCTGTTCAGCATATATACATCAGACTTCCAATACAACTCAGAGTCCTGCCACGTGCAAAAGCTCGCTGACGACACTGCTCTGGTGGCTGCATCAGGAGTGGGCAGGAGGAGGAGTATAGGAAGCTAATCAAGGGCTTTGTTAAATGGTGCGACTCAAACCACTTACACCTGAACACCAGCAAGACCAAGGAACTGGTGATGGATTTTAGAAAGCCCAGGCCCCTCATGGACCCCATGGTCAGAGGAGACTGTGTGCAGATGGTACGGACCTATAAATACCTGGGAGTGCAGCTGGATGATAAATTGGACTGGACTGCCAATACTGATGCTCTGTATAAGAAAGGTCAGAGCCGACTATACTTCCTTAGAAGGCTGGCGTCCTTCAACATCTGCAATAAGATGCTGCAGATGTTCTACCAGACAGTTGTGGCAAGTGCCATCTTCTACGTGATGGTGTGCTGAGGAGGCAGCATAAAGAAAAAGGATGCCTCACACCTGGATAAACTTGTGAGGAAGGCAGGCTCTATTGTAGGAATGAAGCTGGACAGTTTAACATCCATGGCAGAGCGACGGGCACTGAGCAGGCTCCTGTCAGTCATGGAGAATCCACTGCACTCACTGAACAGTGTCATCTCCAGGCAAAGGAGCAGCTTCAGCGGCAGACTGCTTTCACTGTCCTGCTCCACTGACAGACTGAGGAGATTGTTCCTCACCCATACTATTTGACTCTTCAATTCCACCCAGGAGATTGTTCTTCACCCATACTATTTAACTCTTCAATTTTACCCATGGGGTAAACGTTAACATTATTCAACGTTATTGTCTGTTTTTACCTGCATTTTTATTACTCTTTAATTTAATATTGTTTTTTGTATCAGTATGCTGCTGCTGGATTATGTGAATTTCCCCTTGGGATTAATAAAGTATCTATCTATCTATCTATCTATCTATCTATCTATCTATCTATCTATCTATCTATCTATCTATCTATCTATCTATCTATCTATCTATCTATCTATCTATCTATCTATCAAAAAGATATGGTTTGGGTCAAAAGGACTTTCTGGCATCATGATAATCCTAAAGACAACTCAACAGCAACAAAGAAATGGCTGACTGAAAAAAATGAAGGTTTAGCAGTATTTAAATTATCTCTGGACTTTAAAGCACTTTGAGCTACATTATTTGTATGAAAATGTGCTATATAAATAAATTTTGTTGTAATAAAAACCCTATATCTGATTAGAAGGGAACAAGCCATGAGCATGAGACATGACGGCATCAAAGAACTGTAAAAATGCTGCATCTAAGAACTATATATGATCTATCTCAATATGTTCTTTATGTTTTTTGAGCAAAGAAATAAACATATTGTTACATATTTAAAATTGTTTTGAAATGCAGTAATTGTTTTTGAATAAAGTCACCTTTTTTCCAAATCCTTGGGCATAAAATATAGTTCATTATGTATGCATTTTTAAAGGTCTTTTTCTGGGTCATCTTTGCCAGTGGTGGCAGTAGTTCTAGAAATAATGTCTGTATGTTAAGTCAAGTCAATTTATTTTTGTGTAGTGCTTTTCACTAATTATACACCAGACGCAGGGCTCTATTTGTCGTTTCCCTTTTTTGAATGTACAATAGAGTGGCACTTCCATTTCTAAGAAGTTCAGCAAACATGTTTTTGTCATAGTTTCTTATCATCCTAGCTCCAAGTCCATGTGATGATATAGGAATATGACAGAAAAATGATTAATAAACTAAATAATACTTTTCCTAAGTCCTCATACTATTAAGTTATTTAAGTTTCAATTACTTGAAATCCAATAAGCTTAAAGAAAATGGTTCATATTAAATACTGTTTGATAGTGTAAACTTAATTACATTCTCTGTCTCTGTTTCCTTTTTATCTCTTGCTCAGGTTAGTTGATTGGCATTTAGTAGAAATTGAAGTGACAGGTCCTGAATTTGAAAATTCTGGGAAACTGTTTTCTGTTAAGACAGTGCGATCCAACCCTGCTGAACTGGGAGCAGTGACTGGGAATGCAACTTATCAGTCTTTTTGGAGCAGTTTGCTTGGTAAGTATTAGCCAGGTTGTGATGATATGTGATTCTAAGGTTGGAGAGTTAAATAAAATAAAAACAAAGAAATTGCTCAACATCTAATTATATGCATAAAATATTTAGTATATAATCAGTGAATCATCATAATAATCAAATTTTATCATTTGCACTTTACCTGTAAGGTTGTTGGAGTGCTCTGAGTAAAGTGTGCTATGCAAAAATAATTTGAAATGAATTCAAATCCCAGTATGCTCTCTTTGCTGTGGTCTGCACATGCTGATATTGCAGACTACATCATTATAGTTTTCAAATCTATATATATAAAAGTCAGTGTATGTGTGTATGCATGTATGTTTCAGCATCACTTCTGCACAGATGGAGCAATTTTCATGAAACTTGGTACACGTTTCTCATTGGTCAACTAAAAATGCTGTAGGGTGAAATCATCCCTAACCCACTACCTTCTGGGTAGGGTGGGGAGTGATCTTGTGATCATGTATGCATGTTATCATCCAGTTGACACTTGCAACGACCACCAGAGGATGAACTGGAGGTGACTGCCAGCATTCTTTATGTCTGAGCACCACTGCACCCTTGTTGCTTTTGAAATTAAACAGAGTTGGCCGGTTCTGAGCATCAGCTGGATGATAACATAAATACAAGACCACAAAACAAGCACATTAGTGAGTCTTCATTGTTTGTTAATTTATTTTTATTTTTAAAGTGTTAAAAAAAACACTTTATTTTCCTTCCGGGCAACGCTGGGTATTTCAGGTAGTCATTGATACATTTTAATTACACAGAATAATCATGGGCAGCAAAGATGATTCTAACTCTCATTTCAGCAGTTTGGGCTTTGAGCCTCTATAGCTTTCAGTCTGTCAGTTCACATCCTCACATTCTCCCTACAGCAAGAGTATAATTTTACCACCAAATTGGGTTTACCAAAAGTTTAATTGACTGCTTTTTGGAATAGTGCCGTGTCATTGAACCACACTTTTTTTTTTAAATGTTATCATTATATCTTCTTGATCATACATTTAGTATCAAATCTTCTGATTTACTCAATAGTTACTATGAGATATATTCAAGTCAAGGCCCCCTGCCCCCGCCAACCCGACAGAAAGCTGGAGTGTACAGTACAGTAGAACCTCGGTTCACAAACGTCTCTGAACACGTACAAATCAGGTTATGACCAGAAAGTTTGCCAAACTTTTGCATCTGTTCACGACCACACACTTCGATATACGAACAAGCCAATTTCCCTTTCAGTTTGTACGCGCCGATGATTTCCGCACGTGTTCAGTCTCTCCCTGTGTATTCCCTGTGCAGCGAGCGAGAGAGAGCGAGAGTGCGAGAGAGAGTGAGAGAGCGAGAGAGAGAGTGAGAGCGATACATACAGACACACGTGAGAGAGACACACACACACACACACACACAAGCGCAAAAGACACACGTACAGTAGCGTGCATTGTTGCAATGTTACTTTTCTTGGTGGTTTATTAAATTACGAACTTTTCAAATGTTCATCTTTTTTCCTGTGCTTAAAACTCATTAAAAAAGGATTTTTTAAAGCGAGCTATAGCGCGAAATCTTGCAGTGTCAGTTTTCTCTGTGATTCAAGGTTTTCTCAGTGTTATTCAATGTTTTTACATTTAGTTTACTATTACACGGTGCATTCTATAGTATAATTAACTATATTTGTGCTTAAAAATCTTTAAAAAAAAAATATTTACATACAGTTCATACGGTCTGGAACGGCTTAATTGTATTGACAAACAATCCTATGGGGGAAATTACTTAGGGTCATGACCAAATCGGGTTACGTCCAAACTTTTGGAACAAATTACGGTCGTGACCCGTGGTTCCACTGTACCTTGTTCTGTCTGCGGGCGGAAGAACTGCTGCGGGCTCTGTGTGGTGCTGTGCAGCCTCTGTGAGACTCATTCCGGGCTGTGTGCGCAATTAATGAGCTGATGCCTCAATTAATGTATGGTAATTTTATTGGTATTTATTTGATTATTGAAACTTACCAGTAGCTGCTGCATTTCCCACCCTAGGCTTATACTCGAGTCAATAAGTTTTTCCAGTTTTTGTAGGTAAAATTAGGTACCTCGGCTTATATTCGGGTCGGCTCATACCTGAGTATAAGCGGTAAATAGGTAGGTAAATAAATTAATATGCAAGCACACTATGGTCTGAAAACTACAGAAGCGTATTAAGGCCACTGAAAAAAAAATAGGGACACAGTGAAGAAAAGGGGTCTATTTCATGAATAAAGGCAAAATTTTGAGGTTAATCGTGAAATTTCCATTTTAATCTTGTAGTTTATTTTTTTCAAAACCCCATTATAACTAAAGTAGCATGTTAAATGCTTTATGTTCTAGGTGCTCTTTGACCCAGTTGTTAATTGCTTTGTGCTTCTAAGTGGGCATCATCTTGTGCTGTGAGGAGCTGCAGGCACCGATCACCACACAGAATTCATTAAATTCATGTTACAGCTCTCTGAACATTTAGAATCCTAAGGCTGATGCTTGATACCATTAACATGATGAAATGCATTAAATAATATATATTATGTTTTACAGATAAATAACTTTATTTAAATAATTTATACTGTTAATAATTATATATATAATCAATAATTAAACATATGGGGGGCATGGTGGCACAGCACTGCAGCCTTGCAGAAAGGAGTTCACATCCTGTATGTTCCCTGCCTGGAATCTGCATGTTTTCCCTAAACTTAACCTGTTCTTAAATAGTTTCTCTGTGTTTTGAGACCTGTCCAGCATGTCATTAATGTGAAATCCCAAGTACTTTTAGGAGTGGACCACCTCTACATCCACTAATTGATTAGTAATTGGACAAAGAGTCTCTTTGGTGCAATGAAAGTCAATAACCAGTTCCTTAAATTTGTTGATGTTAAAATGCAGGCAATTTTCATTTCCATCAAGAAACAAAGTTCTTCACCTGACTTCAATATTCTGTCTCATCACCTTTAACAATACACCCCATAAGTACAGAATCATCTACACAAAAGGGAGTCAGACAAAAAAAAACAGAATCTGTTCTAAATATACAGTATATAGATAGACTAGCAAAATACGTGTGCTTCGCAGCAGAGAAGTAGTGTGTTAAAGAAGTTATGAAAAAGAAAAGGAAACATTTTAATAATAACGTAACATGATTGACAATGTAATTGTTTTGTCATTGTCATGAGTGTTGCTGGCATATATATATATACTGTATATATATATATATATAGTGAACAATAGGGGGCGCTCTCGCTCCCTTGAACCCCTGTCCACGACTCCAGACACCAGGTAAAAGTCCAAATGTTGACTTTATTTTTCTCCCACAGTGCACAAAGCACACTCTCCACCACAATTCTCATTAAACTCACAAATACTCAATAATAAACAATCCTCCAGCCTCCTCGCCGTCTGGGAGCTCCCACAATCCTTTTATATCTCCTGACCCGGAAGTGTTTCTGCCCAACAGTCCACAAGTCCTTTTCCTTCCGGGTCAGGGTAAATAGTCCTTTTCTTCAACCCGGAAGTCCGTCGCTCTTCCTGTGACGAACCTCGGGTCACAGGGCACTGAAGAAGCCCTCGGTCCTCCCTGCAGCTCCCTCCTGTGGCCCCACGGCATCCAGCAGGGCTTTGCATAAAAACTCCAATGTCCATGATGCCCTGCTGGTCTTTTGGGGACCTCCACGCTGCAAGGAGGGCTCCACCTGGCGGCTTGGGGGTATTGGCCGGGATAAATGGCCGGCCATCCTTCACAGTATTCCCCCAGCGACGAATTATTATTCGGAGCGGCCTGCCCCGAGAGGGAAGTCTTCCTCCAAGAGGACGTCCTGGTTGAGCCTTGATTAAAACGAACATCTTGGTCCCTGGAGAACCTAGGGGGAATATTATTCCAAATTGACATCTTGTCCCCCTCTCTCCAAGGACAGTTCCGCCAAATATGGCCCAACCTTCGGCACCCGTAACACTGCCTCTGTCCTCCTGGTATTCTTCCCCTACGGGACTGAAAACAATAAGGAAATGTTAGGTCCGCCCCTTTTGCTGGGAGAGAAACCCGTGCCGCCTCTACTGGTGCTTTTTCTCTTTCTGCTTCTTTTCCTTTCTTGTCAGGAGACCTCAGTTTAATCTTAGAGCCCTCCTGTTTAATCTGGGGTTTATATACAGTCTGGGTCTCTCTATTACAAGAAGAGAGCCCCTTTACTGTCTGCACCCCTCTTGATTTACAAATTACTGGTGGCGGCGTCTTAAGGGCCGTCTCGCTCTGGGAATCAGCACTGTCTAGCTGCCCCGGATCGATTAGCCCTTCCGCTGACCACTCGGTTAACGTACTGGCCTCTCTTGTAGGGTACGCCGTGTATTGGTACCCGCTACTTATTAAACACGGGCCCGGATCACACCGCGTCCCTCTATTATGTACGATACTGGTCTCGCTTACCTGTATCACCGCATCATTCATTACGGGAGGCTCCCCACCAAATCGCCGCATGTAGGCCCTCACCTTCTCCAATGGCTCTCTGGCTGCCGCTCCCAAATCCCCGACGATCTTTTCAATGGTCGTCAGGACCTGTAAGACACTCGCTACGGGCTCGATTAGTTTTTCGAGCTCCCGCAAGTTTATATAATTATTTATTTCGACTGGCAGAACACTCACTTCCTTGTTCGCGTTACCTGCCGACCGGGAGCCAATGAGCACGCCTGCTTCAGGCACGTGCTCTGACGGGTCTCGCGGAGGCTTCTGGGACTTGGAGTTCTCAGAGGGTCGAGTTGCCTTCTTCGGCGAACTGCGGTCTGTCTTTAATATTTTTGCGACATCCCGATCAGCTACTTCCCGACCCTCCTTACCTTCTTGTGGGTTGAGCGATGCCTCGCTCGCCTCCCCCTTCCCCTTCGGAAAGACCAAGTCCATTCCTTCGGGCTCGAAGGTGCAAACAGCAGGACGCGGAGCTCCTTCTTCCCAGAATGCACCGGGTTTGCTACCGTGTCCCTCATCGGCTGCCATCATGCGGAAGTCGATTTCTAGGCGCTCTGGCTTCGACAGGAGAAGGCCGTCGTCGTCGGGACAGTCTCCTTTCCCCTCGGAGCCTCCAGGTGGTCATCTCCAAGGTACATGCACCGGACAAGGTGAGAAACAATAAAAGGATTTTTAATGTCGTTCCCGGCACGTACCTTAGAGGGATCGTTGCTTCCTGGAGGTTTCTCTGGACTTGTAAGGCCTCTCCTTAACTCCTCCCGAGCGTCAGCCATTGCAGCTACGGCACTCCCGCTGGCGTTGTCTCTTTGCTTGCCCTTCTTCTTTCCCATTTTGGACTCGTTTTTTTCGGGTTTTGGCGATGCTGTGGTGATTCCTGATTCCGTAGTCTTCTCGGGTTCGTTATCCACAGAAATATTTTATTCAGGTCCTCTGCAAATGACGCTAGAGTATCCTGCCGACTACGCCACTGTGAACAATAGGGGGCGCTCTCGCTCCCTTGAACCCCTGTCCACGACTCCAGACACCAGGTAAAAGTCCAAATGTTGACTTTATTTTTCTCCCACAGTGCACAAAGCACACTCTCCACCACAATTCTCATTAAACTCACAAATACTCAATAATAAACAATCCTCCAGCTCCCAGACGCGTTGCCACCCTTCCACACAGCTCAGCTCGCTGTCTGGGAGCTCCCACAATCCTTTTATATCTCCTGACCCGGAAGTGTTTCTGCCCAACAGTCCACAAGTCCTTATTCCTTCCGGGTCAGGGTAAATAGTCCTTTTCTTCAACCCGGAAGTCTGTCGCTCTTCCTGTGACGAACCACAGGGCACGAAGAAGCCCTCGGTCCTCCCTGCAGCTCCCTCCTGTGGCCCCCACGGCATCCAGCAGGGCTTTGCATAAAAACTCCAATGTCCATGATGCCCTGCTGGTCTTCTGGGGACCTCCACGCTGCAAGGAGGGCTCCACCTGGCGGCTTGGGGGTATTGGCCGGGATAAATGGCCGGCCATCCTTCACAATATACACACACACAAACACACACACGCATATAAACATATATATATACATATACACACACACACACATATATATATATATACATATACATATATGTGCATATATATATACATATACCTATATATATACATACACACATATACATATATAGCAAAATACCCGCGCTTTGCAGCGGAGAAGTAGTGTGTTAAAGAAGTAATGAAAAAGAAAAGGAAACATTTTAATAATAACGTAACATGATTGACAATGTAATTGTTTTGTCATTGTCATGAGTGTTGCTGGCATATATACCGTATATCTTCTAGTAGTGGCCGGCTTCTTATTGAAGCCCGTTTCCAATAAACGCCGGGTCTGAAGAGATGTCGCGACAAATAGATGCCGGTCTCCTTTAAGCGCCGGTCTGTAGTAAACGCCGATCTCCAATGACCCACCGCCTTTTTCGTACGCTAATCCTCTTTTCGTACCACCTGGACTACCGCCCTCCTGCAGTGAATCATACGGTAAGTACCTTTTCGTGTCAAAAATGTTTTGTCGTCAGATGCTAGCGAGAAAGTCTAAAAAATTTTTTTGTGTACATTTTGCCCTTTCGTCTCCACGTCAATCATAACCCCACAGGGAGGACAGAGGTGGCGGGAAGAACATGAAAATGCCATCTTCGACACGTTAATCCTGATAAAATTGATTATTGCGCGACAACAAGCAATGGGAGTACCTGTATTGCCATCACAAGAAGAGGAAGATGAAGAAGAACTTGCAAATAACGAAGCAATCATTACCAATTCAGACGACGAGTAGATGGTAAGTACTGTACTTTATTGTATCTTATCCAGTCTCATGTTGTAATGTATACTTATATGCATGAGTTCGGAGCTTATTGCAGTTCCTGATGTTCCGCAGGGGACTTGTCGGGCTGATGAGCGCTTTCGTGCGAAATTTGGACTGGTGCAGGCCAGTGCTGGTGGCATCATTGACAAGAAAGTTGACGTCTACCGTACCTGTTTTTCATGCTTACGGTAGTACCGTACTGTACACTGCTTTAATAAGACCGTACTGATAATTTCATTAAATCCTGAAATGTTCATCCGGTGTTGTTGCCTACACTTTGTGACCGTAAATACGGTACCATACCGTATTTTACTGCCAAATGAACCCCGTTTACCCATCACCATTCCGTCTGCTGGTAGGAATAATAGCGGTCTCCAACAACCGCCGGTCTCTTTTAAACGCCGGGCCATCCGGATAATTTTTTGAATAAACGGCGGGGCTACTATTGGAAGATTTACGGTATATATATATATATACATAATTATCTACATATATACACATATACATACACATATATCTATCTATCTATCTATCTATCTATCTATATATATCTATATCTCTATATATCTATCTATCTATATCTATATATCTATCTATATGTATATATCTATCTATCTATCTATCTATATAATCTATATCTACCCATCTATATATCTGTCTATCTATATATGTATATCTACTGTATATCTATATATATAACGTAACATGATTGTCAATGTAATCAATGTAATTGTGTTGTCACTGTTTGTTTATATATATATATATATATATATATATATATATATATATATATATATATATATACAGTATATATATATTTATATATGTATATATCTCCTTTGGGGTGCGAGCAGCTGTTGCTGGGGGTGTCAAAATCCATCAAGGAAGAAAAATTAAAAACATTATTTGTACAAAATCTTAATTTATCTACCCATTCCTAAATAATTAAATGGGCAGGCTATTTCGTATCAGTGCAATATGCTGCTTGTTAAAACAGATGACTCCTGCTCTTACGTGCTCTTAGTGCTGCGTGGGTATTATGAACTATCGTATCTGTTCAAGTTCTATTTAAATTTTAAATATAAGTAATTTTTATTTGGTCGACAGAAATATGTTTAGTGGGAATGTAAGTTAAATTTAGTCATCATTGCATAAATTTTTCTTCACCATAGAAATTTAAAGACAAAATTCAACTTCCATTCCTACCAAAGATATTTCTGTCGACTAAATAGAACCTACTTATATCCAAATTCGAGCTATTGAGCTGTCGCCTGCCTGCCTGAATAAGTCACCCTCACTTCGCTCTTACTTTTTTACTGTTCATTTAATCATGGCTAGTCGCAGAAAAATGATAACATGTAAGGAGGATTACACTGAGTATGGCTTTACCAAAACAATTATTGATGGCGAATAAAGTATCCATTATTCATAAAGCTTCAATTGGTGATCTGTTTTTCTGCGTTAACCTCATATTTTTTCATACTTCTTCTCAAACCAAGGGGGTGCGAGGGTAAAATGAATCAAGAAGTGCTGATATATATTTGTGAATTTCTCCTTGGGATTAATAAAGTAATAATAATAAATCTATCTATCTATCTATCTATCTATCTATCTATCTATCTATCTATCTATTATTGAATATATTGAAATAGTTTTACAAATGCAAACAGTACGCGCCACGTGTTTCGCCCTAATTCTGGGCTCATCAGGCAGTACACACTCACCTCTCGGGAATCGAACCTCGGACGTCAGCGCTAGAGGCGAAGCCTCTCATGTTGTGCCAGGGTGTGTGGTTCGTTTATTTGACAGTATGTAGATCGGGGTGTGTGTGTGTGTATATATATTACTTTTGAGAATGCAACGTATAGTTTTGTCCAGGAGGAAAGCAATGTTGCCTCAAATCAATGGCAACCTTTTGTAGGGTATGTCCCTGAGACTTATTAATTGTCATCGCGAAGCAGAGCCTTACTGGAAATTTGAGGCATTTCAATTGAAATGGAAGATCAGAGGGTATAACGGTGATGCCAGGAATACATTCAGAGTGTGGCGCTCTGCTATTTTTTTGTGTAGCTGCCTTCATACAGCTTCTCCGCTGCTTTATAAACGAACGGCATATAAGGCCATTGTTTCTCCTTGCTTCGCGGTTCTGTACTGTTTTATTGTTTGTTTATTACAATTCTTATAGTTATTGTGTAGCTATTCGAGAGTTACTTTACTGTTCAGGTACCCATTTACTTTATTTAATCCGCGGCTTGTACGTTATTTTTTGCTCGTTTATTACGATTATATAGATATTTATTGATTCCCTTCTTTAGCTAACTGCCTGCTCATATAAGACGCTCCGCTGGTTTTTTGTGAAACAGCCTTTACACAGCTTCTCCGCTCTTTTATAAACGAACGCCATAGAAAGCCATCACCTTGTCAATTGTGTAATGCGTTTTTTGAACAGGTTTGATGCATGGAAGTGATCACTCGTACTGCGTTCAGTAAGTTCACGTGAGCTGCTCTCTTGTGTGATGTTGCGATGTCCACGGCTTAATTTAATGTTAGCTAAGACCCGGCACTTAAAAGTTTCGGGCTGCACTCCGGTTGTAATATGACGAAGCTGCGCGAGCTCACTCTTGAGAATGCTACGTATAGTTGTCCAGGAGAAAAGCAATCTTGCCTGAAATCAATGGCATCGTTTTGTAGGGTCTTTCCCTGAGACTTATTACTTGTCATCGCGCAGCAGAGCCTTACTGGAAATTGGAGGCATCTGAATTGAAATGGGAGATCAGAGGGTATAAAGGGGACGCGAGGAATACTTTGAGTGTGGAGAGACTCTAGAGATAGCGTGTGTATTAACTTGTGGATTTTTCTGTGAGTATTTGGTGGCAGCGTGATAAAGTTGCTTCCATAAGACCGCGTTAGCTGTGGAGCACAACTCGGAGCATATTCTTTTCCTACCTTGTCAATTGTGTAATGCGTTTTTTGAACAGGTTTGATGCATGGAAGTGATCACTCTTACTGCTTTCAGTCAATTCACGTGAGCTGCTCTCTTCTGTGATGTTGCGATGTCCACGGCTTTATTTAATGTTATCTAAGACCCGGCACTGAAAAGTTTCTCGCTACAGCAATTTGAACTCCGTTACAAAGTGATCCAAAGTCTCGTTTACACCTCGTGTCTTCTCATTAAACTTGTATCTCGCGAATAAAGTATTCAGCGTTTTTCTTCAGCGCCCTTTGGGAGCTGTTCCTTCTTTTGTACGTACTGCGTTCACAGTAAGTTCACGTGATTATGTGTGAGGCGTGATGATGTCACACGCAGCTCCGCCCCCACGGCCGTCGAGCTAACGTCCATTACAGTATATGGAGAAAAATAGGTTCCAGTTATGACCATTATGCGTAGAATTTCGAAATGAAACCTGCCCACATTTTGTAAGTAAGCTGTAAGGAATGAGCCTGCCAAATTTCAGCCTTCCACCCACACAGGAAGTTGGAGAATTAGTGATGAGTGAGTCAGTGAGTGAGTGAGTCAGGGCTTTGCCTTTTATTAGTATAGATAGATAGATAGATAGATAGTGTTGTATATATGTGCACTGTGTTACTATTGAATTACAGGGTTCGATTATGCAGCCATGTGCTGTAGGTCTGCTTTTTGTGAGATGAGCTTGATTGCTTTGGTCTGAGAAGTGTAAAAAAAAAAAAACCAATAAAATAGACTCTCTCTGTTAGACATGATAGATAGATAGATAGATAGATAGATAGATAGATAGATAGATAGATAGATAGATAGATAGATAGATAGATAGATAGATAGATAGATAGATGAATGTCAATAACAAACAACTTGAAACATAAAATTATGAAAGCTTAGGTTAACTTTTCCTCTCCTATAGGAAAAGGCACATAACATCAATTTTATCTCTTGGCTTAGAGAGAACTTTTTCTCTGTTATAATAAAGGCACATAGCTTATAAATCCATATTTTTCAATCAACGTGTTCAGGATGGATAACTTCTTTGGCTGGTTATGAAGCTTTTATTGCCTGCAAATGGTGTTTGCTCACAAACTTTGTTCTGGCTTCTCACCAACCCCCCTATATAGAACTCTCTCTCTCTCTCTCTGTCTCTCTTTCTCTGTGAGAGTATGTGTGAAATACTACTTCATTTTCTGACTGTTTTTGAGAAGAAACTTGTATCCTTCACAAACTTGTAACCTCTTATTTACAATTACACCAATACCCTAATACATTAACTGGATTTGTCCTATCAGTTAAATTATTATTAATAGTTCTTGGAATCAAAAAAATTATACAGTACATATGGTTTGAGGCTTTCTCCAGACATATGGAAGGATTCTCAGTGCACTTTCTTTTTTTGTTCGGGAGGTCTACTTCTTTGACTTTGGCTATATTGTCTGGTTGCAGGCGATACTCCAGTTTCTCTTTGAGAGTTTTGCACAGTGTGCCCTTGCATGCTAGCAAAGTCATGTCTGCTAGGTCAGCAGTCCGTGACTGTCGTTAGCAAGGGGAACGCATGGTTTATGTACAGTCTCTCTCTTGCTTGTGTCTTTGCTGTTCCTTAGCAAGGTTGCACTAATGGCAACCTTGTAAACTCCAGTACAGTGTTCATCTCTTCCCATCCAGCACAGCTGCCCTCATGGGTAAAGGGATTGCTTTGACATCTGTTGTGGCCACATCTTATCAGCTATGGGTTCTGGCTGTGGGCAGCCAAATTATGGCTACGTTAAGCTGCAGCATGATGAGAAAAGAGCAATTAGTTAGTCATTGGCTCCTTGGGTGTACATAATCTCATCTTCTTGGTTGACCACTGCTGCAGACCTCTGTCATTAGTCTTGCTCATCTTTGATTTAGGTATTTTGTTCAGAACTTGGGTGTCCAGTTTGTACCTTTGAGAGGGTTGTCCCTGGCATGGTCTGGTATTGATCTTCTTATCAGATAAGGTTGCAGATGTTGCATTTCAAGGGGAGGTCCAGTCAGGCAAACTGAAAATTTTTAGCTGGCAATAAAAGATTCTGGCAGAAGTTCACTAAGCCAGGACTTGAGCTCTAGCCAGGCAAAATGGCAATGTCAGCCTGTCCTACAAGGTCAGTCTGTCCCTCCAGATGGTCATTAATGTCTACAGATGCACAGTGGAGAGTTCACTGACTAAAGGGTTAGGCATTCTTTTCTCATTCATTTACCTGATTGAAATATATGCACATTCTTGCTGTGTTCTACCAAGAATACTGACAGGGTTACCTTTTATTTTAAAGGCAAGGCTGAGCTTTTACTGCATGTCTAAATACAGGATTTCAAGTAGATTTTTTTTTTAACTTGACTACAGTATACACATAAGTGTTATTGTATCATTGGATTTTTACAGCATTTCAAGCCTGACACTAAAAAACTTAATTCTTAGATCTGAAAAATGTCTCGCTTAAGGTATCTGCAGAATTTTTTGTTTTCCCTCAACTTGGCCTTATGGGAGACCTCTACCGCTGAACTGGATGAGCTGTTAGTGAACGGAGAGTTGTACAGTATTTTTATTTCTCAGATGATTCCATAATGGGATAAATGTGAAAATCATGAAAGGCATTTGTGCCTTGAAAGTGCTGCAGGATTTTCCCGCTTTATTAAATTGAACCATGTAGAAATTTTAAATAATATATGCAATACTCACAATCCCACAGTAAAATTCAAACCCTGATATAATTTTTTTAAGAGAGCTAATATTTGTGACAGATATTCCCCCATGCTGGAGAACTTCTTGGCTGTTAATTCTAACTTTCTTGATAACTCCATATACTGTATGTGTAAATGGCCTTCAAAAGGTGCTATGAGGAATTTTACTATGGTTGCAAAAGCTAATTGATATCATCAATAATAATCCATGATAAAATATTTGTTAACACATTTTGTTATCAATTACTTGCTCGTTATGTATTTCATACATCACTTCACTGACCAAGTGTAATGCTAATCACATTTTGAAATATGATGAGACAGAGGATGTAAACAGTGTAGAGGGTCAAAGACCAAAGAACTCAAAAGTGTGGAGTCATTTCACCATTTCACAATAGACTGTTGGCAACTTTTGTTGACACTTAGCAATTGATTCAACCCTCTACCTCCTTCATTTCAACTGATTATGTATGAAAACTCCTGTTGTTGTACTTTGCTATTTGTAAGGTTAGACCAGTTAATATTTGGGTAATTAAAGATCCCATAATTATAATATCTTCCTCTAAACTGTCTTTTTAATATTATTTAAAAGATCCACATTGAACCTACTGTTCACTTAAAATAAGAATCTTGACATCTTCATTATGATGTTGTTTATCATCATTCATCAATTTTGTTTTATACCCCCTCCTTTATTTTTTTTTTAAATTGTCCAGTCTGGCCATTACTATATCTACTCTTCCAAAGAGGTCTCCCACCTGTGTAGTCAAAAGCAACATAATGTATGAGACTCTTTGCTTCTGGAGCAAACCTGCATTTCAATCCCCCTAATGACTGAGTCTCCCACTATCACTATCACTCTTACTTAGGATACGTTGAGGTTGCCTTTTGGGGAATCATTTCAGAATTATTGTGCTGCTCCACAACATCCTGAAACTTGTTTGACACTTCAAGTTCAGGGGTTGATGTCTCTGGACAGTGTGCACCCTTTTTCTTGTAGCTATATTTGATTATGGTCCACTTGCCTCTCTCTATCTGGTCTGGATTTTTTTCCTGTGCCATTATAGAAGTACTGCTATGGTTTAGCCAGGGTTTTAGCACTGGGTCAAGTTTATTTATTGTTTATTTAATTGTTTTGCTATTTTTCAAGTATTATTTCCCTTTTAACTTTATTGAATATGTTTTTGGAATTGATTTGTTTTTTCTTTTTATGTAAGATCATGTTCGATTATTATTTCTTTTATTATTTAGTTTGCAAGTGTTGTGTTTAAATGCATTTTGTTTTGCTCTACTATGTTCATTTTACTTTGTGGATGGTGCTCCAAAAGATGGAGCCACCCTGATATCACAGCTAAAGGCCTTCCCTTAGCCTATCTTCAGAAACAGAGCAGATACTTCAGTGGTCCATTGAAGTTCTATTGATTGCATTTATTGTGAGCATTGGGTTTTCTGGTTTATTGAACTTATTTCCATCTGTTCTTGGTTTATGATAATTGGACTGCATATTTGGACTTGTTTGCTCTGAATTGAAGTTCAGTCAAGCCCTTGGTGCCTTATTTCTGCCCTTTTTACTAATTTGCTTATTATACTAATGCTTATTTGCATTTATATAAATAAGTATCTTTATTTATAAAGAGTTGGCTTTGGCCTTGCTAGTCAGATGTTTGTTGATTCCTCTCCCTGGAAGGGTCTTTTTGATGTATTTTTGAAGTATATTAAACTTTATAGGTCAGAGTTCCTTCATTTCTGAGTAGGATAAAACCAACCTGTGGGCTTTGTTTGTGGATGTTTTTGAAGGCCTTCACCCTCTTTGCCTTAGCTGTGCACGCAAAACATAACAGGTGTACTTAGGACACTTATGCCAGGTCTTCAAATTCCCTACTACAATTCAGGCCAGCCACCTCCTCCACATGTTAAGTGACCCTGAGTTTGAGGTGCTGGATCAGCTGAGATTTCCTGCAGGCATAGCCTTCAAGGAGGCTCCAACTCATCGAAACTACCCTCCACAAAGTCCAGCATCAAACAGGACTTTAGTTTGAGATCTACTACTCAAGGAAGTGACAATGTCCAACGCATTCTACATGTCTTAGATATTGCTCTATTTCTATTCCCTCCAACCACATTTTTGACTATAGTTGCAGAAAAGGCCTTGATCTGATGAGATTGGATTTTCTGTGGCAGGTCTGGTATTCAATGGGATTTGAAGCAAGTTTCTTTAATATGATCAAAACAGTGTATTTTATTGCAGAGGGTGATTATTCTTACTAACTAATACCCCTCCCTCTTATTAATTTTTAAAGGATCTAAGCAAGAATGCCGCTTTACCCCACTACTTTTTAATCTTTAACTCCAATGTCCACTACATGCCCACTACATTGAGGGCATATGAGTTAATTACCTCAGTCTTGGAGGAATGGCTCCAGTCACAAAATATTTCTATACAGAGATAACACTGTTAATTTTTAGTAATGTTTCTTAGTGATTTTCCTCATATTCTGAAATAAGTCAAAATCTGCTGTCCTAAAATTGTTAATTCTCCTAAATTCCCTCAGTAAATATTCATTCACTCCTTCATCCCTTTAACAACCTAAATTAAATGTTTAGATATAAACCTCTATCCCTTTGTTGCTAGATACAATAACTCATAAATATGGCTGAGTTTTTAATAGTGCCCGAAATTCAGTGACTTACTGATTATTCATGTCTTCACCTACCATGTCCAGATTAGCTATCATCAAAATGTATATTGTTCTCTGTCTTAATTTTGTTAAATTAAAGGCGCTCCCCATCGATAAGAGCTGTTCGGTCTCTGTACAACCGGTGTCAGAGCTTGGTCCGCATTGCCGGCAGTAAGTCGAGCCCGTTTCCAGTGAGAGTTGGACTCCGCCAGGGCTGCCCTTTGTCACCGATTCTGTTCCTAACTTTTATGGACAGAATTTCTAGGCGCAGCCAGGGTGTTGAAGGGGTCCGGTTTGGTGGACTCAGGATTGGGTCACTGCTTTTTGCAGATGATGTTGTCCTGTTTGCTTCATCAGGCCGTGATCTTCAGCTCTCTCTGGATCGGTTCGCAGCTGAGTGTGAAGCGGCTGGGATGAGAATCAGCACCTCCAAATCCGAGAGCATGGTCCTCAGCCGGAAAAGGCTGGAGTGCCCTCTCAGGGTTGGAGGAGAGATCCTGCCCCAAGTGGAGGAGTTCAAGTATTTTGGGGTCTTGTTCACGAGTGAGGGAAGAATGGAGCGTGAGATCGACAGGCGGATCGGTGCGGCATCCGCAGTGATGCGGGCTCTGCATAGGTCTGTCGTGGTGAAAAAGGAGCTGAGCCGTAAGGCAAAGCTCTCAATTTACCAGTCGATCTACGCTCCTACCCTCACCTATGGTCATGAGCTATGGGTAGTGACCGAAAGAACGAGATCGCGAATACAAGCGGCTGAAATGAGTTTCCTCCACAGGGTGTCTGGGCTTTCCCTTAAAGATAGGGTGAGAAGCTCAGTCATCCGGGAGGGACTCAGAGTAGAGCCGCTGCTCCTCCGCATCGAGAGGAGTCAGATGAGGTGGCTCGGGCATCTGATCAGGATGCCTCCTGGACGCCTCCCTGGTGAGGTGTTCCGGGCACGTCCAACCGGGAGGAGGCCCCGGGGAAGACCCAGGACACGCTGGAGGGACTATGTCTCCTGGCTGGCCTGGGAACGACTTGGGATTCTCCTGGAAGAGCTGGAAGAAGTGGCCGGGGAGAGGGGAGTCTGGGCCTCTCTGCTTAAGCTGCTACCCCCGCGACCCGACCTCGGATAAGCGGAAGAGGATGGATGGATGGATGGATGGATGGATGGATGGCCTTCAAGCATTCCAATCATTAAAATCTTCCTTCTCTGTCATTCCTTTTGCCTTTTTCTTTAATCTACAATGTTGATCTGATTTTAATCCAAGTGGGGTTCTAAGCTCATCTGCTCTTACATCCTACATTATGTTCAGATTTCCACTTGTGCTATCTCTCAGTTGAAAACCAGTGTCAACTTTCTATTCAGTGCTATGAAAGACAGCTTGATTTAAATTATTGTGGCATTGAAATCTACAACTATTCTTTCTGCATAATGAAGCTGAGCTTTTAAAATTACATGTTTAACATCAATAAATCAAAATCATCAGCAGAGCCAGTTTGGGATTGTTCACTGTTTTTACATTTTACCCCATTTAAGTAAAACATCTGACTACTGATCTCTGACTCTACCTTTGCCTGTTGAATACACCCGCACCTTATACCCATGTTTTGTGATTGACAATGTTTAGTTTTTGGTCTTAAGTGTCAGGTGTTTTTGCTCCTGGGAATCTACAAATCCCCAGAGGTTTACGTCATCCATAAAACTAAAAAACTGTGCCATACTGGCAACAGTTTTATCTATATCATTTAAATAACATAGTGGCAATCCCAGCATTGATGCCTGTGACAAGAAACTACTAATCTCATTCAACTCATGGAAAGGTCCTTGTACCATAACACACTATTGTTTGCATTTAACCTGATTCTGTACCCAGCTATTACCTTTTCTCTATTGTAGTTTGAGAACTGGTGGCTTCTCATGAGAATTCAAGTCAAACAAGATAAAAATTTAATTAAAATCTGAAACAGTAAAAAGTATAAAGTGACTCTGTAGCAAGTTAAAGTGATTGAACTATTGAACTGAAATGCAAAATGACAAAAACATACATTAAGATTGCTCTTTATTGCTATTCTTTTATGTGTCTTTTCAGCCTGCAAGGGGCATGGTGGACGTGTATACCTGTGCTGAAGAAAACTGAATCATTTGAACTGAAAACAGCTTGTGAAGACCTGCATATAGCTACAGTAATTCTCTCTCAATCTTAAGTTATCAGTACAGCATACCCTTAAGAGGTTTGCCATTATCATTGTAATTAAATATTGTGCTTTGCACAATAAACTCATAAATTAATTTCAAAAGGTTAAGAGAAAAGTGAAAACAGATATTTACATATATGTGAATATCTTTTTTTTGCTTCCATAAATATTCAGAGACCAAAACTGCAAATCTATACATTTTCAGAGTTAATATTTCTTATGCTAACTATTTCACAGAGGATTAAACTAAGCTGTTTTGCAGACTTCTACTTGTTTTTATTGTGATATTAAGGGAAATTTAACATCTGAGCAACCACAGTTTTTATTAAAATATCAAAGTGTATAGTACACAGCCAGAGTGTGACTTAAGCAGTTTCTGAAATTATCCTGTTACCATCTTAATGGTGCCATTAAAGTTTCTTTGTAATGCTGGAATTACTCTATAGTTGTGTCGTTCCTTTGTCTGTTGGAAAACCGATGCAATTTTGAAATACTAATCTCTAAAGAGAATAAACTAGTGATGGGTTAGTTAAATTAATTACATATGATAGCCACTGGCATACACGTGGGCATGGTAGACAGATTATGGGCTTGAATACTTGTATTTCCACGCCAGACAGGGGATTGGTGCTGCCCTTTAACTCTTTCTCCTTTTACCCGGCAGACTAACAGAAGAACCAGTATCCAAAGCTTTCTTCCAGTTCCCAGAAGTCTCCACCTATCATTTCCTCTTTCATGGCACCAGATCCCACCTCTTAATGACATCACTTCTGGCTCCAAGACTACACCCATCTTTGACACAATATCAATATTTCTTAATAAGAAACTGCATTTTGAAACAGTAACATGGAAACAAAAAAATGAAGATACAAACTTAGAAAACCAAACTGGCCAAATGTCAGTATGGGAGAGACAGAATTTATCAGCTGTAACAATTTTTCAAACTTTGGCAGGGATAAGGAATGATTACAGACATTAAATTATCCAATATAATTTTCGTTTTCTTTCTCAGACCAACATATTTTGATTGTGACAACAAGCAGCCCACCACTCAATTTCCTGCAGCATTTCATGATTTATTTCTTGAATTCTGCACATGACATAAGGAGGACTTTTAAATGAATTAATGTTCACAAGGCATCTGGGTTCAGATTTATAAATCTTGCATATACAGTGGTGTGAAAAACTATTTGCCCCTTCCTGATTTCTTATTCTTTTGCATGTTTGTCACACAAAATGTTTCTGATCATCAAACACATTTAACCATTAGTCAAATATAACACAAGTAAACACAAAATGCAGTTTTTAAATGATGGTTTTTATTATTTAGGGAGAAAAAAAATCCAAACCTACATGGCCCTGTGTGAAAAAGTACTTGCCCCTTTGTTAAAAAATAACCTAACTGTGGTGTATCACACCTGAGTTCAATTTCCGTAGCCACCCCCAGGCCTGATTACTGCCACACCTGTTTCAATCAAGAAATCACTTAAATAGGAGCTGCCTGACACAGTGAAGTAGACCAAAAGCACCTCAAAAGCTAGACATCATGCCAAGATCCAAAGAAATTCAGGAACAAATGAGAACAGAAGTAATTGAGATCTATCAGTCTGGTAAAGGTTATAAAGCCATTTCTAAAGCTTTGGGACTCCAGCGAACCACAGTGAGAGCCATTTTCCACAAATGGCAAAAACATGGAACAGTGGTGAACCTTCCCAGGAGTGGCCGGCCGACCAAAATTACCCCAAAAGCGCAGAGACGACTCATCGGAGAGGTCACAAAAGACCTCAGGACAACATCTAAAGAACTGCAGGCCTCACTTGCCTCAATTAAAGTCAGTGTTCACGACTCCACCATAAGAAAGAGACTGGGCAAAAACGGCCTGCATGGCAAATTTCCAAGACGCAAACCACTGTTAAGCAAAAGAACATTAGGGCTCGTCTCAATTTTGCTAAGAAACATCTCAATGATTGCCAAGACTTTTGGGAAAATACCTTGTGGACTGATGAGACAAATGTTGAACTTTTTGGAAGGCAAATGTCCAGTTACATCTGGCGTAAAAGGAACACAGCATTTCAGAAAAAGAACATCATACCAACAGTAAAATATAGTGGTGGTAGTGTGATGGTCTGGGGTTGTTTTGCTGCTTCAGGACCTGGAAGGCTTGCTGTGATAGGTGGAACCATGAATTCTACTGTCTACCAAAAAATCCTGAAGGAGAATATCCGGCCATCTATTCGTCAACTCAAGCTGAAGCGATCTTGGGTGCTGCAACAGGACAATGACCCAAAACACACCAGCAAATCCACCTCTGAATGGCTGAAGAAAAACAAAATGAAGACTTTGGAGTGGCCTAGTCAACGTCCTGACCTGAATCCAATTGAGATGCTATGGCATGACCTTAAAAAGGCGGTTCATGCTAGAAAACCCTAAAATAAAGCTGAATTACAACAATTCTGCAAAGATGAGTGGGCCAAAATTCCTCCAGAGCGCTGTAAAGACTCATTGCAAGTTATCGCAAGCGCTTGATTGCAGTTATTGCTGCTAAGGGTGGCCCAACCAGTTATTAGGTTCAGGGGCAATTACTTTTCACACAGGGCCATGTAGGTTTGGATTTTTTTCTCCCTAAATAATAAAAAACATCATTTAAAAACTGCATTTTGTGTTTACTTGTGTTATATTTGACTAATGGTTAAATGTGTTTGATGATCAGAAACATTTTGTGTGACAAACATGCAAAAGAATAAGAAATCAGGAAGGGGGCAAATAGTTTTTCACACCACTGTACATAAAAAAATGCCCAGAATGTGCACACATAACTTTCTACACTACGGTCGAGATTTGCAAAAAAAACTTGACAGGACAATTTGCATATACTTATGGCAGCTCTGACCCATCAGTATGCAACATTTGCACATTATTACATCCAGTCCCATATTCAATTTATATCATCTTGACATCCTATTGTACCAGTAAAGCTTCCCAGCAAACTCCTCAATTTAGGACTTAGTGCCAGCCTCTGCAATTTTATATTGGACTTGCTGACCAAAGTATTCAGCATGTGGGCATTGGCAATATCACATCCTTCATCTTGGCCCTCAAGATAGGCAATCCACAAAGTAGAGTGTTGATTCCACTACTGTATTACTGGTTTACCTCTATCTGTGTGGCTAGATGCAGCTCCAAGTCTATCATTAGATTTACTGATGAAACCAAAACCATAAGCCTTATTACCAACAATAACAGGACAGCTGTTCTCACAACCATTTACTGGTCCACAGTGGAGTCCACTTTCACTGGCTGCACTGCAGAGTGTAGTGAGGCCGGCACAGAATACAAGGGGGAACCCCCCAAAAAAACTGAATTATCTTCTGGAGGATGGGCCCCTTTTATGCTTCCCCCCACTAGGTAAATATTCTCAAAACCTTTCTACATCAGTGTGCCAACTGGCATTGTTGAGAGGTGCAGCGTTCAGCATCAGTGAATTTTTTTTGATGACCCTTTCAATGCATTTGCCTATTTTGTGATGACTGATTTACACAAACAACGTGCAGCAGTGAATTTATTTTGCCTGTTAGGGGAAAATGCAGCAGAAATAGTTGTTATGCTACAGGTAGTGAAATGGTCAACCAAAGATTTTATCTGGAAGTTTTGAAAAGGTTGCATTAGGCTTTGTGGAAGAAACTTCCCCCATTGTGGCAAACAGGTGACTGGTTCTTCCTTAATTACATCATGATAATGCAGCTGCCCACACCATACTGAATGTTCAGCAGTTTTGACCAAAAATGACATGACTTCCATTCATCACCCTCCCTGTTCACCTGGGGCCTCATGTATAAACGGTGCGTACGCACAGAAATGTTGCGTAAGAACTTTTCCACGTTCAAATCGCGATGTATAAAACCTACACTTGGCGTAAAGCCACGCACTTTTCCACGGTACCTCATGCCTTGTCGTACGCAAGTTCTCCGCTCGGTTTTGCAGACTGGCGGCACCCAGCGTCAAAGCAATGCTACTGTTCTTGTGTGATTACTCATTATTTTCATGACGCGGCTTTATAAATACACAGAAACTAACCGCATATTGTTTATTAGTGTAATGCATCTGATTGTAATTAACTCGTAACAATATAATGGTCCAGGGAACAGCCATAGTATTCCAAATGCCATAACTGCTTTAGCGTTGTTACTCTCACTTCTTCTTCTTCTTCTTCTTCTTCTTCTTCTTTCAGCTCCTCCCGTTAGGAGTTGCCACAGCGGATCATCTTTTTCCATATTTCTCTCACTGCACCACTCAGAGTATTTATATCACTGTATCTGAGTGTGAATCACAGCAGCAGCTGATCGGAAAGAGAATTATCGGTATACGGCATTAAGCACACACTGTCTCTGCCACGGCAAAACGTTTCAAAGCCTTTCCTGTACGGACCTCGCGGTTCAAAACAGTTTAATCCCAAGAACTTTAAATGCAGCCAATCAAGTGCTCCTTGTAGAACTGTTTGTACTTATAAGTACAATCACCCCACTGTAAACTTGCACTATAGTTATAATATCGCACAACCTGAGCCACTTTATAAAGCGCTTATTTACATATGATGACGATATCATTTTTAAGGTGAAATGCAGCAAAATATGTTTGTTAAATTATACAGATAAAACTTTAACTTCATTTAAATAATCTATATTCTTCACTGGGAGTGTCTTTAAGGATAGAATAATTAAACATGTACTACGAAGATATTTCAATGTTCTTTAAACGTTTTGAAGAATCGGCGCTAAGCTTACAGATGGCTTAACTTCTATTACAGAGCTGATTTTATGGCGATCGGTTACTTCGGGAAAGAAAAGCACTGACTTCAGTGACGGCTACGCCAATATATATTGAATATGAAACAGAAAGATAAAATAACAACACAGCTAAAAACGCAGCGAAAAATTTCGGCAAAAGTTAAATGCTTATGTCATGAGCACAAGGCGGCTAGTGTCTGCAACATATGTGGCCATCCACCGTGCATAAGATACTTTACTGACATTGGCGGGCGAAGGAGCCAGCCACTGATTCTTCCTCTGCCCAGTGCCACCACAAGCTTAGAGCCACCCCTGAATACTGCTGCAATAAATTATTTCATCGAAGTAAATAATGTTTATTAACGTGCTTTAACTCCTATCATCATGAAAATGACATCACGTATACATCTCAGTATTTTAGTTATTCAGAGAGCTGTAATATCACGAATGTAATGGATTCTGTGTCCAGTTGGAGGAAGAGAGCCGGTTTAAGAAACAAGTAGTGATTCACACACATAGAGCACATAGAAAATCAAATACAAAACAAAGCATTTAACGTGCTACTTTAATTACGATGTGATTTTAGAAACTGGTTAATTAAACAATTTTAAGATGAATTTTATGATGTTCTACTTTAATGACAAAATAAACTACGTGATTAAAGTGGAAATGTCGAGATTGAAGTGGACATTTCGTGCTTTTTCCCCACCGTGTGGCTTTTTTCTCTGTACCCTAATAAGCTTTCATATGACACTCAGACAGTGGGCTTACAACTCAGCTTTCCACGGCGACTTTGATATGTGACTTCTTTTTTATTTCCGGCACTGTGCGATTTTGTGGATGTGAGCTTTCATGTTTCTCCAACACGCTATGCCACTCGATCAACTTCCTTTTGTTGATTATACCACGGCTTATTTGAACAAATAGTATGTTTTTCCTTTGCCTCCACTTGGTATTCTCTGAAATTCTTATGTTTCCCCCCGTGCTTTTCCCATTGTCTTTTCACAGAAGGCTGCGCTTAAGGGCAATTTATATTGATTTGCATATTCAAATAGGCGTAATTCTGGGAGGATTTGGGGCATTACATAATGCGCATGCACGAGCGTTAGTTTTCACGCTGATAGGGATTTATGTAGTGGAAGAACGTGGAAGTTGGAGTACGCACAGATTCCTGCATCTGGATTTTTCTGTGTGTAAGCACATTTTGGCTTTTGTGCTTACGCCATGTTATAGTGCGAGTTCTACGCACGGTGTTATACATGAGGCCCCTGATCTGCCCCATGTGACTATTTATTTTTTTGTTTTCCTGGATGAAAAAAATCCTCAAAGGGAAACATTTTGCCAATTTAGAAGAGGTGAAACAAAAAGCAGCAGAAGGCCTAAAAGGGATCATAATCGAGGAGTTCCAAAACTCTTCTGAGCAGTGTATTGTTCTTTGAAGGTGACTGAAGTGTGAAAATGCATTTAGGGGTGTGGTCCTGGTCAAGAATATCTCCTGAACTCCAAACTGAATGTCAGAATGGGAAAGAAAGGTGATTTAAGCAATTTTGAGCGTGGCATGGTTGTTGGTGCCAGACGGGCCAGTCTGAGTATTTCACAATCTGCTCAGTTACTGAGATTTTCACGCACAACCATTTCTAGGGTTTACAAAGAATGGTGTGAAAAGGGAAAAACATCCAGTATGCGGCAGTCCTGTGGGCGAAAACGCCTTGTTGATGCTAGAGGTCAGAGAAGAATGGGCCGACTGATTCAAGCTGATAGAAGAGCAAATTTGACTGAAATAACCACTCATTACAACCGAGGTATGCAGCAAAGCATTTGTGAAGCCACAACACGCACAACCTTGAGGCGGATGGGCTACAACAGCAGAAGACCCCACCGGGTACCACTCATCTCCACTACAAATAGGAAAAAGAGGCTACAATTTGCACGAGCTCACCAAAATTGGACAGTTAAAGACTGGAAAAATGTTGCCTGGTCTGATGAGTCTCGATTTCTTTTGAGACATTCAAATGGTAGAGTCAGAATTTGGCGTAAACAGAATGAGAACATGGATCCATCATGCCTTGTTACCACTGTGCAGGCTGGTGGTGGTGGTGTAATGGTGTGGGAGATGTTTTCTTGGCACACTTTAGGTCCCTTAGTGCCAATTGGGCATCGTTTAAATGCCACGCGCTACCTGAGCATTGTTTCTGACCATGTCCATCCCTTCATGACCACCATGTACCCATCCTTTGATGGCTACTTCCATAAGGATAATGCACCATGTGACAAAGCTCAAATCATTTAAAATTGGTTTCTTGAACATGACAATGAGTTCACTGTACTAAAATGGCCCCCACAGTCACCAGATCTCAACCCAATAGAGCATCTTTGGAATGTGGTGGAACGGGAGCTTCGTGCCCTGGATGTGCATCCCACAAATCTCCATCAACTGCAAGATGCTATCCTATCAATATGGGCCAACATTTCTAAAGAATGCTTTCAGCATCTTGTTGAATCAATGCCACGTAAAATTAAGGCAGTTCTGAAGGCGAAAGGGGGTCAAACACCGTATTAATATGGTGTTCCTAATAATCCTTTAGGTGAGTGTATATAATTGCAAGCATATATTAGACACTGTAGACAGATAGACAAATATATATATACTAGACATTAAGCCCGTTACAATAATGGGCCCTAGAACAGTAGTGCATAAACATTAGTAGGAACAGTCTATATTAAATGGAAAGGGACCTTGACCTTATTCTGTTTCTTGTCTTAATTTTTTTTTTTTGTCAAAAATATTTTTGCAAGAAGCCTAAAGTAAAATAATAATAAAAATAAAATAGAAACGTATATGACAATACAGTAAGTGTAATTAATATTGCCTTAGTGTAAAACTTTGTAACAATCTGTAAGACACAATATCTGAAGAAGATATTTAGGTAAAATTTTCTATTTTGTTACCTCATTAAATTTTTCTGTACAATTTCATTATAGACAACATTTCTTGTAAATATTCTGTCTGAGTTTGGCAACAGTTTGCTTTGTTCAGGACCATCTACAACCTTGACAACAACATGTGGAAAACTTCTAACTCTTGATAATGCAACATATAACTGACCGTGGCTGAATACTGGTTCTGGCAAGCAAATGACAACTTTTTCTAAGGTTTGCTGTTCTGAGTCTTTCTCTTTTAGCGTTTTTCTGACGGTCATTTTCTTTTTCTTCAATCAATCTATGTGCTCGTATTTTTCTTTGCCTTTCAGCCTTTCTTTTGTTGATGTTTACTTGTTGAGCTGACCATTCTTCCAGGAGATGTTGCTTTTATAGGATTTGATTGTCTGTGTCTTTTGTCCTACTTGACGTGTCCTTTTTTTTGCGTGGCATGTTGTTAGTATATACGTCCGTAATATTTTCTCTTACAGTAATACTGGCTTGTATGTGGCTGTAATATGCGTCACTGTATTGTGTGTCTTTAATTTTCTCTCGCAGTAATACTGGTTTGTATTTCCGTAAAATGCCTGTAATTTTCTCTGACAGTAATACTGGCTTTGATGTCCGTAATATGACTTTAATTTTCTGTCACAACAGTGGGCAATCAGCAGAGTGTCCCCAGCAACTGATGTAACGTGTGGCATGTAGCTGATAATCGTGCCTGTGGCTTCTCCCCAGCAAGTACTGTTTAGTTCCCCAGCAAGTATTATAATCTGTGCTGGCGTGCAGCTGATTATTGTATGTGTGGCGTCTCCCCAGCTACGGATTTTATGTGGGCGGCCGCGACTACCCAATCAGCACTCTCTCCAGCAATGGTGTCCTTAATTTCTTATCATGCGCGGCCATGGCAAGGCCATTCACTGTGTGTTCAGCTTCCAGTGTGTGTGCTTTATTTGCTTATCATGCGTGGCAGCGGCTAGGCCATTCACTGTGTGCCCAGCTTCGAGTGTGTGTGTGTCCACGGTGCCATGTGCATGGGCGGGGCACAGTGCGATGCATGGCGCGGCCCGCGCATGCGCACTTCACCAGAAGACACACACGCACACACGGACACCTGGACGCACACAGGGGTTTTATTAAAGAGGATATATATATATATATATATAGTAAAATGAATAGCCTTGACACACGTAAAAAGGTTTGGGGCAGCTACCCATATATTGCCCCTGGCTGCAAAAGGGTTTGAATGCAGCACTCGTGTGCACTATTTTGAGTTCTCCACTGAACTGACTAGTGGAGGAAAGATGGCAGCTTTATAAGCCGAAAGGCGGAAGTGATGTCATCTGGTCGGAACTGGAACTGACTTCAGTCTATGGGGCCGGAACTGGAACTGTGTTTTTGCATCAGGCAGGTTTTCTAATTTTTGGCCTGTAAAGATAACAGAGGTTGGTTTAGTGCACCCTGCCACCCCCTGGCCTGGTGTGTAATTACCTCCACTACGTCCACTCAGCTCACTCCTAATCGCACGTGTGTGACAATATATATATATATATATAGATATATATATAGATATAGATATATACAGTGCATCCGGAAAGTATTTACAGTGCATCATTTTTTCCACATTTTGTTATGTTACAGCCTTATTCCGAAATGGATTAAATTCATTTTTTTCCTCAGAATTCTACACACAACACCCCATAATGACAACGTGAAAAAAGTTTACTTGAGATTTTTGCAAATTTATTAAAAATAAAAAAAACTTGAGAAAGCACATGTACATAAGTATTCACAGCCTTTGCCATGAAGCTCAAAATTGAGCGCAGGTGTCTCCTGTTTCCCATGATCATCCTTGAGATGTTTCTGCAGCTTAATTGGAGTCCACCTGTGGTAAATTCAGTTGATTGGATATGATTTGGAAAGGCACACACCTGTCTATATAAGGTCCCACAGTTGACAGTTCATGTCAGAGCACAAACCAAGCATGAAGTCAAAGGAATTGTCTGTAGTCCTCCGAGACAGTATTGTCTCGAGGCACAAATCTGGGGATGGTTACAGAAAAATTTCTGCTGCTTTGAAGGTCCCAATGAGCACAGTGGCCTCCATCATCCGTAAGTAGAAGAAGCTTGAAACCACCAGGACTCTTCCTAGACCTGGCCGGCCATCTGAACTGAGCGATCAGGGGAGAAGGGCCTTAGTCAGGGAGGTGACCAAGAACCCAATGGTCACTCTGTCAGAGCTCCAGAGGTCCTCTGTGGAGAGAGGATAACCTTCCAAAAGGACAACCATTTCTGCAACAATCCACCAATCAGGCCTGTATGGTAGAGTGGCCAGACGAAAGCCACTCCTTATGAAAAGGCACATGGCAGCCCGTCAGGAGCTTGCCAAAAGGCACCTGAAGGACTCTCAGATCGTGAGAAACAAAATTCTCTGGTCTGATGAGACAAAGATTGAACTCTTTAGTGTAAATGCCAGGCGTCACGTGTCTGTGGACCGATGATTCCCATCCAGCCTGATGGAGCTTGAGAGGTGCTGCAAAGAAGAATGGGCGAAACTGGCCAAGGATAGGTGTGCCAAGCTTGTGGCATCATATTCAAAAAGACTTGAGGCTGTAATTGCTGCCAAAGGTGCATCGACAAAGTATTGAGCAAAGGCTGTGAATACTTATGTACATGTGATTTCTCAGTTTTTTATTTTTAATAAATTTGCAAAAACCTCAAGTAAACTTTTTTCACATTGTCATTATGGGGTGTTGTGTGTAGAATTCTGAGGAAAAAAATGAATTTAATCCATTTTGGAATAAGGCTGTAACATAACAAAATGTGGAAAAAGTGATGCGCTGTGAATACTTTCGGATGCACTGTATATAATATATATATATATATATATATATATATATATATATATATATATATATATATATATATATATCTATTGTCACAAAAGCCACAAAGAGTCATAGAAAGGTTTGGGGCAGCCACCCGTGTAATTTGGTTTCCTGGTTGCAAATCATTTCTTTCAATGATCGCAGTGCTGTGCACAAAACCTAGTCCAAAACAGAACTGAGGGAATAGGGAAAAGGTGGAGGCTTTTATAGGGGAAGACTGGAAGAGAAGTCAAAGGGGTCAGGCTCATGAAGGTCTTCTGCCATTGGTGCGAGCCCAGACGTGACATCACAGGGGCCAGAGCCAACAAGGTTTCCATCCATTGACTTGGTCCCGGAAGTGACGTCAGGAGGACCAGATGGAATCGACCGAGAATGGTCTGCAGGCAAGGGAGAAAAAGAGTCAGTGCATGTCTTTGAACTGCCCTTACTCAAGCCCTTTAGTTGCCTCCCATGCACACCTCTATATGAGGTGTGATCAAAAGGTAAGTTGAATGTTTTATGAAAGAAACGGTTATTGCAGTAAAAGATTTACAACTACTAGTCACCCTCAAAATACTCTCCACCAATTCAAACTCTTTTAGGACCACCCCCCAATGGGATGATGTGCCAAAGCGCAACTGCCGTGTCTATAGAAGGCTGCTTGTCCGTCGCTGAGGCAACTGCAGGTTCGCAGCACAGCAGCATAGTACCATGAAGACAACTATGAGATGATCGCGGTTGTGCTATAACCTCCTGTCACCGATGGATGATGCAAGGAACATTATAAATGCAAGGAACAGTATAACTTGGCCAGTGACCTGACTCGACTATGCCAGTTTATTGTGTCTGTGTATGGGAGAGTGGCAGCTCCTGCTGCAATAAATAACCCTGCTGTGCTTTTTTCAAGTGGAAAAAACTGGTTTTCCTAAAGTGCTGAGACTCAGCCTTGTTTTTGGGGTGCAAGACAGTGACTCACGTGTCACAATATATATAAAATGCTAAGTATATATTAAATATTTGTATTTTTAGCAACTGTGTTCTGAACGTGTTCTGAGTAGACACATAAGGATGAATCTCATTGTCCATATTGATAAACTTGATTTGTCTTGACTGATAAAATTTTTATTCTTTGCACAGTGCTTTTCTTCATAACAATAGTAAATATGCTGTAAAATTTAATTTGCCAAACAGTTCATAGTAATAAGTCATGTTGCTGACTGTAAAAATAAATGACACCAAGTAATGTTGGTTGAAACCATTAATTGTCAACAAATGTTACTTTGAGTGTATTGTTTATTTTTATCCTCTAATATGGCAACAAAGTTATGCAAGATGAACGGAGTGTCATGTACTTCTGTACAGTATGGCATCATACATCAGTGTGTTAAAAAATTCGAAGACCTGTGAAAATCAGACTCCCTTGTGCTTTAAGCACATGTGCAGAGCTTTCAAAATAACTAGTGCTGCAGGAAACAAATATTTAAAGGGGCCACAGCTTATTTCATGATACATTTTCACATAGCAGTAGCAATACTGCCTTACCTGAATACCATCCGTTTGTCACCAGTAGGTTACAGAAGATCAAACAATAAGAACTGCTAAGTGCCATGTCAATGAAATTGCTTTTAAAAATATTGTTTCTTAATGGCATTACAGCTGAACAGGACTGCTTTCTTGTCATTAAGGTAAAACAATTTTTACATGATCAGCTTTATTTTTTATTTGCTGGAAAGCTAATTATAAGCAGAATTGGGGTGATTGAAAAGCATCTTCCACAAAGTACCATTTGTAAAATTAATGGACTGAAAGAAAAAAAGCAAATGTACATGTGGGTATGAGTATGTGTGTTCATATCTTTGTTTCAAATGCATTTTTCTTTTGCTATTCTCTCCTATATTCTGTACTTGTGTAATACAATATGTTGCATTGTAAACGTTATGCTTCTGCATTGTTAAGCACCTAACTAATCTTTCGGGAAAGCATCCCGTCTAAATGGAGTGATCAAATTTAATTAATAAATTTCAGTACAAGACTGTCAACTATATTACTAAGCTAAACTCTTCTGAATTTTATAGATGTTCATCTTTAATGCTACTGCTTTATCCCCAAAAGTGTTACTACCATTGTAAAAAAAATGATAACAGGTTGGGGAGAAGCTGTGATCCTGTCTAATGTGCACAAAAATAAAAAGACAGATTGAAAAGAAAGATTACAGTGGACGTTAGGTGTCCTTCAGTGCTTCTCTCTCAAGCTAAAGGTCTGACTTTGGCCTCTGCTGTGAAGTTTCATTCTCTTTGTCTCTAGTCCAGAAATGAATATTAAATTCTACAAATGCTTTTCTTTAAATAGTCCTTTGGGTGTAAGAGGTGGAACCTTGGAGCAAAGCCAAGAGGGATGTCAGCAGTCATCATTGGACATGTCTTCTTGTCTGCAGGTAAGAAAACACAGGCTGTTAGCTGGTGTCATTGCACTTGCCTTAATATCTAGGATCTAGGATCTAGGAACTACAGGCGGATGTGAGCGTTTGTCAGTGGTCAGTCAACAAGATGAACTCCCATCGCAGAAGGTAAGACCTTAACTGCATACTGGCTCATTTGATGTCAAAAACCTTTCTCTCTAGTTCTGCATACCTTCCCTCTTGGTCCCACAGTTTCTGGCTCTGGTACATAATGGGGTACAGCTCTCGGCCGTCATCTGAGCCATCTATCTGGAAGACAAATAGGAAATAGAAATTAGGTGTTTATACAGTCATGGCTGAAATTATCGGCACCCCTCGAATTTTCCCAGAAAATGCACAATTTCTCCCAGAAAATTGTTGCAATTACAAATGTTTTGGTATACACATGTTTATTTCCTTTATGTACATTGGAACAACACAAAAAACAGAAAAAAAGCCAATCTGACATCATGTCATATAGAACTCCAAAAATGGGCCGGATAAAATGTGGAGAAATGAGACCAAGGTAGAGCTTTTTGGTATAGCTCATCTTTCTACTGTTTACTGTTTATGAGGTCTACAAAGAAAAGAACACAGTACCTACAGTTAAACATGGTGGAGGTTCTAAGATGTTTTGGGGATGTTTTGCTGCCTCTGGCACTGGATGCCTTGACTGTGTGCAAGATATCATGAAATATGAAGACTACCAAAAGATATTGGGCCGCAATGTAGGGCCCAGTGTCAGAAAGCTGGGTCTGCATCAGAGGTCATGGGTGTTCAAGCAGGACAATGACCCCAAACATACCACTAAAAGCACCCAGAAATGGTTGAAGACAAAGCGCTGGAGAGTTCTGAAGTGGCCAGCAATGAGTCCGGATCTAAATCCGATCGAACACTTAACAACAACAACAACATTTATTTATATAGCACATTTTCATACAAACAGTAGCTCAAAGTGCTTTACATATTAAAGAATAGAAAAATGAAAGACACAATTATAAAACAAAATAAATCAACATTAACATCGAATAAGAGTAAGGTTCAATGGCCAGGGGACAGAAAAACAAAAACTCCAGACGGCTGGAGAAAAATAAAATCTGTAGGGATTCCAGACCATGAGACCGCCCAGTCCCCTCTGGGCATTCTACCTAATATAAATGAAACAGTCCTCTTTGGATTTAGGGTTCTCACGGAAGGGCTTGATGATGATGATGGTCACGTAGACTTCTGCCTTTTAATCCGTCCATCATTGTTGGAGCATCATGAAGCTTTGAGTAGGTGGAGGTGGCAAAGAAACCGGAAAAAGAAACAGAAAAGAGAGTAGGGGTCAGTACCGATTTTAGAGCCACCATGAATAGTTATTATGATGAATTGAACATACAGAGTATCAGGATTAAGTTAAATTACGATTAAAATGAAGTTATAAAAAGGCCATGTTAAAGTAATGTGTTTTCAGCAGTGTTTTAAAGTGCTCTACTGTATCAGCCTGGCGAATTCCTATTGGCAGGCTATTCCAGATTTTAGGTGCATAACAGCAGAAGGCCGCCTCACCACTTCTTTTAAGTTTTGTTCTTGGAATTCTAAGGAGACACTCATTTGAGGATCTGAGGTTACGATTTGGAATATAAGGTGTCAGACATTCCGATATATAAGATGGGGAGATTATTTAAGGCTTTATAAACCATAAGCAGAATTTTAAAGTCAATCTGAATGACACAGGTAACCAGTGTAGTGACATCAAAACTGGAGAAATGTGTTCGGATTTTCTTTTCCCAGTTAGGATTCTAGCAGCTGCATTCTGCACTAGTTGCAAACGATTTATATCTTTTTGGGTAGTCCTGAGAGGAGTGCATTACAGTAATCTAGTCGACTGAAAACAAACGCGTGAACTAATTTCTCAGCATCTTTCAGTGATATAAGAGGTCTAACTTTACTTATGTTTCTTAAGTGAAAAATGCTGTCCTAATGATCTGATTAATATGTGATTTAAAATTCAGATTACAGTCAACAATCACCCCTAAGCTTTTTACCTCCGTCTTGACTTTTAATCCTAATGTATCCAGTTTATTTCTAATAGCCTCATTGTATCCATTATTGCTGATCACTAAAATTTCAGTTTTCTCTTTATTTAACTTGAGAAAATTACTATTCATCCATTCTGAGATACTAGTCAGACATTGTGTTAGTGAATCAATAGAATCAGGGTCATCAGGTGCTATTGATAAGTACAGCTGTGTGTCATCAGCATAGCTGTGGTAGCTCACGTTGTGCCCTGAGATAATCTGACCTAACGGAAGCATGTAGATTGAGAATAACAGCGGACCCAGGATAGAGCCTTGTGGAACACCATATTGGATATCATGTGTCTTGAGTTGTAATTCCCACAACTAACAAAAATTTTCTCCCTGTCAGGTAGGATTCAAACCAATTTAAGACACTGCCAGAGAGGCCCACCCATTGACTAAGGCGATTTCTAAGAATGTTGTGATCAATGGTGTCAAATGCAGCACTCAGATCTAAGAGGATGAGAACAGATAAATGGCCTCTGTCTGCATTTACCCGCAAGTCATTTACTACTTTAACGAGTGCAGTTTCTGTGCTGTGATTTGTTCTAAAACCTGACTGAAATTTATCAAGAATAGCATGTTTATTTAGGTGGTCATTTAACTGCATAATGACTGCCTTCTCAGAACTTTACTTAAGAAGGCAGGTTAGAGATGGGTCTAAAATTTTCAAGAGCTGAGGGTCAAGATTATGTTTCTTAAGTAGGGGTTTAACTACAGCAGTCTTAAGACAGTCTGGGAAGACCCCAGTATCTAGTGACGAATTTACTATGTCAAGAACATTATCAATTAGCACGCCTGATACTTCTTTGAAAAACCTTGTTGGTATCGGGTCAAGGACGAGGTGGAGGGTTTTAATTGAGAGATTATTTTTTGTAAATCAGGTAAATCTATCCTAGTGAAAGAGTTTAATTTGTTTATAACAGGATGTTGGGGTTTAGGGGGATCCTTAGTGTTGGGGAGATATACTATGTTATTTCTAATATCATTAATTTTTGATTGAAAAGTACAGCGACAGCCTCACAGGTTTCACTGGAAGCACTTAGGAGGCATTCCTTTGAGCTACCTGGGTTTAGTAGGCGATCAATTGTTGAAAATAAGACTCTGGGATTACTAGCATTGTTATTTATAATCTTGAGAAATAGCAGCGTCTCTCAAGACGGACAGTGTTATTGTATTCTGTTATTTTGACTTTTAATATTTCGTGGTGGATAGTAAGTTTAATCTTCCTCCATTGACGCTCAGCTCTACGGCATGTTCTCTTTAAATCAGACACTCTTTGGGTCTTCCATGGTATAACAATGCTAGAAGATTTTTTCACTGTCTTTTCAGGTGCAACTATGTCAACAGCAGCTCTCACTTTAGAATTAAATCTTTCCACCTTACTATTTACATTGTCCTCGCTATTATAGCTGGCACTATAAACGGACTGATTGCTTAAAATGTTTGTAAGTTTTAAAGCTGCTGCGAATCAAAGAAGCGTTTTTAACAATATGCTTCTCATGAGTGTTTTTATCATTATTTCTATATTAAAAGTAGAAGAAAATGGTCTGATAGACCAATATCAATGATCTGTTTTATATCAACTTTCAGTCCTTTAGTAATCACTAAGTCTAATGTATGACCTGCTTTATGTGTAGGCTGATTTATGAGTTGTCTCAAATCAAAAGAATCCAGGAGGTTCATAAATTCTTTTACTTTTAGATCACACTGATTATCTATATGAAAATTAAAGTCGCCAACTATTAGGAGTGTGTCATAGTTAGTAATTAAAATTGACATTAAGTCAGAGAATTCCTCAAAAACGCGCGTTATATTTAGGAGGTCTATACACGGATAGTACTAGAACTTGAGAATCTCCATGAATAACAACGGCGAGATACTCAAAGGACTTGAACTTACCAAAACTGACAACTTTACATTTTAATCGCTCGAGTAAATGTTAGCCAATCCGCCCCCTTTTCCCTGGCGGTTTGCATGAGTAAAACTGTAATCCGGAGGCAGATTCGATTAAAACTGCGCGCATCTGAATTAAGCCATGTTTCATTTAGTGCAATAAGATCTATTTTTTATCACTAATAAGATCGTTGATAAAAACGTTTTGTTAGTTAAAGCTCTAACATTTAATAGTGCCATATTTAATGTTTCGGAGGTGCAGAGATGAGTACTATGTGCGTTATTGTTATTTGGAATAGGAACTAAATTATTATTATTAGCGCTCTGTGTATTTTTGTTTAATCTGTGATCTGTTTTATAGTTTTAATACATTGTTCCTCTAAAATAGTGATTTTAATTAGATTATTGGAGTTTATGCCGTATTTCCTAGGTTTTCTACGTGCATTGAGATTGCTTATTACAGTATTAATGGTGTGCACTTTAACGGAAGACTCTATTAAACATTCATCATGTCCTGGCACAGCAGTATTATTTCGGAAGGGGTTAAGAGCAGAGATAGATAGTCAAGAAAACGAATTACCTTCGATATGTTTTCGGAGAGGACCCGGCGCGAAACTGTTCGGATGCAGGCCATCACGCTTGAAGAGACGCGCCTTTCCAAAAGAGATTCCAATTGTTGATGAAACCGACATCCTTCTTCTTGCAGAAACCCTGTAGCCAGTTGTTCAACCCTAGCAGACGACTGTAGTACTCGTTGGATCGTCTGACGAGAGGTAGTGGACCCGAAACGAAGATCTTTGCCGATGGGGTCCTCTCCTTCGTGTCTTTAATCAAAGCTGCGAAGTCAGCCTTCAGGATTTCTGATTGTCGGTGCCTTATATCGTTTACGCTGGCATGCAAGACGATTGATCCAACTGCCCTCTCCTTGTGTTTCGTAGACTGCTGGCGACGCTTTCATTACATCTCGGACACGAGCACCGGAAAACAAGAAACAAACGATTTTGCATTAGGGCATGCGACATTAAGGTTTCTAACGATGGAATCACCTACCACTAATACATCACCAGGTGCTGAAGGCGAAATGGGGACGCGGAGAGGGTCAAACCGGTTCTGAGATAAAATGCTCGCCTGTGCCGATGGAGGTGCTCTGGCCTTGAACCCCAGCCTGCATAGCTGAAATCCACCGAGGTCAGCAGCGGCGTCGCTCCTACAAGACGCGGGGTGAGGTCGGCACAACGCGGGGTTGATGTTTCGCCGGTTCCAGATGGCAAGGACGGTTTATCCAACAGCCGGGCCTTCAGATTTCTCAGGTATTTCCGTCGGGACAGGAGTTTCTGAATCTGTTCATCAAGTGCTTGGAGTTCCTCAACTACGATTTCAACGCGAGTTACCCCACTGTCGGCCATTTTCTGCTTCGTGCCCTAGGAGAAATGAGAGAGAGAGAGATCTCAAAATTGCTGTTGGGAGAAGGCACCCTTCAAATCTGAGAGACCTTGAGCTGTTTGCAAAAGAAGAGTGGTTGAAAATTCCAGTTGAGAGGTCTAACAAGCTTGTTGATGGTTATAGGAAGCGCTTGATTTCATTTATTTTTTCCAAAGGGCGTGCAACCAAATATTAAATTGAGGGTGCCAATAATTTTGTCCAGCCTGGTTTTTGAGTTTTGTGTGAAATGATGTCAGATTTGGCTTTTTTTCTCTGTTTTTTGTGTTGTTCCAATGCACATAAAGGAAATAAACATGTTTATACCAAAACATTTGTAATTGCAACAAATTTTTGGGGAGAAATGGTGCATTTTCTGGGAAAATTCCAGGGGTGCCAATAATTTTGGCCATGACTGTAAACACTGGTGCCACAATAAGGGCTCATTTCAAGTTGAGAAAAGGAGACTTGCTATTGGGCTTCCAGACCACCATAGTAGGGGTAGGTTTCTATGTTAGCTCGGAAAAACGGGGTGAAAACCTTCGATAATAGTGCTAGGAAAACTTGAACCTGCCTTGTTGTTCACACCCAGGGGCAGTCTAACAGTGCCCTGCCCTACCAGGAAACTCAAGTACTCAGTGGAGGGTGGACAGTACTACAAGTATGTGGCAAATGTGTTTCTCTCAGGAGCTGGAGAAGACAACTATTTCATCCAGACAGATAGCACTGTATGCATCTGTGCCCTCAGTAGTCTGTATGCCTGACTTTGGAAGGTGACAGGGGACTGTGTAATTTAAAGAGAACCACTAGTGTTCACTGGGGGTGCTGAACACTGTTTTTTCTTTAGTGGGGGCTGTTAAGGAAATCTTCCAATACCCCTTAGTCATATCAATGGTGGTCAGGTAAACTGTGCTGCCCAGCCTCTTGAGAAGATCGTCTAAACATGGCAAGAAGTAGGTGTCAAGGTGAGAGACCTGGTTCAGGTGGTGGAAGTCATTGCAGAACCTCTGAGTTCCATCTGGTTTAAGGATCCAATAAAAAACACTGCACAACAAAGTTTTTGCTTCTTGAACACTGCTAGGTGTTTCTTATAGATTTTTGGGTGCTGATCACTAATATCAAATCAAAATTTACCCATCATGTGCCATTTCAGTTTTGTCATGATTTTTTCTTATATTTGTATCCAAATGTTTTCGCTCACGTAAGTGACTTATCAACAACGGATTGTGCAGCCTGAGCATGTCCAGGCATGGAATCAGGCCAGGTTGGAAGCTGTTCTGTGGAAGTTGACATGCTGGGCATGTCTGAACGAGCTTGACACTGTCTCAGCATGCTATTCAGGTGGCTTGCATACACCGATCCTGCTCGTTTTGGTTAATATAGATAGTTAGTGTGTATGTACAGTAAAGTATAGTATCTGTAGCAATTTAAAAGTAAGTAAGCTTGATGCTATAGAGGTTTTGGTGTCGGGCGATATGTCTCATCAATGTCGTAACAGCCACGATACATTCTGCTATATCTGTGGCGAATATACAGTTGCGCCTCAGAGACATTCGATGACTGCTCTTGTGAAGAAAGCTTATCTGTATTTTGGCTGCAAAATTAGTGATCAAGACAAGGAATGGTGATCACAATCTGGAAGGGTGGCGTCTCTTCATTGATTCGTCGATGTAAAGACTGAAAGTTGTTCTGCTAAACAATGGCAACGATTATTCTTTGGTACCTATTGGCTATGCAACCCACATGAAAGAAACGTATGAGAATATGGAACTGTTGCCAAAGCATGTCCAGTATAGCAGGTACAACTGGAATATTTGTGGAGATCTTAAAGTTGTTGCTGTGTTACTAGGACTACAGCTCGGCTATACAAAGTACTGTTGTTTCATTTGTGAATGGGATAGCCGTGTCAAAAACTCGCACTATTCTCCACAGAACTGGCCACTCCGTAAAAAGTTTGTTACAGGACAGAAAAATGTGGCACATGAATTACTTGTTGACCCGGCAAAGATATTTTTGCCTCCTCTTCACATAAAAATGGGACTCATGAAGAATTTTGTGAAAGTATTGAACAAGAAAGGCGAAGGTTTTCGTTATTTAAGACAGATGTTCCCAAGAATAACTGAGGCCAAGATCAAAGATGGCATTTTTGTTGGCCTCCAGATCAGACATGTTATGAGTGACAAGCAGTTTGAAGATCTGTTAGTTGGGCCGAAAAAAATTGCCTGGAAAGCCCTCAAAGACATTGTTGACAATTTTCTGGGCATTTACAGAGCCCCAAACTACATTCAGCTGGTAGGCAAACTTCTCAAAGCATACAAGACAATGAAGTGCAACATGTAACTCACAATTCATTTCCTCCACTCACACTTGGACTTCTTCCCCGCAAATCTCGGTGCTGTCAGTGACGAACACAATGAAAAGTTTCACCAGGACATTGCTATGATGAAGAAACGATACCAGGGCAACTGGAATCCGCCAATTCTTGCTGACTACTGTTGGACACTGCAATGTGATGCACCAGACATTGAATACAAAAGAAAATCAGGAGCAAAACACTTTTAATTCTGTTGAATTTAATAGCTTATGTGAAATATAAATGTGACTAAATACGTTATTGTCTGCAAATATATAAATGTTGTGAACGGAACCCGGGCACAGACAGGCAGACATGTTGTTTTTCCACAACCACACGTTTATTTACACTATATACAAAGTCAAAAGTCAGTGCACACAAACCCCCCAAAGTCCTGGCCACACAACGCCTTTCTTCGGGCCGCCTCCACATTCGCTTCTCGTGCTTCGTCCTCTCCTCACCCATCTCCAGCATCGAATGAACAACAACAACAACATTTATTTATATAGAACATTTTCATACAAACAGTTGCTCAAAGTGCTTTACATAATAATGAAGGGAGGTGGCCCCTTTTATCCACCCCTGGATGTGCTCCAGGTGCTCCCTGGCAATCACCCGCCGACACGCCCCAGTGTGGCGGAAGTGCCGGCTGTACTCCCGGAAGCACTCCGGGTTTCCTTGCTTTTCTTCCCCCCAGCACTCAAGGTGTCCCGGCCGGGTCGTCGCCCCTGGCATCCCTGACAATGTCTATTTCTCAGAGTTCCTACGTGATGCGTAAAACCAAAACTATATTTGTGCATATCCAGTAGGTATCTGTCACAGTCAGCAAAAACTTTTCCGGAAGCTTTCAAAACTTTAAAAAAAAATTTGTGCAGTGAAATGATTTCTACCAGGAACTGTTACTCTCTTTGATGATGTCTATGTTGAGCATCCATTTTATCTCCAATTCCACCTCAGGTCCCTTTGCCAACTGGAAATAGTATGGCGGTTCCTTGACAACAACCTGGGAGTCTGTGATTATGCTGTGAGCAATCAGGGAAGTTCGACAAGAGTGGGAGTTGACTATGGCCCTTGTGGAGCAGATAGCTCAGGTTAACTCTTTTCTTTGCTACCAAGTTAGGCTTGGGGTAAAATTAAATTCCAGTTTTTCCACAGTCAGCCCAACTCATGCTTAAAGGTTTCTCGGTCTGTCCATGATTTTAATAGTGTTATGTGACAAACCCTCCTCAGGAGTCTCTGGTTTGGCTGTTTAATCACATAATCCATGATCCCCTACCTTTTCTGATCCGGGTGCTTGGTTCAGAGTAGTATGAGTAGTTCCCAAAATGTGTCCCTTGGTCCAATAGAATACATTTATGGCCACATACTGATAGCATCAAGGGCCCCATTATATCTATACAGATTCGCTCAAATTGGATGTCGATAAGCAGTTGGGGCACCAGTAGTGTGTGCTTCTTGCATGGAGTCTGAGATAGATGTCATTCTGAGTACAACACACAGAAGCAGTGCACCTCCAGCATCTTACTGCATCTACACCCAAGTGAGTGCAGAGTAGGTGAGCGTGGATGACCTTACAAATATCTCTACATACGTGCATAAACCTAATGTAATTGTCAATAAAAAACCTTTGAAACTTATGAAATTCTTGTAATTATACTTTCGTATACCATGGAAACATCTGACAAAAAAGATCTAAAAACACTGAAGCAGCAAATTGTGAAAACCAATACTTGTGTCATTCTCAAAACGTTTGGCCACGACTGTAGATAAGAGACCTTTTGTATGAAATCTTCTTTCTTGGCAGCCTGTTGCATGGAATAACTTAAATTTTACATAACAACAGTAAACAGGCATGTTTCTTAGGAATGCTGTTTCGTTTTTGCCATTTTTGATCCTAGATTTGAACTTTATGAATGCTAGTACAGTACCTTGAAACCCAAGGAAAGAAAATTTACTTGCTTTATTGAACAGAATAGCAGAAGCTTTCTCTAGTAACGAAATGACATTTAAAAATGATTAATTTACTAAATTAATTATTTAGAAATTGGACTAATACCTGCTGAAAATGTGTCTTTGGAGTCATATGTAAATTATAAATTAGTCATTCTAAGAAGCTCTAACTATTTGCAATATTGCTAATGTATAGGCTTTATTTTTATATCAATACAATGGATTCTAGATTATCTGCCAATCCACCTAGCCTAGTATCATCTGCAAACTTAACCAGCTTGTTACTTATATTCCTGTCCAAATCATTTATATATATTAAAAATAGCAGTGCCCCTAGCACTGATCCCTGTAGAACACCACTCTTAACATCAGCCAATTCTGATAAGGTTCCTTGTACCATAACACTCTGTGTTTCAGCCAATTTTGGACCCATCTACAAATATTTTCCTGAACTCCCACTTCTTTTAGATTGATCCCCAACCTCTCATGTGGCACCTTATGAAATGCTTTCTGAAAGTCAAAATAAATAATATCATATGCTCCACTTTTATCATGTCCTTTTGTTGCTTCCTTACAGAATTTTAGCATATTAGTAAAACATGACCTCCCTTTTCTCAACCCACGCTTACTGTTGTGTAAAACTCCTGTTCTTAACATTTGCTGCTCAATCTTTCCCTTAATAATTCCTTCCATTAATTTACATGTGATGCATGTTAAACTTACTGGTCTATAGTACTTGGATTTGCCCAATCACCCTTTTTATTTAATGTCAGTACCTTTCCCTCTACAATTTCCAAATCATTCAGTATCTTCTTAGCAGTACCTTTTTTTTTTCGCTGGGAGGTTATCTGATAATAATGAAAGTAATGTGAGTTTAGAGCATCTACTATTTCCACTGTCTGTATTTTTAATTCAGCTTTACTGTTCCTAATGCACTTCACCTCTTCCTTGACTGTACTTTTATTACTAAAAAACTGAAAAATCTCTTGGGGTATCTTTCACCTTATTTGCTATATTTCTCTCTAAATGCCTTTTAGCCTCCCTAATATCCTTCTTAATGGTTGCCCTCTTGTTTTCATTTGCTCTACAATTCACATTAGAGTTATTACTCTTACACACCTCATACACCTGCTTCTTTTTCCTTTGCAGCTTCTTTTTCAGTTCTTCATTAAAGCCACTGCAGTTTTTTAAAATTATCTACTAAATCCAAGTTTACTTATATACCTGTCCTGCATTATATGTAAAACTTTTTTAAACCAGCTCCACTACTCCTCAACTGTCTCCACACATATCCCAATCCATCTGCTCAAAATTTGCCCTACCAATGTTAAATAGTTTACATCTCTGCATATACACTCTTCCAAAACACTGAGGATTGTATTATATTATGGTCACTTGACCCAAGCAGTTCAATCACCTCTACACTGTCAGTTCTACCCTGATTATTACAAAACACAAAATCTAGACAGTCTTCCCCCACTTTGGTGCTTTAACATACTGTGTTAAAAACAGTCAATAATGACTTGTAAAAAACTGCAGCTCTTGTGCTCTGCTATTTGCAGTGTTAGCGAAGTTAATTTTCAAGTATTTAAAGACCCCCATGACTATAATATCCCCTTTTTAACTTTACTAAAAAGATCTGCATTGAAATGCCTGTCTGCATTGGGAAGTCTAAAACACACTCCTAAAATAAGGCCCTTTTCCCTTTAGCTTACCAGACAAAGCCAGATGCCCTCATAAAGGTGGGTCTCATCGTCCAATTGAAGAGGAGTTAGGTTTAAATTATTTTTGAAATAAACAGCAACCCCACCTTTTATGTTCTGTCTATCTTTACTAAAAATGTGTATCACTCTATGTTATATTCATCCCCAATTTTTTTTTACTTAGCCAAGCTTCTGTTATTGTGATATTATCATAATTATGCTCAGCTACACAATTCCAACTTTTGATACTTTTGCATTAAGGAAAGCTATTGTTAATGTGTTTCTGAATTTATTTTTGCATTGTAGCTTTAGGTTAGAATTTACATTACTTTGCATTTTTATTTTTACACTATTGTTTGTTGTTTCATGCACAGTTCTAAACCTGGCCTATCCTAAACTCCCAACCCCCCCTAATTTGCCTGTTTAAAGATTCCTCGACTAACCTACACATACACCTGCTGAACACATTGGTGCCTTTCTGGTTCAGATGTAATTCATCACGGCATTTGACCCACGTGTTAAGCTTTCTAATCCCCTTAATATTACCTGGACTGGCACCTGGCACAGGCAGAATTTTGGAGAAAACTACCTTGTCAGTTCTGCTCCTGGCACATAACTCTGTAAATATGGATTGCAGAACTGACAGACTACCTTTATGTATGTCATTTGATCCAACATTGGCAATGGCAATTGGATCCACGCCCCTCTGGCCAACAGCCTATCAACCCTTCCAGGGAGGTCTCCCACCTGTGCACATAAAGGGCAATAGACTGTACCATGCAAGACTCTCTGTCTCTGGAACAAACATAGGCTTCAATCCCCCTGATGAATGAATCTCCAACTATCACTATCTTTATGTTTCTGGGAACTGTTTCTGAGGTGCCCCGTTAGGGCTCCTCATGTCTGCCTACCACCTGAGAATCTTCAAAGACATCATCCAGGACTTGAAAACGGTTTGACATTTCTAGTTCTGGGGTTGATGTCCCTGGACAGTGTGCACCCTTTACATTTTGCACCTTATTACTGTGACCCACGTATCTCTACCTGTCTGTCTCCTCCTGCGACACTTTAGGGGTGCACACTATCTCTTTAAAGGACACCTGGACTAAGTACACCAATTCTGTACTACAACACAGGCCAGCCAAGTCCTCCTCCTCCAGTTCAGCAATCCTGAGTTTGAGGTGCTAGAATGCCTGGCATCTCCTCCATATGTAGCCTTTATAGAAGAATGGCTCCTCCAAGCCATTCTTTAAAATGTCCAACATCCAACAGGAGTTGCAGTGACATTGGCTCAATAAAATTTATAATGATTTAACTTAAATAGTAAAACAAAAATAATGTAAGACAAAAAAAATTAAAATTTCTACAGTTATTTTACTCCTTCTGGTTCCTTAAGCTTAAAATAAGCTTGTTTCTCTCTCTTGACTGCATACTGTTTGTCATTCTATGAGGTTAACTTTAATTTTCTCTGTCTGCTTCTCCTAACTTTGCTCCCCTCTTATTCCTCACTTAAAAGCTCTCTACTCACACCATTTGTAATTGTTCATATTAAAGAACCAGTATGCTGTGGCCCTCTTAATTGCTCTACTTTTCTGACTGCTAAGAACTGCTCAATCTAGTAATTTTTTCTTACACACTTTTTCACTCTTACTATGAAAACTTGCTTATTTAATATCCTCTGCTATTTAATTTCATATTGTCTTGTCTGCTCCAACATCCACTTGAGCCTGATCAGTGCCTTAACACTAGTCATCTGCCTATTTACCGCGGAGCCCTTTTCTTTACCTCTCTAATGTCAGCCATCTACCTCTACTTAAAATAAATGTTTTCTTACTTATGCCCTCACCTTTTTACTAGCATTGACTTTTGGCTGTATGGTGCTGTATTCAGTTATTCTTTATATGCCTTAACTTTTTTCCCACTAAGGAATCGCTGTTACTGTTACTTTTAATTACTAGTTGCTACAACGCTGGGTCATTTAATTACAGTGATGCCTGCTTCTCTAACACTAGCTTGAATAGATAGATAGATAGATAATAACAAGAACAAGTTCAAGCAACAAGTAACTTTTCCAAATGTTCCCCTAAACACTCAGCTGTGGTTACTCCTGTGTGGGTGAAAAAACAGCAAAAAAAGCCCTTTTAAATGCAAAAAAAAGTTTAAAAATGACTGCATGTCTTCTTAGTGGCAGTCAAATTACAAAGTTTTTAGGAGCAAAATGTATTTTTTGTAATTAACTACAGAGCACAAAACTTTCAGCAGTTTCTCTTTCTCCCGTAAGAATGATGTCAGCACATCAATACTTCTCATGCTCAGTAGTACTCAGTAGTACCCAGCAATTCAAAACTGATTAACATAAGTGGAACTTATGAATATCTGTCAATTAATTAATTGTAAAAATGACTGTGTTGAAAATGTAATTGATGTAAATAATTACCCCAAAAAAACAGGCAGGAGGAGACTTGTAATTCATCTTTATTTCTTTTTGCGAAAAGTGACGTCCCTGTAGCTAATGAAAAAGCATGAGGGATGGTCCCTGGGCAGAGGTACAAAATCTTATTTATGCCTACTCAGCTCACATAGCATTTTTGCATAACTCAGTTATAATACAAAAGAATTGGCTACAAAAATAAGGCACCTTTATCACACATATACTGTATAATGCTTCACTGATTTGTTAAACCAGAAACTCATGTACTGTCCATATGCTGGATTCCTCATATTCCTTATACTAATTAGTTAAAGCCTCATCCCCTACTGACACTCATGCTCCTATGTATATGCAGTTTGTTAGCTAAGCATTAATTTTACCTTATCTTTCGCAGCACAGCCTACACAGCTGGCTTTCTTCAGGCAGCCTGAAGCTTGTCATTTAATCCCAAGTATTTTCTGAAATATTATAACATACAAAGTTTGTGTTTTCTTTCACACTCACAACTTTGAGCATGAAATGCTCACACAGTTATGTCAGAGTCTGTAACAGAAAGATTGTCTACATCAAGATTAGAATTCTGGTGCTGAAGCAACATCTGGAAAGAAAAAGTAGTATAAATCAAACAAGTTAATAAAGCCCTCAGAAGAGGAAGACAACAACATACAATGAGAGCAGTAACAATGACATCTATGAGCACTGTATTTCCAATCTGAAAAAAATAAGCACCCCAAGTAATGAACCAGCTCTCCAGCCAATCTATAAAATATCATGGCTTTTGGTCCAAATTATTTTGTAATTCCTTTGCTAGTTTAGTGGGTCTTCTTCCTAATCAAGTCTGGGTTTAATTACCATTTGAATTAGCTCTTCACAGTCATGTGGGTGGCTATCAGTGTGAACTGGAAGCAGTCATAAAATATGGGTCTGCACTCCTGCTGGACTACTATGGGAGTTGTGTGACCCAATGCAATTGCCTGCAATGCAGAACTGATTTTCAGTATTGAGGGTGGGAGTAGATGGTTGATACTTCTGTGCGGGTGAGAGCTAGAGTCTAGGAAATTAAAGTCAGATTTAAAACAGAATGAACATTTGTATATAATATACAGTATATATTCATTTGCCTATATATTTTCATTTACCTAAGCAGTTAGGACACATGCTGTACATATACTGTTTCATACGCTTCCTTCTCAAGACTGTATAGCCCGGAGACAGACTTACATCCACAGTGGTGAAAACAGTATTAAAACAGGAGAGTACTAGTCTGCTAAACTCAATAAAGGGAAGACTGACATTTGGCAATCATTTTCAATTGTTATTGATGGCAAGTGCCGTTTGCTTGCTATAATAAATGTGCTAACATAAAGTGGACACAATTCAGGCATCACAGGTTTAAAGCGCCAGCAGCAGCGAAGTATCAAAATAAAAAGACATTATTGCCAAACTTGTCAAAAGTAACTATTAATGCTAAAAGCAATGTACTGGATAAATGGATGGAATTTGTTTGCAGTGATATACAGCCTTATGACCAAAGTTCCCTCTAAGCGTGGAGCTGGCAAAAAAATTGTTGCGCACAAAATTTTTGTGCTGCTTTTTTTGGATTTATGTTTTATTGTTTATCAATGACAATTTCTTTAATCAGGCAAAAAAGTCGCTGCAAAATCGATTCGATGCCAGGTCATTTAAACAACATTTGGATCCTATGCCCGATTCTGCCTAGTTGTGTGTAGCCTTAGTGTCAGTGACTCAGTGTGTAGCAGATCGTACTCATCTGTCATTCGTTTAGGCTAGTGCATTTCCATTGCTGAATGTCAACTGTGGGATAGGCCGAAGCAATACCATGTGTTTTGAGGGTGTTGGCCAAAGTCCACTCTGAAATACAGGCCTCAGGTTGCAAGATGCATCAGGAAGACCTTGGACAGTGTCGGGCTAACAGCTGTAACACTACATGTGTCGATACTGTAGCATGTTAACCACATTTCAGTAAGATACACACATGCTGTGACCTGTTTGTACGGTGTGTACCGTGTACGTTCAACAGCTGTATAACTTATACGTAAACTTAAGCAATCGTTTTTTTCAGGACATAAAAATGTCAAAGCACAAGTCAACAAGTGAGAGAAAAGCTGTAAATTTTGTAAAATCTAAATTTAAGCCAGAAAAGTTTAGTCAACTCATTGAGGCAGAAATATCAACACCAGCAAAAAAGCTGATAACAACAATTGGCAAAATCTTAGTTTATCAAAATTACAGCGGCATTGTTGTCTGCCGAGTGTGCCAAGAAAGCTGCATGCCTGGAGAATTTAGCACAGGCAAACGAAGGGAAGATTGGAAGATGGACTATTTGAAGTGTCACCTATCGCAGAAAGGTCACATGGAAGCAGTTTCAAAGCTGTGCTGTCAAAAATCCAGAGGTCTGCATCGATTGTTAAACGAAACTACAGAAGATTGACAAATGGGAATGGAGCTGTGTCAGTGGAAAACAGTTAACACTGATGGGATAAAAATTTTGATTGATGACATCTTGCTGGCCATTTGGATGAACATGTCAATGTTAGCAGTGCAAGAGTTGCATGAACATATGGCAAAATATGTGATTATTCTGAACAGCTGGCGTAGCGTGCATTTTGCTTTCGAATTTATAGAATGCATAAACAATATTCTCCAAGCGATATCCACAGTGCCTGGCTCAATACTCTCATTGTTGACAAAAGCACTGACAGAGGGGATCATGATGTTGACGGCGTGTGATAGCAGATCGATTGTCAAAACCATCAAAAAGTTCTGTTCAGACAACGCAGTAGACATGGAAAAGATGATTATGTTTACATCCAGTTGAGCATCAGTCATGCTCAGTAGGGAGAATGGTGTGTCTGCTCAAGTTCGTCGTGAGATTCCACACTTGTTCGAACAACACTGTGTCGCTCACCAGGAAGACATTGCCTTTGATGACGCCTGTAAGCATAACAGTTAATGCAGGACATTGAGACGCCACTGCAAACAGCGTATACAATATATAGTAGGTTGTTGGTGAAACAGACAGAATTCACAGAACTGTCGGCAGTTCTAGACAATGATTCGGTTTCATTTCAGCCACTGAATGAAGTGCAATGGCTTTCTAGGCATTTTGCACTAAGAACTTTTATGATAAATATTCAAGTTTTGATCGAATACCATAAGATACAGGTCAAAGAATGTAATGATTCAATCAGCAAACACTGCATTAAGCAGCTGGCCAACCCGCAGATTCAAGCTGCACTAATAACATTCGACAATGTGGTTGGTGAATTAGCTGAATTGAGCAAATAATTACAGCAAAGCAACTTGACACCAATTGAAGCATTTCAGATTGTGAAGTCGAGAATATTAAGTTACATGCTCAGTATTTGGGTGAGAACATGCACTGGACTAAGGAAGCAAAAGCCTTTATGAATGGTGATAAGGAAGTCAATGTGGCACCTATTGTCCAGTTTATTGAACTTATCTGCTTACACATGGAGGCTTGCTTTCCAGAAAATGAATTGATAGACTGGAGGTTGTTCGAAGGCACTGTTATTTCCAACACAGCTGACTTTGATAATGGAGAAGCAGAAATTACAAAGCTGGTTGAAAGGTACCATCATTTCCTTCCCCAGTCAAATGAGATGAATGAGCTTTCAAAGGCAGTGATGATGCAGTATCTCAATTTTCGATTTGTCATGTCTGAAAAACTCAAAACCAGGTTGCTTTGAACATTTGCTGATATAGTTCAATATGTACTCAAAGAAGAAGAATTTGCAATGTTGGCTTGCCTCACGGATATCTGTGCAACGTTTTAAATGTCAACAAAATCTCATAACCACCTTGAGGCAGAACATTTGGACATGCTGATACACTGTGGAGATTCAGCCCCCAACACAGATACATAGGCACCAGATGTCACAAAACATACATGTTTATTGCTGCCTCCTGTACACAGCTCCAAACACTGCACAAATCAGCACACAGTCCTCTCCTTTCACTTTCTTCTTCTCTATCGCCGTCACTCCTCCTCTCACAAGCTCTGTTTTCTTCCTCCAGACTCCGGCTCCCTTAATGGAGTGAGGCAACCCCTTTTATAACACCCTTGATGTACTCCAGGTGCTTCATAATGATCTTCCAACGGCACTTATTGGTGTGGCGGAAGTGCCACACGAGTGCCCAGAAGCACTCCAGGTGAGCCTGGAATTTCTTCCAACAGCATTTCTGGTTATGGCAGAAGAGCTGCAGTCCAGGGCTCCATTATCCCCTAGGTGCCCCCTGATGGTGGCCATGGGCCCCAACAGGGTTGAGCTTCTAAGCTCTGATCCCGTGGCCCTGATGCAGACCAGGGGCCTCATGCATAAATGGTGCATATGCACATAAATGTTGCGTAAGAACGTTTTCACGTTCAAATCGCGAAAACCTACACTTTGCGTAAAGCCACACACTTTTCCGCAGTACCTCATACCCTGTCGTACGCAAGTTCACCGTTCGGTTTTGTAGACTGGCGGGACCCAGCATCAAAGCAGTGCTATTGTTCCTGTGTGGTTACCCTTTATTTCTTAGAACCACACTTCTGACGCGACTTTATAAATACACTAAAACTATCTGCATATTGTTTATTAGTGTAATGCATCTGATTGTAGATTACCTGTAACAATATAATGGCCCAGGGAATAGCCATAGTATTCCAAATACCATAACTGCTTTAGCGTTGTTACTCTCACTCCACCTTCTTCTTCTTCTTCTTCTTCTGCTTTCAGCTGCTCCTGTTAGGGTTGCCACAGTGGATCATCTTTTTCCATATTACCCTCACTGCACCACTTGGAATATTTATATCACTGTATCTGAGTGGGGAATCACAGCAGCAGCTGATTGGAAAGAGATGTATCGTTATACAGCATCAAGCACATGCTGCCAAAGCCACGGCAAAATGTTTCAAAGCCTTTCCTGTACAGACATCGCGGTTCAGGAACAGCTCCATCCCAAGAACTATAAACGCACTCAATCAATTGCTCCTTGTAGAACTGTTTGTACTTATAAGTACAATTACCCCACTGTAAACTTGCTCTACAAAATAAACTACATGATTAAAGTGTAAATTTCGAGATTAAAGTTGACATTTCATGCTTTTTTCCCACTGTGTGCCTATTTTTTTTGTCTGTACCTTAATAAGCTCAGACAGTGGGATACAACTCGCCTTTTCACGGCGACTTTGATATGTGACTTCTTTTTTATTTTGGCACTGTGTGACTTTGTGAACTTGAGCTTTCGAGTTTCTCTGACACGCTATGTCACTCGATCAACTTCATTTTGTTGTTTATTCCACTGTTTAAATCAACAAATAGTATGTTTTTCCTTTGCCTCAACTTGGTATTCACTGAAATTCTTATATATTCCCCCGTGCTTTTCCCATTGTCTTTTCACAGAACGCTGAGCTTAAGGGCTATTTATATTGATTTGCATATTCAAAGAGGTGTAATTCTGGGAGGAGCTTGGGCGGGACAGCACTCGTGTGCACAAGCATTACTTTTCACGCTGACCGGGATTTATGGAGCGAAAGAACGCAGAAGTTGGAGTACGCACAGATTCCTGCATCTGGATTTTTCTGTGCGTAAGCACATTTTGGCTTTTGTGCTTATGTCATGTTATAGTGCAAATTCTACGCACGGCATTATGCATGAGGCCCCAGGGCGGCTGCGGTCTCGTGGTCTAGGAGAGGTATTGTCCCTCTCCCAGTCCTACTAGGTATCCCGGCTGGGCAGGATCCCCAGCTGTCTGCCACAGCGCATAAAATCGTATCAAAACTCTGGACAAACAAGGACAGGCATCAAAAACTGTAATGGTATAAGTTGTAAGTGTAACTCGTTAACTGTCAATATTCAAAATTTTGGTGGCAAGTAGTCTAGCCTCATATATAAGTGTGTGTATGAAAAATATTACATTTTCAGCATTCAGCACTGTGCATAAATAAAAATCAGTTTCTTAACTCACACAGATCCCTTGTGTTACTGTTCAGGTACGTAGGTGTTCCGCACATGCAGGAAAAAAATTGGAGGGAACATTGCTTATGACATGTATCTGGTGTCTGGTAAGGGCTACATTCAACTTGAGCAGTACCTTGTTGATACGGCAGCCAAAACTGGAAAGTCCGAAGTTTAAAGAGATACTGCCTCATCCGACAACTGTATCATGGCATGTAGACTAAAACACCCAAAAATGAAGAAAGGATATTGTATATGACCTTATAGAGACTGTCAATAATTATGACTGAGCTGTCACAACTGATATTTGGACCGAAAAATTTGACAAAATCTCTTTCATATCTGCTACCATCCTTTATATTAATGAGAAGTACATCCTTGTGTCAAGGATGCTTTTTGTGACCCTTTTTGAAGCAAGCTTGATTAAAATGGGTGTAAACATTTGCACTTTACTGTTTGAAAAACTTAAAAGAGTTTTAAGACTGAGGAGTAAACACGATTACTGCCTTTTGTGGCTACACCAGATTAAACTCTAATGTGTCCCGAGTCGAGGCGGTGGCTCCTGGTGGAATTTCCCGGGAAAGGCCTGCAGGGAACTTAGAAAGAGCGTCAATGTAAGGGCAGATGTATTATCATTCATCTCTAAGCCCTTCAGCTGCCTCCTATGCACACGTGTGTGACAATAGAATTTAATTTATTTCAATATAGAATAATAACAATTGTCTACTTACAAAGCTTTAGCATCACAAATTGCTTGCACTATTCTTTTCTGTTCATTTCTGTGAAAAAGACGTACAGAATTGGGCTCAGAAATTATTATTTAATTCCCACTGGAAGATCTGTGTTAAATACCGATGAAGCTGAACAAATGAAAAGCACCACTGGGCCAAAGAGGGGAAAGCTTCAGTCACCTCCTTGTACACAAATCATGTTAAACTGGCTTCTCAATCAAATATGAAATTTCTCCTAAATGGAAGCAAAGTGTTTCTCCAAGAGTGAGCTTGACAAAACTGTTAGTGAGAGAGCAGGAAAATGACAAATGAGGCCAAGTATATGTATATGCAAGAGTGGGTGTGCACGGGTCTATAAAATCAGACCCATGCATAAAGATAGAAAGTTTTCCATTAATTAGGTATACCCAAGACAGGTGCCGTCATTCATGTTTGTTTTAAATCAGTCAGGGCCTTCTCAGCCTCCTCCATCCATTTTATTTTGTTGGTCAGGGCTAATTCCTTTCCATGGATCAGTTCTTGGAGGGGCTGTGCTCATTCTGCAAAATCTTGGATCCATTGCCTACAGTACCCAATCATCAGTGAAAGCAGCTGCTGTTTGGTTTATGGCTTGGCATCTTCTGAATAGCCTCTACCCTTTTATCTGACAAAGACCTTTTCCCAAGAGTTAATATATGTTCCCAAATACTGGACTCTTTGCTTTACCATCTGCAGCTTGGCTCTAGACAATTTGTATTCAATTCCTGCCAAACATTCAAGCAATTTCTTTGTACCCTTTTCGCACCCCTCTTTAGTTTCTGAACTAAAAGATTGTCCACATACTGAATAAGAACAGTTCTCCCATCAGACAGATAGCCCTGTAAATTATGCATTACTAGGTGACTCAGTATATCCCTGTAGCATGAGTGTCCAAGTTTACCTCTTATCCCAGAAAGTGAAAGCAAACCAATAATGAGAGTCTGGATGAACAGAATCCGAAAAGAAAGCATTAGCTAAATCTAAAACTGAATATGAGTTTGCACTTGAGGAGATGGTGGATAGGATGGTTTCAGGGTTGAGCACAATAGGAGCCTTTGGGTGAATTGCTGCATAAAACCCCTTAGATCCTGTACAAATCTCCAGGACCCATACACTTTCCTAATGGGTAAAATTGGGGAATTTACAGGAGTATAAGCAATTTCAACAATAGCACCTTTAACAACCAATTCTGAGTGTACTCTAGCAATTCCCTCTTCTACTTCTTTGGATAAAGGGTATTGTGCCTTGTGTGGCTTATATTGAGATTTTGGGTGGACAACAAGAGGTTCCGCACCTTGTTTCCATCTAAAATCATTCATCATTTGTACTCACAAACTCTTTGTAATGTCATCTAACCACTAAAATTCTGCATTATTATATTGTTCCACCACACTGCCAGTTTCCACCAACTCTCTCTCTACCCTTGCTTAATGTATAACATTACTACAGACTTCCACACCCCATCTTGACACTTCCATTTTCTATCATCTGCCTGCTCCCTCTCTGTCCTCTCTTTTTATTTTCTTTTACCCATCATCCCAAATTGTTCCATTTAATCCCTACTCCTCTTCCAATGAGACATGTGGAACGGAACCCCCTTAATACTGTGAATTAGTGGATTGTACAGTTACTGCTGCCACTGCTGCACTGCCAGCACTTTCAGCACTGTTCTATAACAGCAGGAGTAGGCCATCCACTTTGAGTCTGATCCTTGGGATTTTGTCGGCACTCTCATTTCCAATGATCTACTTAGATAGATAGATAGATAGATAGATAGATAGATAGATAGATAGATAGATAGATAGATAGATAGATAGATAGATACTTTATTAATCCCAAGGGGAAATTCACATAATCCAGCAGCAGTATACTGATACAAAGAAACTTCACTCCACAGGTGGAACTTATCTGTGTTCCCTGGGGCAAATCTCATGCCTTGCACAGCATAACCTTCCCCTTCACCTCAGCATCCTCGGTCTCCTCACCCTGTACCCCTTCCTCGACCCCTTCCCCATCTAGGCTGTTCACCACTATAATAGGTTAACTGTGCCACCATCAGCTTTACTTGATTTTTATTCTGTTTTTTCTTTGGTATTTCGCTCTGCCTGCAAGGCATGTCTCTGTATCTCTTCCACCACAGCACTCTCCCTGCCCAGACAGGTTGTCTTTCAACTGTTTTGGAGACTTTCATAAATTGAGACACCATGGCTTTCTTTCTCTCATTATACTTATCCATTCCCAAATGATTGTCCATTAAATCTCTGAGTCGACGTTCCCACACACTAACACTCAAGTCATCTTTTAGTTTAGCCCTCGTGAGCTTTGTCCAATACGTGCTTTTTTACACTTCTTTTCAATTTGCTCCTTAAATTATGTCCACTCTGTTCATTAATCAGCATGCCCCAGGATATGGCTATTCTAGCCTTCATGGAGAATATTCCAATCTCCTTTAAGCTTCCATCTAAGAATCATAGTCCATTCTTTCCCACTCAGCTAATAAAACTAATTTCTTTCTTGTAATTCTTTTTTGAATTTTGAACATTCTACTTCTTTAGGGTTAGGCAAGCTATTGCCCACCTCTCTAAGTTCCTGTATGTCCCATTTCGTTGAACATTGTACAATAATCTGTTATTTCCCTGATCATCAGGGCCCTAGGGCTTTAGGACTTGCACCAAGGGCAGGTTATAAGCAAGCCATGATTATTGTTTTATTTTTATTTTCTTATGTTTCTCCAGACAGAAGCAGCATGCTATCATCGCCAAGTTCTAACTTCACTTCATCAATTTAAATCTTTCCACCTACTGCACGTAAAATATACAGTCTGTAATAATAAGACAGTAACAGATCAAGGTTTGCGGTTTTGAGCCCCGTATACTGTAACAAAAAGGTCCAACTTCGTTTCAACAGAAATAGCATTAGGCAAAAAGCAATGGGAGGACGGACATTATAAGGAGTCAGACCGGAAATAGGTATGTGGAATGCTGGGAAAGCGTGATGGTGGATGGATAGAGGACGTCATCACTGGGGGACTGGAGAGAAGGAAGGACCCCGGAAGCGTTGATGTTTTTGATTATGGTGGAGGCGCTTCGTCTTTTCTACGGGAAGAGAGAGAGAAAGGTTAGTACAACGCCATCGTCCCCTGGCACAGGTTGTTGCAATGTGCGTTGGGTCCTTAAGCTGCTCCCAGTGCGCTCGTGAGTGACAAGTCATATGAAAAAGTTTGGGAACCCCTCATAATTCTTTGGATTTTTGTTTATTATTGGCTGAGCTTTCAAAGTAGCAACTTCCTTTTAATATATGACATGCATCATGGAAACAGTAGTATTTCAGCAGTGATATTATTGGATTAACAGAAAATATGCAAAATGCATCATAACAAAATTAGACAGGTGCATAAATTTGGGCACCCCAACAGAGATATTACATCAATATTTAGTTAAGCCTCCTTTTGCAAAGGCCTCTAGACGCCTCCTATAGCCTTTGATGAGTGTCTGGATTCTGGATGGAGGTATTTTTGACCATTCTTCCATACAAAATCTCTCTAGTTCAGTTAAATTTGATGGCTACCGAGCATGGACAGCCTGCTTCAAATCATCCCATAGATTTTCAATGATATTCAAATCAGGATACTGTGACGGCCATTCCAGGACATTGTACTTCTCTCTCTGCATGAATGCCTTTGTAGATTTCGAACTGTGTTTTGGGTCATTGTCTTGGAATATTCAACCCCTGCATAACTTCAACTTTGTCACTGATGCTTGAACGTTATCCTGAAGAATTTGTTGATATTGCGTTGAATTCATCTGACCCTCGACTATAACAAGGGCCTCACTCCCTGAATTAGCCACACAGCCCCACAGCATGATGGAACCTCCACCAAATTTGACAGTAGGTAGCAGGTGTTTTTCTTGTAATGCGGGGTTCTTCTCCCGCCATGCAAATCGCTTTTTGTTATTAGAACATTAGAACACTCTAGACGAAAACAGGCCATTCAGTCCAACAAAGCTCACCTGTCCTATCCACTTATTTCTTCCAAAAAAACATCAAGTCATGTTTTGAAAGTCCCCAACGTCTTACTGTCTACCACACTACTTGGTAGCTTATTCCAAGTGTCTATCGTTCTTTGAGTAAAGAAGAACTTCCTAATGTTTGTGCGAAATTTACCCTTAACATGTTTCCAACTGTGTCCCCGTGTTCTTGATGAACTCGTTTTTAAATAACAGTCTCAATCCACTGTACTAATTCCCTGCATAATGTTAAACACTTCAATCATGTCACCTCTTAATCTTCTTTTGCTTAAACTGTATAGGCTCAGCTCTTTTAATCTTTCCTCATAATTCAACCCCTGTAGCCCTGAAATCAGCCTAGTCACTCTTCTCTGGACATTTTCTAGAGCTGCTATGTCCTTTTTGTAGCCTGGAGACCAAAACTGCACACAGTACTCAAGATGAGACCTCACCAGTGCATTATAAATGTCGAGCATAAGCTCCTTGGACTTTGAATCCACACATCGTGCTATATAACCTAACATTCTGTTAGCCTTCTTAATGTCTTCTGAACACTGTCGGGAAGTCGATAGCTTAGAGTCCACTATGACTCCTAAATCCTTCTCATGAGGTGTACTTTTGATTTTCCGACTGCTCATTGTGTATTCAAACCTAACTATGTGTAATACTTTACATTTACTGACATTAAATTTCATCTGCCACAAATCTGCCCAAGCCATGCTATCCAAGTCCTTCTGTAATAAATTCATGGATTCCAAATTATCTGCTAATCCACCTATCTTGGTATCATCTGCAAACTTAACCAGCTTGTTTCTTATATTCCTATTTAAATCATTTATCTATACTAATAAAAGGCACTGACTCACTCACTCACTCACTCACTCACTCACTCACTCATCAGTAATTCTCCAACTTCCCGTGTAGATAGAAGGCTGAAATTTGGCAGGTTCATTCCTTACAGCTTACTTACAAAAGTTGGGTAGGTTTCATTTCGAAATTCTACGCATAATGGTCATAACTGGAACGTATTTTCGTCCATATACACTGTAATAGAATGCAACTCGATAGCCGTGGGAGGCGGAGTTTCATATTAAAATATTTAATCAATCACATTTCAGCTATCATTTGTTGCCAGGCAGAGAGGCTTTCACAATCTGTTGTGGAGGCACTCTGACACAGAATAAATGTCGATTAACCTGTTGCTTCAACCAATCAGATTTTGAGTTGGTGTCAGTAGGGCCCTTTAGCAGGCGTACGGCAACGTCACCGTATTCAGACCCATTGATTGGATAGAAGCCGATATGAGGAACTCTATGATGCCATTGAACGCACCACAACCGCTCCGAGCGAAAGATCGTCGCATGCAATACGGCCAACTCCATGGCAGGATTCTGGACAATAGTATCTGCCAGACACAGACCAGATTTCCATCCATCCATCCATCCATTTTCTAACCCACTGAATCCGAATAGGGTCACGGGGGTCTGCAGGAGCCAATCCCAGCCAACACAGGGCACAAGGCAGGAACCAATCCTGGGCAGGGTGCCAACCCACCGCAGGACACACACAAACACACCCACACAGCAAGCACACACTAGGGCCAATTTAGAATCGCCAATCCACCTAACCTGCATGTCTTTGGATTGTGGGAGGAAACCGGAGTGCCCGGAGGAAACCCACGCAGACACGGGGAGAACATGCAAACTCCACGCAGGGAGGACCCGGGAAGCGAACCCGGGTCTCCTAACTGCGAGGCAGCAGCGCTACCACTGCGCCACCGTGCCGCCCCATCAGACCAGATTTCAAGACCATAAAAACCTGATGTTTGTCACGCTCCTCGTGCCCCAAAAGTTTCGAGAATACGAGAAAAATTTCACACATACAGCCTTCTCCACTGTAACACAAGAGCCACGGAGCGTTTTTGATCTGTCTCGGCTAAAAACAGAACTGACTATAATGTATGCCATGGATGATTTTGCAGGAGAATCTCCCACTGATCTCCTTGACTTCCTTCATCAGAAAAATCTGAATGAGAGCATGGGGCGGATGTTCACATTGGTATATTTGGCGGTGAGCATTCCTGTGTACGCTGCTTCTGTCGAGCAGACATTTTCAGCCCTAAAGCGAAATCAAACTTATGTCAGTAAGTAAGAGCAAAGTAAGAGCAAAGCGAGTATGACTTATCCAAGCAGGCGGGCGACTGCTCAATAGCTCAAATTTGGAAATAATTAGGTTCTATTTAGTCGACAGAAATATCTTTGGTAGGAATGTAAGTTGAATTTACTCTTTAGATTTCTATGGTGAAGAAAAATGTATGCAATGCTGACTAAATTTAACTTACATTCCTACCAAACATATTTCTGTCGACTAAATAAAACTTACTTATATTTAAAATTTAAATAGAACTTGAACAGATACAATAGTTCATAATACCCACGCAGCATTAAGTGTACTTAAGAGCAGGAGTCATCCGTTTTAACAAGCAGCATATTGCACTAATACGAAATGGCCTGCCAATGTAATTATTTAGGAATGGATAAATACATTAAGATATTGTACAAATAATGTTTTTCATTTTTCTTCCTCGATGGATTCTGGCACCCCCAGGAACAGCTGCTCGCACCCCAATATATATATATATATATATACTAGCAAAATACCCGCGCTTTGCAGCGGAGAAGTAGTGTGTTAAAGAAGCAATGAAAAAGAAAAGGAAACATTTTGAAAATAACGTAACATGATTGTCAATGTAATTGTTTTGTCACTGTTGTGAGTGATGAGTATTGCTGTCATATATATATATATCTATACTAATAAAAGGCAAAGCCCTCACTCACTCACTCACTCACTCACTGACTCATCACTAATTCTCCAACTTCCCGTGTAGGTAGAAGGCTGAAATTTGGCAGGCTCATTCCTTACAGCTTACTTACAAAAGTTGGACAGGTTTCATTTCGAAATTCTACGCCTAATGGTCATAACTGGAAGGTATTTTTCTCCATTAACTGTAATGGAGTAGAGCTGCAAAGACGTGGGGGGACGAGTTTCGTGGGACATCATCACGCCTCCCGTAATCACGTGAACTGACTGTCAACGCAGTACATAGAAAACCAGGAAGACCTCCAAAAAGCGCTTAAGAAAACATGCATTATATAATTGAGAAGGCAGTGAAACAATAAGAAGCGAGCGAGTGGCATATACTACCATATTCATGAGTGCTGCTACCTCGGAAAGACAGCAAGGTGTAAACCTAAACTTTAAATTAAGTTCATAGACAGGCTACCGCTGGCGTTTCACATGCCCACAGGTAATGCGGGATACAAGTTTAATGATAGGACGCAGGATATAAACGAGAGTTTTGATCACTTTGTAACTAAGTTAAAATTGTAGGTGAAGGGGTGTGCTTATGCAAATTCCGAGACTGTGTTTGTGGGGATTGACAGTTAAGGCGGGTGGGGAGTCACGTCATCATCTCCCTCCCACCTCATTTCGCTCTGAGCTGAGCTCCGCGGCTAACGCCGTCATCCGAAGCAACTTCGTCACACTGCCACCAAATACTCACAGAAAAATCCACAAGTTAATACACACGCTGTCTCTAGAGTTTCAACACACTGAATCCTCCAGGCACTACTTACAAAAGGTCACATTGACAATTGTGTTACGCTATTTTTAAAATCTTTCCTTTTCTTAGCACAAGCACAGCTGAGAAGCTTCGATGCATGTGCTCCATAACGCGTTGAAAAATAATGCATTTAATCAACACTTTGCATTACAAGCCAAAGGGAGCTTTTGCCAAAGCATGATTTCCTGGTACACCGATTACATTGATCAGCGCATCCCGATTCATTTTACCCTCGCACCACCTTAGTTTGAGAAGAAGTATGAAAAAATATGAGGTTAACACAGAAAAACAGATCACCAATTCAAGCTTTATGAATAATCGATTCACCATCAATAATTGTTTTGGTAAAGCCATCCTCCTTCCATTTTATAATTTTTCCACCACTAGCCATGATTAAATAAACGGTAAAAAGTAAGAAGGCGAGGGTGACTTATTTAGGCAGGAATATATATGACAGCAACACTCATGAAAATGTCAATCATGTTACGTTATTATTAAAATGTTTCCTTTTCTTTTTCATTACTTCTTTAACACTAGAATTACCAGAGCCTACGAAAAAACTCGTAATTCCGTCCCACCTTAAACTGCTTCTTAAATCCCTTCACACCTCTCCGCCAGCGCCCTTTGTCTTCTAAATGTGCTGATAAAGAGGAGCTCGGAGCAGCCGGCTATTCCATCCCCCCACCAATTTAGAACGTGCACGAACTTCTCTCAGCTCATGCCTTGATTGAGTATCTGGGAGTGAAGTGGAGTTTTAGAGTGGAAATAATAGATCGTTGTTTGGAACACACGCATTTCATGTCTGTTCCGTTTCTACAGTAATCTGTGTCAACACATTGTTAAAACAGAAACGTTTTTTTATATTCTAGTAGTAGATGACAAAATGTAGGCATAAACTGTATAATGTATGAAGCCTGAAGTCCAAATAGCAAAGAAACATTTTCACAAGAATAACACAATTGCGCTTTTATTCAAAAATATAACTGCAGAAACAAAAAGCCGCCTAAACATGTGACATTGACACCACTTTATTGTAACTGCCTCCGTGGCTCAATAGACTCACCCCCGCTTGGGAATCAAAAGGTCACGAGTTCGATCCTGTGCTCTTCCGTTTTGAGAAGTAAACTGCTCTTAGTCTTACTGTTTTAAAATAAAAGCATACATTTGATTTCAGTATGTAACAGCCGTGCAATTTATGATCCTGGTAAAGGCTAGCTTTTTTTTTTTTAATTCACTTTTCATTCTCTCAGTCGCGTTCAGAATCAATCCATACAACCCCATCTGACACAGCTGTTTTCACTAAAGACGCTATAGCTCTGCAGTGTACCACGATGCATACTAACGCCAAACACCCTCAACCCAGGAACATATATTGGTGTAAAAGTATAACAAAAGTGCACTTTTATTCAAGTGCACTTTTCCATCGCCTTTTCCTGTAAGAAGCAATGTACACACTTCTCTCTATGCTGTGGTTTCTATTACACACCTGAAAGAAAGAGACAATACATGTGAAAATATAATCGCACTAATGCAATATTATTTGAAAACGAACAGCATCAGATCGGGTGTGAATTTATGCAGGAACTGGAAATTCTCTGATGCGGGACCTTCCCCCAGGGAAGAAAGTACAGTGTCAGGTGCTCATTCAGTGTAATAGAAACCATAGCACAGAGAGGTGTGTACACGGCAACAAGTACACGTGTCGTAAATGTAAGAAGGACGGTCCTTGGGTGTGTGGGAACTGTTAATATTTGAATGTGATGATTTTATATAGCACGGAATGAAAATCTGCACTTCTTAGCATTGCACCATGCAAGCTGTCGTATCAATCGCCTACTGTAACTTGCTTTCTTTTTCTTCGGTTATACAGGTAGTTTTGAATAAAAGTGCACTTGTTTTGTTTGCGAAATGAAGTGTCTGCGTGCACTTTTCGTGGCATTACACGTGTATTTTTGAGCATGCCCGTTTGAGCAGTATAAAAGTATTGAAAAGTATAACAAAACAACGGGCAGATGGGGAGTGTCTGATGATTGCATATAGCGCGAAGTTACTGCTCTTTACTATTCTCTCCTCTGCGTGCCGGGTACAAAAGAAACAGAATACAGGCGCGCTATAGCTCTGCGTTGTACCACGATGCATACTAAAGCCCCCACCGGTTCTGACACACAGGCGCTGGCGAAGCTGCCTTCTTCGTATCTCACCGTCACATGATTTTTTTTATTCAGTTTTATTGAGTGTTCCTGCCAGTCCCCGCATGTTGCTGTATGCTGGATATTTTCACATGTATTGTCTCTTTCTTTCAGGTGTGTAATAGAAACCACAGCATAGAGAGAAGTGTGTACATTGCTTCTTACAGGAAAAGGCGATGGAAAAAGTGCACTTGAATAAAAGTGCACTTTTGTTATACTTTTACACCAATATATGTTCCTGGGTTGAGGGTGTTTGGCGTTAGTATGCATCGTGGTACACATTTTTGAATAAAAGCGCAATTGTGTTATTCTTGTGAAAATGTTTCTTTGCTATTTGGACTTCAGGCTTCATACGTTATACAGTTTATGCCTACATTTTGTCATCTACTACTAGAATATAAAAAACGTTTCTGTTTTAACAATGTGTTGACACAGATTACTGTAGAAACGGAACAGACATGAAATGCGTGTGTTCCAAACAACAATCTATTATTTCCACTCTAAAACTCCACTTCACTCCCAGATACTCAATCAAGGCATGAACTGAGAGAAGTTCGTGCACGTTCTAAATTGGTGGGGGGATGGAATAGCCGGCTGCTCCGAGCTTCTCTTTATCAGAACATTTAGAAGACAAAGGGCGCTGGCGGAGAGGTGTGAAGGGATTTAAGAAGCAGTTTAAGGTGGGACGGAATTACGAGTTTTTTCGTAGGCTCTGGTAATTCTAGTGTTAACACACTACTTCTCCGCTGCGAGGCGCGGGTATTTTGCTATATATATAATATATGAATTACCTCCAAAGAGCGCTGAGACATTTGATATCATGAACGTGTGTACAAAAGGGGTCTCCTGCCTTAAGTCAAAGTGAGCACTTTTAATTTTTTTCATCTGCCCCTGAGCTATAGCCCAGACAAGTGCAAACACGGGACCCCTTTTCTACACCACGGCAAAATAATATTAAGGCGATTCACACTTTCTTTGCACGTATCGATTATCAGGTCCTCAGCTCGGATTATGAACACACGCATACGAGTGGAGGACTCACAGTGCCATCACAGCCGATTAATGGCGGGGACGTCACACCAGTCTACACAAGACCCACCGCGACTGTCCCCAAAAGGCGATCATAACGTCAGCGAACACATCTCTCTATACTATATAAAAGAAAAAGGCAACTTTCCTTTCTTTACACCTTTTTTCCTTTTATCCCAAACCAAAGCCTTTCTCTCTTAACACGGCAGAGGACACAAAAGTAATTTTCTTTAATTGCCGGTAAGGCACATTACCAGAGGCACAAATTTGAACGTTCACATAGAAAATGTAATTTCTATACCACAGCCGTCGTGTAGCGCTTTCAAAGGGATCTACTACGAGAGATGATCCATATACATTTTAGCTGCTGTTAGTTACTTACCTGTTTTGTTACACAGTCTTTAAAATGTAGTTTACCCACAACCACTCCAGTAGTGCTCAATGTACCTGTACTTCTTAAAACGTTAATGTTTTACTGTTTAATAACTTATAGACTATATTTCATTATTTTTCCCTTGCACTTAGTGACCAAAGCTATACACACACATATAGACACATACAAACATACACACAAGTATATGTATGTGTATATATATGTATGTATGTGTATATATATATATATATATATATACACACACCCTATGTAGATTATATATATATATATATATACACACACACACACACATACATACATACATACATACACACATATATATAATTTGTGTGTGTAGATATGTATATAGATATGTAGATATGAAGATATGCATGTGTATATATATATATGTATATTATATATATATGTATGTATGTGTGTATGTGTGTGTGTGTATGTGTGTGTGTATATATATATGACAGCAGCAATCCAAGCTGTGAGAAAACAGTAAAAAGGAGGCGTGTCAGACGTCGTGGTACATTTTCTGAAGCAGCTACGAAAACAACTTCGTGACGCTGCCACCAAATACACAAAACAATTACTTTGACAATCATGTTACATTATTTTTAAAATGTTTCCTTTTCTTTTCATAACTTCTTTAACACATGACATCGCTGCGGCCTTGGGTATTTTGCTATATATATATATCACATGACACTCATAACAGTGACAAAACAATTACATTGACAATCATGTTACATTATTTTCAAAATGTTTCCTTTTCTTTCTCTTTCCTTCTTTAACACACTACTTCTCGCTGCCAGTAGTAGGTATATTATATATATATATATATATATATATATATATATATATATATATATATATATATATATATATATATATATATATATATATATAGATAGAGATATATATATAGATAGATAGAGATATATATATAGATAGATAGATAGATAGATAGATAGATATGAGAACAACATTCATATCAATGACAAAACAATTACATTAACAATCATGTTACGTTATTTTTAAAATTTTTCCTTTTCTTTTTCGTACCTTCTTTAAAACACTACTTCTCCGCTGCGAAGCGCAGGTATTCTGCTAGTATATATATATATATATATATATGACAACAACACTCATCACTCACAACAGTGACAAAACAATTACATTGACAATCATGTTACGTTATTTTCAAAATGTTTCCTTTTCTTTTCATTGCTTCTTTAACACACTACTTCTCCTTTCTGAGCTTGGTATTTTACTAGTATATATATATATATATATATATATATATATAAATATATTACACACACACACATAAACATATATATATACATATCTATACATATACACATATATACACACAAATACATATATATATATACATACACACACACATATATAAACATATATATACATATACATACATATCTACATATATACACACACAGCTATTTCAGATCAGTGCAATACGCTGCTTGTTAAAATGGATAACTCCGCTCTTACGTGGAAGTCTGCGTGGATATTATGAACTATCGTATTTGTTCAAGTTCTATTTAAATTTTAAATAGAAGGAATTTTTATTTAGTCGACAGAAATATCTTTGGTAGGAATGGTAAAAACAGACAGGAATATTATTTGTGAATAAATCAACTCAAACCTTAAACAACTTATAATATTTTGCTCTCCATAAAAATATATCCTGTCTAAATTATACAAGTTAGAAATAAAGTAAACGTTAAAAGAACAAACATTCAAATTTCTTTACTCTTATGTAATTTTATATAAAAATAAACTTAGATTTTAAATATCCCAAAAGATTTTGCTCTCCATAAAAATATATCCTGTCAAAATTATACAAATTCAAATATGAACATGCTGCATAACAAAACCTGGAAATATAAATAAAATGTGTTCCTTTCAGCAATAACAAATCAAATCATTCAGTTGTCTTTGCTCATATGTCATTTTAGAGCTGGACGCCTGGCATCTTTTTGGCAACAAGTTCGTTTCTGTTTGGTGTGAGGTTCTGTGTTGTGGAGATTCTCAGGATGGATTGCAGGTGCTCATCAGTGAGGCGACTCCTGTGTGCTGTTTTGTTAGTCTTTATCACTGAGAAGAGCTTCTCACACAGATATGTGCTACCAAACATGCACAAGGTTCGAGCCGCATGTAGACGGACTTTTTTTGTTCTTCAAAGTCACCAAAGCGCCGTGCAAACTCAGTGCGCTCAGTTTATCAGCAAAGTGCGTATTTGGGAACACCGTAGTGACGACTTGGTTCAACATTACTTGGCAACAGGGAAAGTGGGGCAAATTGCACTGGTGCATTTGTGTCTCCCATTAAAGCAGCTTCACTTGAAATCACTTTGTGATTGTGCACGGTAAAACGTCCGCTGAAGTGTCAGATTCTTATTTAAATTATTCTGCTTTCTGTATCTTCTGCATTGCATTCAGGTTACCCTGATGTTTTGTCTCATAGTGCCGTCTTAGATTAAATTCTGTAATTACAGCCACATTAGCTCCACAAATGAGACACACGGGTTCAGTAAACATATACTCAGCCTCCCATCGGTTTTTAAAGGCTCTATTTTCAGAATCAACTTTTCTCTTCAGCATCGTGTGAGCTAGCTTCGCAATAACTTGCAGCATCATAAGCTAGACTTGATTAACGCGGTAAGTGTTCGGCAAGGCAGCTGAAGCGCTGCATTATGGGATCTGTAGTTTATTGTGTTACCAGCGCTTCATATACCCGGCCTTTAATAACAATAATACAGTATATAAAATGATCTGCGGGCGGATATAATTACGCCGGGCGGATGTGGCCCTTGCCCTTGAGTTTGACACATATGGACTAAATAGAACTTGAAAATATATATTTTTAAATGTGATCGCGCAATTCAGATAGAGTTGACGCGCACTACAGCCTGCATGCCTCAATAAGTCATCCTCCCCTCGCTCTTACTTTTTTACCGTTCATCTAATGAATACACTGAGTATGGCTTTACCAAAACAATCATTGATGGCGAATAAAGTATCCATTATTCGAGTATGTAGATCGGGATATATATATACATATATATATACCCATGTATCGCAGCGGAGAAGTAGTGTGTTAAAAAGCTAGAAAAAGAAAAGGGAACATTTTAAAATAACGTAACATGACTGTCAATATACAGTATTTGTTTTGTGAGTGTTACTGAGTGTTGCTGTCATCAAGGATTTGATTATCATTATTTCTTTCAATCAGGTTCGTATTTGTAGGATGTGTTGTGTTCAAGTTACATTCCGTGTTTGTCAATCGTTGTAAAGATGACAGGTTTCATTCATCGATTCGTTTCTTACTGCATCAATAAACAGCTCGTCTTCTTCTTTATCTGAGACCTGACACACTGCATGCACGGGTTTTTTACACTGTCTTCCTTTAGCGGGACATTGACTTTTTCCACCGTGTGCTTTGTTTCCGCAGTAGCTGGATTTATGAATATGCTTATCAGACGCTTCATATTTTTTGCTGCCTTTTCAATTGTGTAATTCGGTTTTGTTCAGCTCTTTGGAACTGTTGCTTTTATCTGTGCACGCGTCAGTTCACGTGAGCCTCGGTGTACATGCATTGAAGTTTCCCAGCTGTGCTGGTGCCATCTCGTGCTATGTCCATGGCTGTATTTAATGTTACCTTAGTCCTGGCACTTAAAACTTTCTCTCGCAGTTTTGCTGAGTTTGTACCAAACACCACCCTGACCATCTCATCTTCCTCTGCATAAGCACAGTCCTTAACCCGTGAATATTTAGTGGGAGTTTGCTATTGGATTGCCGCTGACAGACGGCCTTATATGGGCAGGCACTAAATTACAAATGCCAGCGGCAGCCTGTCTATGAACTTAATTTAAAGTGTAGGTTTACATCGTGCTTTGTTTCCGAAGTAGCAGAACTCATAAATATGGTTGTATATGTCACTCCATCGTTTCTTATTGTTTCACTGCCTTCTAAATTATATAATGCATGTTTTCTTCAGCGCTTTTTGGAGGTCTTCCTGGTTTTATAAGTACTGCGTGATTACGCGGGAGGCGTGATGATGTCACACGAAACTCCGCCCCCACGGCGTTCAAGCTCATCTCCATTACAGTAAATGGAGAAAAACAGCTTCCAGTTATGACCATTACGCGTAGAATTTCGATATAAAACCTGCCCAACTTTTGTAAGGAAGCTGTAAGGAATGAACCTGCCAAATTTCAGCCTTCCACCCACACGGGAAGTTGGAGAATTAGTGATGAGTCAGTGAGTGAGTGAGTGAGTGAGGGCTTTGCCTTTTATTAGTATAGCTATATATATATATATGACAGTAACACTCATCACTCACAACAGTGACAAAACAATCACATTGACAATCATGTTACGTTATTTTCAAAATGTTTCCTTTTCTTTTTCATTGCTTCTTTAACACACTACTTCTCCGCTGCAAAGCGCGGGTATTTTGCTAGTATATATATATATATATATATTGGGGTGCGAGCAGCTGTTCCTGGGGGTGCCAGAATCCATCGAGGAAGAAAAATGAAAAACATTATTTGTACGATATCTTAATGTATTTATCCATTCCTAAATAATTACATTGGCAGGCCATTTCGTATTAGTGCAATCTGCTGCTTGTTAAAACGGATGACTCCTGCTCTTAAGTACACTTAGTGCTGTGTGGGTATTATGAACTATCGTATCTGTTCAAGTTCTATTTAAATTTTAAATATAAGTAATTTTTATTTAGTCGACAGAAAAATGTTTGGTAGGAATGTAAGTTAAATTTAGTCAGCATTGCATACATTTTTCTTCACCATAGAAATCTAAAGAGTAACATTCCAGCTACAAATTTCTTTCACTATCTTCAAATTAGGAACTTTGTTAAACAGAACCTTCCAGATTTTCCTCATCTTGCACCCTCATCCACGCTGGAAAAATTATTGCTCAATTTCAAGGAGTTAGACTCCATCTCTACAATATATAAAATCCTTTTACAATCCCTTCCTTTCAAAGATCCAAGAGGATACTGGGAAAATGACCTCTCAATTAATATATCAGAAAAGGAGTGGAAAGTAGCAATGCAGAGAATTCACTCAAGCTCCATATGCGCAAAGCATACAATTATACAACTCAAAATTATATATCGAGCACATCTGTCTCGACTAAAACTCTCCAAAATGTTTCCAGGGCATGATCCAACCTGCGAACGTTGCAACCAAGCCCCAGCCTCACTGGGTCACATGTTTTGGGCCTGCACCAAATTAACATTATTCTGGACAAAAATTTTTAATTACCTCTCAGACAGTCTTGGACTCACAATCCCTCCTAACCCATTAACAGCTGTGTTTGGGGTTCTTCCAGAGGGTCTTAAAGTGGAGAAAGACAAACAAATTGTGATTGCATTCACTACACTGTTGGCACGCAGACTTATTCTGATAAACTGGAAGAACCCAAACTCTCCTCTTTTAAGTCAGTGGGAAACTGATGTGTTATATTATTTAAAATTGGAAAAAATCAAATACTCAGTTATAGGATCCGTACAGACTTTTTTCAAAACATGGCAGGATCTAATCAGTAATATTTTAAAATAAGTTCATAAAGCACAGAGAATTTGTTGATTTAGGTATTTTTACAAACCTTAAATTTTACACCGTTTGGCTTGCTCTCTCTCTCAAGGGTGGGGATCGATCTGTTCTTATAATTCTTTTTTTTTGTAAAAACTTGATTGCTATGTATTGATTGTAATAAAATTAATAAATAAAAAAAAAAAAAAAAAAAATCTAAAGAGTAAATTCAACTTACATTCCTACCAAAGATATTTCTGTCGAGTAAATAGAACTTAAAAAGATATATTTTTTCGAATGTGATCTCGCAATTCAGATCGAGTTGACGCGCACTACATCAAGCCCGCGTGCTATTGTGGTTTCATCTAATATTTACACTGAGTATGGCTTTACCAAAACAATCATTAATGGCGAATAAAGTATCCATTATTCATAAAGCTTCAATTGGTGATCTGTCTTTCTGCGTTAACCGCATATTCTTTCATACGTCTCAAACCAAGGGGATGCGAGAGTAAAATGAATCAGGAAGCGCTGATATATATGTATGTGTGTGTATATATATGTATGTATATATATATATAGAAAATTTTACTGTGAAATAATGCAAAGAGTACACAACACATGTTTCGCCCTAATTTTGGGTTTATCAGGCGTACATACTCAGTGCACCCCCTCTCGGGAATCGAACCTTGAACATCAGCGCTAGAGGTGAAGCCTCTTCCATTGCGCCAGGGCATGTAGTTTGTCTATTTGAGAGTATGTCGATCGGGGTATATATATATTGTCACACATGTGCGATTAGGAGGCAGTTAAAGAGCCTAAAAGTGAGTGAAACATCGTGAGATAGAGGGTTATCACGTGGTACTTACCTGAATCTCTTTTGGTCAACAGAAAACTAGAAGAAAAATAATTCCTCCACTTCCGGATTCCAAAATGGCCGGGACGACGTCACTTCCGGCCCACCATGATGACGTCACTTCCGGCTCCATCATCCAGCTCACTTCCGCCCCATCATGATGACGTTGTTTCTGGTTCCTGTTTTCAACGTCACTTCTTGCCAACCATTTCCTGTCCCATAATCCTTTCCTGTATAAAGTTGCCATTTTGACTCAAGAAAACTGTTCATTGTTTTGTTTTTGAGACTTTGAATCATTCTTTCTTTAATTGTCTGGACGAGAATAAATGGGGACGGTCCCCAAAACTTTGTTTTGTGCTGTGTAACATTCTTTTGAAGAAGAATAATCATCACAATTGGCGTAGCCGGCAGGATTGTTTTTCGTCTGTTTAAAGATGTCGGAGGAACAGGACCTTAACACCGTTCTGAGCACCATCATGGGCGATCTGCAAACCCTGAAAATACAGATGGGTGAGACAAGGACCCAAGTAGCAGAAGCCAACGCTCGTGCTGCTGCTGCTACTGCAGGTGTACGGATGGAGGTCTCTCGGCCACCACCTATTGCTATCGCTACATTAACAGAGTCAGACGACATCGAGACATACTTAGCGGAACGCATGGCCGAGGTCGGAATGGGCGTACATACTGGCTCCCTACCTGAAGGGAACGGCGCAGAGAGCCTATTATGATCTAACTGAGGAGAAGGCAGCTGATTATGACGCTCTAAAAAAGGAGGTGTTCAAGCGCTACGGCGTATCTCCGGAACAGCAGGCGAGAGAATGGAGGTAGTGGCAGTTCGATCCCGAGAGACCGATAAGAACCCAGGGCTTTGAAGCCTGGGGAAAAGTATGTTGCTGGCTACGGCCCGACATTAATAATTCGCACAAAATGGCCTAGCTGCTAGCGTGTGAAACTTTTGTGCATGCCCTCCCTGACCATATCGCCCAGCAAGTATGGAAATATAATTTCCAGGACATGGACTCCTTAATCCAAATCACAGAGCGCCACTGGGCGGCTTGCAAATCAGGGAAATCAGAACGGTTCTCACGCCGAACCCAACAGGCACGTGGGGCAGCTCCTGAGCCCACCCGACAAGCTCCCGAGCCTGCCGTCTGTAAACGGGACAGAGGTGCTAGTCTTCCCGCTGTTTCAAGTGTGGGGAGATTGGACATCTGTCCCCAACTGTACCATCGAGCCCATGGATTGCTCATTAGTTAGGGGAGAAAGGTATTGTGCCACTATGACTAATCCTTTATCTCTTCCATATACAGGTGCAGTTATTATAAATGGCAGGAAGGTAAGAGCAATGTTTGATTCCGGGAGTAACATTTTCATTGTTGCCACCCGTTTTGTTTTACCGCAACAGTGGAATAGGATAAAAACTAGTCTAAAATGTATTCATGGGGATATCCGGTATTATAAAATGGCCAGATGTGTGATATCGGTGAATCATCACCTAACGAGCATGGCCATGGCTGTATTACCGGATCCCCCTTTTCCAGTTATATTGAGTAGAGACTGGAATAAAATTACCAGCGGTAATAACGTAACTGTACCTAAGAAACATTTAGGTTAGTAATGGAAAATACTGCTCCGACTGCCTACACGACATGTCCCAAAGTAGCACGGACCCATACGGGTACCCAATGTGAAGAAATTGATGTCCCATCGACCTCTGCGGGAACTAGTGCAGTTAACGCAGAAGACGTGGAGACAGAAACCACACCCCTTAAGGTCGCACAAGACCCAATACAAGATTTAACTGCCCAATTTCTATTAACACCATTGTCTTTTAAAAGGGAACAATGGAACGATGATTCCTTAAAAAATATTAGGAATGCAGTAGTATCTACCGAGGGTTATACAACCCTGAATCCCATGCCACCGATGCCGTTCTTTGTACTTAAAAGCGAATTATTATATAGAGTGGCAGAACACGAGGGAGAAGTGCGAGCGTTGTTGTTAATTCCACGCACTTTTTGGCGAAAGGTGTGTGAATTAGCACACGCTCACCTTCTAAGAGCCCACTTAGGCTCCGAAAAAACATTAGAGAGAATAAAGCTCCGATTCTATTGGCGGGAATTAACGAGGAGGTCCGCGATTTTGCGCTTCCTGTCCTGAGTGTCAACTTCGCCAGATTCCTAGAAGGATGCGAGCTCCTCTCATTCCCCTTCCCCTTATTGATATCCCTTTGAACGAGTCGGTATCGATCTCGTAGGGACCATTGGAACCCTCGTTAAAAGGTTTTAAATATATTTTGGTGCTAGTAGATTATGCCACTCGCTTTCCGGAAGCTGTTCCATTGCGCTCAGCTAATACAAAAACATGCACCGAATTAGTAGGGATATTCGCTCGTGTTGGGATTCCCAAAAGAGGTTTTAACGGACCAAGGGACTCCTTTCACTTCGGAGACGTTCAGGAAGTAGCCAAATTACTCGAATAAAACATCTGAAAACGTCTGTCTATCATCCCCAAACTGACGGGTTGGTGGAGCGTTTCAATCAAACTTTGAAACAGATGTTACGCAAGGTAGTTAACGAGGATGGAAGAAACTGGGATCAGTTGCTTCCTCTCGCTTTGTTTGCTTATCGGAAGTCCCTCAGACCTCTACTGGTTTCTCTCCTTTGAATTATTATATGGAAGACAACCCAGAGGGCTTTTGGATATGTTAAAAGAAGGATGGGAAGAGGAGGTCCTCCCAACTTCAAATATTCTTGAATATATCGCGCAATTACGCGATAGACTAGAGAAAATCAGACCTATTCTAAAAGAAAATTTGGAAAAGGCACAAGCAGCGCAGTCCTGTTATTATAACCGAAACACCACCATTCGAATTTGTCCCGGTGATCGTGTGATGGTACTCGTCCCAACTTCTCATTCAAAGTTGTTAGCACATTGGCAAGGCCCTTATGAAATTAAAGAAAGAAAAGGTCTGTTGATTATTTGGATAAACAACCTAATCGGCGACCTACTGAACGAGTATATCATATTAATTTGCTGAAACCATGGAAGGACAGGGAACCTGATCCCTCGTCCAATCAGCCTCGTTCTCTTTTATGTCATGTGCCCACCTTAATTTTGGCCCGATTTGACATTCAAACAACGACAAGATCTCGAGGCGGCTATCTTGTCTGTCCCTAAAGTTGTGGACAGATACCGGACGTACTGCTGATTGTTCACGATATTATTACTAACCCTGGAGTGATTGTCAGAGAGAGACCTTATAGGCTCCGGAGGCAAAGAAAGCGAAGTAGAGTTGGAAATTAGACGAATGCTAGAATTAGGGGTTATTGAGGAGAGTCATAGCCCTTGGTCTAGTCCAATTGTCTTAGTTTCTAAACCTGATGGGTCGTGGAGGTTTTGTAATGACTTTCGATGACTTAATCAGGTCTCTAAATTTGATGCGTATCCCATGCCGCGGGTGGATGATTTACTTGATCGGTTGGGGAACGCTCAATTCCTAACTACTCTTGACATGACAAAGGGTATTGGCAAATTCCCTTAGCGGACTCGCCAAAGAAAAAAACGCTTTTAGTACACCCAGTGGACATTGGCAATACAGGGTCCTTCCTTTTGGCTTGCACGGGGCACCAGCTACCTTCCAACGTCTGGTAGACACACTGCTAAGGCCCCACAATTCATATAGTGCTGCCTACCTAGATGATGTGGTCATTTATTCCAGCACGTGGAAGGATCATGTATGGCAGGTTAAACAATACTCTCCAAGCTAGCGTCTGCTGGTCTTCGAATTAATCCGAAGAAATGTTTTTTTGGATTAAGAGAAGCCAAATATTTGGGCTACCTAGTAGGAGGGGGTGTTGTTAAACCACAATGTTCCAAAATTGATGCCATTTTGAATTGGCCCCGTCCGATGAATAAGCGGCAGGTACAAGCATTTTTGGGATTGGCAGGTTACTATCGTCGTTTTGTACCGCATTTCTCAGAAGTTGCTGCGCCCTTATCTAATTTAACAAGGAAACGAGCACCTTTAAAAGTGGTATGGGATATTTCGGTTGAGAAAGCATTCAGTGACTTAAAATTGGCCCTTACTTCAGCACCTGTTTTAAGATCTCCTGATTTTTCTGTTCCTTTCATCCTCCAGACCGACGCGCCGGCCACAGGTTTGGGTGCCGTGCTGAGCCAATGCGTTGATGGTGCTGAACACCCTGTTATGTACCTGAGCCGGAAACTGCTGGACCGGGAGACCAAGTATGCTGCGGTGGAGCGAGAAGCCTTGGCGATTAAGTGGGCTGTCACGTCTTTGAGGTACTACCTACTGGGGCGTGAGTTTACTCTGGTGACGGATCATGCTGCTTTACAGTGGATGTCCCTTCATCGGGAGTCTAACCCTCGCATCACTAGGTGGTTTTTGAATCTTCAACCTTTTCGTTTCAGTGTCATTTATCGTAAAGGTTCCTTGCAGGCCAACGCAGATGCTCTCTCTCGTGTCCACAACCTCTCTGTGCAGGTCGCTCGACCCGAGGGGTCTGGGCTGGGGGTCATGTCACACATGTGCGATTAGGAGGCAGTCAAAGAGCCTAAAGGTGAGTGAAACATCGCGAGATAGAGGGTTGTCACGTGGTACTTACCTGAATCTCTTTTGGTCAACAGAAAACTTGAAGAAAAATAATTCCTCCACTTCCGGATTCCAAAATGGCCGCGACGACGTCACTTCCGGCTCCATCAATCCACCTCACTTCCGCCCCATTATGATGACGTTGTTTCCGGTTCCTGTTTTCAATGTCACTTCTTGCCAACCATTTCCTGTCCCATAATCCTTTCCTGTATAAAGTCGCCATTTTGACTCAAGAAAACTGTTCATTGTTTTGTTTTGAGACTTTGAATCATTCTTTCTTTAATTGTCTGGACGACAATATATGGGGACGGTCCCAAAAACTTTGTTTTGTGTTGTGTAACATTCTTTTGAAGAAGAATAATCATCACTATATATATATATATATATATATATATATATATATACCCGCGCTTTGCAGCGGAGAAGTAGTGTGTTAAAGAAGTTATGAAAAAGAAAAGGGAACATTTTAAAAATAACGTAACATGATTGTCAATATACAGTAATTGTTTTGTGAGTGTTATGAGTGTGGCTGTCATCAAGGATTTGACTATCATTATTTCTTTCAATCAGGTTCGTATTTGTAGGATGTGTTGTGTTCAAGTTACATTCTGTGTTTGTCAATCGTTGTAAAGATAAGAGGTTTCATTCATCGATTCGTTTCTTACTGCATCAATAAACAGCTCGTCTTTCTCTTTATCTGAGACGTGACACACTGCATGCACGGTTTTTTTTTACACTGTCTTCCTTTAGCGGGACATTGACTTTTTCCACCGTGTGCTTTGTTTCCGCAGTAGTTGCACTTATGAATATGCTTGTATATGTCCGTGGCTGTATTTAATGTTACCTTAGTCCTGGCACTTAAAAGTTTCTCTCGCAGTTTCGCTGAGTGTGCGCCAAACACCAGCCTGACCATCTCATCTTCGTCTGCATAAGCACAGTCCTTCACCCGTGAATATTTAACGTCAGTGTTTCTATTGGACGGCCTTATATGGGCAGGCACTAAATTACGTGGGAGGCGAAACTCCGCCTCCCACGGCCATCGAGAAGAAGTCTATTATAGTATATGGACGAAAAAATAGGTTACAGTTATGACCATTACGCGTAGAATTTCGAAATGAAACCTGCCCAACTTTTGTAAGTAAGCTGTAAGGAATGAGCCTGCCAAATTTCAGCCCTCTACCTACACGGAAAGTTGGAGAATTAGTGATGAGTGAGTGAGTCAGTCAGTCAGTCAGTGAGTTAGTGAGTCTTTGAGGGCTTTGGCTTTTATTAGTATAGATATATATGTTGGTGTATATGTATATATATATATATTTATATAGATAGATATGTGTATGTGTATATGTAGACATAAACATATATACATATAAATATATACATATGTTTATATGTATATATGTATATGTTTATATATGTGTGTATATATATATATATACATATATATATATATACAGTGGTGTGAAAAACTATTTGCCCCCTCCTGATTTCTTATTCTTTTGCATGTTTGTCACACAAAATGTTTCTGATCATCAAACACATTTAACCATTAGTCAAATATAACACAAGTAAACACAAAATGCAGTTTTAAATGATGGTTTTATTATTTAGGAGAATAAAAATCCAATGAGAGAGAGAGAGATGCACTGGGCGAGCGAGCGAGATAAGGAGAGAGAGACACGCTGGGTGAGCGAGCGAGTGAGATAAGGAGAGAGAGAGAAGAACCATCAGCTCAGTTGTGATCACATGACACTCAGCAGACAAAGTGTATCCATACTACTCGTATTGCAAGACATCGCTCGTTTATCAAGTCAAAATTTATTAAAAATTTTTGCTCATCTTGCAAAACACTCGTAAACCAAGTTACTCGTAAACCGAGGTTCCACTGTATATAAGTTTATATCTACACATACACATATCTATCTATATATATATATATATATATATACACCAACATATATATATATATATATATATATACAATATATATACACATTGTAAAGGCCGCTCTATATAGCACCTGACCCGGCACAGACCACGCAGAGGCACGTGTAAAATCAACAGGCTTTATTTTTCCTTCACCCGTGGTACACTCTTCCCGTGTCCCACAGGCCCAACACAGTCCCAAAAGCACACAACACTATCTTACAACTCTCCCTGGCACCTCCACTCCTCCCAGGCAACCTCGTCCTCTACCTCCCGATTCTGGCCTCGACTGAAGGAGGGTTTGCCCTTTTATGGTTCCACCCGGCAGTGCTCCAGGTGCCTGACCAGCTGGTCTTAATTGCACCTCCGAGTGGGGCTGGGAAGCCCCCAAGGCATTGCGGGTGCCTCCGCAGTGGTGACCAGCAGCCACCCCATCTCCCAACTGGCTGTGGTGGACTCCATGTCCCATGGAGCCACGGGGAGACTGAGGAAGGACCCACCACGTGATTCAGGGGAGGCTGCCCCCAGGCACCCCGGGGAGGCATTGCACTGTCCATGGTGGCTGCCCTGGGACGTAAGCAGCAGAGGCGTCCCGGCCGGGCATGGGACCTGGCTGTCCATCACAACATACATATACATACATACAGATACACACAAATACATATATACATACAGATAAATATACACATATACACACATACATACCTGTATATATGTATATACACATACATACACACACACATATACATATATATATATACATATATATATATATATATATATATATATATATATATATATATATATCAAAATACCCAGCTTTGCAGCGGAGAAGTAGTGTGTTAAAAAGTAATGAAAAGAAAAGGAAATATTTTGAAAATAACGTAACATGATTGTCAATGTAATCAATTTAATTGTGTTGTCACTGTTTGTTTATATATATATATATATATATATATATATATATATATATATATATATATATATATCTCCTTTGGGGTGTGAGCAGCTGTTCCTGGGGGTGCCAGAATCCATCGAGGAAGAAAAATGAAAAACATTATTTGTACAATATCTTAATGTATTTATCCATTCCAAAATAATTACATGGGCAGGCCATTTCGTATTAGTGCAATATGCTGCTTGTTAAAACGGATGACTCCTGCTCTTAAGTACACTTAGTGCTGCGTGGGTATTATGAACTATCGTATCTGTTCAAGTTCTATTTAAATTTTAAATATAAGTAATTTTTATTTAGTCGACAGAAATATGTTTGGTAGGAATGTAAGTTAAATTTAGTCAGCAATGCATACATCTTTCTTCACCATAGAAATCTAAAGAGTAAATTCAACTTACATTCCTACCAAAGATATTTCTGTCGACTAAATAGAACCTAATTATATCCAAATTCGAGGTAATTGAGCTATCGCCTGCCTGCTTGGATAAGTCACCCTCGCTTTGCTCTTACTTTTTTACCGTTCATTTAATCATGGCTAGTCGTGAAAAAATTAGAAGTATGGCTTTACTAAAACAATTATTGATTGCGAATAAAGTATCAATTATTCATAAAGCTTCAATTGGTGATGTTTTTCTGCGTTAACCTCATATTTTTTCATAGTTGTTCTCAGACCAAGGGAGTGTGAGGGTATAATGAATCTGGAAGCGCTGATATATATATATTGAATATGTTGAAATAGTTTTACTGTCAAATAATGCAAACAGTACGTGGCATGTGTTTCGCCCTGGGCTCATCAGGCATACACACTCACTGCACTTCCTCTCGGGAATCGAACCTCGGACGTCAGTGCTAGAAGCGAAGCCTCTCGTGTAGCGTCACGGCGTGTGGTTCGTTTATTTGAGAGTATGTAGATCGGGGTGTATATATATATATATATATATATATATATATATATATATATATATATATATATATATATATATATATATAGTGAACTTGAACCCGGACACAGGAAGACAGACATCTTAAATTCACCACACACTTGTTTATTTACACTATTTACAGCAGTCCCGCACTCAAATCCCCAGTGCCTCTTGCAACGATTTCCCAAGTCCAGGCCTTACAATGCCTCTCTCTTCCTTCAGGCCTACAATGCCTCTCTCTCTCTCTCTCTTCTGGCAGCCTCCAGTCCTCCCGCTAGCTCCGTCCTCTTCCACCCGACTTCCGCTCTAGACTGAATGGAGGCGGCCCCTTATATACTGCTCCCGGATGAGCACCAGGTGTTTCCGGCATTCCCTCCTTGGCCACGCCCCAGCGTGGCGGAAGTGCCGGCTGTCCTCCCGGCAGCTCTCCGGGCGCCACAATAAGTCTTCCCACCAGCACTTCCTGGTGTGGCGGAAGTGCTGGGCTCCAGGGTTCCTCAGGCTCCAGGGCACCGCCTGGCGGTGGCCACGGGCCCCTACAGGGTTGGGCTTCCAAGCCCTCTACCCGTGGCCCTCAATACAACCAGGGCGATCGCCCCCTTGCGGTCTGGAGGAGGCACAAGCCCTCCTCTGGTCTTCCTGGGCGTCCGGACCACACGGGATAAACCGGCATCGGGGCGCCGCCTGGCGGTGACCTCGGGTCCCTACAGGGTTGGGCTTCTAAGGCTTGTACCCGAGGCCCCCAACATAACCAGGATGGATGCCCCCTCGCGGTCTGGAGGAGGCACAAGCCCTCCTCTCTTCCTATATATATATATTGTGACAGTTTAGGGTTTCCTCGCACCCCTGTACCCTCAGACCACACGTCAGACACCAGATAAAAAGTCCAATTATTATAATAATAATGTGCACAAAGCACGCTCCTCTCCACAATACTCAATAAACAAATACACAATAATCAATAAACCAATCCTCCACTCCCAGACGCTTAGCCACCCTGCCTCCCAACTCAGCTCGCCGTCTGGGAGCTCGCACAGTCTTTTTATATCTCCTGCCCGTAGAGAAAATATCCATTTCTCCTCCCTGCAGTGTCCCCTAGTGGTCCCCATGGCATCCAGCAGGGCTGTGCATAAAAACTCCATTGTACATGATGCCCTGCTGGTCTTCTGGGGACCTCCATACTGCAAGGAGGGCTCCACCTGGCGGCTTGGTGGTATTGGCCGGGATAAACGGTTGGCCATTCTCCACAGTATTCCCCCCCCCAGCGACGAATTATAATGATTCGGAGCGGCCTGCCCTGAGAGGGAAGTCTTCCTCCAAGAGGACGTTCCGGTTGAGCCTTGATTAATCCGAATATCTTAGTCCCTGTAGAACCTAGGGGGAATATTATTCCAATTCGCTATCTTGTCCCCCTTTCTCCAAGGACAGTATCGCCAAATGTGGCCCAACCTTCGGCACCCGTAGCACTGCCTCTGTCCTCCTGGTATTCTCCCTTTGCGGGACTGAAAACAATTAGGAAATGTTAGGTCCGCCCCTTGCTTTGCTGGGAGTGAAACCCCTGCTGCCTCTAACGGTGCCTTCTCTCTTTTTGCTTCCCTGTCAGGAGACCTCTGTTTTATTTTAGAAGTGTCCTGTTTCATCTGGGGCTTGTCCACAGTCTGGGTCTCTCTATTGGAAGAAGAGAGCCCCTTTACTGTCTGCACCCCATTTGTTTTATAAATTACCCTTGGCGGCGTCTTTAGGGCTGCCTTGCTCCGGGAGTCAGCACTGTCTAGCTGCCCCGGATCGATTAGCCCTTCTGCCGACCACTCGGTCAACGTTCCGGCCTCTCTTGTAGGGTACGCAGTGATTTGGCACCCGCTATTTATTGAAAGCGGGCCCGGATCACACTGTGTCCCTATCTATACTAATAAAAGGCAAAGCCCACACTGACTGACTGACTGACTGACTGACTGACTGACTCACTCCCTCACTCACTGACACATCACTAATTCTCCAAGTTCCCGTGAAGGTAGAAGGCTGAAATTTGTCAGGCTCATTCCTTACAGCTTCCTTACAAAAGTTGGGCAGGTTTCATTTCGAAATTCTACACGTAATGGTCATAACTGGAAGCTATTTTTCTCCATTTACTGTAATGGAGTTGAGCTCCAAAGCCGTGGGGGACGGAGTTTAGTGTGCCATCATTACGCCTCCCATGTAATCATGTGAACTGACTGTCAACGCAGTGCGTAGAAAACCAGGAAGAGCTCCAAAAACCGCTGAAGAAAACATGCATTATACAATTGAGAAGTCAGCGAAACAATAAGAAGCGAGCGAATGACATATACAACCATATTCATGAGTGCTGCTACTTCTGAAACAAAGCAAGGTGTAAACCTAAAGTTTAAATTAAGTTCATAGACAGGCTGCCGCTGGCATTTGTCATGCCCACTGGTAATGCGGGATACAAGTTTAATGAGAGGACGCAGGATATAAATGAGAGTTTTGAACACTTTGTAACTAAGTTAAAATTCCACGTGAAGGGCTGTGCTTATGCAAATTCCGAGAGACTGTGTTTGTGGGGGATTGACAGTTAAGGCGTGTGGGGGAGTCACGTCATCATCTCCCCTCCCATTCACCTCATTTCGCTCTGAGCTGAGCTCCGCAGCTAACGCACGCACTGTTACGGAAACGACTTTGTGACGCTGCCACCAAATACTCACAGAAAAATCCACAAGTTAATACACACGCTGTCTCTACAGTTTCTCCACACTGAATCCTCCAGGCACTACTCACAAAAGGTTACATTGACAATCGTGTTACATTATTTTTAAAATGTTTCCTTTTCTTAGCAAATGCACAGTTGAGAAGCTTCGATGCATGTGCTATATAACGCGTTAAAAAATCACACATTTAATCACACTTTGCATTACAAGCAAAGGGGAACTTCTGTCAATGCATGATTTCCTGGTACACCGATTACATTGATCAGCGCTTCCCAATTCATTTTACCCTCACACCCCCTTGGTTTGAAAAGAAGTATGAAAAAATATGAGGTTAACACAGAAAAACAGATCACCAATTGAAGCTTTATGAATAATCGATTCCCCATCAATAATTGTTTTGGTAAAGCCATACTCAGTGTAATCCTCCTTCCATTTTATAATTTTTCCGCCACTAGCCATGATTAAATGAACGGTAAAAAAGTAAGAGCTGGCGAGGGTGACTTATTCAGGCAGGCAGGCGACAGCTCAATAGCTCGATTTTGGATATAAGTAGGTTCTATTTAGTCGCCAGAAATATCTTTGTTAGGAATGGAAGTTGAATTTAGTCTTTAAATTTCTATGGTAAAGAAAAAGTTATGCAATGATGACTAAATTTAACTATATAAAGTCAAAACTTGTATATATAAAGTCATTCCCGAATATATAAAGTCAAAACTTGATTATATAAAGTCACAGTCGGAATAAAGTCAAAACTTGAATATACTGTATAAAGTCAGCGTCGGTATATATAAAGTCAAAACTTGTTTCTGAATATATAAAGTCAAAACTTGAATATATAAAGTCGGCGCTGGAATATATAAAGTCAAAACTTGAATATATAAAGTCAGTGTCGGAATATATAAAGTAAGCGCTGGAATATAAAAAGTCAAAACTTGAATATATAAAGTCAGCATTGGAATATGCAAAGTCAGCGCTGGAATATCCATCCATTTCCCAACCCGTTGAATCTGACCACAGGGTCACAGGGGTCTGCTGGAGCCAATCCCATCCAACACTGGGCGCAAGGCAGGAACCAATCCTGGGCAGGGCAAATGCATCATTTTCAAAACATTAACCAAACAGTGTTTTTTTTATTTATTTTTCTGAATACGTTTTTGTTAACCTAGTTCAGTTCAGAGTCGTTTCAATCAATAGATTTTCACTTTCACTTTATATATTCAGGAGTGAGTTTATATACTTCGATGTTGACTTTATATAATCAGGAATGACTTTATAAATTCCGACACTGACTTTATATATTCAAGTTTTCACTTTATATATTCCAGCGATGACTTTAAACATTCAAGTTTTGACTTTATATATTCGGGAATGACTTTATATATTCAAGTTTTGACTATATATTCTGCGCCGACTTTATATATTCACAAAATCAATGTATTTGCCTGTTTGGCACCCCATAGTATATGTGTGTGTATATATGTACACATGTATGTATATATATATAGTGAACTTTGACCCGGACACAGACAGACGGACATCATATTTTCACCCAACACACCGTTTATTGTACAACTATTTACAAAAGTCACGTGCTCACAAAACCCCAGTGCTTCCAGCACCGATCACCCAAAGTCCAGGCTCACAGTCCTTTGTGCCTTTCTCCTAGGCGGCCCCTTTTATAGGAACCCGGATGGGCTCCAGCTGCTTCCCGGCAATCAGTCCTAGCCACACCCCAGTGTGGCGGAAGTGCTGGCTGCGCACCCGGAAGCCGTCCGGGTGTCCCCTGTCGTCTTCCCGCCAGCACTTCCTGGTGTGGCGGAAGTGCTGGGCTCCAGGGTTCCTCAGGCACCTGGGCGCCGCCTGGCGGTGGCCACAGGCCCCTACAGGGTTGGGCTTCCAAGTCCTGTACCCGAGGCCCCCAACCTAACCAGGACGGACGCCCCCTCGCGGTCTGGAGGAGGCACAAGCCCTCCTCTGGTCCTCCTGGCCCCGGCGGGGACCATATATATATATATATATATATATATATATATCTATATGCCAGCAACACTCATGACAATGACAAAACAATTACATTGTCAATCATGTTACGTTATTATTAAAATGTTTCCTTTTCCTTTTACTGCCAAGCGCGTGTATTTTGATACATATATATAAAAACTGCTCAAAAAATTAAAGGAACACTTTGAAAACACATCAGATCTCAATGGGAAAAAGAAATCCTCCTGATATCTATACTGATATAGACTGGGTAATGTGTTAGGAACGAAAGGATGCCACATCGTTTGATGGAAATGAAAATGATCAACCTACAGAGCCCTGAATTCAAACACGCCCCAAAAATCAGAGTGAAAAAATTATGTGGCAGGCTAGTCCATTTTGCCAAAATTTAATTGCAGCAACTCAAAATTGTACGCAGCACTTTGTATGAACCCTGTGTTCTTGTATACATGCCTGACAACATCAGTGCATGCTTCTAATGAGATGACAGATGGTGTTGTGGGGGATCTCCTCCCAGATCTGGACCAGGGCATCACTGAGCTCCTGGACAGTCTGAGGTGCAACCTGGTGGCATTGGATGGACCAAAACATAATGTCCCAGAGGTGTTCTATTGGATTTAGGTCAGGAAAGTGTGGTGGCCAGTCAATGGTATCAATTCCTTCATCCTCCAGGAACTGCCTGCATACTCTCACCACATGAGGCCAGGAATTGTCGTGCACCAGGAGCCACTGTACCCGCATAGAGTCTGACAATGGGTCCAAGGATTTCATCCTGATACCTAATGGCAGCCAAGGTGCCTTTGTCAAGCCTGTAGCGGTCTGTGTGACCCTCCATGGATATGCCTCCCCAGACAATCATTAACCCACCACCAAACTGCTCATACTGAATGATGTTACAGGCAGCATAATGTTCTCTGTGGCTTCTCCAGACCCTTTCACTTCTGTCACATGCTCAGGGTGAACCTGCTCTCATCTGTAAAAAGCACAGGGCACCAGTGGTGCATCTGCCAATTCTGATATTCTATGGCGAATGCCAATCGAGCTGCATGCTGCTTGGCAGTGAGCTCAGGGCCCATTAGAGGACATGGGGCCCTTGGGTCACCCTCATGAAGTCTTTCTGGTTGTTTGGTCAGAGACATTCACACCAGTGGCCTGCTGGAGGTCATTTTGTAGGGCTCTGGCAGTGCTCATCCTGTTCCTCCTTGCACAAAGGAGCAGATACTGGTCCTGCTGATGGGTTATGGACCTTCTATGGCCCTCTCCAGCTCTCCTAGAGTAACTGCTTGTCTCCTAGAATCTCCTCCATGCCCTTGAGACTGTGCAGGGAGACACAGCAAACCTTCTGGCAATGACACGTATTGATGTGCCATCCTGGAGAAGTTGGACTACCTGTGCAACCTCTGTAGGGTCCAGGTATCGCCTCATGCTACCAGTAGTGACACTGACTGTAGCCAAATGCAAAACTAGTAAAGAAACAGTCAGAAAAGATGAGGAGGGAAAATGTCAGTGGCCTCCACCTGTTAAACCATTCCTGTTTTGGGGGTCATCTCATTGTTGCCCCTCTAGTGCATCTGTTGTTAATTTCAATAACACCACAGCAGGTAAAACTGATTAACAACCCCCTCTGCTACTTAACTGACCAGATTAATATCCCATAAGTTTCATTGACTTTATGCTACACTCTGATTAAAAAGTGTTCCTTTAATTCTTTTGAGCAGTATATATATATATATTGTGGCAGTAGGGGGGCGCTAGTGCTCCCTTGAACCCTCAGGGATGACTCCAAACACAAGGTAAAAGTCCAATACTTTTTATTTTCTTTGAACACAGTGCACCAAGCACCCTCCACACTACTCATTCAAACCACTAACTACAATACTACAATATTCTCTCTCCTCGCCCAGAGACTTTGCTCCTCTCCCACCCAGCACAGCTCAGTGTCTGGACTGAGGCACCACCCTTTTATAGCCCCTGACCCGGAGGTGTTCCTGTCCCAGCAATCCACAGTTCCTTATTCCTTCCGGGTCAGGGCAATCAGTCTTTTACTTCAACCCGGGAGCACGCCGTTCCTTCTCGTCACATGACCGTGACGTACCCCCGGGTCATAAGGCACAAAAGAGCCCATAAGCCCCCCCACAGCGATTCCTGGTGGTCCCCAAGTTATCCAGCAGAGCTGTGTAAAAACACTACATAATCCATAAGGCCCTGCTGGAACTCGGGGCACGATCCTGCTGTCGGAAGAGCTCCTCCCGGCGGCCTGGGGGTGCGGACCGCCATGGGAAGCCGGCAGTCCTCCACATTTCCCCCCCCTCAGCGACGACAACTGGGGCGGAGCGTCCGGCCCCGCGAGGGACGTCCTCCTCCAAGAGGACGCGTCAGCCGGCCCCTGGCTGCGTTGTCCATGTCTCCCGGCAAACCTTGGGGGAACGGTGTATCCTTTATCCGCCCTCTCCCCTGTCCTCCGGGAACAGTCTCGCCACTCGTGGCCCAGCCGACGGCAGCTGTAACACCAACGATGTCCTCCTGGGTGTCTCCCTCTGCGAGACCAAAATACACCTCGGGAATTCTGTCAGTGTTACCTCCGCCCCTTTTTCTGCCGAGGAGGGGTTTATGGCTGCTTTGCTGCTCTTTAGCCCTCTCTCTGATATGTCAGGAGTCCCACGCTTTATTTTGGGGATCTCCTGTTTCGTCTGGGGCTTGTGCACAGCTTGAGGCTCTCTATGGAAAAGAGAGAGCCTCTTTGCTGTTTGCACACCCGTTGTCCTTCGGTTATTAGGTGCCATTAGTCATTAGTACCGACTCGCCCCGATGTACAGCACCATTCAGCTGCACCGGCACGAGCATCGGACTGTCTAGGGGGTCCGAAGCGCTCGACAGCTGTCCGTGTCCCGAGTTCTTCGCTACCCAGGCTTGTTCGGCCCGAATTAATGCTCTGTCTTCCTCGCTCCCGGTCCGGTAGGTCCAGGTCATCTCGACGTCCGTCAGGCCCTGCAGCCCACTGGGACTGACCTTCTTTTTCCCGGTCTTCTTTCCCATGGTCCTGCAGAATGGGATGGCGCGCAACATTGCGGCTTTTTTTTTCTGTAGCGGGTGGTGTTTGCACCTCTGTGGATTGATGAGGGTCTTCCCTAGGGTTGTCTGCCCACACAAAATTTGTTTCATATGCAGGTCCCCTGCCAACGGACGGCCAGAGAATTCTGCCGACTACGCCAGTGTGGCAGTAGGGGGCGCTAGTGCTCCCTTGACCCCTCAGGGATGACTCCAAACACCAGGTAAAAGTCCAATACTTTTTATTTTCTTTGAACACAGTGCACCAAGCACCCTCCACACTACTCATTCAAACCACTAACTACAATACTACAATATTCTCTCTCCACAATATATAAATATATATATATATAGATATGACAACAACACTCATATCAATGACAAAACAATTACATTAACAATCATGTTACATTATTTTTAAAATTTTTCCTTTTCTTTTTCATAACTTCTTTAACACACTACTTCTCCGCTGTGAAGCGCGGGTATTCTGCTAGTTCTAATATATTAGTTGAGGGAAAGCCTCTCCTTCCCAACCATCTTTTAAAATATCCAATATACCCCAAAGTTGTCATCTGTATAATAATTCAAAGGGCGAGAACCCCGTTGAGGCTTGAGGGACTTCCCTGTAGGCACAGAGAACGAGGGGGAGGAGCTGATCCCAATTCCTCCTGTCCTTGCTGACCACCTTGCAAAGCATTTGTTTGAAAGTCTGATTAAATCTCTCGACTAGACAGTTGGTTTGAGGATGATACACCACGGTCTTTAAGTGCTTTATTTTAAGTAACTTGCCCATTTCCCCGAACATCTCTGAGGTAAACACCATCCCTTGATCCGTAAGGACTTCCTTGAGGATGACCCCTACCAGTTATCGTGCGATAGCTTTGGAAGTAGCTGAGCACAACAGAATAGCTTCTGGATACCAGGTCATATAATCTACAAGGACTAATACGTATTTATGTCCTTGGGCTGAGGTCTCTAGGGGTCCCGCTATATTGACCTCTATTCTTTGAAATGGGACATCAGTTAAGGAAGGGGAACAAGAGGAACCTGGTCCCTCCTAGGAATTTGCCGCAATTGTCACTCTGGGCAAGATATACAAAAACAGCGAACCTCTTCGTTAATTCCCGGCCAATAAAATCAGAGCTTGATACACTCTAATGTCTTTTTGGTGCCCAGATGGTCTCCTAGGAGGTGGGCATGTGCTAATTCACAGACCTACTGCCAGTAGTGATTAACAACAACTTCTGTACCTCCCCCTCATGCTCAGCGACACTATATAATAAATCATTTTCTATAACAAATTGGGGTCCCTGTGGCATGGGCTAATGGGTGCATTGGCCATTGACAAGCACTACTGTATTCTTAGCAAATTTCAGGGAGTTGTCATTCCATTGCCTCCTTTTAAATGAATGTTTCTCTAAATCGAAAACTTATTTCTGAGAGAGGGTCTGGTCTGACCTCAAAGGGCAGGTAATCATCCCAATTTATCGAGGCGCGATCTGATGACATAATGGCCTATGACGGACCTGGGACCTCTCCATGCGCCTCTTGGCCACCCACATCTCTCTATGCCGGCTGATTAGACAGCGTGGAGACAACCTGATAACCTGTCGCCCAAAATAACTATACAACAAGGGAAAACAGGTCCTTGGACTTGTTACATTTAACATGTTACATGTTAAAGAGGTGCATAACTCTGTTGCTTTTCTACCTTTAGGCATATCTGACTGTAATTTGGTACAGCTCATACCTGCATAAAAGCCCATTGTCCAGCAGCTGCCAGTCATCACCACGGGCTTCATGTATAAAGCCTTGTGTAGAATTCAAACTAAAACATGGCACATGGACAAAACTAGAAATGTGTGTGTGCACTAAAATATTCAGATGCATAAAATCGTCCCCTTATAAATACCAATCAATGTGAATTTTAACGCACATGCATGGTCCTACAGCTTAACCCTGACTCCTCCCAGAATTACACCTATTTGAATATGCAAATCAATATAAGCAGCCCCTTCCGTTCAGTATTTTGTTAAAAGATATTGGCAAAAGCATATCTAAAAAATAAGAATTTCAGAAAATGTGAAATGGAGGTCCTGCTCAGTGAAGTAGAGAAATGGGAAAATTTGGTGGCTTAAGCAGTGGTACAAGAAATAAAAGAAACTTGATGATCTTCACAGCCTGGCGAAGGCACTCAAAAGTTCACATTTAGAAAATCACACAGTGTCCTAAATTAAAAAGAAGTGGTCAGATATCAAAGTTGACGAGAAAAGGCAAGTCGCAGCTCACTGTTCACTCTCTTCACCTGCTTAGTCATCTCATCACCCGATTCCAGCCCTGAATAATGGGAGGTGGCCCCTTTTATAATCACCCAGATGTGCTCCAGGTGTTTCCCGGCAATCTTCCACCAACACGCCCAAGTGTGGCGGAAGTGCCGGCTGCATCCCCGGAAGCACTCCGGGTGTCCCCGCTTCTCTTCCCCCAGCACTTCTGGGTGTGGCGGAAGTGCTGAGGTCCAGGGTCTCCAAGGCATTGGGGCGCCCCCTGGCGGGGACCACGGGGCACTACAGGGTTGAGCTTCCAAGCTCCCAACCCGTGGTCCTCAAAGCAACCAGGGCGGCCACCCCGTCGTGGTCTGGAGGAGGCGCAAGCCCTCCTCCGGTTCTCTTGGGTGTCCCGGCTGGGTACCACCCCCAGGCACTCGCCACAATATATACATATATTAGGCTGACCCACCTTTTAAGGCGACTGACTTTTAAGTTGACCACTTCTTAAGGCAATTCAATATGTAGATCAATTTGATATTTTATACAAAATCATTAATTTGGTTATATTGCATTTGAGCGGTATTACTTTAATACTCGTAGTTTCTGTTATTTTTGTGATGAAATTTAAACTTTTTTTCTATATTGAGGTCGCCCTTTTGAACCCCCCTGATATTTACTACGCGGTGAGGCATTTGTACTCCATCAACATTAATTATTCCCAGAGACATAATTTTGTCTATTTTTCCAGTGCATCGCGCACAAAAGCAAGGGAACGATGGGAGCACCAGAATTCTGCTCACATCATGTCACTTCGTACCGCAAGCTTCAAGTAGTAAGTCTGTGATAAGCGGAATACCGCTACGCTTTCCACTCACGGGACGGAAGGACAATCCCGACCGCTTTTTATATAGTAAGAAAGAAGAAGAAGATATCGCACAGTCTGGAGTAGAAAATCATCTTTTACCTGGAAAAACGAAACTACAAATCCCATCGTGCATTGCAAAATGGACGGGGCGTGTGTGAAACTCCACGCCTATGTAGCACTCATGGGACGGAAGGACAATCCCGACCGCTTTTATATAGAAGAATATATATATACATATATTTTTTACCCAACTTAGCTTTCTAATTTTTATAGTTCCCAAAACACAGAACTTGGGAAATAACACATCATTTAATTAGCCCAGGAGTCCAATTAAAAACAGAAGCTGGTTGGAACAAAAACCTGCAGTCATAGTGTGCCCCCAGGACCGAGGTTGGGAAACACTGCTGCAGAGGACATCTGTGTTTGCAGACCAGTCCAGTCCAGTCTGTCATCAAGATGGACACCTAGATATTTTTAAGTCTGCACCACCGTAATGTCCTTCCTTCAGAATTTAACAGGCTGAAGGGAGAGCTTAGACCTGCAGAATTCCACAATCATCTCCTTGGTCTTTGTTGTGTTCAGAACCAGGAAGGTCTTATTGCTTCAGTCACTGAAAGCTCCAATCAGATCCCTAAATTCCCTTTTCTTGTCCATTCCTTATACACACCACAATAGCTGTATAATCAGAGTACTTTTGAATGTGGCAAAAGTCCAACTTATATTTAAAGTTTGCTGTATATCATCTGAACAGGAAAGGGGCCAGAACAGTCCCTTGTGGGACCCTAAAGTTGCTCACTACTGTTCCATAGACAGAGTTCACCAGTTTGACAAACTGCAGTTGTCCAGTCAGGTAGTTATGAATCCAGAAGAGTAAGATGGAATCCACCCCATCCTCTTCAGTTTATCTTTAAGAATGAAGGGTTGGATTGTGTTGAATGAAATTGAAAAAAAAAATCCTTACATAACCTCCCGGTTCATCCATAAAGGAGTAGGTCTGGTGTAGCATGTAGAAGACTGCATCCTCAAAACGAATGTACACCTGGTTTGCAAACTGTACCAGATCCAATGCATGCTGGACTTGTGGTCAGAGGTGATGCAGCTGCTCTAATGTCTTCATGATGTGCAATTTGAGGGCCAACAGTCTATAGTCATTTATCTCAGCCGGCAACCCAACTTTCTTAACCGGTACAAGACAAAATGTTTTCCACAAAGCTTTGATATTTCAGCACCTTAAGGTTAAGGTTAAAGGTAAGATTTTTAAGACAGTGGTAAGACCAGCAATTAATTATTGGAGTTTAGGCGTGGGCAGTAAAGGGAGTGCAGGAGAAGAAGTTAGATGAGGCAGAAATGAGAATGTTGAGATAAATGTGTGGGGTTACAAAAAGGACAGAATAAGAAAGGAGACAATCAGAGGTACAACAAAAGTTGGAGCGATATCTAAAAAAGTATGGGAAGTAGGTTGAAGTGGTATGGACATGTGAAAAAGAGAGGCATTAAATAGGTGGCAAAAGCATGATGGGAATGGAAGTACAGGCGAAAAAAAAAGCAAGAGGCCAAAGCAAAGGTGGATGGATAAACTAAAAGAAGATCTGAAGGAAAAGGGCCTGACTAGAGAGGAAGTGCAGGACAGAGCTGTTTGGAGAAGGCCGATGAAGCACATTGACCCCACACAGAAGTGGGAAAAGATGAAGAGGAAGAAGGAGAATTCAAAATCAGTCTTGTTTCTTTCCTTGCTCTGTATTTAGTTGTCTAAATAATTCTTTTTTTGATTGTTAGCACTACAGAATTGGTTATACTGAAAATCCTTATACAGCAGCAAAAGATGACTCAGAATTCATAGCTGGAGAGAAAAAAAAGGCAGTGTGAACATTAATAAAGCTTCGTCAGTGTTAGCTAGATTTGTGTATAGTTGCAAAGTATACAGAAAAGTTTTTTACTGGTTGTTATTTCTTGTTTTGTTCAGTGTAATGGTAACTGAGAATAACTTGAGCAAATGACTGCAAGCGATACATCGGGATATACAGTATCTATTTACTTTAATCCAGGAGACGCTTACCTAGCCAGGAAAAGTTGTGCAGACAAGCTGATGCAACTTTGGAGAAGGTAAAGTACTTTTTTAATTATTTTAATTTTCATAACACTTGACAAATAGCGTACATGAAAGCCTGGGTACCTGCCAATATATTCAGTAAAACTTTGCAGTCAAGTTAACTTAGCAAAATTGATTTGTCTGGGTGGATTTTTCCCACCCACTCTGTCTTTATACTTTATTTAGTGACTGGTCTACCTCAATGTGATCCCCTTTGGCATTGTCATCTGACAAACCATGTTAAGTAAACTGTGAATCTTACAGAAAAACACATTGACTGTAAACTCTTTAAATTGAAACAGAACCTCATCCACTTTAGAATCAAATGAGAAACTCACAATATCATGCAAAGAAAATACAGAGTGCTCAGACTACATGATTCAAACATAGCAGTGTTCATCAGATATTTGTGGACAACGTAAGGATGCTAAGTCTTTGAAACAATGTTTTGTTACATACCTGTTTTTTCCCACACCAAGAACTCTTAGGTTCCTTTGAAATGAGGTGCATTATACACACGATACCTTTCAGGGTAGGGTTTATCCTTAGTTCTTTTATTATTCAGGAACAAATGCATGAACATCTTTACTGCTGTCAGACATTCTGATCTGCGTACTTTCTTGTGCTTAAAGAATTCCTGACATAATCTTTCTTTCTTTCTTTACAAATTATTTCTTGTAAAGTGACAACATTTCCTGTTTCAGTTGACTTGTTACTTGCTGCGCTTAATCTGTGCCCCACCCCCCAAAACATTGCTGCCTTGATCCCTTTCATATCATTCACCATCTGTGGCACTGCCACCCTTGTCAGTTGCTGCATGAACCACTCCTGTGGTTTCCTCAAGCATTTTAATATTTTCTTTGTATTGTCCGAGACATGGACAGTTTTAAAAATCATTTCAGTGGAACAAAATTATCTGTCTTGCTTCTAGGCAAACATTTGGTGTAATTCAAAATGCATGAAAATACCTTCAAGCATAGAGGATACGGAAAGAATTATTCGTGTAGTTTTTTTTTTTTTACTCAGCTACCTGCTCTTTTATTACTGCAATTTGGGAATTGTTTTGTGGATAATGTGAAAATATAGTATTTAGTTAGAAAATTAGAGTGTTATCTTTAAGTAGGTTATTGTACTGTGAATAAAGTACTGTATATGGTGGGCTGTGACAGGTGAAAATAACGGTAACCTCTTTAATTGTATGAGTTTTACACCTATTGGTACCTTGAGCTGTACTGTAATCATTTATTCATGGCTGTAGCTGGTGTTGCTTAAACATTCTGGTCTCCTTTTGTTGCCTTGCTCTTCTCTGGCAATATTATATCTCTGTTGCCTATGGTGTCTTAACTCAAAGTCCCTATTTGGGATACATTTTGGGGTAAGATTATAATAATAGTCTGCTGCTTCATGTGCACACCATCCAGGATTCACATTCCACACATTGTCATTGCTTGTGTGAAATTTATATGTTCTTCCTGCTCATGCATCTACTTTTCCCTTTGCACTCTACTTTGTCTCAATACAAAAAAGGCAAATTAGATTACATTAATTTATTTGGCTGACACCTTTATACAAAATGACCTACAACATTTGAGATACAAGTGGTTACATTTCTTTTTGTTTTTCCAACTAGAGTACAGGTAAAGTGACTTGCTCAGGATCACACAGTGTCAGTGGTGGAATATGAACCCACAACCTCATGGTTTGAAGTCCAAAGCCCTAACCACTGCACCACACTGCCTTCCATTTTTTATTAGATTATTTGGACCTTTGTGATGGACTAGAGCTCTTTCAGAGTCATTTCCTACTTTGTGCATGCTGTTTATGGGTTCAGTTCTGGCTCACCTACAATTGTAGCGGTGCCACATAGTGTTTAAATGTCAGTGCTGTGTGTGTCTCGTTTTCATTGTCCCATTGACTGCGTTGTGTGTATCAGTTAATGTTGTCCCCGTAAAGGAGGACGGATGATGGGAGGAGTTCACAATCACTTACCTGGAAAACACCTGTATATCAATTAATCAATTACTGCCGTCACGGATTATTTAAGGAGAAGAGGAGGAGACGAAAAGGGAGACCAGCACGAGAGAGAGAGGAGAACAACCAATACGCATTCACGATTACAACCTGCCTGCCGTTTCATTCCATTGCGCTATCATCCAGTTTGTATTTCATTCATCCGGACTGCCTTTCAACCTGCTTACCGCTGAAGACCCGGGGTGAATCATCATTCGCGCGCCGAGGAATCACGGTGAGGTTATTCCAAACGCCGGGAAATACGAACATTACTATCGTCATTAATCAGTACCCGTATTCAGGACATTTATTTCACGTACCGGACTCAAGTTCATGATCATTCCGTTTGCCAGCCATTTGTCGTTTGTGTGGTGTGTGTCATATGTAACGTGGACAAGGGAGGGGATTTATATATATATATATTGTCGGGTTTGCTGTGGGATTGTTGGGGTGGAGGAATATTTGAGTGTACATTTGTCTTGTGGCGTGTCTTGTCCCATTTAATACATTTATTCTTGTTTCCTTTTACATTCTGCTTATTGTCTTTGCTTTTCAAACCGTCGATTGTGGGGAAAGTTAATCTGTGTAGGAGTACGGCTTGACAGGAAAAGGTTTCTCAGTCAATTATCCAGGCCACAGGTCTTGGAGGTGTAGCTGCCGGCTGGGAATAAGGGGTCGGCCGTTACATAAGTGGTGCCCTCTCTGAGGAATCTTTATTTAATTCGATCACTGTCTGCCTTTAAATGTTCCCCAAAATATCATGTCTTTAGGGCGTGCCGAGCAGGACGACACCATTGCTTCGCCTCGGTGTGATGATGGAGTAGCGGGCGCACGCCACGGTCAGAGCGTGTTCAGCGGTGCGAGAGGTGGTGGATTCTTTGCAGTCGCTGTACCTCGAAGATCACCGTGGACCTGAAGAGGAAGGCCTGGAGGGACGTCTCGCCTCTGTGGGAGGATCTGGCGCAACAAATAACCCGGCTGGAGGAGAAGATCCGCGAGGTTGCCGAAAGTACGCTGGAGCGAAGCAGCCTTGCGGGCTCGCATCAGCAGCTCCCAGGAGGAAATGAAAGAATACATCAACGAGCAAGTTCAACTCCTGGGGCGGGAAATCGTGTTGTGCCTCCAGAGGCGGGATCGACGCTGGCAAGATTCTCTTCAGGGGAAGTCAAAGGTGTCTCCAGAAGATAAGACCGTCGCCCGTCATTCAACGCCGTGCACGTATCTCGGGAGGGCGCATGCCTCAATCGGCCATTTGTTCCCTGGGTGCGCCTGTCTTTTCCCAAGTTAGGGGCTCCATATAATGTCGATGATGTCCTGAACTTTGTGGAGGACGGGAGGCGTACCTGGCCGTTAACCCTCTAACCCGGAAGAGCTAATTGGGGTGATAGGGACATCCCTCTCGGGACGGTGCGGAGCTGGTGGCTGACGGCCAAGAAGACCATTTTCGACTGGGGATCCTTTCGTCGATCTTTCCGGCTTTTCTTCCGGAAGACTACGAGACCGAACTGGAGGACAAGCTGCGGTCCATGGTGCAACTACCTTCACAAACCATCCGGGACTTCGCCTATGAATACCGGGCTTTGTGTTTGAAGTGGCGGCCGGCTATGGCTGAAGAAGAGGTGGTCCGCGCGTCCTTAATGCCTGTAACCAGCGGTTAGCTGGGAGTCTCAGGGGTGGTGGGATCGGTGGAGGACTTGGTGAGGTAGGCTCCCAAGTGGAGCGGGACTGGGGAAACTCAAGACGCGTACTGGCACAAAGTTCAGGCCAGTACACGAGAAACCCAGCCCCTAAAACCACAACGAGCCAAACCTTGCGGTCGGAAGCCGATCTCGCCATTATGCAAGCGAGCACGTCCCTTCTGATCGTCCCAGTGATGCTGCGGGGTGGCAGATGGATGCGGTGGTGGATACGGGAGCCACCATACTTTAATCCGCTCAAGCCAGTGGGAGAAGATTAGCCGACCGACAGACAAATTAACATCTGCCCGTCCGTCCGATTTGTATTGGCGGATGGGAGTGAACACAAGGCCCTGGGCAGAGTCCCCTTGAGGTACAGTGTACTCGCCACCACCTGGGATATGAATACGTATGTCCTGGAGGACCAGCACCTGTCAGTTCCGTTACTCCTTGGGCTGGATTCTCTAGCCACCATGAGGATGACCATCCATCTCAGTCCCAGGGGTATACGGTACGGGGAAGGGATATGCGAATTCATTTACAAATCCAAAGAAGATCTGGGCTCGAATTTATCGGGTTTTACGCAGCAGAGAGAGCGCGCAAGCACCTCGGCGGCAGCCCCAGTGGAGGGACAACCTGAAGAGGTGAGGCCGGTGCTGAAGAAGTGGGCGAGGTGTGGACGGAGAAGTTAGGAGTTCCCGTGGGGTGACCCACATGGTCCACACCTTGGACGAAGTCCCTATAAGGCACCGAGCTTACGGGTTTCTCCACTGAAGAGGCGTCATTAAAGAACACCTCGATCGGATGCTCGCCGAGGGAATAATAGAACCATCTTCCTCCTCCTGCGTCCCCTGTGGTCCTCGTGAAGAAGTCGGATAATTCCTATCGTTTCTGTGTGGACTACAGGGGTTAACGAGAAGACGAGCCTGGACGCATATCCCATGCCCCTGGTTCATGAAATCCTGGAGTCACTGCATGGAGCTGCAGTATTTAGCACCTTAGATCTCCGCAGTGGCTATTGGCAGGTGCCGATGGACGAGGGAGTAAAAGAAGACGGCAGTCATCACCCCTGAAGGCCTGTTCCAGTTCAATGTCATGCCTTTTGGGCTTAAAATGCTGGGGCCACTTTCCAGCGGCTCATGGAGCAGGTTCTGAGGGGGTTGATAGGCAAGATCTGCTGCATGTACATCGATGGAGCGTCATTGTTTACTCCCCTTCTATAAATCAACATCTCCGGGATTTAGACACCATTTTCCAGCGATTTCATCAAGCGCACCTTACGCTGAACACGAAGAAGTGTACCTTCATTCAACCCCACATACGCTTCCTCGGGCACATTCTTTCATCGGAGGGTCGCTGTAGACCCGAAAGACCTTGGCCATCCGGGAGTACCCAGCCCACAGATTTGAAGTCGTTGCAGCGTTTTCTTGGGTTAGTGGGGTGGTACCATAAGTTTATTCCCCGGATGGCAGATATAGCGGCTCCCTTGAACCAGCTTAGGAAAAAAGATGTCCCGTGGGAGTGGACGACAGAATGCCAGGACGCGGTCGAGCGACTAAAGAGCCACCTACAAGAGCCACCCGTTCTGGCCCAACAGATCCACAGCTCACCTTCCAGGTACAGACAGATGCCAGCAACCTGGGGCTCGGCGCCGTGCTCACTCAAAGAATTAACCAGGCTGAACATGTCGCCAGCGTGCGCCTCACGAGTTTTGCGGCGCTGAGCTGAACTACTCGACAGCTGAGAAGGAGTGTTTGGCTGTCGTGTGGGCTGTGGAGAAATGGAGACATTATTTGGAGGGTTGAATTGAAGTGTACACCGACCATCACGCTCTGACCTGGGTGTTCAATCACCCGAAGACCTCCTCCCGTCTGACCAGGTGGGTCCTCCGCCTCCAGAATTTTACGTTCAGGGTGACTTACCGGAAGGGCTGTGGTAACATCGTGCCGGATGCACTATCTAGGGTATCGGAGCCGTCGGGGATGGTGTGTTTGGCAGAGGCGAAAAGATGATCCTCCCTCTGCCAAGGAGCCTTGAAGACCTAGCCCAAGCACAAGCTACCAGTCCATTCTGCCAGAACATCAGGGAAGGGCTGGAGCAACAGCGAACTGACCGGGTACACTTTGTGGACCTCCAAGGGGTCTTGTACAGGACTATTCCATCCACCCTTGGGGTCTGCAACATCAACTGGTGGTCCCGGAAGAGCTCGTCCCGACTTTCTGAAGCACTACCATGACAGTCCTTTAGGTGGTCACCTTGGAAGGACAAAAACTTTATTAAAGATTCTGGGGTTGCGTGGTGGCCGTCTGTCCGGAAAGGCGTGTGCCACCACGTGAAGACGTGTGCCACCTGCCAACAACTAAAAACCCACCTGGTAAACCGGCGGGATTACTTCAATCGCGATGCAGATGGACCAGGAGAGACTTTGGGAGTCGACCTAATGGGGCCATTTCCTATCACCAGCTCGAGGAAGACCGTCCTGATGGTAGTAGTAGACTATTTTTGAAGTGGGTGGAGCTGTTTGCGTTAGCCGATGCAAGGGCTAACAAAATATGCTCCATCCTGAAGAATGAAATCTTCACCCGCTGGGGGTGCCAAGAAACATCATCTCGGATCGGGTCCGCAGTTCACAAGCTCCATATTGGATGAACTTTATGCAGCCTGGGGAGTGAAGAAAAACCTCACCACCGCTTACCATCCCCAGGCCAACATGACGGGCGAGTGAACGGACCCTGAAGAACATGATCGCCTCCTATGTGGGTGAACGCCATCAGGACTGGGATAAATGGCTCCCGAGCTCGGTTTGCCCTGAAGAAAAAAGGAAGGAAAACAAAATAGGATTGGTTTAAACTCCGCCCTTTATTCCCACGCATTCACCGGGGTGATTTATTCTTTGACTCCCTTTCAACCACTTTCCCCCCAAGAAACCCAAAGGGGTGAAAATCATTCCAAAACGGCAGAATTTTCCGCGGGGTTGGGGGATTTAAAACCCACGGGAATCAAACCTTTTGCCCCCCCTTTCGGTTTAAATATCAGGACATTTTTTTTCCCTTTGGGTCTTTTTCTGCCCCATTGTCGTTGTGTTATGTTTTTGCCCCTAAGGGGCAAGGGAGGGATTTTAAAATTTATATAATTTCTTTCCCGTATTTTTGGGGGGGGGAAAGGGGCCCAGCCGGGAGAAGGGGCCCAATAAATTTACATTAAACCTGTCCTTTCATTTTTGGCTTTTCACGTTTTAATTACCCGGTGTTTAACCCTCTTACGGAGGGCCAAATTTATCAGGCCCGGCGGGGGTCACGGTAGGTTTTTAAAGGGTCGCTTACACGTATTAAAGTACCCGTTTTAAATTTCCTGGGATCAATTATGACATTCTTTTTTTATGTTTTTGGGTTTGGGGCTTGAACGGGGAAAAGGGGAATTTAAAATTTTGGGGGGCGGGGGAGGGGGGTAGAATTTTGGGAATTTGCCCCGGGGGCCCCAAATACTTTTTCTTGTTTTTTTTAATTTTGCTTTTGCCCCAAAGTGTTGGGGGAAACGGGGGGGTTTGCGAAAAAGGCGTCAATTAAACATCTTGGGGGGAAGGGGAAAAAATTGACGAAAATTTTAAAAAGATGATGGGTTTTTTGTTGGGGTTGGTTTTAAATAAATTTTTTCCCCCAACATAAGATTATTTTCTGGGTTTTGGGCCCCTTAAACATCTAGGGGTAAAAGAAATAAACCCTTCAGTTTTTGCCCCCGGAGGAAATTTGGGTTTTCATGTTGTTTCTGACACAAAAAATAAAAGGGCTGGGTTTTGGGCAAAAAAAGGGCCCCCAAATGGATCCTAGAGGAAGGGCTTAAAAATTTTTTTTAAACGTTTTTATGGGTATTTTTTTTGAAGGGGCACTATTTTTTTTTTAAACCAAGTTTTCTCTTGGGGTTTTGGGTCGGGGCCATTTTTGGGTCCCACTTAAAAAGGCTTATTTTGTATAAAAATTTGATTTGTTTAAAATTTTTTTTTCTAAAAAAAATAAAAGACTGACGGACAGAAGGCTCCCATCCTGGGGGCCCCAGGGCTAAATTTTGCCCCTTTTTTAATAAAAATTTTGTTGAAGATTAAATGATTTTTGCTTCTTTTAAAAGGGTCCATTGCACCCCCCAAATTTTTTTTATTTTTTTAAAACAGCTGCATTACTTTCAAATGTTTTATTAAAATAAGAAAAAAATAAAGGGGCAAAATTCTAAAACCTGTTGTTTCCCTCCCTTTGGGGTTTTCAATTTTTGGAAAAAAATTTTAAAATTAAAAAATGTTTTTAGTTAAAAAAAACTTTGTTTTTCCCCGGATATTTTTTCTGAATTTTTTCCCCTGCAAAAAGGGAAATTTAAAAACATAAAATTTTAGTTTCCCATTCTCCCTTTTTTCCCCTTTACAAAAAAATTTTGGGGAAAAAAAATGCCTTTTTAAAAAAATAAAACCTTTCCAAAACCAGTTTTTTTTTTCCAGTCAATTTTAAAATTTTTGTTTGAGTTTTGCCTTTCCCCACTTAAGTTATTTTTGTCACTCACTTAAACGATGCAAAAATTTTTCCCTTTTGGTTTAAATCTTAAAAAAAAGGAAATTGCCTTTTGAAAACCCTTTAAAAAATTAAAATCTCCAAACCTTTTAAATTTGCTTTTTATTTTCCTTTTTGAAGACATTAGTATTCAGTTTTTAAAAACTCCACACATTATTCGGGTTTTTTTAAAAATAAAAAATTCCCCTAGGAAACCTCAAATTTTAAAACCTGAATCAATAATGTTGTTTTATATTTTCCCTGTTTAAAATTTGGAAAAATCTGTGTGTTATTCTTTAGTATCTGGGATGGAACAAAGGGTGTAAGTTGTAGTTTTAATAACTTTTTCCATATCACATTTTTGTTTCTAAATTAAATATAGTGTATATATCACTAATATTAAAGGTATAACACTTATCAATCTAAGACAACTCTCTTTATTGAACATGCCATAGCAGAAACAGTCCTTGTCAGTCCCTTGAGATACAAATTTATATTTATCAAGTACACCTATTCAGCACTCTGTATGTTAATATTCCTTTATAATGCCACATGGTGAGTGCTCTATTATTTTCAGCGAAATCATAATTTTTCTTCTTTTTTTCATTCTTTGTGTGTATTTGAGGAGGACTGTTGTAGTCTGTTATAATATTTCTGGAGCTTCTGTAAAAGCTACATTTATCCCTTGGAAGAAACTACTTTTAAAAATTCTGAATTATTGCAAGCCTCTTTAATTCAGTGTTTATAAGAAATGCAATGATTTATTTCATGATGTAAAAGTACATGATATTTAAGAATAGTTGTGTTACATTTTTTAAATATTAAAATGTGTCTTTCTGTTGAAATGTTTTTTAATTACAATACAGATTTCTCATTTTTACCTTCTGATAGTGGTCTATAGAGTACTAGATCCCTAATAAAAGATCCAAAATTACATCATATTCATTTTCAAATAAAATGTCTAAAGGGATAACTCACATGCTTATGTTTGAAATCTGTAATTTTTAACCCTCTGGGAGTTAAACTTAGAGGCACTTCGAGGGTTTAGGACCACCAGTAAGGAATCGAATATCAAAAATGTTATCATATTCATGATAAGCAACCTTAAAACAGTATAAAACTACACTCCAAATGCCTATATCACTAATCCCCATTTATTTCAAAGTTTTGTGAAAATAAGCAACTTTGACCCCTTGTATCCCATGAGAGGGCAAACCCCAGGGGTTGGCTGATGTGGCATGCACAACTTTAAGTCCTTCTGATCCTTTTTGTTGAAGACACCTCTTGGTTTACTGTGGTGGAATGTATATCAAGCATCTAAGTTGATAAATACTGTAATTTGTATGTATTTTTTGTATGCTATGCAAAACAAATATAATACTAGTGTTTTGGGAGGCATGTTTTACTTTTTGATAACAACAATGGCGCTTTGATGTTTGCCTAACCACCCCCAAGTCTATAGGACTGACTCAAGAGGTGAAATTTATAACAGGGGGATAGAGCATGCATCAAACCATTTTTGAAAAGTTGACTGTTTTTTACTTACATGAATCTATAAGATAGCCCCATATGATATATAAGAATGATAAGAATGGTATAAAGCTGGTCACTTTGCCTTTACCTCTCTCTCTCACCATCTGGCCATAAAGGCAAGACCATGATAAAGACAATTCTATCTCCGCAGCCATATTGAGGCTGGCATGTGGCAACTTATCTGTTGTTCCTTTACTCTGTGTAATTGTCTTAGGTTAGATAGATCTCTTGAAATTTAAAGAACAAAGCACACAGGTTTCTTTTAAAGTGGGCAGTGAGTAAACACACGAGAAAAGATATGGCAGGAGTTTCAAGAGAAACAAAAGCAATGTGTAATACACCAGACAATATAAAACACTAAGAAGATTAAAGTAGATATGAGTCTAAAAAAATCAGGAGCAAAACCTTTTAAAAGAGAGCATGCAGTGCACACTCTAAAAGTCAGTTAAAAACATAACAATGGATGTACAACCTTTGATGCTGCTAAGTCCAAGACACACATTGTGTTAACATGATGATTAATCTAACAAACTGTCCTACTGGAACACTCTTTTCCCCTAATGCTTGTTTCCCAACAGAAGTCTTGCTTCTTCTCCACCCCCTACACTTGGTCCTCTCATGAGTCTTCCTCTCTCACTGAACCCAGAGAATCCTTGGATACTGCTGGATTGACATTGTGATGAATGAGAGGCTGCTCATGGAGTCTCAAATGAGGCACATTACCTACACTGCTAGGCAGTGTCAGTTAAGGCACTATGGCCATGTGACATGATTCCCTGAGCGTATTCTGGCTCAAAGGATCCTCAGTGTTGAGGACCCAAACGACTGGACCAGGCCAAGGGGAGGTCTATGTAACACCTGGCTACGACAGATAGATGGTCATTTCCAGGTTGTTGTTATGTTGGACTAGACCATGTCTCTGCCTGGGGTTTGCCAACCATAATCCCGAGTTGTGTGGTAGGGTCAGCAATGTGCTGTACCAGTGCATGCTCCCCAACCTGACCTAAATTGACTTTTATTTACCATACATCGTACAAAAAATGTTCTCCCTCTGATAGATAGATAGATAAATCAGGTTTAAGCCAGCTCTTTATAAAGCACAAAAAGCCACATATATAACAGACTGTTAATCAATTAAAAGCACAACTATTTTTTCCTTTACCATGGAGTTTTGGACTTTAGTGTGTAACAAGGCATTTTCCGATATGCATCTACTCCTTTTACTCACATGATCATGTGTTAGTAATTTACATACTTTGCATACTTTCCTTATTGTTTGTTAATTATTCAGCTTACTGAATGTTTCTCTTTATCTATTTGATGAATAAATATAATATTCTAGCTGGCCAAGTTCACGATAACATGGACTATTGATCTGACACTTAAAGTGCAGAAGTGACATCTCATTAAAATTAATTCAAAATAATGTAAATGCAGCCTGCAGTACCTACAACATCACTTGGAACATGCTGCCTCAAGAATGTAATTCCCAATACACCCTTTCTAAGGTGTTTGCCTCATGTTCTAATAAAATGGACCAGAATCTGAAATACAATTCAGGGTGTATACAACCAATACCTTAACCTAATAAATGAAATTTTAATTAGGAACAATAATGATAGGAAATAAACAATACTGATAGAGGATGTAATAATCTAATTGGAGCCCATTGACTGTCACACAGTACACATTAGTACTTCTATAATTTTTTTGTGATTTTACTACTGTATTTAACATTTCATGTATTAAGTTATAGGGTCATTTCTTTCTTTTGCTTCAGTTGTATGCATTGCATTTAATGACTACTTGCATTACAAATATGTTATACAATAAAAAAAAGTGCCACACAGACAGAAATCGGCTTATATTATGTAGATTCTCAAATCCCAAGGAGAAATATAACTGCCCAACTAAAAGCTCATTATATTTTTACTATAAAAATCCTGCATTAATCAGTTTCAGTGTTTTCACTCCCCATTTCTATTCAGATGTTTATTATGTTAAATAAGTAAATGCATCCAGGAATAATACAGAAAGATTAAACAAATGTGAACTTGGTTTTCACCAAGAAATACAAAAATTAAATGCAACATTAGTAATGAGTAGAATAAAAAGGAGAAAATAGAAAACAGTAAATGAACCCATTCCAGACTCATCCACAACCTCTATAATTTCCACAGGAGACACAAATAAGAATTTTGAGGAAGGTTGTTTATTAGCAGAGGAAAAGGGAGAAGAAGGTGGTGTGGGGTGTTCTTTGTCTCTATAGGCTTCTATAAACTATACTAGTAAGTGAATAGTCAGATTTGCCTGTTTACACTCTGAGCTTTCTCTTTTTGCTTAATTTACATATATCTTTTCCAGAACACACGTTAGCTTACTTGGTCTTTGTATTGTATCTCAATCACTAAACACAGCCATTCTACAGATTAATGAAGAGACAAAACAGATTTACATTAATGTCTCTGCATATTTTACAGAAATGAAAACAATCTATAAGCTTCAAAGGTGAAGTGAGACACTTTACCAAGACATTCATCTGTACAACCGCAAAATAATACAGATATTTTTTACATTCTTAATTTTTAAGCAAGTAATGAAGCTACAACTGCCAAAGAAGAAATCTTAAAAGATCTTTAAAGATTCATTGGTGGAAGGAAATTTATAAGGGAACTGTCTACTCATTAGGCATTGTTTTGCTTATGCTATAGGGGTATCAGAAAACAATGAATTGATTGAATACTTTTGCAAATCAATGCCATAGTGATTCTAGTACCACTCAATAGCAAAATGGGTAAGGCTTTCAGAAATATCCACAAAAACAAGTCAGAGTCCCAACTGACCTGCCAAAAATAGATCTCACCCCAGGGGAGTCTGACCACAGGAAACTGACAAGCTTCAGCCTAGAAGACCCCAAACAAGGAGAATTGTCAAAAAAAATAACAATGCCCCAAAACTTACCAAGAATATCAAAAACATCAATAAATATACCCCACAAGAGGGGGAACCATTAAACTTCAGCTTGAAGATATGAGTCTCAAAATGAATCTTCATAAATAAAAATATTTATTGACAAAAAAAATTTGCAAAAATCTCAAAACAGTATCCAGAAGAATAATCTAATAAAATAAAACATAATTAACACAACAGAAAACAAAGAAATAGAAACGCTCAAGCAGCCATCCTCTAAAGCAGTGGTCCCCAATCTTTTGACACCAAGGACCGCTTTACTAGAAGTAAATTTTTCAGGGACGGTGGGGGTGGGGGCGTGAGGGGTTGCTGGGCTGGGGTTTGTGGGGTGATTATGGCGGTTCAGTAGGGCAGTTTTATACACAATTTACATTACATTTCTATTATTATTAAATTATAATTTGGCAACAGAAATTATACAGCTTATCATAATGCAGAATCAGTGAGAGCCCTGAGCTTGTTTTCCTGCAACTAGACGATCCCATCTGGGGAAGATGGAAGACAGTGACGCGTGAAGTGTGTTGCTTATGTTCAGTCTACTTCGTAATCTCATTTTGGTTCCTGTCACTGCAAAAATCGCTGCCTCACAAAGATAGGATGTTGGAATTGGAAGCAGCTTCAATAGCTTCTTTCGCGTTATTTTAATCTTCTCCTGTCTACATGTTATGCTGACGAGAATTTTTCTCAGCATTTCCTTGGGATGATACACTTTCAGGGTGCGAATGACACCCAAATCCAATGGCTGAAGCACTGCCTTGCAATTGGTTGGAAGGAATTCAACGCGAACATTATGTAAATGCGGATGCATGTTGTGGGCAGCACAGTTATCAATCAGAAGTCAAATCATCCTTTTCTTCTTCTTCATATTGTGAGGTTTCTGAACTCTTTTGGGATTCCCCCACCCAACAGGAACGACACGCTGAAGTGTGTCCCAAAGCGCAATTGCTGCGTCTGTGTAATATTGTTTGTCCGTTACCGGGCAAGGCTACAGCAGGCTCACAGTGTGTTGTCCTGCTGACAGAGGTCCCAAGAGAGTTTAAAAACATCAAATTTTCTTGAAAGAGTGCTGCATTAATAGGAATATTTCTTGAACGAGCGTCAAAAATGTTTTTTTCTGGTTTTTAAATGCAGCAGTTCGCATATATTGGCAACCTGAGATTTTTCTTCTTTTTGCATATAACAAAGACATTTATTGCATTTGTCATTCCAACAGATTGCACATCACACACATTAACACTGTTATCGTTTTTTCGTGTCTGCCGTTTCTATAGGAGGGTGACAATGAGTTAAATTCCAATGGAAGTTTTCAAATGTTGACGAGCAATAAGCAAAAGGCATCAGTGAAAACCATAGAAAACAAAAAACAGCAAAAAAACAAAAAAAAAAAACAGTACGAGGAAAGTTTCAAGAAAGAAAAACAAATTTACAATGTTTCTGCTTGGGGATTGTGCAAATGTGATTCATTCAAGCATTTCAAGGTCACTTCATTGTAATGAAAGTATCTGCTGGTGAATGTACTCTGCTAGTAACGAGATTTCTATAGACTCGTGTCATATGGGAAAACTGTCATAAACATAAAAATACATCGTTGTAATACTCTCTCACCTCTGTCTCTCCTCACTCTGCGCTGCTGCCTTTTTGCTGTAGCCCTTCACTGAGTGAGTCTCCGTTGCCGGCAGCTGTCTCGCGGCCCAGCTCTCAGACGGCTGCGGCCGACTGGGGGTTGGGGACCCCTGCTCTAAAGTACACTCAATGAATCACAAAGAACTTACTTACCCAGCCTGCTTTTAAAGGCTGGTGGGCAGTCCTTAGCAATGAGGTACAAGTAGTCGTGCCTCTTTGGTATCCACATACAAAATACAAGGAACATAGCAGAATACAGTCACACATTTAGAAACATAATTAATAAATCCCCATTTATTTGGAATTTGAAAACCGCACATCCAAAGGTTAACTCTATAATGACTAACTTTCAGTTTAGGAAGCACTTTAAGACAGAGGAACTTTTCTCTGTTGTACCTCTACATGACAATCACTTTTTTACACCCTCTCAAACATAGTATTTAATGCAAGGAAAATGTATGGGATTTGCATTTTATTAGCAATTAGTCTTCAAATTCAACTTCTCATCAACACAATTCTTCCAATTTGAATTTATTGTATTGATAGTTATTTGCTTTTAACTAAAATACATAAATAAATGACAGTTCACAAATAACAAATATATTAATACATTAAACACAACTACTAAACAATAAATGGAGAGGACAATATTAACAGAAATTCACATAACAAATAAAAAATGACCAATTTCACTTCTGAATAATGACGTTAAAATACTCTCTAAAATCACAGCTAGAAGGATGGAGAAAGTGCTCCCCTCCGTAATATCACAAGATCAAACTGAATTTATCAGGGGCGACACTTATCTTCAAATCTTCAATGCCTGTTTAATGTAATATACTCACCAACTAAATCAAACACCCCAGAAATATTATTATTGGATGCAGAAAAAGCATTTGACATGATTGAATGGAAATACATTTTTACTATATTGGAGAAATTTGGGTTTGGACCGAACATTTGTGCATGGATCAAATTACTGTATACCAATCCAGGAGCTTCAGTTTGTATCAACAACATTTGTTCAGACTACTTTAAACTAGAAAGTGGTACTAGACAAGGATGCCCCTTGTCACTGCTACTGTTTGCAATCGCCATTAAACCACTGGCAATATATTGTCGAAATACTGATCAGGGGGATTATCAGAGAATGACTGAAACAGAAAATTTCACTATATGCAGATGATATGATACTGTATCTATCAGACCCACAAAATTCTGTGCCTGCAGTCTTAACAGCACTCACAGAATTTCAAAAGATCTCTGGTCTCAGAATTAATCGGAATAAAAGTGTATTCTTTCCAGTGAATTCTCAAGCATATAATATTAGATTAGACACCCTACCTTTTATCATTGCAGAACAGTTTAAATACCTAGGGGTAAACATCACAAGTAAACATAAAGCGCTTTATCAACAAAATTTCGCCATCTGTATGGAAAAAATTAAGCAAGACTTGCATAGATGGTCAACCCATCATCTCACTCTAGCTGGAAGAATTAACAATGTTAACATAAATATTCTTCCTAGGCTCCTTTTTTATTTCAAAACATTCCAATATACATCAATAAATCATTTTTAAGCAATTAGATTCAACAATAACCTAATTTATTTGGAACTCAAAACATCCACGCATCCAAAGAGCGACTATACAATGGCAAAAGGCAGAAGGTGGCATGGCTCTACCTAATTTCCAGTTTTATTACTGGGCAACAAATATACAAGCGATAAAAACCTGGACACAAATAGATGAACATGCACAGGCTTGGTCCGCAATAGAAGTAAAATCCTGCAGTACCTCTTTATATTTCCTGCTCTGTGCCCCAATAAACGCAGGTTATCGGCAATATACTAATAATCCAATTATGCTTCACTCACTTAGAATATGGAACCAATGTAGAAAGCATTTTAAGATGGAGAAGCCTTTATCTGTGGCCCTCTGCAAGAGAACCACCTCTTTTGACCCTCGCGGACATATGCAGTTTTTAATATCTGGAAAAAAATTTGGTATTAACTTGCTTAGAGATCTTTATATAGACAAAGTCTTTGCATCCTATGAACAATTACATTCCAAATTTAACATTCCAGCAACACATTTCTTTCACTATTTTCAAATTAGGAACTTCGTTAAACAGAACCTTCCCGATTTTCCTCATCTTGCACCCTCATCCATGCTGGAAAAAATATTGCTCAATCTCAAGGACTCAGACACCATCTCTGCAATATATAAAATCATCTACAGTCCCTCCCTTTCAAAGATCCAAGAGGACACTGGGAAAAAGATCTCTCAATTAATATATCAGAAAAGGAGTGGAAAGTAGCAATGCAAAGAATTCACTCAAGCTCCATATGCACAAAGCATACAATTATTCAACTCAAAATTATATATCGAGCACATTTGTCTCATCTAAAACTCTCCAAAATGTTTCCAGGGCATGATCCAACCTATGAACGCTGCAATCAAGTCCCAGCCTCATTGGGTCACATGTTCTGGGCCTGCACCAAATTAACATTATTCCGGACCAAAAATTTTAATTACCTTTCAGACAGCCTTGGTCTCACAATCCCTCCTAACCCATTAATAGCTGTGTTTGGGGTTCTTCCAGATGGGTTTAAGTGGAGAAAGACAAACAAATTGTGACTGCATTCACTACACTTTTGGCACGCAGACTTATTCTACTAAACCAGTAGAACCCAAACTCTTCTCTTTTAAGTCAGTGGGAAACCGATGTGTTATACTATTTGAAATTGGAAAAAATCAAATACTCAGTTAGAGGATCTGTACAGACTTTTTTCAAAACATGGCAGGATCTAATCAGTAATATTTTAAAATAAGTTCTTAAAACACAAAGGAAGCAATTATTTCTGTATTACTTTGTCTTCTGCATTCATCTCTATTGGCTTATCAAACTTATTAATTTAGGTATGTTTACAAGCCTTAAATTTTACGCCTTTTGCCTTGCTCTCTCTCTCAGGGGTGGGGGTCGATTTGGTCTTAACTCAATTTTACTTTTTGTAAAAATTGATTGATTTGTATAGAATGATTGTAATAAAATTAATAAAACTTCAAAAAAAACAAACAAATGAAAAATACTGGAAACTGAGTAAAAAGAAAAAAGAACACAAGCCAGAGAAAAAATCCTGGCTAAAAAACATAACAAATGTCACATTAATACTAGAATTACCACAGCCAACGAAAAAACTCATAAATCCGGCCCACCTTAAATCCCTTTGCACCTCTCCGTCAGCGTCTTTTGTCTTCTAAATGTGCCGATAAGCCCAAGCAGCAAGCAGCCTGCTATACCGTCCCCCCACTGCCTCAGAACGAGCAAGAAGTTTTCCCAGTTCCTGCCTTGATTGATTATCTGGGAGTGAGCTACCCAGAATTGTAAGGGGAAATAATTTGATGTGTGCGTTGTGTCTACAGCAATCTATGTAAACACATTGTTAAAACAGAAACGTTTTTCATGTTTTAGTAATAAATGACAAAATGTAGACATGAACTGTATAATGCGTGAAGGCTGATGGTCAAATATCAAATAAACACTTTTACAATAGGTGCAAGTACAATATGACAGCTTCTGTGGTGCAGCGGTTAGAACTGTCGATTTATAATCTAGAGGTTGTGAGTTTGAAAACAGCTCCCCGGAAAATTTACCGTTTTGAGTAGTGAGCTGCTCTTATTGTTAATATTATACAATAAAAACATACATTTGATTTGTGTCTGTAACAATTTCTAGCACTTGTAAAATTTAGCGGTTTCTTTTTCACTTTTATTCTCTCAGTCGCGATCACGATACAACACCCACCCCCGCTCCAGATCTGAGACTGTTACTTTTTATCTGAAATTGGGAATAACTGTAGATGTGAGTGGTGTTTTGAGACAATGGAACTAGAAATTCTCTGATCTGGAGGGTTAAAAGCTGACAAACAAATGCTGATGAATCTGCCTTCTTCCTATCTCACCGTCACTTGAATTTTTTTTTTATTCAGTTTTATCCAGTGTTCCTGCTCATGCTGAATTAGTATGTACCTTATGGTCCATGATGTCAAAGCCACAATGACAAAAAAACAGAGACATAGGTATATATGATATTTGGAATAACTCATTTTATGTCCTGTATAGTACATTTTGGAAAACATTGTGACACTGATGCAACATTATTCGTATTATTCATATTCATTCACACGCCTTCTTGTGCACTGTAATCAGTGACCACGTTTTTTTTTTCAATCTTGTCCATGCAGTGTCCGCATTTTGGTGCACGGTACTATTTCTTTTGTACTCCAGGACATGCAGAGGAAAGAATAGTACAGAGAGGTCAGTTCCACACTCTATGCAATCATCAGATTCAAATGTTAACAGTTCCCACACACCCAAGGATCATCCTTTCTATGTTTATAACATGTGTACCTGTTGCAATGTACACACTTCTTTCTGTGCTGTGTTACTACAGTCTAGGGCCATTAAGCTGCGGGCCAGTAATCCGCGAATTCACTTAATCCGCGCAAAAAGCTTGGATCCCAATTTTTTGACACTATGGATCGTACAGACCTAAACATGGCCTCTCAAACATTCAAGACAAGTGTTGACAGCTGTCATTTTGAATGTCCGTGATTGAATTAAATATTTAAAGTATCTATCTATCTATGTATCTATCTATCTATCTATCTAAATGCTGGTTTATAACTTCAAAGAGGTATTTATAGAAGATTAGTCTTTTATTTATCAATAAACAATAAAATAACTTACAATGAAATTCAAATATTAATTTGTTTTATCCACGATGAGTGTCAGTGTTATGGAGGCCCCCAATTTAACCGATTCATACCTTACAATGCTACAAAGTTAATCCGCGGTAAATCCACAAAAAAACGACTCGTATTTAAAGTATTATTTTAATTTGATAATCTGATAAAACTTGAAATTGTATAAATATGAGTCACAAACCCAACGTAAATCACTTCAGTTTCTGAATCTATAGCGAGCACATCATATTTGCTTTAAAAATTTTTACGCCATGTGTAATAAATGTAAACACGCTTCATATGATGTTCAGCAAAAGCTGGATGTCATTGAAAGAATACGAAACAGCGAAACTCGCATTAAAGTAAGCAGAGAGTTAGGGGTACCTGAGTCAACACTACGCGGATGGATCAAAGATAAAAACAAATTAAGAACATTTCTTGATGAGCTTAATGAAGGTGGTTTAACACTAGAATTACCAGAGCCTACGAAAAAACTCGTAATTCCGTCCCACTTTAAACTGCTTCTTAAATCCCTTCACACCTCTCCGCCAGCGTCCTTTGTCTTCTAAATGTGCTGATAAAGAGAAGCTAGGAGCAGCCGGCTATTCCATCCCCCCACCAATTTAGAACGTGCACGAACTTCTCTCAGCTCATGCCTTGATTGAGTATCTGGGAGTGAAGAAAAGTTTTAGAGTGGAAATAATAGATCGTTATTTGGAACACACGCATTTCATGTCTGTTCCGTTTCTACAGTAATCTGTGTCAACACATTGTTAAAACAGAAACGTTTTTTATATTCTAGTTGTAGATGACAAAATGTAGGCATAAACTATATAATGTATGAAGCTTGAAGTCCAAATAGCAAAGAAACATTTTCACAAAAATAACACAATTGCGCTTTTATTCAAAAATATAACTGCAGAAACAAAAAGCCGCCTTAACATGTGACATTGACAGCAGTTTATTGTAACTGCTTCCATGGTTCAATAGAATCACTTCCCGCTTGGGAATCAAAAGGTCACGAGTTCGATCTAGCGCCAGTAAACTGCTCTTAGTCTTCCTGTTTTAGAATAAAAGCATACATTTGATTTCAGTCTGTAACAGCCGGTGCAATTTATGATCCTTGTAAAGGTTAGCTTTTTTTAATTCACTTTTCATTCTCTCAGTCGCGTTCAGAATCAATCCATACAACCCCATCTGACACGGCTGTTTTAACTAAAGACGCGCTATAGCTCTGCAGTGTACCACGATGCATACTAACGCCCCAACCGGGTTCTGACACACAAACGCTGGCGAAGCTGCCTTCTTCGTATCTCATCGTCACCTGCTTTTGGTTTCATTGAGTGTTCCTGCCAGTCCCCGCATTTTGCTGTATGCTGTTTCTTTTGTACTCCAGGACATGCAGAGGAAAGAATGGTAAAGAGCAGTAACTTCGGCACTATATGCAATAATCAGACAATCCCCACCTGCCCGTGTCGTTCAAACACAGGAACATATATTGGTGTAAAAGTATAACAAAAGTGCACTTTTATTCAAGTGCACTTTTTCCATCGCCTTTTCCTGTAAGAAGCATTGTACACACTTCTCTCTATGCTGTGGTTTCTATTACACACCTGAAAGAAAGAGACAATACTTGTGAAAATATAATTGCACTAATGCAATATTATTTGAAAACGAACAACGTCAGATCGGGTGTGAATTTTTGCAGGAACTGGAAATTCTCTGATGCGGGACCTTCCCCCAGGGAAGAAAGTACAGTGTCAGGTGCTCATTCCGTGTAATAGGAACCATAGCACAGAGAGTTGTGTGCACTGCAACAAGTACACGTGTCGTAAATGTAGGAAGGACGGTCCTTGGGTGTGTGGAACTGTTAATATTTAAATGTGATGATTTTATATAGCTCGGAATGAAAAGCAGCACTTCTTAGCATTGCACCATGCAAGCTGTCGTATCAATCGCCTACTGTAACTTGCTTTCTTTTTTCTTCGGTCATACAGGTAGTTTTGAATAAAAGTGCACTTGTTTTGTTTGCGAAATAAAGTGTCTGCATGCACTTTTCGTGGCATTACACGTGTATTTTTTGAGCATGCCCGTTTGAGCAGTATAAAAAGTATTGAAAAGTATAACTTAACAACGGGCAAATGGGGAGTGTCTGATGATTGCATATAGCGCAGAAGTTACTGCTCTTTACCATTCTCTCCTCTGCATGCCCTGGAGTACAAAAAGAAACAGAATACAGACGCTGTAGTAGCTGCGTTGTACCACGATGCATACTAACGCACCAGGGTTCTGACACACAAATGCTGGCGAAGCTGCCTTCTTCGTATCTCACCGTCACTTGATTTTCTTTTTATTCAGTTTTATTGAGTGTTCCTGCCAGTCCCCGCATGTTGCTGTATGCTGGATATTTTCACATGTATTGTCTCTTTCTTTCAGGTTTGTAAAAGAAACCACAGCATAGAGAGAAGTGTGTACATTGCTTCTTACAGGAAAAGGCGATGGAAAAAGTGCACTTGAATAAAAGTGCACTTTGTTATACTTTTACACCAACATATGTTCCTGTGTTTGAATGACACGGGCAGATGGGGAGTGTCTGATTATTGCATATAGCCGGTTACTGCTCTTTACCATTCTTTCCTCTGCATGTCCTGGAGTACAAAAGAAACAGCATAGAGCAACATGCGGGACTGGCAGGAACACTCAATAAAACTGAATAAAAAGAAAAGCAAGTGACGGTGAGATACGAAGAAGGCAGCTTCGCCAGCGTTTGTGTGTCAGAACCCGGTGGGTCGTTAGTATGCATCGTGGTACACTGCAGAGCTATAGCGTGTCTTTAGTGAAAACAGCCGTGTCAGATGGGGTTGTATGGATTGATTCTGAACGCAACTGAGAGAATGAAAAGTGAATTAAAAAAAAAAAGCTAACCTTTACAAGGATCATAAATTGCACCGCTGTTACAGACTGAAATCAAATGTATGCTTTTATTCTAAAACAGTAAGACTAAGAGCAGTTTACTTCTCAAAACAGAGTGGCGCAGGCTCGAACTCGTGACCTTTTGATTCCCAAGCGGGAAGTGATTCTATTGAACCACAGAGGCAGTTACAATAAACTGCTGTCAATGTCGCATGTTAAGGCAGCTTTTTGTTTCTGCAGTTATATTTTTGAATAAAAGCGCAATTGTGTTATTCTTGTGAAAATGTTTCTTTGCTATTTGGACTTCAGGCTTCATACATTATATAGTTTATGCCTACATTTTGTCATCTACTACTAGAATATAAAAAACGTTTCTGTTTTAACAATGTGTTGACACAGATTACTGTAGAAACGGAACAGACATGAAATGCGTGTGTTCCAAATAACGATCTATTATTTCCACTCTAAAACTCCACTTCACTCCCAGATACTCAATCAAGGCATGAGCTGGGAGAAGTTTGTGCACGTTCTAAATTGGTGGGGGGATGGAATAGCCGGCTGCTCCTAGCTTCTCTTTATCAGCACATTTAGAAGACAAAGGACGCCATGGAGAGGTGTGAAGGGATTTAAGAAGCAGTTTAAAGTGGGACGGAATTACGAGTTTTTTCGTAGGCTCTGGTAATTCTAGTGTTAAGACGCAAGAGAGCCAGAACAGCAAAAGATCTAGAATTAGACAAAGCAACTTTTAATGCATTTTGTGAGGATAGAAACAATGGTATCCCTATTTCTGGTCCAGTCATCCAAGCGTAGGCAGAAAAATTATACAAGGAAATTCATGGTCCCGATACAGATCCTGAGTTTACAGTTTCAAGTGGCTGGTTGAAAAGGTGGAAACAGTGACATTTCACAAGTAAAGATCAATGGCGAGATTAAGTTAGCAGACACTGTAGCAGCAGAAGAGTTCATTCCCAAATTTCAACAATTCATAGAATGCTGATGAAACAGGCTTTTACTACAAAATACTGCCTGATAGGACTTTAGCCATGAAGAAAGACAAGACCAGCAAAGAATGTTATAAACAGATCAAAGACAGGGTGACAATGTTATTTTGCTGTAACTGGACGGGTCCTCACAAGCTAACACCTCTTTGTATTGGCCAGTTTGGATCCCCAAGATGTTTCCACAACATTAACATGTCATCATTACCACTGGACTACAATCACAGCAAGAATGCCTGGATGACAGCAGCAATTTTTGAAAAGTGGTTTCACCAGACGTTCATCCCTGATGTCCGTAGGCACCTTAGAAGCAAGGGAATGGAACCACGAGCATGCCTACTTCTAGATAACTGTCCAGCGCACCCCCCTGCAGAAACGATGAAATCCAGAGATGGCAAGATTTTCGTTTATTACCTTCCAAAGAATACAACGTCCAAGATTCAGCCCCTAGATCAAGGCATCATTTCTGTGTTCAAGGCCAATTATAAACGGGAGATGATAAAGTCCATGGTTGAAGAAGATAAGAGTGTCCCTATGTTCCTGAAGACTGTAAGAATTAAAGAAGCACTGTAATTGTCTGAGTCAGCCTGGGGAGCAATCAAGCCTGAAACAATTCAAAATTGTTGGACTAAAGCCCTTGGAGGTCCCATCACAGAAAACCCCACTACTGTTGAAGAAGACGAAGATGAAGACTTCCTAGGTTTCAGTCCAGAAGAAGTACGGGAGGCAGAACAGAAGTTGATGTCGGCTGTCCATTCAAATGTACCAGTACAAGAAATCCTTGCAGCATGGTCCACCATAGGTGATGACGTACCAATAGCATACCATAGAAAACCACAATGAAGATGAAGATGAAAAAGAAGATCCTGTCCCAGTACCTCCAACTAGAACCACTGATGATGCAGTTAAAGGCCTTGAAGTGGCCTTTGAGTACTACGAGCGTGTGGGAGATAAAGTAAAGACACTACAGCTGAAGTCTCTCATAAGAGATTCCAAGATAAGAGCTTCTAGGAACAAGAAGCAAGCTGACATCACCTTGTATTTTACTAAAAAATAAAGACTGTTTGTAACTTGTTATTGTGTAATAACAACTGTTATATTACTGTGTTTAATTTTATATTGGAAATAAAAAAAATAAAATTTTATTAAAATGTTTATAACTGTTAATGTGGGATGGTAATAAAAGTGCTTGCGTGTGATTTCGTTTATATGTCAAATAATTATTATTTTAATATTGTATTGTGCCATGCAATGTTACGAATAAATATTTAGTCATTTTTATGATAAGATGTGAAATAAAATGTTTTAAATGTATTTGATATGTTTTGTTATTCTTAAATAAAAATTTATTATTAATTTCAAGACTGTTAATCACGATTTAATATGCAGCACGCAATATCGCGATCGTGAGACTACGGCGCTACTTTGAAAATGGCAACTCGAGGGTCAACAAGTGAGAAAGGATTGTGATCAAAAAACATTTATTTTATTATTATTTACATTATTTATTGTAATTTATGCATTATCAAAAAATATTTAAGCCGCGGACCGCCTAAGCCACGGTTAAGCAGTTTGGACCCCAATCACTACAGCTTAATGGCCCTACACTGTATTACACTGAATGGGCTGGGGGGAGCGGCGTTCCTGGAACAGAAGCTTGTCGATGTTGCATCCTCTTTTGAACTATTCCCAGATTCAGATAAAAAGTAACAGCGTCAGATCTTGGGTGGGGGTGGGTGTTGTATCGTGATCACGACTGAGAGAATAAAAGTGAAAAAAAAAAGGTAACTTTTACAAGTGCTATAAATTTACAACAACTGTTACAAACGCAAACCAAATGTACTGTATGCTTGGGCTTATCGACACATTTACAAGACAAAAGACGCTGATGGAGAGGTGCAAAGGGATTTAAGGTGGGCCAGAGTTTTTTCATAGGCTTTGGTAATTCTAATGTTAAAAAAACATCCATCCATCCATCCATTATCCAACCCGCTATATTTAAATTCAGGGTCAACAAATTTAGAGTTTTGATAGTCTGAAATAAAAATATCATGGAGAACAATATATCAATGTTGAATTTAATGAAAGTACAAACTTGGTCTGAATATTCTTGATAGGAACAGTACATGCAACTTTGGTTCAGCAACTAGTAACAGTGAATTTTTGAAGGAACCATTTATAATTGGGTTTAAGGAACAGGTATTAGGTTTTGTTTTAGAAAGCTGATATAAGATATCAGGGTTTTTCATAAGTTTAAATTTGCTAAGATGTTAGGGTTACATGATATGATATAATTAGAACATTAGAACATGTAATAAAGAGACCAAAACTGCATAAAGTTCTTCAAGTGAGGCCTCATAAGTGTGTTATAAAGCTTAAGCATAACCTCCTTTGACTTGTATTGTATACATTGCATCATATAGCGTTTCATCCTGTTAGCCTTCTTAGTGGCTTCTGAACACTGTCTGGAAGTAGATAGTGACAAGTCTACTGCAAATCCCAGGTTTTTCTCATAGGAAGTACTTTTAAGTTTCTGATCTCTGATTGTGTATTACAATCTAAAATTTCTACTTCCTCTGTGTAATACTTTACGTTAACTTACATTAAATTACATCTATTGCAAATCTGCCCCAGTCTGTATTCTGTCCAAGTCCCTCTGTAATAATTTGGCTGATTCTAGATTATCTGCCATACCGCCTAACTTGGTATCATCTGCAAACTTAAACAACTTGTAATTTTATTCCTATCCAGATCATTTATATATATTAAAATATAGCAGTATTGACTCCAAAGGGACACCACTTTAACATCACCTTATTCTGAATAGGTTCCTTGCACAATAACCATTTTCTTTCTGTGGTTTAGCCAGGTTTGCACCCATCTACACACTATACTCTGAACTCCCAGTTCTTTTAATTTGATGCCCAACTTGTCATGTGAAACCATACGAAATGCTTTATTAAAATCAAACTAAATATATCATTTGCACCACTCTGATCATATCCTTTTGCTGCTTCATCACAGAATTACAGCATATTAGTTAAACACGGCTTCCCCTATTTGAACCCTTTCTGACTGGTCCCTAACACTCTTGTTCTTGTCATGTGCTGCTCAATCTCTTCCTTGATAATTTCTTCCATTAATTTAGCTAAGGCTCCCGTCTTATGAATCTCTCCAGTGTGCAGAGATTTTAGAAAAAGATGTAGCATGGGTGTACTGTATATATGTACTCACTAAATTCCTTAAGCATTCCGGGATAAGTATTATCTGGTCCTGGTGATTTGTTAGATTTCAGCCTATTTAATCCAAGCAGTACTTCTCCCATTACAAGTTCTGAATTACCAAGTATCTTCTCAGTAGTTGTCGTTACTTGAGGGTGGATATCAGCTTCCTCACAAATATAAACTTCAATAAAATGCTAGTTCGGAGTGTTTGCCATTTCACTGTATATTTTAATTCTGCCTTAGTGTTTGTGATACACTTCACCTCCTCCTTTATCATTCTTTTGCTGCTTAAAAATAACTGCCATATTAGTTTTCCTAATATTCTTTTAAATGGTTGCCTTTATGTTCTCATACACCCTATGGTTTAGCATTGGAGTTATTAGTCTTGTGCTCTTTACACAGCCGTTTTTCCCTTTGCAGCCTTTTTTTTCCTATGTTCTTACTTATTCATCACTGAGTTTTCATGAATTTTTTAAAAATGTAAATTGTTTTAAACCTTTTCAACTGCTCCTCGGGTGTTTCTATACTTAAAAGCTTTTCCCAGTTTACCCCGTTTAGATTTTGCCACATCTATTCAATATTTTCCCTAACAAATTTAAACTCAATAGCTTTAGTTTTTGCATCTGTGCTCATTCAAAACATCAAGAAGCATATTGTTTTATGATCACTTGACCCTAGTGGATCAATCACCGCTACACCCTTAAATCTTTCATTGGTGTTACAAAATACTAAATACTGCTGCACCATGGAAGCTGTTGTATTGCATTTAGACCTTTTGTGAAAGTGTTTTTTTGATATTTGGACTTCAGGCTTCACACATTATACAGTTCATGTCTACATTTTGTCATTTATTACTAAAACATGAAAAACGTTTCTGTTTTAACAATGTGTTTACATAGATTGTTGTAGACATGGAACACACATGAAATGTATGTGTTCCAAATAACAATCCATTATTTCCCCTCCAAAACTCCAGCACTTCACTCCAAGATAATCAGGGCTAGGACTGGGAGAACTTCTTGCCCTTTCTGCAGCTGTGGGGTGGATGGTATAGCAGGCTGACTGCTGCTTGTGTTGGTCAACACATTTACAAGAAAAAAGACACTGACAGAGAGCTGTGAAGGTATTTAAGGTGGGACGGGTTTACAAGTTTTTTCGTAGGCTTTGGTAATTCAAGTGTTAAGCCCCACCCCAAAATATAATTTATTAAAATATGATTATGAAAATTATGAATTATGAAATGTTTATGAAATATGATTTTTGAAATATGGGCTATGAAATTTACCTCAAGATAAATTATTATTTATGAAATGTACCCCTACCCTGAAATGTGTAACCTTGGCAATCCTTCACCCCCAAAATTATCAGTAATGATACTTATAACCTCCATGACACAGGGACTTCATTTTATAAACACTAGATTCAAAACTATTAATATTAAGAAAAAATATGTAATACAAAGCCAAGCAAGTGTGTTTCTTTTTAAAATTCAAGGCAAATATAAAAATATAAATTTCTATTGCTTGTATGTGTGTATCTTTTTAAAAATCAAAGCAAATAATAAGAGCCTAATTAAAATAATCATCCCCATTGAATAGACCTCCTTACTGTTAAAAATATACATCCGACTCTTTCTGTGTACTAACCAAGCAACATGAAGCTGATGCAGCTTCAGTTGAAAGCATATGGCCATGGTAGTGTGTATTTTTTTTAATTCAAAGCAAATAGAAGCATAATTAAAGATCTTAAAACATTGTTTTATCACTAAGTATCCAGCATATCGCCACCAATTTTAAATGGAGAAAAACTGTGGGCATCCAACTCTTTGCGTGTACTAATTCTAGGACACAATTAAAGATTTTAAAGTACTGACCAAGCTACATGTTACTTTATCACTAAATAACCAGCATATGGCCACCAATTTTAAATGGAGAAAAACTGTGGCCTTACCATTAAACAATCAACTGTTAAAATACTTATAGTCACAGGAAGGGTACTGTTAACAGTAAGCCTGCAGCCGATAATTCACAGGAAGCCTAATTAAACAGGCAGCTGTTCAAAAAATAACAGACAATTCAACTTTTTTTCAGTAGGTTTGACAGCAAATATTAAACTAACTTGATTATATCAAAAAACAAGTATTAAACTAAGAGATCATAAGCACTCCTTTATGAAAAAAGCTCTGTTTACATTCAGCGGATTCAAAGACAAACAAAAATGAATGTAATAATATAGGTTGCCTTTTAAACTAATTTGATTTATTCAGCAGTATGTTTGTTTATCCTTAACATCTTTTAAAAAAATTGCTTGGATTAATTTGCATTCCTAATGAAGCCCACAGCTCTTTGGGTCTTTTGTTAAAAAATGTTGTCACACCATCCGAATAAAGAACACAGCTCTTTGTGAGCTTAATTTAATCACTAGGTTGAATTTTGGCCGTATTAATCAGGTAAACGTTAAAAAAGACTTTGTTTTACATTCCGGGTTCCATATGGCCCTACAACATTTAACTGGTTTGAAAACAGTTATTAATAAGTTGCCTTTAAAGCTAATTTGAACATATCTTACTTTTATATTAAAACTAGCAAAATACCAAGGCAAGAGAGAGAAGTAGTGTGTTAAAGAAGCAATGAAAAAGAAAAGGAAACATTTTGAAAATAACGTAACATGATTGTCAATGTAATTGTTTTGTCACTGTTGTGAGTGATGAGTGTTGTTGTTATATATATATATATTTACACACACACACACACATAAACATATATATATATACATATCTATACATATACACATGGGAGCTGGTTGGTGCTCAGAGCTGAAAGTCACGTGTGCTTTGTGCTGACGTGTGCTTTGCAAACGCTAGAGTCTGTTGAGAGTTGTTGGTTTGTTCTGTGGTGTGAGATTTACATTAAAAAAATACATTTTGCTCTTAAAAACTTGGGTTTTGGTTGCCTCTAAGGAACCGTGTGGGAATTTTAAAGCTTTTTCCCTTTAGAAGGGTTTTTTGCTTTTTTCGCCGCACAAGAGCAAAAGTAGCTGGGTGTTTGGAAGTGCGCTTGGAAAAGTTATTTGTACTTGTTCTTTTTCTTATTATCTGTATTTGAATTAGCATCGAGGCGGCAGGGTAGAAAGCAGCAGTAACTGATTCGGCATTTGTAAATAAATAACCGCGTCGTCGTAACAGCGATTCCTTAGTTTAAAGGAAAAGAAAAAAAGGCCGCGGCTGACTTCAAAGCAGTAAAAGGTGGAAACTCAGTAGTGCGCAGGTAAGCGGCCTGCGTTAAGACACCGATCAGGCACAAGGAGCAGTAGGAGCAAATAAGGTAGTAAAGTTTTATTTATTTGTTTATTTTAGATTAAACAGTCCTTAGCGGTCCAGAGGCAGAACAGTTAAGTGGGCGACAGCGTATTGGTTCATTAATACGGGGGAATACAAACAGTGCGAGTGAAGAGCTTATAAGTAAGAAGAGCGCAAAGTTAGAAGAGACAGAGAAAAGTAAAGTTAACCTCATAGAAAGGCAAACAGCAGGCAGCTGAGAGGGAGAACAGTACAGGAGCTTAAGGGGAAAAGGTGTAAAATATCTGTAGCAGATCTTAGTGTTACCATTTAAGTTAAGGAGCAGCTGAAAGAAGAAGAAATTTAATTTTAAGAAAGAAAAAAAAAATATATAGTTAAGGCAGCTTAGTAATCCCAAATCAAATTTTAATAATGAGGCCAGTGCAATGCAAGTCCTGTTGGATGTTGGACTTTTAGATGATGGTTTGGAAGAGCCAGTTGTCTATGAGGGCTACATCTGCAAGAGATGCCAGCTGATCCAGCACCTCGAGCTCAGGGTCGCTGAACTGGAGGAGGAGTTGGCTGACCTGCGTTGTAATAGAGAATTGGCGGACTTGGCCCAGGTGTCCTTTAGAGATAGTGTGCACCCCTAAGGTGGCGGAGGAGATTCCAGACCAGACAGGTAGGAATAGGTGGGTCACGGTCGCAAGGCGTAAGGTAAAGGGTGCACACTGTCCGGGGGCATCAACCCCAGAATTAGAAGTGTCTAACCGTTATCATGTCCTGGCGGAGCTGGACGGTGACTCTGATAATTCTGAGGTGGTAGGCAGGGTTGAGGAGCCCCAACGGGCCACCTCAAAACCAGTTCCCAAAAAGAGAGAGGTAGTGATAGTTGGGGATTGAAGCGCAGGTGTGCTCCAGAGAGAGAGACTCAGACGGTGTGTTGCCTTCCGGGAGCACAGGTGGGAGACCTCCTGGAAGGGTGGATAGGCTCTTGGCCAGAGCGGGGTGGATCCAGTTGTCATTGTCCACGTTGGAACAAATGACATACATAAGGGTAGTCTGTCAGTTCTGCGATCCAAATTCAAAGAGTTAGGTACCAAGCTGAGGAGCAGAACTGACAAGGTAGTCTTCTCCGAAGTTCTGCCTGTGCCACGCGCCAGTCCAGGTAAGATTGAGGAGATTAGAAGGCTTAACGCGTGGCTCAAATCTTGGTGCAGGGTAGAAGGGTATAGGTTTATGGGGCATTGGGACTCCTTTTGGAACAGATGGGACCTGTTCCACGGGTTACATCTGAACCGGAGGGGCACCAATGTATTGGGGAGGCGTATGTGTAGGCTAGTCGAGGATTGTTTAAACTAGGGAATGGGGGCAGGGAGTTTAGGACAGGCCAGATTTAGATCTATACATGGAAGAACAAACAATGGTGTAGAAATAAAAATGCATAGTAATGTAAATTTTAAGCAAACACGTAAAGATAGAAGGATTAACACATTAAAAATAGCTTGCCTTAATGCTAGAAGTATCAAAAATAAGGTAAGTGAGTTGGAGTTGTATGTAGCAGAGCACAATTATGATATTATAGCAATAACGGAAACCTGGCTAAATAACAAAGATGGGGATGAGTGTAACATAGAGGGATACACATTTTTAGGAAGGATAGACAGAACAGAAAAGGAGGTGGGGTTGCTGTTTATGCCAAACAGGAATTAAATGTAAGTCATCTTCAGTTGGATGATGAGCCCCATCTTAGTGAGGACATGTGGCTTCGCCTGGAAAATATTAGGGAAAAGGTCTCATTTTAGGAGTGTGTTATAGACCACCCAATTCAGACAGTAATTTCAACACACATCTTTTAGTAATATCAAAAGGCAAGTTTACAGGGGATATTATAGTCATGGGGACTTTAATTATCCAAATATTAACTGGGATAACCTTACAGATGGAGGAGCACAAGAGCAGGAGTTTTAGAAGTAATCAGTGACTGTTTTTAACACAGCATGTTAAAGCACCAACAAGGGGTGAAGCCTATCTGGATTTAGTATTCTGTAATAATCAGGATAGAATTGAGGGTGTAGAGGTGATTGAACCACTAGGGTCAAGTGACCATAATGTAATACAATTCTCAGTATTTTGTAAGAGTACAGATGCAAAGACTAAAATTGTTAAGTTGAACTTTAGTAGGGCTAATTTTGAGCAGATGCGACAAAGTCTAAGTAGGATAGACTGGGATAAGCTTTTAAATGTGGAGACAGTCGAGGAGCAGTGGAACAGGTTTAAAATGTTTTACATGTAATGCAGGACAGATACATACCTAAATTTGGAAGTAATAGGAAACTAAAAAACTCCACGATGGATTAATAAAGATTTAAAAAGAAGTTGCAAAGGAAAAACTGCTGTATAAGGCATATAAGACTAATGACTGCAAAGAGAACCGTAGCGTATGAGAAAATGAGGGCAACCATTAAGAAGGATATCAGAGAGGCTAAAAGACAGTTGGAGAGGAATATAGCAGATAAGGCGAAAGAAGACCCCAAGAGATTCTTTCAGTATTTTAGTAGTAAAAGAACAGTTAAGGAGGAGGTCAAGTTCATCAGGAATAGTAAAGGGAATTAAAAGATACAGACAATGAAATAGCAGATGCCCTAAACTTACATTTTTCTGAGGTGTTTACAAGTGAGCAAGTGGATAACCTGCCAGAGGTAAACACAACTACTAAGGAGGTACTGAGGGATTTGGAAATTGTAGAGGGAGAAGTGCTGCTCAGATTAAATAAGATGAAATCAAACAAATCACCAGGCCCAGATAATATTTATCCTCGTGTTCTTAAGGAGGCTAGTGAGTACATATATAAACCCTTGACACATATTTTTAGGAAGTCACTGTGCACTGGAGAGATTCCAAAGGACTGGAAAATGGCAAATATCATCCCATTATATAAAAAGGGTGACAGGGCAGATCCAAGCAACTATAGGCCAGTAAGCTTAACAAGCATCACAGGAAAATTAATGGAAGGAATTATTAAGGATAAGATTGAGCAACACATGACAAGGACAGGAGTTATTCTGAACAGTCAGCATGGGTTCAGAAGGGGAGGTCGTGTTTTACTAACATGTTGGAATTCTATGAGGAGGCAACAAAAGGATACGATCAAAGTGGAGCTTATGATATTATTTATCTGGACTTTCAGAAAGCATTTGATAAGGTGCCACATGAGAGGTTGGGCATCAAGTTAAAAGAAGTGGGAATTCAGGGTGATGTTTTTAGATGGGTGCAGAATTGGCTCAGACACAGGAAGCAGAGGGTGATGGTGCGAGGAACCTCATCAGAACTGGCGATGTTAAGAGTGGTGTTCCACAGGGGTCAGTGCTAGGGCGCTGCTATTTTTAATATATATAAATGATTTAGATAGGAATATAAGTAACAAGCTGGTTAAGTTTGCAGATGATACCAAGATAGGTGGATTAGCAGATAATTTGGAATCCGTTATATCATTACAGAAGGACTTGGATAGCATACAGGCTTGGGCAGATTTGTGGCAGATGAAATTTAATGTCAGTAAATGTAAAGTATTACACATAGGAAGTAAAAATATTAGGTTTGAATACACAATGGGCGGTCGGAAAATCGAGAGTACACCTTATGAGAAGGATTTAGGAGTCATAGTGGACTCCAAGCTATCAACTTCCAAACAGTGTTCAGAAGCCATTAAGAAGGCTAACAGAATGTTAGGTTATATAGCACGATCTGTGGAGTACAAGTCCAAGGAGGTTATGCTCAACCTTTATAATGCACTGGTGAGGCCTCATCTTGAGTACTGTGTGCAGTTTTGGTCTCCAGGCTACAAAAGGACATAGCAGCACTAGAAAAGGTCCAGAGAAGAGCGACTAGGCTGATTCCAGGTCTACAGGGGTTGAATTATGAGGAAAGATTAAAAGAGCTGAGCCTTTACAGTTTAAGCAAAAGAAGATTAAGAGGTGACATGATTGAAGTGTTTAAAATTATGAAGGGAATTAGTACAGGGGATCGAGACTTTTATTTTAAAATGAGCTCATCAAGAACACGGGACACAGTTGGAAACTTGTTAAGGGTAAATTTCGCACAAACATTAGGAAGTTTTTCTTTACACAAAGAACGATAGACACTTGGAATAAGTTACCAAGTAGTGTGGTAGACAGTAAGACGTTAGGGACTTTCAAAACTCGACTTGATGTTTTCTTGGAGGAAACAAGTGGATAGGACTGGCGAGCTTTGTTGGGCTGAATGGCCTGTTCTCGTCTAGATTGTTCTAATTCTAATATACACATATATACATACATATATATATCTACATATATACATATACATATGCATACATACATATCTACATATATACACACATAGCTATTTCGTATCAGTGCAATACGCTGCTTGTTAAAACGGATAACTCCCGCTCTTACGTGCAAGTCTGCGTGGATATTATGAACTATCGTATTTGTTCAAGTTCTATTTAAATTTTAAATAGAAGGAATTTTTATTTAGTCGACAGAAATATCTTTGGTAGGAATGGTAAAACAGACAGGAATATTATTTGTGAATAAATCAACTCAAACCTTAAACAACTTATAATATTTTGCTCTCCATAAAAATATATCCTGTCTAAATTATACAAGTTAGAAATAAAGTAAACGTTAAAAGAACAAACATTCAAATTTCTTTACTCTTATGTAATTTTATATAAAAAATAAACTTAGATTTTAAATATCCCAAAAGATTTTGCTCTGCATAAAAATATATCCTGTCAAAATTATACAAATTCAAATATGAACATGCTGCATAACAAAACCTGGAAATATAAATCAAATGTGTTCCTTTCAGCAATAACAAATCAAATCATTCAGTTGTCTTTGCTCATATGTCATTTTAGAGCTGGACGCCTGGCATCTTTTTTTGGCCACAAGTTCGTTTCTGTTTGGTGTGAGGTTCTGTGTTGTGGAGATTCTCAGGATGGATTGCAGGTGCTCATCAGTGAGGCGACTCCTGTGTGCTGTTTTGTTAGTCTTTATCACTGAGAAGAGCTTCTCACACAGATATGTGGTACCAAACATGCACAAGGTCCGAGCCGCATGTAGGCGGACTTTTTTTGTTCTTCAAAGTCACCAAAGCGCCGTGCAAACTCAGTGCGCTCAGTTTATCAGCAAAGTGCGTATTTGGGAACACCGTAGTGACGACTTGGTTTAACATTTCTTGGTAACAGGGAAAGTGGGGCAAGGTGCACTGTTGCATTTGTGTCTCCCATAAAAGCAGCTTCACTTGAAATCACTTTGTGATTGTGCACGGGTAAAAACGTCCGCTGAAGTGTCAGATTCTTATTTAATTCTTCTGCTTTCTGTATCTTCTGCATTGCATTCAGGTTACCCTGATGTTTTGTCTCATAGTGCCGTCTTAGATTAAATTCTGTAATTACAGCCACATTAGCTCCACAAATGAGACACACGGGTTCAGTAAACATATACTCAGCCTCCCATCGGTTTTTAAAGGCTCTATTTTCAGAATCAACTTTTCTCTTCACCATCGTGTGAGCTAGCTTCGCAATAACTTGCAGCATCATAAGCTAGACTTGATTAACGCGGTAAGTGTTGGGCAAGGCAGCTGAAGCGCTGCATTATGGGATCTGTAGTTTATTGTGTTACCAGAGCTTCATATACCCGGGCCATTAATAACAATAATACAGTATATAAAATTATCTCAGGCGGATATAATTACGCCGGGCGGATGTGGCTCATGCCCTTGAGTTTGACACATATGGACTAAATAGAACTTGAAAAGATATATTTTTCAAATGTGATCGCAATTCAGATAGAGTTGACGCAAGACTACAGCCTGCATGCCTCAATAAGTCATCCTCCCTCGCTCTTACTTTTTTACCGTTCATCTAATGAATACACTGAGTATGGCTTTACCAAAACAATCATTGATGGCGAATAAAGTATCCATTATTCGAGTATGTAGATCGGGATATATATACATATGTATATACCCGCGTATCGCAGCGGAGAAGTAGTGTGTTAAAAAAGCTAGAAAAAGAAAAGGGAACATTTTAAAAATAACGTAACATGACTGTCAATATACAGTATTTGTTTTGTGAGTGTTACTGAGTGTTGCTGTCATCAAGGATTTGATTATCATTATTTCTTTCAATCAGGTTCGTATTTGTAGGATGTGTTGTGTTCAAGTTACATTCCGTGTTTGTCAATCGTTGTAAAGATAACAGGTTTCATTCATCGATTCGTTTCTTACTGCATCAATAAACAGCTCGTCTTCTTCTTTATCTGAGACCTGACACACTGCATGCACGGGTTTTTTTTACACTGTCTTCCTTTAGCGGGACATTGACTTTTTCCAACGTGTGCTTTGTTTCCGCAGTAGCTGGATTTATGAATATGCTTGTATGTATCAGACGCTTCATATTTTTTGCTGCCTTTTCAATTGTGTAATTCGGTTTTGTTCAGCTCTTTGGAACTGTTGCTTTTTGTCTGTGCACTGCGTCAGTTCACGTGAGCCGCTCGGTGTACATGCATCGAAGTTTCCCAGCTGTGCTGGTGCCATCTTGTGCTATGTCCATGGCTGTATTTAATGTTACCTTAGTCCTGGCACTTAAAACTTTCTCTCGCAGTTTCGCTGAGTTTGTGTCAAACACCACCCTGACCATCTCATCTTCCTCTCCATAAGCACAGTCCTTCACCCGTGAATATTTAGTGGGAGTTTGCTATTGGCTGGCCGCTGACGGACGGCCTTATATGGGCAGGCACTAAATTACAAACGCCAGCGGCAGCCTGTCTATGAACTTAATTTAAAGTGTAGATTTACATCGTGCTTTGTTTCCGAAGTAGCAGAACTCATGAATATGGTTGTATATGTCACTCGCTCGCTTCTTATTGTTTCGCTGCCTTCTCAATTATATAATGCATGTTTTCTTCAGCGCTTTTTGGAGGTCTTTCTGGTTTTCTATGTACTGCGTGATTGCGTGGGAGGCGTGATGATGTCACACGAAACTCCGCCCCCACGGCGTTCAAGCTCATCTCCATTACAGTAAATGGAGAAAAACAGCTTCCAGTTATGACCATTACGCGTAGAAGTTCAAAATGAAACCTGCCCAACTTTTGTAAGGAAGCTGTAAGGAATGAACCTGCCAAATTTCAGCCTTCCACCCACACGGGAAGTTGGAGAATTAGTGATGAGTCAGTGAGTGAGTGAGTGAGTGAGTGAGTGAGTGAGTGAGGGGCTTTGCCTTTTATTAGTATAGATAGACAATGCATTTTTAAAGATTGTAAGAAAATTTATTAAAATGCATGGGTCAATCTAAGAGATGGTTTCACACATAAAACGTCTGTTGCTCACGATCAGCCCCTTATCCGCTGATGTTTGTACCTCACGTTCTCTTCAATCTCAGAGTGCCTCCACCCCTTGAAAGCAGAACATCAGAAACTTATTATCTTTGAGCTCTCTCTCAAACATACATGGCGTATTGCTCAATCCTCCCAATGCGGGCAGAGAAAGATGGACTGCATAAAAAACTCTTTTATGCTTACAACACCCTAACCTTTTCTGCATACAAGTCTGTTGGTGTTCTTTCCAAAAGGTAAGCAATTTTGCTTTTTTCTTCTGCAATGGACACAACGGAAAAAATACTTTGTGCTTGTTGGTAAATGTAGATTATTAAAATAGGTGTTGTTAACAGTTGTGCTTCTTCAAACGTTTGAAATGATTATCTTTATAAATCCATTTTCAAATGAGATAGTTCCAGCGATTCGTCCAAATACGAGCAGTGTCCAAGGCGCTTTCACCCAGAGGTGAGATTTTTTTTTTTTTTTAAATGAAAGACTGCTCTTAATTATATCGTTCCAAGTTTATAAATTAAGTATTCTTCTTATTTCAGAGGGTTTCAGTTTCTGGTCTGTTAATTGCTCGAAAAGTGAGTTAATTCTATTACTTTTTAAATCACAGATTTTCTTTATAAGTACATACAATCCTACTACTTTATATTTTAATTGTAGAAAAATCGGAGACCAAACTTTTTCTTCTTTACATCCAACTAGAACACAATTGAAGGACCTAATCTCTAGCACAGATTTGTGCTTTGAGACTAAAAATCCTATCTCGTATAAAAAATATAAAGTCTCCCCAGAGCCCCGTAAGTACTACTTTCACCTGAGGGTTTAGTGGTGTAAAAATAGGGCATTGTGGGTTGCTTTTCAAGAGTGGTCAGTCTTCCGAAGGTTCCAGAAAACCTCTGGAATTGGCACAAAGACCCTTGGACAGCCTATTAATGAGCATCTCTTTCACACAGCCTGGTAAGTTGTTATTTGTTTGAGGGCGATGATGATCGTTAGCTTTAAAGAGAACTTAGTTTTGTTTTGTTTCTTCTGAACCACCATTGCCAGGATTACTGATGCAAATACTTCAGGATTTACCACAGTTTGCATCATCACCAGGCTTTCTTACCTAAATTGTATGCAAATCCAAAATAATTGACTCCAGAGCTAAGGCTGTGGAGCTGAAGGCTGAAACTGATTTTCAAAGTGCTTTACTGCCCTTTTACCTCTTTCTCCAGATTCACGTGAAAAGGTTATTTTATTGTATGCTATTTTAGACAACTTGGCAAGCAATATGAGTTGCAAAGGTAATGTTACAGAAGGTAAAAGCAGGAAAAGGTGTTTAAGTAAGGTCTTAGACATTGGGAGCAGTTCTGAAAATGTCAGATTATTGCATGATACGGTGAATGAACTTAGTTACTCTATTCAACCACCAAAAATATCTACTCCTCCTCCACAATATTTTAATGAATCAAAATATATTAATTGGCAAAATCAAAATATGATCTAAATGAGTAATATGATAGCTACTACGAGAGTTCCTTCTCCAGTTAACACTCCCATTGGCTTTCACCAGCTTGACTTCCTTTTAGAAACCCTGTGCACAGTTGCCACCCCGGATGAAATGTTAACATTAAACAATTTGTTAGAAGGGGATTGGCGAAAATGTAAATGTTCAAATGGGGCATGACTTAACAAACACCACTTTGAGCTACATTATTTGTATGAAAATATGCTATTTAAATAACTGTTATTGTTGTTGTTATTAGTTCTGCCAATGTTCAGCCTTTTGTTCCAATCCATTTAGAATGCGGTCTCGTCTCAGATTATGGTTCCCTCAGTTTCAGCTAGCCCCTCGGCCACTTCCTTTTCAGTCATACCATTTGTACCCTCTACTTCTGCCTCCACGTTTGCTTCAGTCACTGCATCCCAAGCCACTGTTTCATCTCCACCCATGACAGTTGTAGCTATCCCCTCTCCTTCAGTCAATGCATCTTTAGCCACTGTTTCATCTCCACTCATGCCTGTTGTAGCTATCCCCTCTATCTCCTCTGCTTCTGTCACTGCATCCTCAGCCACTGTTTTTTGTCCAGTTATGACTGGCAGTTCTGTTATGTCTGTTTCAGCCACCCCCTCAACCACCTCTACTTTAGGTGTACCAGTTGCGTCAGGTCCCTCTGCTTTGGCAGGTTATACTGTCACTTCTTTAGTGTTGACAATCAGAACATTGTTTGTCAATTTGACAGGCCATCGTTTAATAATACAGAAATAAGACACCTCTCAAATTTTCTTATGAGGATGTGTTCAATAGTATTCATGAGACACTGCAAGGAATTATGGATAGTTTTTCTGCTACTTTAAATTCAAATGATGTTATTTAGTTAGAATTGCATGCTGATTCCTTGCCTATAAGTGATTTTATACAGATGACTGGAGCTAATCAGAATTTCTTCAACAAATAGAGAATCTTCTTCAGAGTCACATAAGTGTATTAGCAGATGCGTCTCTGATGCTGGTAATACATATTGTTTGGTCACCCAGCAGTCGGGTTGATGACGCTCACAAGGTATCCACTCTACTCAATCACAAAATAGTCAGAAAGAAAACAAAGCATTTAATTATTTCTTGTAATTACGGGAATCAGCTCTCTTTTGCCTTTTGTCTGCTCTCCCTAATAGAAGCCCAGAACAGACAAAATACACAGTTAAGCATGCATGAAGTATACAGCCTTCAGAGCAGGGCTAGATTATTTGAGCATGAAAAAGTGTCCTTTGCAGATGTTCATAAATTTGAAAACTTACTAGATATTAAAACTGTCATCTGGTACAAATACCCAAGAAAATACATTTTTTTTTAAAGTTCTCATGGTAGAAACCCTAAAGTATTTTTTATATTTTTGTATGATAACCATTATTACAGTATTTTTAATTTAAAGGATTTTCTGGGTATAAAGTACATGTGTACATGTGACTACTGTTACACATGCTACCATTGAAACCTTAGCCATCGCTGTGAAGGACACTGCAACGTCTGTTTTTTCCCCGATTGCAGGCCGATCCCAAAAGAGATTATCAAATGTGTTGATTGCAACCGTTAATGCCGGTCCCAATTATGTTTTATACAACACACAGTCCCTAAATTTAACAACAAGACCAACAACATTAAAACGGCGTACAACATTACAAAAATGAATGAATGCAGCCTCAAAACCCTATAAATATCGCCTTAAGAAATGGCATGTTTGTAAATCAAAAATTGAAAATGATGCAGCAATGCTATATAGAAACCTTAAAGCCTTGGGAGCTGTGTGAAATATATGTGTTTTATGATTTTGAAAGCCGGCAAGAAATGGGTGTACACATTCCGAATTATATATACTGTAAGTTTTTGCATGGGAAATCTTGGTTATCTGTGGGTGAAGACTGTGTAACCCAGTTCTTTGTCAGATACTGTCAGCCCAAGTATCAAGGCTTTACCTTCATAGCCCACAATTCAAAAGTTTACGATGGGTATTTTTGAATGAAGTATTTGATTGAAAATGGAGTGAACCCTCACATTACAACTTAAGGAAATAAGTTGATGTGTTTCATAGAGTCGGGTTATCAGTTATATAGATTCATTTTTTTTACCAATGAAGTTGAGTGTCATGCCTAAAGCCATGGGGTTTGAAGCTGAAAAGGGGTATTTCCCCCATTTCTTCAATACGTCTGAAAACCAGAATCATATCGGGCCCTGTCCTGAGCCTGAATGCTACGGTGTACAGAGCATGATAATGAAAGAAAAAGAATTTTTACCGGGTATGAGAGTGTCAAACATGGTGTTTTTAAATTTAAAGAGGAGATCACTTTTTATTGTAAAAATGATTTGGTGATTCTTAGAACTGCCTGCATCAAATTTAGAGATGAGGCCATCAAAATTGGCAATATTGACCTGTTTCAATATATGACTCTAGTCTCTCTGTGTATGGCCATGTACAGGCAAAACTGCATGCCGCCAAAATCTAACGGTATAATTCCTTCTGACCTTTACATTGGCAGTCAGAAAAACTATTCAAATGCCTCTATTCAATGACTATTTTATCTCTGTGAAATAAAAAAAGTTGAACATTTCGCACACAGTAAACCTTGGGGAGGTAAAGAAGGGCTCCTTTTTACTTGACAGCTATGCAATAGTTAAAGATGTTCTGACCACCTTTGAATTTTCTAACTGTTTTTACCATGACTGTCCAGAATGCTATGATTTAAACAGTACCCATCCCTTAACCGGTCTGACTTGTGCAATTACATCAAAAGTTTATGCGTAAATTGAAAATACTTCGGACCAAATTTAACCTCAGTGTTCATGTGATATGGAAGCATAATTGGGTGACAATGAAAAAATATGACCTCAGGCTATAAGCTTTCTTAAAACATTGCATTTTCCCTCAACATATAAAACCACAAGATTCTTTGTTCATCGGCCGTACCAACCACATAAACCTTTACCACAAGGCCAGGAACTGTGAGCAGATTCACTATTACAATTTTAATAGTTTGTACTCGTTTGTTAATAAAACAAAAATGTACCCGACTGCCGATCCCACCACCATTTTTCAGCAATTTGGGGATCTCGGACAGTCCTTTGGCTTAATTAAAGCCACCATCCAGCCAACACATGGTCTCAATTTTCCAGTTTATTCCTCTCCGATTTTGCAGGAAATTAATGTTCAACCTCTGTTGCACCTGCGCAGAATCAGAAGGTTATAAAGTATCAAAAGTACATGAAATTTGGCAATACACCGAACATACTTCTGAACTGTTCTCAGACTATATCAAGCTTTATCTTAAGGATAAACAGGAGGTATCAGGTTATACTACCTAGTGTATGGATGAAGCTTCCTGAGATCGGTATATTATTGAATATTATCAGAAGGAAGGTATACAAATGGATCGCAATAACATCGCAGTAAATCCTGCTAAGAGACAGATTTCTAAGTTGTTTTTCAATTCTCTTTGGGGTATATTTTGGCAGAAGCCTCTCTGTCTCACTACTAGCTTAGTCAAGGATGGAGAGGAATTCTTGCAATATATTTTCTCCAAACTGTACAATGTTTCTTATTTAGAATTTATTGGCGATGAAATTGCTTAAATACAGTGGAAGTATGCGGATACAAAGTACACCCTACCTGGTACCGTTACATCATTATTGTTGCTTTCACAACTGCCTATGCCCAGTTAGAGTTGTACGAGCTACTGGACCGATTGGGGGTGCTGTACTACAACGCTGACTCGGTTATTTTTACTTCTCAACCTGGCCAGTACAATCCTCTTCTAGGTGACTATTTAGGAGAGCTCACCAGTAAGTTAAATCCTGGTGATTAATATTACCAAATTTGTTTCAGGAGGTCCAAAGACGTACGAAGATGTATGACGGTAAAAGGCATTACCATTAATCATGAAACAGATTAACTTGTAAACCTCGAGTCATTAAAACCAAACTAATTTTTTGATGCTTCACGAAGCTCCTCAAGAATTATTGGTTCATTATATTCATATCCATAGAAATAAAAAAAGGCTTCACTTTAGAAAACAGGCCACTCAGAAAGAAATTCAGAGTATTGTGTAACAAGAGAGTTCTCCTAAAAGACTACACTACGACCGCTGTATGGATACTGAAAGAGATTTTGATGTTTAACTTCAACACTCCTTTGCTAAAATTATCTCAGGACCTGTTTCAGTAAATCCTATTATGTCAAAAAATTACTGGAACATTCCAATCATGTTGTGTCTCATCCTTTTCAAAATATAATTTGGTTTTATAGCATGTACACCATGAAAAAATAAAAGAAGCTGTTCTGGTTCAAAGTTGCATATTTTGTCACGTCAGCCAGAAAAAGGAGAAACCTATAGCCTCTCAAGGCCTTACTCCGCTGCTCGTCATTGCCGAAAATATCTTCTGACAATTTACTTAAAGCTTTGTCCGAAATAGCCTGTAATACCTTAAAAGGCAATATACTGTAACTCTTTTACCCAAGCAGTTTAAACAACTTAAGAAGCATAAAACATTTGTTAGAAAAATAAGTGACAGAAAACCTTTTAGGGGGTCTTTTAAGTGTCGCCGTACCCTTCATCTCCAGTTGATTAGCATCTATAGTATAAACATGGAATACGCTCAGAAAGTGTATTTGGTACCCCATCATCAAATGTCTGTTTTTCAACAAAAGAGCTCTAAGATAAATGATCTCTTGAGTGCCACTGAAACTGAACTGGACAAGGAAATGAGAAACATCCTACAACGCTGTGGTATAGAGGCTGATGAGAAGGTGTTATTTTGAAGTGTTATTTTGCAGAGATATGTCACATTAGCTGCGGTGGGCTGAGACCCTGCCTGGGGTTTGTTTCCTGCCTTGCGCCCTGTGTTGGCTGGGAATGGCTCCGGCAGACTTCTGTGACCCTGTAGTTAGGATATAGCGGGATGGACAATGGATGGATGGATGTTACATTAGTTAAAAAGGCTGATAAAGAAACTAACAGTCTGACACCCATGTTACTAAAAGAAGAAAATGTCGAGGGGGAAGTTAGAACAGTGAACGTGTCTGAGAACCGGGTTTCGCAAGAGGTTTTAAGAAGCACTCCTGCAAAAACAAAGAAAAATGTTGAATTTGTTTTACATAAAATGTCTATCAACCCCAATATTGTATTTTGGAATAACCATGGAGAGCTGTTGTTGGAAGGTAAACCTTTGGTCGGATCCAATATGCTGGATTTAGAACGTAATCTGATAGTCTCTCATACGATACCGGAGCATAAGAAGCTGGGTGGTGGAAGGAAATTGTAAATTGGTTGGTTTGAACATTCAATTTTCAGTTGTACCTATTGATAAAATGAGAGAACTACTTGAAAGTTTTAAGCTGCCCGCTACCCCCCTCTCTGCTCATCATCCTGAAATTAGTCCCTACCAATGGATACCGAGAAAAAAAGTATGGAATGGATTGATTATTAATTTGTAAAAAATGTTTGTTTAATAAAATTAATTGTATGTCATTACAGAGAATTGTTATCCTTTAACCGTCTATTGAAATATTTATAGGTCTCTGCTCTTTGCATGCAAGGGGACAGATAAAAACATCCTGCTAAACAAAGCCAGGAGTGAACAAATTTAGATACCATAGAATTATTATTGTTTACATCATCAGAATACTTTTTTATTACAGAGGCGTATGGAAGTCCCTTTCCTCACTGTTGCAGAAAGAAGAGGCAATATTGGCCGCATATTTCTGAGAACCAACTTTGAAGATGCCTGTTGTTGTACAGGGTGAGTCAGAACTCACCACTAGGTGGAGTGACAGGTGGCGTTAGGTTTGCGAAGTCTTAGCAATTTTTTATTTTCTTTTTAGTTGAAGCCATGGAGCCATGGACGATAGAACAGCGTGTTTTTGCGTATGACTGTTTTGTCAAGAACAACCAATCTATTACCGCAGTTCAGCGTGAGTTTCGTTGCCATTTCAATATCCACAGAAATAAAGCTGTTCCTGCTCATAACACTATCCTACATTGGGTTAAAGCATTTCGTACATGAGGTACACTAATGAACAAAAGACCGCTGGGGGCTACATGAACGGTACGTACTCCTGAAATTGTGGAAAGCGTACGACTAGCCCTGCTGCGCAGTTCAAGTCGATCTGCTGGGAAGCATTCTTCTCAACTTGGCCTCATTAATAGTTCCGTAAGGCGTATTTTGTATTTAGACCTGCTTTTCCATTCCTACAAATTGTCAAATGCTATTTCAATATGAACTCAAATCTTTCAATAAATTTCTTTGTAAGAAAAAATTAACAATTGTTGAGATTTTGTAAAAAAACATTCGTCATTCTGTAAATGACTTGCTTACAGTTTTTGTTTAAGAAATGGTAATTTGGAAAGTAAATAAAGTCAGGAGTATTTCCATAAGGAATCAAAAAACTCTTCATTTCCACCTTCAGTGAGGTAAGTCTCCAGCCAGTGTTCTCCAGGTTGGGTTTGAGTATTCACTACGAATGTGGCTGGTAGTTGATCACATGCCAGCACCCCATGGAAATATCTTTCACTATAGGGATCCTGGGACAGCAATTCTGTTAATTGTTTTGTATTCACGGTGTTTATTAGTTGTCATACAGCACATTATGTCTCTGGTTGATTTTGATGATGTTGTTAAAGACTGCGTATACTACTAGAATGACAGTCTTTGGGAGTGGCATGCGGAAGGGTGATTCAAATCTCATGTTTCCAGTTTTAACAAAGGAAAAATGATCACCGCATTCTTTATCGGGGTTAGATGAAAAGCAAAAAGAGTATATCCTTGCGAGAACTCTGAATGAATGATAGATAGAGCTTGATCCTTCAAATGTTTTTGAGTGGCCAACACCAGTGTACAGTATTCTCTGGCACTGTTGCTGTTTGCAAAGTCTGGTTGAAAAGGTTTGACAGGAATCTGTTCTCTGTCCAAGTATAGAGCCAGGAACTCTACATTGTTATGTTTAAAATTGAGCGGATTCCTTTTATAAGAACCTGAAAAAGGTTCATTATCCACAATGTCAATCACCACATACTTTTGTAACTGAACCAGAAACAGGTTTTCTTGGTTGCATACTCGGATACCCGCTGGCATGTTAAATACTTTCATATTCAGCCATTCTGCAGGATATTTAGCATTGTCTGACATAAGAGCATGAGCATGCCCTAATTTCACAGCCGGTGAAACTTTTTAACAAACAGGGAGGCTGCTGTTATGTTTACTTTGTAACGTTCGGCTTCACCAGACATTAAGCAGAATTCATCTTTGTTCCAAACCATTTTAATTTTCACGTCCAGGCCGTTCAATATTAATTTTTCCTGAAAAAAAGAGATCAAAATGAATGTGCCCCAAAAGTTCAACAGTATGGCTCCCGGCTGTATAGGTGCTTCTTTTATTAAAACCAGTGTTTTCTCCATCAGTATCTGTCTCTTCCAATCTGTTAAGTGTATCTTTGTAAAAAAAAGTCTGGTAGCAAACTGAGAATGAAGAGTCTCCTGACTGTAATTTAGCAGGCCTTTTAAGACTGCTCTGTAAGGAAAACAATTTAAACTTGGCAATATTAGCCGGTCCCCCAGAGTAACAGCAACTTGCAAAAACAAACTGGCTATAGGGTAGATGACAAATCCGATCTTTGCAGCTGCCGCTATATTAGTTCCATCAGCATCCACTATTTTGCACCTTAGGTGTAAAAGAGTATTATTCAAGTCAAGGTAATCCTCCCCATTTCCAGCTATGAGAAATTATAGTGGTGCAACTTCAGAGAGGGCTGAGAGAGGCTGAACTTCAATGTATATACTTTTATCTACACTTGTTTGAATGCAAAAGACGGTAAACAGGTCTAGTTCAGATTTGACACAATCTCCTGACATTCTGTGTACGAAAGCCATGTTCTCTTAAAAAATGTCTCTCTTCTTTTTGCTCGCTTTAGTCTTGTTCTTCTTCTGATGACATTTAGAAAGTGCTGTCGTTTTGCAGTTTGTCCTTCTCATCATCATCAATCCTACGCCCTCCTACTTTTCTTGCCCGCCACCAGCCACACTTGATATCACCCCAGTGAACACAACTTTTATAATATTTTTGCAGCAGATTTGATATTTGGTTTTGCTATGTCAAAACCTTTTTTCAGGAGAGTGTGAACGTTACCCGGGCACAGACAGGCAGACATGTTGTTTTTCCACCACCACACGTTTATTTACAATATTTACACAGTTTTTAAGTGTCACACAAACTCCACAAAGTACTGGCCACACAACACCTTTCTTCAGGCCGCCTCCACACTCTCTTCTGCTTCGTCCTGCTTCCACCCCACTCCAGCCTCGAATGAAGGGAGGCGGCCCCTTTTATCCACACCCGGATGTGCTCCGGGTGCTCCCCGGCAATCATCCGCCAACACGCCCCAGTGTGGCAGAAGTGCCGGCTGTACTCCCGGAAGCACTCCAGGTGTCCTTGCTTCTCTTCCCCCAGCATTTCCTGGTGTGGCGGAAGTGCTGAGGTCCAGGGCTCCAAAGGCATCGGGGTGCCCCCTGGCGCTGACCATGGGCCCCTACAGGGTTGGGCTTCCAAGCCCTCTACCTGTGGCCCCCAAAGCAACCAGGGTGGCAGCCCCCACGTGATCCCAGGTGGGTGCACGCCCTCTTCCGGTCCTTCATGGCATCCCGGCCAGGTCGTCGCCCCTGGCATCCCTGACAAGAGATAAAGCTCTTCTAAACAACCCCCAAAATATGTCTGTAATACCACCGCCATACATTACAGGGGATCCAGAGAATCCTGGTAAGCTGCTACTCACTTGAGTCTGGTAATATCAGATCCTGGTAAGACCTCATTGTTTCAGTCGTGCATACAATGCCTGACAGGTCTGAAATGTAACTTCACTACAACCTTACCAAACTGAAATGGCACATTTTTGTTCTGGTCCATCTTTATTTCAATAGTCACTGTATCAAAATGATACTTGCTGACTGGTGCATAATGAGGTTTGCCGTATGTGAGATAGTGGTAATTTTATTCTCTTGATCATTTATATGAACGCATCTCAAAAGGGGGATGTAACTGTCTCTGACTCTCTGATGAGAAACTGTGGAAGAATAATTTTAGTGTAACATAACATTCATCTTAAAGAAGTAACATAAAGGGTTAATAAATGTCAGAAACCTGTTCAGGCACACCAGGAAACCAGCTAAAGGTCAAGTAAACAACAAAATGTGCACAGAAATATAAGAACTGGATTAGGAAAAATACTGAGATGGTCAAGTAAATAATGTACAAGATGAATGGTTAATGTAATATACAAAATGCACTGAAGGATCACTAAGCGATGACTAAGAAATCAGCAGATAGATAGATAGATAGATACTTTATTAATCCCAAGAGGAAATTCACATAATCCAACAGATGTCCTATAAACAATGAGAATGGACAGTTGTTATATGCACAATAATTTCAAGGGTGGTAGGTCATCTCAAAAGGTATAAGAAGAACCAGAATATAATTTAATAGACTTTTATTTTATATAAATCATTTGAGTGTAAACCAATGAACCAACCAGAGTAAAATGTATGCATTGATTGACACTGTATGTAAAATTAAACTGTTTATAAAATGAACCACTATTCTTTGTTCTGCTGACCATTCTGACCACACTGTCACAGACTGCTTTTGAAGAATACTCCCTCCAAGGCATTTTGCTGAGGAGTAACTAAAAGATACAATGAACAGCCTTTCTCCTGCCTGATTACTGAATTGTCCTGTTAGAGGACATTTCTTTCTTTAATAAGATGTTAAATTTCGACCACAAAACCATATCGCTATTCATGTACAAAGTGTAAAAGGCAGCTCTGATGTCGGTGGGGAAAGGGGCTCGGTAAGTTAGCCCCCGAGTCTGATTAGGATAAGCTCCAAATATTTGACCCAGCTGACCTTTTAAGTGTATAGTTTCATCGTTTTCACCAGGGATCACGTAGACTCGTCTTCTTTCCACAACATTATTACTGAATTTCACAATGATAGTCCCCACAACAACGTCTGTCATAGTGGGTATGCTTAAGGCTGTCAAGTTCATAAAAGACCATAGGTCGTGAATACCTTCATAATATCCACAAGAAATATAGCAATACTTTTTTATCCCCAGAGCTGAAATGTAGAATGCATTATTCGATTTGTCAAAAGTATTCCATGTATGTGGATATTGTATTTCTGCTAGACTAGATTTTAGTGTGTGGTTAAATCTCTCCACCACAGATGCTTTAACTTGTTCCCTGTGGTGAAATGTTTTATTCCATTCTTCTTTAGCAGCTTTTGAAAATCTTGGTTGAAAAACTCTTTCCCGTTATCAGTCTGGAGCTTCTTTGGAGTTCTACCGCCACTCAGAATGTCTTGGAAAGCTCTTGCCACTTCTTTGCCTATTTTGTTCTTTAGGGGCCATACCTACACATACTTAGAAAGTACATCGATGCAGGTCAACAAATATTTATAACCCCTGTTATGCTCAGACACATATGTCATGTTCGCTAAATCCATCTGCCATTGCGAGTCTATATCGCATACATAAACCTATTTCTCTAAAAATGTATTCAGGTTTATGAATTGTATAAGAATACTGACCAGATAACCAATCCGACACCTGATGGTCATTACTTTTCTGACCCAAAACCTCAAGAGCTCTTTTCAAAGTGTCTTTTCCCCCAAAGTTGCCAAGATTTGCTAGGTTATAATAAACTTTTTCCATGTAACTCTCCATCATCAAAGGTGAAAGAAAAAATTTGCTATTTTAATAATCAATGGTTTATTATTGTTAACTTTCTAAAACAATATTAAAATTCAGAGATGCTTTACCAGTCATTTCAAAAACATAATATTACAACTAAGCAGCATGATTAAAATTTGTTATATCACAGGAACATTCAGTTCAGACGCTTCATCTGCTTTTTCCATGTTATTCCCCATAAAACCCCAAAGATACATCAGACATATCAGGTTCAGAGAAATGCCGTTTTCAGAAGGCATTGGCTATATCGCTTATTACTGAGTAAGAGTTATCGTCCAATGTATGTACAATAGCCTCATTGATAGAATGTTAATTTTTCAAGTCATCAACAGCATTTTGTACAAACATATGAATCTTTTGATAAGGCAGAAAGATATTAAAGCAACCCAGAGTCTTTATGACCAGGCTCCTGAGCCACGGTTTGTGGCCAGTACCTCTTGAAAGCGTCGCACCCGATAAATAAAGTCAGGCTCAAACAGACTTGTATGCTGTGTTTGGCTGGGGTGCTCTAATAAACTGTCCTGACAAGTACTTTTTAGGTCCTGATCAATTACATATGTCCAGCAGAGCAGCAATCAAACTATTAATCAGTTTCAGAGCCTTTCAATATGTTTTACCCATGGCTCCATCCGTTTGATCAAGGTCCATACCTGCATAACCACCCTTCACGGGTGAGATTTTCCAAGTGGCCAGAGCTTCTACTAGTTTTGTCCATGGCCTCTTCTTTGCCTGAAGAGGCCATCTCCTCTTCCCTGTTAAGTTCCCCGGAACATCATAATCAGGCACAAGGATGTCAGATTCTACACAGTTCTCCAGGAGACTGTCCGACCAATACATATGATCAGGGGCAGGTAACTGAGGATCTGGACAATAGATCTGGTCGGTTGAAAGCATCAGAAGGTCTGGCCAAGATGGCTGGTCTGGAGGTGAGTTGCATCAGAGAAGAGTCACCAGAGCTGGGATGGCTATTGGCAGGCCAAAACATGTACTTGGCAGCAGCGATCTGATCAGGAGCATATCCAGAGAGTTGCTGGAGGTTGCCTGGCCAAAATACATCACCAGTGGTCATCATTTGGTCTGGTGCAAAGTAATCGGAGCTGGGTTGGAGATTAACATTGTCTGGTCTGGAACAGGGTAGTCGGAGTTGGTTTGGGGGTTACCCGACTGAAACAAGTAGTTAGCAGCCACTGTTTGTTCAGTATTATCATAGACCAGTTCCTTGGAACTCATCAAGGTGTGGAGGACTTCTGACTCCTCTGAATCCAAGAGATCCAGGAGATGACCGGACCAGCTATCAAAGGTTTCTAGGAGTTCAGCTCCGTTAGTGTAGTTGGTTGAAGACATCTCAGGGTCACTTTAGGACAATGTAATCTCTGAAAAAAGGCAGCTGTATTTACTGTATTTCCATTTACTAAGAGCCGGGTGTTCCCAGTTTGCTTCCTTCTCCTCCGATCTTGAACTACTCAATATGCAAATCTCCTCCCCTGAAAACACTGGTTCCAGTTTTCTTTTAATTCTTTTCATCTGGTCAGACAGTTTTCCTTTATGAATAGCCTCATCAATATTCAGAATAAGAGATTTCAAAAAAGTCCAGTATTTTATAGAAAAGTGAATTTCAGCCACTCATTCCTTTATCTCTTTTTCTTGATAGTCTTAAACCTTTTCGTGGCTATTCTCTTTATATTAGGGAAGGATAAGCACTTTCTTGGAAATTACCACTGTGATGCGTCCCAAGCATTTTTTTTTTACTTCTACTTGTCTCAATTATAATCGAACCAAGCTGAACCAAACATCCTGGAAACCGAGCTTGTTTTCATTTTCTTAGGCACAGCATTTTTCTCTTTCTGTCTTGGGAGAGTGCAGTGACACCCCCCTCCCCTGACCATATATTAGAGGCCATTAGATGAGATGAAGGCTCACCTCCTGGATGGGGAAATCAATAACGGTGCATGATAAGGATTTGGTTTATGAATCCTCTCCCCTTAAAAAAAGGGTTTTAGAGATCATCAGTTATGACAGATGTCTACCGCCACAGGGGTAGGGCAAAATTTAATAAATTGTATTTCATAAAAATCATATTTTGGGGCAGGGCTTAAGGTCATCAGTCACCCCTTTGACAGTTTCTGATTGATATTACTGCTGTGCTTTAACATACTGTGTCAAAATGCAGCCAATGAGTACATCTAAAATATCCTGCTACTACACTTTGCTATTTGTAAAGTTTACCCAGTTATTATTTAGGTACTTAAAGTTCTCCATGACAAGATGTGAAAACTGAATTATACAGTACTTAGGTCAAAACACAACAACAGTCAGGATAATGTTCTTTGATTTTTCCATTGCCTTCTTGATGCCCCCACAGTCTCCTGGATCATATACTACCTGACCAATAGACAGCAGTTTGTGAAGCTAGGGGACTGTGTGTCAGAAATGGTGGTGTGTAATGCTGGACCACCTCAGGGAACTGTCCTTTCTCCCTTTATGTTCACCCTCTGCAGAACAGACTTTCAGCACAATACCAGCACTTGCTGACTACAGAAATTTTGAGATGACTCATCCATCGTAGGCTGCATTAATAATGGAGTTGAGTCAGAGTATAGGAAAGTCATGGAGGACTTTATCTTGTGGTGCAGAAACAACAAAATGCAAACTCAACATCTGCAAGACAAAAGAGCTGGTGGTGGACTTCTGGCATGCTAAGAAGCCTCTGAGACCAGTCAACATTCAGGGGGAGGATACAGAAGAGGTGCATAGCTACAAGTACATTAGGGTTCACATAAAAACATAGTGGATTTGTCTGACAACAGACTGACACTGTACAAGAAGGGCCAGAGCAGACTGTAATTGCTAAGGAGACTCAGGTCTTTTAAAGTATGCAGCAAAATGTTGGAAATGTTCTATTATTCCATAGTTTGCTTTTACTTTCCATAAAATAATATACAATATTTAAATTGCTTGGACATCCTAAATAACATGGCTAAAATGATGTTTCTGGTCATGTAGCCTCATGGACATGGCAAATATTTAACATCAAAGTGAGAAGACAAACAAAATTGTCTTGCCCATAAAAAAACAGAAATTCAATATGTTAGCCACCGAGTAAACAAACACACAAAATCCCAACAATAGACAGCTTTCCTTAAAGCTGTCCTTTAGTATTTTCAGTAAAACCTTTTTGATCTCATTTACCTTCTAATTAACGTAATAAATTATTTACATAGTCACCCAACTAAAAGATCTGATATTAATTCAAGGTCAAATTATGGTCTATGTATGATGGTTGCAATTACTGTTTGCAGTTGATTTTGAAATTGTAACAAAAAGTCATTTCACAGATAATTTTAAAATAGGTTACTATTAATTATTTGAAAAATAATAATTCTTTGCATTTATATAGCGCTTTTCTTACCACTCAAAGTGCTCAGCACTTGCAGGTTAAGGGCCTTGTTCAAGGGCCCAACAGAGCAGAATCCCTTTTGGCATTTACGGGATTTGCCAGTGCAGATCTCTAGCCTCAGAGCCACCACTATTGACATATATCAAACAAAAATAAATATAGTATAGATAAAAACATGCAATTTATGCTCTCAAATATGAAGTCTGTATGGTACTCTTTATAGTCTGCCAAGCAGTTTTTTGGCATATTTTATTAAAGATGCCCCTCTCCTCTATTTAGGATGGTAACCATCTTTATTAAAAGGTTCCCTTTATATACTTAGACTTATCTTTTTCATATGCAGTGTGAACCTAAACCAAAATTAGCTAAGTCATAGATCAGAACTATCTCAATTGGACAAGTTGTGGCCAAAAACCTCCAAAGAGTTAAAGTCAGCTCATCCTGGTGTCAAGTAATACAAAGTGAAAAGGGGCAATCTGTTGTAAAATGCAACCTTACCCTGACAGAGTTTTTGTTTTTGTACATTTACAGAAAAGATTTTGGAGAAGAATATAACAGAAGTATACCATTCTTAAAATTGCCACAATGTACTTTAACATTAGTATTAAATTAAGACCAAGCAGGCCAATTAAGATGTCATAGATATACTTAAAATAATTCTATTGATTTTTGGAAAAAAACTCGAAATGTCAACTTTAACCTCCAAATTTCCACTTTAATCACGTAGTTTATTTTGTCATTAAAGTAGAACATCATAAACTTCATCATAAAATCTTTTGATTTACTTGTTTCTTAAATCCCATCATAACTTAAGTAGCATGTTAAATGCTTCATATTCTATGTACTATGTATATGTGTGAATCACTACTTGCTTCTTATTAAATGGGCATTCTCTTACGCCGACAGGACACATAATACATTACATTCATGATATTACATCTCTCTCAACAATTTAAATACAAAAACGTATGCTTGATATTATTTTCATGATGAAATGAATTAAAGCATGTATTAAACATAAGGCTACAGTGGTGCAGGGGTAGTCCAGAGATTGTTCCTGCCTCCCGCAAGAGGCTTGCTGTGTCGTGCATGACATTCGAAGAAATTCCTGTCCTTCCTTTTCGTTCTCCAAGTAACCAATCGCCACGCAATCAGCTCTTTAATAAAAGTCAAGTCATCTGTAAGCTTAGAACGCCGATTCTTCAAAACCTTAAATATCTTCACAGCAATTATTCCATCCATCTATCCATCCAGGGTTGCGCCAGTCTCGGCAAGCATACAGCGTGAGGCAGGAACAATCACTGAACGGGGCGCCAGTTCATCGCTACTGCTGTTCACTGTGTCCACACATTAATAACAATATACTTTATTTAAATGAAGTTAAAAATGTATCTGTTGTGGTCCCCGGCCGGGGCTGGAGCCCTGCCAGGACGCCTGGGAGGACCAGAGGAGGGCTCGTGCCTCCTCCAGACAGAGAGGGGGCTTCTGTCCTGGTTATGCTGGAGGCCTTGTGTAGAGGGCTTGGAAACCCATCCCTGTAGGGACCCGTGGCCACCGGCAGGCGGCGCCCCAGTGCCTGATTATCCCGGGAGCCCGGCCCGGGGAAGACGACAGGGGACACCCGGACGGCTTCCGGGTGCGCAGCCGGCACTTCCGCCACACGGGGGTGTGTCCGCAGGAGATTGCCGGGAAGCAGCTGGAGCCCATCCGGGTTCCTATAAAAGGGGCCGCCTCCCTCCAGTCATGAGTGGATGTCGGGTGGAAAAGGACAGAGGACGGGAGGCGGTCGAGAGAGGCACAGTGACTGAAAGTGTGGCCTGGACTTTGGGGAATCGGTGCAAGAGGCACTGGGGTTTGTGTGCACGTTCTAATTGTAAATAATTGTGTAAATAAATAGTGTGTGGTGGAACTTACGATGTCCGTCTGCCTGTGTCCGGGTCCCAGTCCACACTGTATAATGTAATATATATACTTTACTGCATTTCATCTTAAAAATGATATCAAGAACTCCACAAAGATAGCGCCTGGAAATCTAAATCAACTTAGAAGCCAGTCGTCATCATATGTAAATATGTGCTCTCTTCTTGTTATTATATGGTACAATGAGATTCAATATGCAAATCCTCCATAAACTTTTTTCCTATAAAATGGTAAAATAACAACAACAACAATCATAATAATAATAATACGATAAAAAAACAAAAAATATACAATATGAATGCATAAGTGGCTCAGGTTGTGCAATATCACAACTGTAATTGCAAGTTTACAGTGAGGTAATTGTACTTAAAAGTACAAACCGTTCTACCGGGAGCACTTGATGGACTGATTGAGTGCGTTTAGAGCTCTTGGGATGAAATTGTCTCTGAACTGTGTGGTTCGGGCAGGAAAGGCTCTGAAGTGTTTGCTGAGTGGGAAAGTTCAAAAAGACTGTGGGCATGGCTGAGGCAGCGTGTGCTAGAAACTGTACCTCAATTATTTTCTCTGCTGTTGACACAATCTGCCATAGAGCTTTATGATCAGCTACTGTATAGCTGTGATTCCCCACTCAGATACAATGGATTAAAATACTGGTGCACTGACAGTGACAACACTAAAGCAGCTATGGTATTTGGAATAGTTTGGCCATTCCATGCATCATTATATTGTTACAGGTTGATTACAATCAGATGCCTTAAACTAAAAAGAAGGATATGCAGTTAAAGTCAGTGTATTTGATAAAGCCGTATCAGGGATTTGATTCAAATAAATGGAAACCACACAGAAACAGTTGCACTGCTTTGATGCTGGATGCCATCAGTTTGCAAAACTGAGCCGAAAACGTGCGTACACAATGGTTTGACCTGGCGTAAGAATGCCCGTGGCTTTACGTCAATTTTAGTTTTTATACATCGCAATGTGCGCGTGGAAATGGGTGTATGCAACATTTTTGTGCATACGCACCGTTTATACATGAGGCCCCAGGTTCAGCAAACCTTAAAGCCTGAGACAGCTGCATGCTGACCATATCTGAACTATATTTATTTTATTTTATTTAGTATTATTGCATCTTCATTGACATCATTTGGTTTAGTAATTTGTGTGCAATGCAGAAACAATATTGTATTGTTTGTGTACCACAATAGCATATAATATTTTAACATGCATTCCAAAAAAATGGGTTTCTGACACTGGGCAGTACGTTTTGCTCCAGAATGTCTTGATATTCTTGAAATTTCATAACGTAGCTGAGCCTCCTCCATGTTTCACAGAAGATATGGTGTATGCTGTTCTTTTCTTTGAAAACTTCATTTTCTTATCTGTGGACATAAAGCTGATGTGACTTGCCAAAAAGTTCCAGTTTTGTCTCATCTGCCCAAAGGACATTCTCCAAGTGGTATTGAATTACACTTTTTTATGGTTTTCTTTCAATTTTTTTTTTTAAATTTTCAAAGTTTTTCTGTGCCTTCCTCTATTGAACCTACTGTCACTGAAAAAGCAATGGATGGTGCAATCAGATGGTACATAGATCTTGACTTTGGAGTTCAGTTTGTATCTCTTTGAAAGTTGTCCTTCACTTTTTGTCTACCATTCTCACTATATTTCTGCCCATTCTGGGGTCAATTTACCTCTTGCAGCTGCATTCAGGGAGGTTGGCTACAGTCACATGGACCTTAATCTTATTAATAATATTTGCAGCTGTTGTCACAGTAACATCAAGCTGCTTTGAGGTGGTCTTATAGCCTTTACCTTTGACATGGTTGTATATAGTTTTGTTTCTGATCTACTCAGACAACTCTTTCCTTTGCATTCTCTGGTCCATATTTGCAGTGTGGGACATACAATGGTACCAAACAGCAAAGTGACTACCTTTCTCCATTCAAATAGGCTGAATGATTGATTGCACGATTGGAGACAAGTGTGATACTAATTAAAGAAAATGGCTAGTTTAAAAAATTACTCCAATCCAATTATTTATGATCTTTTCTAAGGATACCAATAAACACTCTATTCATATCTTCAAGATGAAGATATTTTGGATAGTTTTGCAATGTTTATTTTTAGAATCAAAGATAACATCTAAACCAATGGTGATTCCATCTGTGTTAAAGTGAGACAGAATGTTGTCAGCATCATTCTCTTTAAAAACTATTCCTGTGTTTTCTGTATTCAGAATAATTCTCATCCATCCACACCTTTAAGTAACCGACACAGTTAATTAAGGATAGCATCAAAGAAATGTCATTTGTATAAAAGAAAGATATAGTTGGAAATGATCTACAAAGGAGTGAAAATGAATGTTACACTTAAAAAAAATGATACTTTAAATTAACATAATTCAATTACATGTAAAATTTCCACGTAATTGAATTGAGCCGTTTCAAAAAAATGAACATGATCATAAAGATGATGTAATCTAGTTAATATAAGGCCATCCATATTTGTTACTTAAATCCCAAACAATTAAACTGACTTGATTATATTTAGTGTAGTTTAAATTTTATTGATCAAACTCAAATAAAATTATTTCACTTAAACCAATGCTACATGTTAATTTAACATATTTAATTTTTGATAATTTTACACTTTCTAGGGCAGCACGGTGGTGCAGTGTTAGCGCTGCTGCCTGCAGTTAAGAGACCCGGGTTCGCTTCCCGGGTCCTCCCTGCGTGGAGCTTTCATGATATCCCCGTGTCTGCATGGGTTTCCTCTGGGTTCTCCGGTTTCCTCCCATAGTCCAAAGACATGCAAGTTAGGTGGATTGGTGATCCTAAATTCCAGGTCTCACTGTCATTGCCCACGTGAGCATTGAAGTCTCCCAGCAAAACGAGGGAATCCCCAGAAGGTATGCCCTCTAGCAACCCCTCCAGAGACTCCAAAAAGGGTGGATACTCCAAACTGCTGTTCGGCGCATACGCACAAACAACAGTCAGGACCCTTCCCCACCCGGCGGAGGGAGGCCACCCTCTCGTCCACCGGGGTAAACCCCATTGCACAGGCTCCGAGTCGGGGGGCAATAAGTATGCCCACACCTGCTCGGCGCCTCTCACCGGGGGCAACTCCAGAGTGGTAGAGAGTCCAGCCCCTCTCAAGGAGATTGGTTTCAGAGTTCAAGCTGTGCGTCGAGGTGAGTCCGACTATATCTAGCCGGAACCTCTCGACCTCGCGCACTAGCTCAGGCTCCTTCCCCTTCAGAGAGGTGACATTTCACGTCCCAAGAGCCAGTTTCTGTAGCCGAGGATCAGACCGCCAAGGTCCCCGCCTTCGGCCACCACCCAACTCACACTGCACCCAACCTCCTTGACCCCTCCCATAGGTGGTGAGCCCATGGGGAGGAGGACCCACGTTACCTCTTCGGGCTGTGCCCGGCCGAGCCCCATGGGTGCAGGCCCGCCACCAGGCGCCGCCATCGAGCCCCACCTCCAGGCCTGGCTCCAAAGGGGGGCCCCGGTGACCCGCGTCCGGGCAAGGGAAAACGTCGTCCACAGTTTTTATTTTTCATTGGAGGTTTATTGAACCGCTCTTTGTCTCATCCCTCACCTAGGACCAGTTTGCCTTGGGTGACCCTACCAGGGGCATAAAGCCCCGGACAACATAGCTCCTAGGATCATTGGGACACGCAAACCCCTCCACCACGATAAGGTGACCCTTCGGGTGGGGGGAAGGGTCCTGACTGTTGTTTGTGCGTATGCGCCGAACAGCAGTTTGGAGTATCCACCCTTTTTGGAGTCTCTGGAGGGGTTGCTAGAGGGCATACCTTCTGGGGATTCCCTCGTTTTGCTGGGAGACTTCAATGCTCACGTGGGCAATGACAGTGAGACCTGGAAGGGCGTGATTGGGAGGAATGTGTTCCAACTATAGAGGGATCACACTTCTCAGCCTCCCTGGAAAAGTCTATTCGGGGGTTCTGGAGAGGAGGGTCCGTCGGATAGTCGAACCTCGGATTCAGGAGGAACAGTGTGGTTTTCGTCCTGGTCGTGGAACAGTGGACCAGCTCTTCACCCTTAGCAGAGTCCTGGAGGGTGCATGGGAGTTTGCTCGACCGGTCTACATGTGTTTTGTGGACTTGGAAAAGGCATTCGACCGTGTCCCTCGGGGAATCCTGTGGGGGGTGCTCCGGGAGTATGGGGTACTGGACCCCCTGATAAGAGCTGTTCGGTCTCTGTACAACCGGTGTCAGAGCTTGGTCCGCATTGCCGCAGTAAGTCGAGCCCGTTTCCAGTGAGAGTTGGACTCCGCCAGGGCTGCCCTTTGTCACCAATTCTGTTCATAACTTTTATGGACAGAATTTCTAGGCGCAGCCAGGGTGTTGAAGGGGTCCAGTTTGGTGGACTCAGGATTGGGTCACTGCTTTTTGCAGATGATGTTGTCCTGTTTGCTTCATCAGGCCGTGATCTTCAGCTCTCTCTGGATCGGTTCGCAGCTGAGTGTGAAGTGGCTGGGATGAGAATCAGCACCTCCAAATCCGAGCATGGTCCTCAGCCGGAAAAGGGTGGAGTGCCCTCTCAGGGTTGGGGAGAGATCCTGCCCCAAGTGGAGGAGTTCAAGTATCTGGGGTCTTGTTTACGAGTGAGGGAAGAATGGAGCGTGAGATCGACAGGCGGATCGGTGCGGCATCCGTAGTGATGCGGGCTCTGCATCGGTCTGTCGTGGTGAAAAAGGAGCTGAGCCGTAAGGCAAAGCTCTCAATTTACCAGTCGATCTACACTCCTACCCTCACCTATGGTCATGAGCTATGGGTAGTGACCAAAAGAACAAGATCGCGAATACAAGCGGCTGAAATGAGTTTCCTCCGCAGGGTGTCTGGGCTTTCCCTTAAAGATAGGGTGAGAAGCTCAGTCATCCGGGAGGGGCTCAGAGTAGAGCCGCTGCTCCTCCGCATCGAGAGGAGTCAGATGAGGTGGCTCGGGCATCTGATCAGGATGCCTCCTGGACGCCTCCCTGGTGAGGTGTTCCGGCACGTCCAACCGGGAGGAGGCCCCGGGGAAGACCCAGGACACGCTGGAGGGACTATGTCTCCCGGCTGGCCTGGGAACGCCTTGGGATTCTCCCGGAAGAGCTGGAAGAAGTGGCCGGGGAGAGGGAAGTCTGGGCCTCTCTGCTTAAGCTGCTGCCCCAGCGACCCGACCTCGGATAAGCGGAAGAGGATGGATGGATGGATGGTGATCCTAAATTGTCCCAAGTATGTGTACTTTGTGTGTGGGTGTGTGTGCCGTGCGGTGGGCTTGCGCCCTGCCCGGGGTTTGATTCCTGCCTTGCGCCCTGTGTTGGCTGGGATTGGCTCCAGCAGACCCCCGTGATCCTGTAGTTAGGATATAGTGGGTTGGATAATGGATGGATGGATACACTTTCTAATTATGTGACAAATTTCCATCCAATTATATCATGTCACTCCAACTAAATAAAATTAATTGACCCTGTTCTACCCAAAAAGTAGACACACTCACAAGAATAACTCAAGCACTTTATTATAATAATTTTCATTTAATTTGGAAAATTAAAGTGCCACAAGCTTATCAGTTGCTCATCTGCTATTTTCTCCCCTTATTACTGTATATCAGAAATATGCAAATTAAATAAATATATTAAATATGTAAACATAAATATATTAAAAAAAAAGATTTAGGGGCTAAGGCTGAAACACCACTCAATTACATATTCAGATTAAACAGTTATACTGTACATAAATAACACAGTTTTATTGAACAGAGTGTGTTTTTACTATCAGTTTGATGAACAATGTTTGAAAACGTACAAGAATTTATAAATATCTGCTTAAACAGATGTCAATATTTTTTTGCATAAATCACTACTTATCGTGTACTCAGTAACAACTTTACTTATGGTTTAGTTTCGGAATAACATCTACAATTCCTTTATAAAGTGTAATAAATGTAGAAACAGACAGAAGCTAACATTTTGATTGTTTAAGCAGTAAATACAAGTTCAGTACAATCTGTAAATAATCTCAATGAATGTTTGCTTTTCAATATGTTACATTTGTTTATACAAAGTTCAATCACATAAATTCTTACAAGCATTTTAAGCTTTCAGTATGTCTAATAATCAGGCCAGTAAAATAAACATATTTTCTACCAGGGAAAAACATCAATTCGAAAATGGCCTTCAATGGTCAGAGGTAAAAAGTTGCACAATAAAAATACTTTTGAAGGAAAGCAAAAAAACTTGTTTATCCATTTCTAATTTGGAAAAAATAGAATACAAAAGAAAATATCTTCATTGCGTGTATGATGATCACTGAAGCATTTTAATTTTAAGTGCTTGCACTTTTGGAGAAAGCTTTGACCCATCCATGCTCATTATTACCTTCTGAATAAATGTAAACTTTAAATCATGAGGGTAGCTAAGGTTGAGTGCATAGATCAGGCCAAACAATGTGACAAAAGCACAGATAATATTCTTTAGTTCACTGAGAACCTCAACACCCTCAAGTACAACACCTACATCCTCTGCCTCCTCGGTAGTGTCTGCACCTTCTCTTCTTATTACTTACTGTATATTCCCCAACTGTTTGTTCAAGCTCCCTCTCAGCATCATTTGGGCTGCAATTCTGAGAACACAGAAACACAAGGAAAAATAAGAGTATTAATCATATGTATGAATTATAGCCTTTACTTTAATAACCTTCAAGTTTACTCTTGGGAAACCAATGTGTCTACTGGTTTTCATTTAAACCATTCCTAACTTTAAATGGACTCTGTAACATAAATAAGAATTCTGGTTTTGACAAGTTTGTAGCTTTTTTAAGGGTGTGTGTGTGTTTTCAATCCTTATACAAAGTATTAGAAATTAGCTTTGTTGAATGTTTATATGCTGTGGTCTATGGCCGGCTTTTCATCCCAGCCAATACCCCCAGGCTGCCAGATGGAGCTCTCCCTTCAGCATGGAGGTGCCCCAGATACCATCAGGGAATCATGGACATGGTGTTTTACTCTACAGCCCTGCTGGATACCACAGGGGCCAACAGAGGACGCTGCAGGGAGGCCCAGAGAGTCGTTTGTGCCCTATAACCCGGAAGTGCGTCTTAGTCACAGTGACAGGAGAGATGATGTACTTCTGGGGTGAAGAAAAGGACTTTTTTATCTGACCCGGAAGTGATAGGAGATCACATGGACTGGGGATTGGAAACACTTTCCAGGTCAGGGACTATAAAAGGACGATGGGAAATTCCAGACGTCGAGCTGAGCTGGGTGGAAGGGTGGCGAGTTTATTATTGATTAGTGATTGTATTTAATGAGTATTGTGAAGAGGAGGGTGCTTTGTGCACTGTCGAAGAATAAAAAGTGTTAACCTCGCCCCGGACACAGACAGGCAGACATGTTAAAGTCACCCACAAACACAGGTTTATTCTTCATCTCTTTTACAATTCTGCTCACCAACCCCCTCAGTCCAGGCCACTCTAATGCCTTCTCTTTTCTTCTTCTCTTTTTCTCTCTCTCTCTTTCTTTCTCTCTCTTTTCTTTTGACCGCCTCCTTCCTCCTCTAGACGTTGCCACTCTTCCACCCGACTCTTGTCAATGACTGGAGAGGCGGCCCCTTTTATAGGAACCCGGATGGGCTCCAGCTGCTTCCCGCCAATCTCCCGCGGACACACCCATGTGTGGCGGAAGTGCCGGCTGCGCACCTGGAAGCCATCCGGGTGTCCCCTGTCGTCTTCCCTCCGGCACTTCATGGTGTGGCGGAAGTGCCGGGCTCCTGGGATATGCCGGCATCGGGGCGCCGCCTGGCGGTGGCCACGGGTCCCTACAGGGCTGAGCTTTCAAGCCCTGTACCTGAGGCTCCCAGCATAACCAGGACGGATGCCCCCTCTCGGTCTGGAGGAGGCACAAGCCCTCCTCTGGTCCTCGGAGCCCGGCCGGGGACCACAGTGCCCCACCGCTAGCGAAGACACGTGGATCCTTGTGACACTCCCCGAAAGGGCAGCACTTCCCCAGAGAGGGTCCTACTATGTCCCCAGGGTCCAACACGGCACCCTGGGACATCTGGGTTCGGCCACCCCCTCCGACGCAAACGCGCCCCTCTGGTCTGCGCCGCTCTCGCCCCCGCCGTCCCCACCAGTTGGGTCACCTTTGGCCTCCCGGCAGGGAGCCCTCCAGCGGAGCGGCCCGTTTCAGGAGGGCAGGTCCTAAACGACGTTGGCTCCAGCGCTCGTCGGGGCTTCGGACCTGTGAAAAAAGAAAAAGGAGGGCCAGAAGCACTGCCAGGACACTCACCCGAGCGTCCTGTCGGCCTCTGTACCGGCAGTGCTCCTGCCCCCCTCCGACAGCCCCCGACTTGCCTGCTTGAGTCCTCCGCCGCAGGTTCCATGCCCGTCCTCTCGCCGTCCGCGGGACCGCTCTTGCAGGAGGCTCACGCAGCCGCCCAGGGGATTCTTCAACTGTCCGCAGAAGACGACCTTTCTTATTGGGGAAATCGGCACTCACCCCTCGATTCCCCCTTTTATTCTGGGACGCTATGACGGCTTGAGTCTGCCTATGGGAAAGGTACAGACCCTGTCCGGTTTGCGTCCCTATAGAGCGACAGGAGACTGTTGCAGGCTTGGGGCGTAGGGCTCTAGGACCCAGGGCACTCGTCAGCCCGTGTCCTGCTACCCCTCTCGCTGTCACTCCCCTCCCCTTGCATACAGAATTCACCGTCGCCTGCAGTATCGGACAGCCCCCTACTTGGTACCGTTCATTCGGATCACGGCCGAGTTCGGTGGGCTTTCCTTTATGCTGTACAGAGTCGATTCTACTTACCGTCTCCACGGAACCAGTCCGTCCAAAGATTCCAGCGTCGCGCCATTCTGACGTCACTGACGCGCCCGCCGTCTCCTTCAGACTTAGCAGTTCAGCCTGGATGGCACCTAGCACCTGCAGCATTGACAAGCACAGAAAGTCAGTCGACGATTGACCTACCTGCTTGTCAGTCTTCGCCGCCTGCTTTCTGTGAGGCTTCTCCAGCCCAATCGGGTCTCTCCTTGGCACGAGATGGACGTTCCTTGGTCCCGCCTCTATACAATCATTGGCGGGCACACAAGACACCCCGTCCAATCCCGTGCCTGTCTCAGGGAAGAACTTCCGGTCCGCGGCCATCTTGGCTCCTCTCCTCCTGGTGCGACACCATTCCGGCTCTTCGCATTGCAGCGTCTTCTCCATGGCGGATCCCTTTGCCGTTGTTGCGACCACAAAGTGCTGCGGATCGGCGTGCGATTGCCCTCCGTATGGACCCGGGCAGCCCCTGCCTGCTAAACACCAGTCTCGATGTGCCCTCCCGGCAAGCAGGGACCTTACGTCCCGGATCCCTTCTGAGCGAGGCACCCGCCCCGGCATGGACTTCACATACGCCACGCCGTCCCGGACGTCTTCATTGGGCGCACCCACACAGGAGACCGCTGTACCCCTGCAACGCCCATTGAAGTTTTGCCGCACCAGGTAGGCATCCGACCGCATTCTGGTGGCGATCTGGGGAATTTCATGCCTTTCTGGGGCCGTGAACACTTCGCACCCTCGAAACCTGTGCGGGGTTGCCTGCTGCTCCGGGCCGTTCACAAATTTTTTGTTTTGGGGTCCCCATCTTGGCACAGATAGAGGGCCCCACGTTGGGCGCCACTGTGAACCTCGCCCCGGACACAGACAGGCAGACACATTAATGTCACCCACAAACACAGGTTTATTCTTCATCTCTTTTACAATTCTGCTCACCAACCCCCTCAGTCAAGGCCACTCCAATGCCTTCTCTTTTCTTCTTCTCTTTTTCTCTCTCTCTCTCTTTCTCTCTCTTTTCTTCTGACCGCCTCCTTCCTCCTCAAGACGTTGCCACTCTTCCACCCGACTCTTGTCAATGACTGGAGAGAGGCGGCCCCTTTTATAGGAACCCGAATGGGCTCCAGCTGCTTCCCGGCAATCTCCCGCGGACACACCCCCGTGTGGCGGAAGTGCCGGCTGCGCACCTGGAAGCCGTCCGGGTGTCCCCTGTCGTCTTCCCCCCGGCACTTCCTGGTGTGGCGGAAGTGCGGGCTCCTGGGATAATCAGGCATCGGGGCGCCGCCTGCCGGTGGCCACGGGTCCCTGCAGGGCTGGGCTTCCAAGCCCTGTACCCGAGGCTCCCAGCATAACCAGGACGGACGCCCCTCTCGGTCTGGAGGAGGCACAAGAGCCTCCTCTGGTCCTCGGAGCCCGGCCGGGGACCACAAAAGTCAACTTATTGGACTTTTACCTGGTGTCTGGAGTTTGATCTGAGGGTTCAAAGGACACAATGTCACAATGCCAATCATCTCTTTAGCCCTACAATTGTACACACTTTTTAACATGCACTTCAAGCAGTAAATGCTTCAGTGTCATGTAGATGCCATTGAAATAGATGCTGTATGGTTTGTGATCTTTGTGCTCCAATCTTTATGAGTCAGTATCTACATAATCAAGCCTGAAAAGCCTACCAAAAAAATAAAGCTTCAAGTTTTTAAAGCTACTGCAATAAATTCAAGTTCTTCTAAATTTCTATTAATAAGCCTACTATGTCTTTGACTACAGAAGAAGAGCAGAAGGAAAAAAATTAACACAGCAGACGGACATGAATTATCAAATGAGTTGGGATGTAAAGTTAGGATGTGGCGGGTTGGATAATGACTGACTGACTGTAAACATACAGACTCCGCTTTAATGTTCAATAGGTGCTTTTTCTCTTATTTTATAATTGATAACTTCTTTCTATTGCTTATCAAGTACTCCTTCACATTTCCGATATCTTCATTAAGATAGACTTTTCAAAACACACTGTCTTCTTATATCAATGTTGTCACTCTATAGGAAAATAAAACATATTGACTATTAACTTATAGTGTATGAATATATTGATAAAACAATAGAATTCTCAAATTACAAGGACAATCGCACCAAGTTTGTCAAAAAACATATCTATTTAACAAATCAGATAGCCAAGAAACTCATCACACACACAATACATATTGTATGTGTGAACTGTAAGAAGCACTTGTCCTTGAATCACTAAAATTATCTAGGCTTTCCTCTTTGCTTTACATAGTAAGTTGAGAATTCACACACCTGCTAAGGAAAAATTGCAATTACAGCACATAAACAACAAAAATGTTTTCTAAGTGTGGTGGGTTGCCAAGGTCCGGATAACGCGTCCTCCTGAAGGAGGATGTCCCTCGCAGGGATCGACGCTCCGCCCCAGTTGTCGTCGCTAAGGGGGGGTGGGAACTGTGGTGGGTTGCTGGCATTTTACTCCTGCCCTCAACCCCAGGCCGCCAGGAAGAGCTCTCCCGAGAGCAAATACGGGCCCCGAATTCCAGCAGGGCCTCATGGACTATGTAATTTTTATACACAGCCCTTTGGGATACCTTGGGGGCCACTGGGAGTCGCTGTCGGGAAGCCAATGGACTCATTTGTGCACCATGACCTGGAAGTTCGTCACAGGAAGAGCGACGGGCTTCCAGGGTGAAGAAAAGTACTGTTTACCCTGACCCAGAAGGAATAAGGACTTGTGGAACTGTTGGGCAGAAACACTTCGGGTCAGGAGGAATAAAAGGACTCTGGGAACTCCCAGACAACGAGCTGAGCTGGGTGGTAGGAGGGCAACGTGTCTGGGAGTAGAGGATTGTGATTATTATTGATTATTGTGATTTATGAATATAGTGGAGTGGAGGGTGCTTGGTGCACATTATTATAATAAATATAATTATTGTGGCAATTTTACCAGGTGTTTTGCGTGGTAACTGAGGGTTCAAGGGAGCGCTAGTACCCCCTACTGCGACACTAGCGTAGCCGGCAGGATTCTCTGGCCGTCTGTTGGCAGAGGACCTGAATTTATTAAAAGTATTGTGTCCGCAGACGACCCTAAGAAGGTCCCGCTCGAACGGCCAAAGGCAGAAACGCTACCCTCTACAGAGAGCGCTGCAATAAGAGGCCTCCTGCAACATCGATACACCATGGGGAAGAAATCTGGGAGGAAGAATGAGGATTGCCCAAGGAAAATGGCCCTAGATGACGGTGCGACTATGTGGACCTACCTGACAGGAAGCGAGGAAGACCGGATAATGATTGAAGCCGAAAGGGCCTGTGCGTTACGGCAGCAGGAAGACCGCCAGACATCGGACATGCCGGACTGCCTAAATGGACTGGGAAAACGTCCTGTAAATAGAGAGGTATGTGCCGGAAAAACTGTCGATACGCCGGGAAATTATTATTCATATTTTACAGGAGCCGGTCTCTTCGTTTCTGACGACGAGTCGGAGATGTACTTCCCACCTAGGCAAGATGGCCGCGATGACTAGCCCATCTAGGAATCGAAAACGGGGGATCCCATTCGACGAAGAGAGTCATGTGACCTATCCCGGAGCAGGCCGGGAACACTCAAAGGACTACAGTTGATCATATGACCATGAGGGCTGCCTTCCAATCGCCGAAAGTCGGCACGTGATTTCCCCAGACGGATTATGGGAAGGAGAAGGTCGACAGCAGTACGGAGGTGAGGTCAGCGTTCCCTCGATGGAGTCAAGCTCCCTGAAGGGGAAGGGGGAGGCAGGCGAAGCAGCGCCAGCTGTAATTAAAAGTAATGAGGGACGGGACGTGACTGAACGATCCTCCAATAAAATAGAAAAGGCGGATCGCAGTCGGCCAGTAGCGCCACCCCGGCCCTCTAAAAGAAACTCCAAATCCCAAGAGCATTTGCAAGACCCAGCAGAACACGTGCCCGGAGAGGACGTGCTTATTGGCTCCTGGCCGGCAAGTATGGAGAAAGTGGAAGCAAAATTACCTACGGTCGAATTAAATGACATAATAGAATTGCGGGATCTCGAGAAATTGCTCGAGCCCGTATATGCTTTATTACAGACTTTAATAAAACTTAAAAAACAAGTGGAAGAGTTGGGAGCGACGGCCGAAGCACCGCTGGAGAAAATATGGGATTATCTACAGCGTTTTGGTCGGGAGGCTCCAGTGATGATTGATGCGGGAATACAGGTTAGTCCGTCCTGTATCGTACAAAATAAAGGGACACAGTGCTAACTGGCACCGCGGTTAAGAAGTAGCAGGTGTCAAAGCACAGTGTGCCCGACAAGAGAGTGGGGCGTGATGACAGTAGGGGCGGGGGAAGCATCAATCATACCAGTACAGCTGAACAGTGCTGTTACACGGAGCGATGCGGCTCTGATGACACCGCCTCCTAAAAAACACAAATCAACGGGCTTACAGACAACAAAGGGTCTCTCTCTTTCTGGTAGAGAGTCCACAGCTGTATCCAAGCCCCAGAGTAAACAGGAGATCCCCAAAGTAAAGCATGGGTCTCCTGACAAGATGGGAAAACCAGTTGAGAACTGTGAGGCAGCCGTAAAACCCTCCTTAGCGGGGGAAAGGGCGGAGCTGACCGAATTCCCGAGATGTTTCAGGTCCCGGGAAGAGAGACAACCAGGAGGACGTCGGCGGTGCTGCAACTGTCGGCAACCGGGACACGTGTGGCGAGATTGTTCCCAGAGGACAGGGGAGCGGTGGGATAGAAGATACACTGTTCCCCCAAGGTTCGCTGGGAGGTTTAAACAACGCAGCCAACGTCTCCTCCTGGAGGAGGATGTCCCTCGCAGGGATCGACGCTCCGCCCCAGTTGTCATCGCTAAGGGAGGGGGGGGAACTGTGGTGGGTTGCTGGCATTTTACTCCTGTCCTCAACCCCAGGCCGCCAGGAGGACCTCTCCCGAGAGCATATACGGGCCCCGAATTCCAGCAGGGCCTCATGAACTATGTAGTTTTTATACACAGCCCTTTGAGATACCTTGGGGGCCACTGGGAGTCGCTGTCAGGAAGCCAATGGACTCATTTGTGCACCATGACCCGGAAGTTCGTCACAGGAAGAGCGACGGGCTTCCGGGGTGAAGAAAAGTACTGTTTACCCTGACCCGGAAGGAATAAGGACTTGTGGAACTGTTGGGCAGAAACACTTCCGGGTCAGCAGGAATAAAAGGACTCTAGGAACTCCCAGACAACGAGCTGAGCTGGGTGGTAGGAGGGCAACATGTCTGGGAGTGGAGGATTGTGATTATTATTGATTATTGTGATTTATGAATATAGTGGAGTGGAGGGTGCTTGGTGCACATTATTATAATAAATATAATTATTGTGGCAATTTTACCAGGTGTTTTGCGTGGTACCTGAGGGTTCTAGGGAGCGCTAGTACCCCCTACTGCGACATAAGATAACTTACAACTCTAAATACAATAGCTACTATTCACTAAACGTTCAACAATCTATTTCCTTATAAAAGAGAATTATAAAACCATTCAACAATCCTTCTCTACAAGACAACTACTCAAGCAGATTATTGGCCTTTACAGCTATATTGACTTCCAAAAACTTAAGACTCTAGTTTATGGATTCTGATAATATTTTAATTGATAATATAAAAATATGGGATGCTTGGTAACATTTTATTGCATGTCTTTAAGCAACAAAAGGGCCACAATCCATAGATGATTTTCAGACCTTTGTCTTCCAGAAAAGAAAACAGAACAAACAAGAAATGTTTCAAAAGGGATAGTAATGTACAGCACCTTTGCTGCTACGGCCATTATGTTTCTTATCTTCCTTCCAGCAATACCTCCTTTGCTGCTGAACACCTTAATGAGCTTATCAGAATACAGATCTAGTTATGCCATAAACTTTGACTGCAGCTGTATAGTGCTAATTCTTTTAAACTCTGTGTTAATCTGAAAATACAAAGCATAGAGCAATCAAAATGCTGTTTGTAAAATCTTGCAAAATTTCAAATACTTTACAAAATAAGATCTTGTAACAATGGATACCAGTCCTATAACAAAAGTAGGAGTGAGCAAGTCTAAAGAATTGTGTATGTTTGTACAAAAAAAGGATCACAATTTTACACATAATTTAAATAAAAAATATAAAAGTATTATATATATATATATATATATATAAACACACACATACATATATATACATACATACATAAATATATATATAGTAAAAGGAATAGACTTGACACCCTTAAAAATGTTTGTGGCAGCCACCCATATATTATTCCTGGCTGCAAAAGGTTTTTTAGATAGCATGGAGATGTTTATTTATTTATAAAGCAAATTAAAAACAACATCAAGGCTGACCAAAGTGCTGTACAATAAAAACTCAACATATCAGACACACAAAACAAAGGGTAAATGAAACTGAAACACATAAACACATAAGAACTGAAGAGATTCTTAATGAAAAGTATACAGTTAGATGTTCTCAGTACGGAGTCCAAAACAGAACTGTCGAGGGATTGTAAAGATGGCAGTATTAAGGGACCAGACAGGACGTGACATAAGGGAACCGGAAGATTGGGTGCAGGAAGTGATATTCTTCTGAACCAGAAGTGACGTCAACTGCTCTAAATCAGACAGGTTTTCCCATGGCTGGTCTGTAGAGATAACAGGAGAAGGTTTAGTGCCCCCCGCCACACCATGGCCTGGCGTGGTCCATACAACGTCTTCCTAGTTCCACATGTGTGACAATATAAATATATATATAAATATATATATATATATTTTGTGTCGAGCTGGTGGGGGTGGTACCTAGCCAGGACGCCTGGAAAGACTGGAAGAGGGATTACGCCTCCTTCGGACCACGAGGGGATTGACTGTCCTAGTGGGTATGGGGACCACGGGAAAGGAGCATGGAAGCTCAACCCTATAGGGGCCCGTGGTCACCTGAATGCCTGGAGAACCCTGGTCCTCAACACTTCTGCCATACCGGGAAGCGCTGGGGGGACAAAGATCAGGGACACCCGGAGTGCTTCCGGGTGCACAGCCGGCACTTCCGCAACACCAGGGAGTGCTGGCAGAAGTTCATTAGGAGGCACCTGGAGCACGTCTGGGTGAAGATAAAAGGGGCCGCCTCCCTCCATTCAATGGCTGTAGTCGGGTGGAAGAGGAAAGAGCTTGGAGGAGAGGAGTGGAGGCGGTCACAAAGAGAGGTATTGTGAAGGGACTGGACTGTGGGTGATTGGTACGGGAGTACTGGGAAGTGTGCACTGTAAATAATATGAATAACCGTGTGCTTGGGTGCAAACCAGCGGTGTCTGCCTGTCTGTGTCCGGGCTGCTTGTGTATATATATATATATATATATATATATATATATATATATATATATATATATATATATATATATATATATATATATATATATATATATACAAACACACTTTAAAATGTTACTGTACATCAAAAAACTACTTTACTTACTTCATTCACTTGGAACAGAGCAGGCCATTGGTTCTTGAATTCTGCAATTATTAGCTTGTCTCAAACACCCTCTTGCCTTCTGTTTGAGAAAGTAAGCTCCATTTTTTGCCTCACTACATTGTCATTTTTCTTTTTGTTAAACTTCCAATAGAAGTGCTACCCTTTCTTTTTCTAAGCTTTCTTTGGTTTCACCATTTAGAAAATCTGGACAGTAGTTTACTTCTGCCCTCCTTGGTTTTTTAATATGTAGTGCAGGTCTATTCTGGTCTTGTGATTTGTGTTTCAGGAAGTTGACACAGACCTCAGGGCACCCAAGTTTGCAAAGCTTTGTACAATAATTGGCCATTTATTAACATATATTTTAAGCTCAGCTTCCAACCTTCATAGCCAGTGTGTGAGCCTTGCTCCCTCAATCATGGATTGGTTTGAACCAATGCTGTAGCCACTTTGCTAATCTGCATATCACTTGGGTATGCAAAATACCTTATCATTTCTTCAGCAAGCCTGTAAAGAATATCCAATTTAAGCTTTGGATTAGGAATTAAATATGTTCCATCTGCTTTGAAATTTGCATTAGCTCTTTCAAGCTGTAACTCTGCATCATATGAAAAACTAGGTATGACAATGGCATTTGGCCAAGAACTAGATCTTGATTCGGGAGATGACAACAAAATAGTGTCATTAGTATCACAAGAAGAAACTGATACAGAATCATCTGATATTCTTTGTGATGGTGAAGAGCCTGCAGACTCACTTGTTAAGAATATCACTTTTAAAGTGCTTTTATCTTCAATTTCATGTACTGATGTCAAGTTAATGTATGCATTGTTGAAGTCCACATCCATGTACTGGGGTCTACATTTTTTTTCAGTCCAAAATGTAAGGTCATCTCGAACATCAGACCTTCCAATGAATCTGGAATCCCAGACTTAAGAATCAGCTTTCTGGAGTCATTTCTCCAAGGACGATTCTTAGAGTCAGTGCCATTTTTAACTATTCTGGAATAAGGAGACAAATTAAGTTTCAGGATTTATTAAAAATCTAAATTTCAATTAATAGAAGGGTTTAATACAAGTGACTTTAAAAAAAATATATAATTTACACATTTACAGTATATTGCAACAACCTTAGATTACTATATGTCGCTTCAAGGTTACTATTCGGATCCCTCCAACAATGTAGTTAAGTGGATAAGGATCAGTCAATTCTTCAAGCTCTCTTGTAGGTGACATGGTTAACTAAAAGGCTCTAAAATGCTCTTTATACCATGCACACAACAGTTTCACTATAAAAGCTAACCTGTTCTGAACAAAGCAAATTAGGAGAACTTCTGCAAATTCTGGTAATCCACCAGGGGATTCATAAGCAACTAGCATGCCTTTTCTATAGCTGATCCCATTACAGGACACACATTTAGCAAGATGAACCTGAGACACATCTGGGTACTTTTGCTTGAGAGTTTGTATCACATCATTGTTTAATATATGAACAGGAACTGTAAAGATATTGGTGACCTCCAAAATGGAATTCTTGAAAGGGTTTAAATGCAAATTATAAGCAACCAAGAACTGATGTTTACTCGATAATGAAAGTGTTATATTCTTAAAACTATTTTGTATTTTGAACAACCTGTTTAAAGAAGCTGTGTTTAGCCTCAAACTGCATTGTCCATAAATTTACTAAAGGCCCAGAGAATCTAATTAGCTGAGGATAATGTTCCAAATAATGGTGTTTTGGCAGGAGTTATATGTTAGGGAATAGTTCAAGGTACCTCTGTCTATGTTCAGAAACTTTACTTTCCAGGTATGCTTTAGTCTAATTTGTATGAACAGGGGCAACAACAAGTTCGACAATATCTTTAAGGTCTAAAAGAACCTGCCAAGCTAATTCATTTTCAGGAACTAGGTGTGCTACCATAAATCTGAGTAAGTTCCTATTTTCATGTGCATTTCCACCTATAGATTTCTTTCCAATACAAAATCAACAAATACATTCCCCTGAGAAGATTTCAATAAGGCCAGCAATACCATGGGCACCTAGACTGTGCTGTTACACACTGGACTGTTCCTTTTACAAGTTCACCAAAGTGAGACATAAAAATGAATTGCTTTTCTAAGATAATCAAATCTTGTATAAGAGGTTCTAACAGTTTTTCATAGCCATATGTCTTTAAATCACTGCTCTTGCATAGAATAGCCAAATAAATTGAAGAAAGGGCTGAATGTGAGCCTGGTGGCAAATTACTGAGGATCCAATATATACCGCAGAGTTTATGTTTTTTTCCTAGATGTTCCTAAGGGATTGCAAATTTCAAACTCATCAATATATGCAATTAAAGAAATTCTCAATTCGTCCCTTGAATGAAAGATATTTTCCTTGAAGTACTGACCATCCTATGTGATTTGCAAGACCTACATTCTTCTGGGCCTTTTGACTTTCAACTAAATTTTTAATCACATCATTATGACTGCGTAACTGCTGTAAAGATTGTAATATTGGAATATGATGAAATGCTCTTTTTTATTGATGTGAAGAACAAATTCAACAGGCTCGACAACACTGAAAAATTCTTTATAGTACTGCTTACGTTTGAAACTTGAAGCAAGGGGACTCCCTTTTCCAATAGCTTCTACTAATGGATTTGATGCACATACAGCAGTAGGAAACTCTTGAATGACAGACATATCAACTTATACATTTTCTTTCTGGACTATTTCAGAAACAATATTTCTGGTAACAGGAACAGATGCAGACGTAGTAAGTATACAAGCTCATCGAGGATCTCATCAATAGCTTATGGCTGGAACATGTACAAGATTTTCTAATTTTAATAACATTTATGCTATTTTTTGCTCAATAACTTTTGGCAGATCTTTTATAGGGTCAGGGTCAACAACTTCACATGTGAACGAATCACATTCAAAACCTGCATCACCAGAGTTCTCCCATGGCTTGTCACATGCAGAGCCAATTTGATCAGTCAATGACTAATCTGCAATTAACTGAGTATCTGTTTTCTGTAATTGTGCTGTAACATTAACAACCCCAGGTTTAAAATCATTTACAGTATTTGGGGTATGCTTTCTATTTTTGTGTGAATGGAAAGTGCCATAAATGTTAGTTTGAAATGTACAACCAAGAAACATGTAAGTAATCATTTCATTATTTCTCAGGTGTGAACCAATGTGAATAAAATAATCTTGCTGTGAGGCAAGTTCATCACAAGAACATAAATGACAGTGAAACAAACATATTTCTACAGTTCCAGGCGATTCTTGTTTGCCATGTGTACAATATATGTGACACATTACATTTTTCCATGTTTTGAATGTACACAGACAATCTGTATATATACACATGAATAATGGTGGCTGTGTCCATAATGCCCATATTTTAGACTGTAATGTTTTAGCAAGTGGTACCTACTTGATAATGTTGTACCACAGTCCTTGCACTTAAACATTCAAATCACTGAAAAACAGAGGCAATTTTTCATTGAAGAAAATCAGTCAGGTAATCATTTACGCTTACATTTGCTAATTCCAACTTTCCAATATGACTAACCAATCAATCTCCAGTGAAAAATATCACACTCAAAAGACGTTTAACAAAATACATACAGCTTAACACACCCTTAACCTGCTGTTTGATTAGTTGTAATTAAAACAAATTTCCTAAACTGGTTTTAAATGCAGCTGCCCCTCATGATAATAGGACTTCTTAGTACAACAAAACCACAATGTAGTCTAAGCAACAACAATATATTTTTAAACTTAAGTTGTAAAGTTGTACAGAAATGATTATTACACACATCTCATAATAATAACAATTAAAGATACAATAGGAAATGCAATTTGATAGTATTACGAATAAACAGCAAAATTCCTAAAATAAGTTAATCTAAATTTAGAGATACATTATTTAGTAATTATACCTGACAAGCTGTCCCAAATATTTGATTGTTTCCTACAGTACCCACGTATACCAAAGAAAAATGTTTTTTGTTCATAGTAAACGGTACTTTAACCTTAATGCTTATATAAAAACAAAAACAATGAAAAATATTATTCATACAGCCATTTAAAATACATGTAGACTTACCAACAATGAGAGGTTGCTCTCAAAGTCAAACAAATTACAGTGAAGTTGAAAAAAATCCAGGAAAGAAACCTGTTAAATATTACAACATAAGTGACCAATTATTTTGCAAATTAGAGCAAACTTCACCCAAAGCACAACTACAGTATTTTACTTCATTATTTTGTTCATATTTGCCATCCTTAGATCAAAATAATAACACTATGAATTCTGCAAAGTATTTTACTAGTAGCCATTGCGGGAGCTATACTTTTATTTATGGTGACAAGGAAAATATTTGAAGGGCATTTAAAACATTGTTTTTAAAAACACATACAAAGGTAAGTTATTTTTTCCTTAAAACTAGTTGCTATACAGAAATTTAACTGACGAGGAATAGAAAATTCAGATTAATAATATTACAAATGAGTTACTCTAAGGCTGAAATTTTCCAAAAAACTTGTTTAGCCCTCATTTTCAAATTGCTAAAAATAAAAAATGCATAATTCTATTTGTCTAATCAGAATTGTTTACCTTTAGTTGCAAGGAAGAAAACAGTAACAATAAGTTGGAAAATTCTCAAATTCATCAACACTCTCAGAAAATGTGCCTCTAGGCAAATTAGCGAATAGTGGCTGTCAATGACAAATGACGAATAATTTGAGAAAATAATTCAAAGTTCCTGCGGTGGCCTGGCACCTTGCCTGGGGTTTGTTTTCTGCCTTGCGCCCTGTGTTGACTGGGATTGGCTCCAGCAGACCCCTGTGGATAATGGATGGATGGATGGATGGAATTCAAAGTTCCTCAAAAAGAAGAGTTGTGCAATTACTGCTAGAAAGTTTGTAACAGAAACTACTTTGAAAATAAAACTGCGAGGAAAATAAACATTCAATAGTATGAACACCTTTTACCAACCAGTACTTCTAATAAAAGCATCTTTTAATAAAAATAAAATTAACCTAGTACAAACTGAATATCAATATTGAATACTTATATTTGTGATTACAAAATAAATTATGAAAATATATTTATGCACTTCAACAAAAAATAACGTTAAACAATGGACTGCAACAGGTACCAACACTTACCAAACTCTACACCCACGTAGAAAAGAAATGGCGCTCTACTGACATTGGCAATGTGACACACTTTTCTGTACATGCGTGTTTGGGCATCCAGTGCCTTAGTTTAAAACAAAGAAGTTCATTAGTGTTGTTTGAACATAAATTAAACAGGTTTATATGATATCGGAGACATTTAGGTTATTTTAAATAGAAAATAATACATTGAGATGGAAAACATAAATGTTTTGAGTCGAGTTAACTTAAAATAGTTTCATCATAGCTTCGTATGCCAAGAATCATATGCTTTCTAATAAGAGCTCCCAAAGAAAGCATGTAAAGTGAAAACAGTAAAGGTTCCAGTACTGAACCCTGTGGAATAATATATTTAACTTCTGAATATAATGATAGAGTACTGTTAGCACTTTCCTGTGCATACAGTGCCTGTGAGCCCAATGCAATTTTCTAGCCTTTGTAGTAAAATAGAATAGTCAATGAATTCAAATGTTGTATTTAAATCTAACAACACAATTGCTTTGGAATTTCCTTCATCAGAGGATATCTGAATGTTGTTTACAGCACATGTTAGTGCTGTTTGTACAGCATATCATGACCTATGCAGAAGCCAGACTGGAAATACACTGTCAAATAAAGTGTGATGTATATGGTGAGATTGAAGATGTATGGGACCTACTATTTTCGTATATATATATATATATATATATATATATATATATATATATATATATATATATATATATATATATATATATATATATATATATATATATACAGTGGTGTGAAAAACTATTTGCCCCTTCCTGATTTCTTATTCTTTTGCATGTTTGTCACACAAAATGTTTCTGATCATCAAACATATTTAACCATTAGTCAAATATAACACAAGTAAACACAAAATGCAGTTTTTAAATGATGGTTTTATTATTTAGGGAGAAAAAATCCAAACCTACATGGCCCTGTGTGAAAAAGTAATTGCCCCCTTGTTAACAAATAACCTAACTGTGGTGTATCACACCTGAGTTCAATTTCCGTAGCCACCCCCAGGCCTGACTACTGCCACACCTGTTTCAATCAAGAAATCACTTAAATAGGAGCTGCCTGACACAGAGAAGTAGACCAAAAGCACCTCAAAAGCTAGACATCATGCCAAGATCCAAAGAAATTCAGGAACAAATGAGAACAGAAGTAATTGAGATCTATCAGTCTGGTAAAGGTTATAAAGCCATTTCTAAAGCTTTGGGACTCCAGCGAACCACAGTGAGAGCCATTTTCCACAAATGGCAAAAACATGGAACAGTGGTGAACCTTCCCAGGAGTGGCCGGCCGACCAAAATTACCCCAAAAGCGCAGAGACGACTCATCGGAAAGGTCACAAAAGACCTCAGGACAACATCTAAAGAACTGCAGGCCTCACTTGCCTCAATTAAGGTCAGTGTTTACGACTCCACCATAAGAAAGAGACTGGGCAAAAATGGCCTGCATGGCAGATTTCCAAGACCCATCCACTGTTAAGCAAAAAGAACATTAGGGCTCGTCTCAATTTTGCTAAGAAACATCACAATGATTGCCAAGACTTTTGGGAAAATACCTTGTGGACTGATGAGACAAAAGTTGAACTTTTTGGAAGGCAAATGTCCCGTTACATCTGGCGTAAAATGAACAAAGCATTTCAGAAAAAGAACATCATACCAACAGTAAAATATGGTGGTGGTAGTGTGATGGTCTGGGGTTGTTTTGCTGCTTCAGGACCTGGAAGGCTTGCTGTGATAGATGGAACCATGAATTCTACTGTCTACCAAAAAATCCTGAAGGAGAATATCCGGCCATCTGTTCGTCAACTCAAGCTGAAGCGATCTTGGGTGCTGCAACAGGACAATGACCCAAAACACACCAGCAAATCCACCTCTGAATGGCTGAAGAAAAGCAAAATGAAGACTTTGGAGTGGCCTAGTCAAAGTCCTGACCTGAATCCAATTGAGATGCTATGGCATGACCTTAAAAAGGCGGTTCATGCTAGAAAACCCTCAAATAAAGCTGAATTACAACAATTCTGTAAAGATGAGTGGGCCAAAATTCCTCCAGAGCGCTGTAAAAGACTCATTGCAAGTTATCGCAAACGCTTGATTGCAGTTATTGCTGCTAAGGGTGGCCCAACCAGTTATTAGGTTCAGGGGCAATTACTTTTTCACACAGGGCCATGTAGGTTTGGATTTTTTTTTCTCCCTAAATAATAAAAACCATCATTTTGTGTTTACTTGTGTTATATTTGACTAATGGTTAAATGTGTTTGATGATCAGAAACATTTTGTGTGACAAACATGCAAAAGAATAAGAAATCAGGAAGGGGCAAATAGTTTTTCACACCAATATATATATATATATATATATATATATATATACACATACACTAGGGGGGCCAACCCCCAATGCGGCCAGAATATTAGTAAAATCTGTAAATGTATAAAAGAAAAATGATTATTTATTGCAGTAAAAATCACAAAATTCTATAAATGTGTAAAACAAAAATTAATTATTATTTAATGGAATAAAATATTTACTCTCTTACCGATTGGAGTATTCTCATTAAACTGTGGTCCACTATGCTCAATGAGTAATTTATAACAGACTAAATAAACGATTCATTTGTTTTAACTGACATTCTTATAGAAAAAAAACTTTTTAAAAAAATTACTCATTTAAATAACAGGAAAAATCTGGTGAAAACTAAAGTGGTATGCAATGGGTCATTGTAACACGACCTTCAGCTGAACTAAATTACCTAAATACAAACATTTGTGTTATGAATAGATAATTTTTTTTAATAGCTTGTTCCTGTGAAAGGAAGTTTATTCAATCAAAAATAATGTAATTTATTGCATTAAATTATTAAAAGAACTTATTGAAATAATAATGATTTATTGAAATTAAAAACCACGACTTTCTTGATATTTTAGTTTATAATTTAAAAACAAAATAAGTATCTGAAAATCTAACATCACATTAAAGATTGATAAATTCTGAAAAGAATGATAGCAGAGAGTAAAAAAAAAATATATATATATATATACACATATAAATATACTGCTCAAAAGAATTAAAGGAACACTTTTTAATCAGAGTATAGCATAAAGTCAATGAAACTTATGGGATATTAATCTGGTCAGTTAAGTAGCAGAGGTGGTTGTTAATCAGTTTCAGCTGCTGTGGTGTTAATGAAATTAACAACAGATGCACTAGAGGGGCAACAATGAGATGACCCCCAAAACAGGAATGGTTTAACAGGTGGAGGCCACTGACATTTTTCCCTCCTCTTTTCTGACTGTTTCTTCACTAGTTTTGCATTTGGCTACAGTCAGTGTCACTACTGGTAGCATGAGGCGATACCTGGACCCTACAGAGGATGCACAGGTTTACTGTGTCTCCCTGCACAGTCTCAAGGGCATGGAGGAGATTCTAGGAGACAAGCAGTTACTCTAGGAGAGCTGGAGAGGGCCATAGAAGGTCCATAACCCATCAGCAGGACCAGTATCTGCTCCTTTGGGCAAGGAGGAACAGGATGAGCACTGCCAGAGCCCTACAAAATGACCTCCAGCAGGCCACTGGTGTGAATGTCTCTGACCAAACAACCAGAAAGACTTCATGAGGGTGACCCAAGGGCCCTATGTCCTCTAATGGGCCCTGAGCTCACTGCCCAGCAGCATGCAGCTCGATTGGCATTCGCCATAGAATATCAGAATTGGCAGATGCACCACTGGTGCCCTGTGCTTTTTACAGATGAGAGCAGGTTCACCCTGAGCACGTGACAGAAGTGAAAGGGTTTGGAGAAGCCATGGAGAACATTATGCTGCCTGTAACATCATTCAACATGAGCAGTTTGGTGGTAGGTTAATGATTGTCTGGGGAGGCATATCCATGGAGGGTCACACAGACCGCTACAGGCTTGACAAAGGCACCTTGGCTGCCATTAGGTATCAGGATGAAATCCTTGAACCCATTGTCAGACCCTATGCTGGTACAGTGGCTCCTGGTGCACAACAATTCCTGGTCTCATGTGGTGAGAGTATGCAGGCAGTTCCTGGAGGATGAAGGAATTGATACCATTGACTGGCCACCACACTTTCCTGACCTAAATCCAATAGAACACCTCTGGGACATTATGTTTTGGTCCATCCAATGCCACCAGGTTGCACCTCAGACTGTCCAGGAGCTCAGTGATGCCCTGGTCCAGATCTGGGAGGAGATCCCCCACAACACCATCTGTCATCTCATTAGAAGCATGCACCGATGTTGTCAGGCATGTATACAAGAACACAGGGGCCATACAAAGTGCTGCGTACAATTTTGAGTTGCTGCAATTAAATTTTGGCAAAATGGACTAGCCTGCCACATAATTTTTTCACTCTGATTTTTGGGGCGTCTTTGAATTCAGGGCTCTGTAGGTTGATCATTTTTATTTCCATCAAACGATGTGGCATCCTTTCGTTCCTAACACATTACCCATTGAGATCTGATGTGTTTTCAAAGTGTTCCTTTAATTTTTTTGAGCAGTTTATATATAGTACATATGTACATGTATATCTTAAACTTACAAGGTATGTAAAAGGTTCACATTTTATACACTGTTCTGGTATTCATTCTTTATAACATTTGTGTGTGTGTGTGTGTGTGTGTGTGTGTGTGTGTGTGTGTGTGTGTGTGTGTGTGAGTGAGTTAATTAGGCTTTTTGTTTGAGAGAAAGATAACTGTATCAAATGATTTCTAATGGGTGATATGAGCACTGGTCTTTCCTCCACAGAAAAGAAAGAATTTTCCTACCGGCTGTCAAATAATCTTGAGGAACGCAGTTTGAGTTCAATGAATAAGTAGTATACTCTTTTTCGACCAGAATGTGTCATGTATATATAAATTCAAGGATTTTAGTATTCCTGTAACTGTCTTTACAAAATTTGGTGCCGTAAGAAGTGTGTGGGACAGTCGCGTTGTGAAGCTGCAAGGAGTGTATGACGGGCAGAGAGGCAGTGGGAATCGTTGCTTCTTAAACCCTGCCTCAAGTGGCCAACCAGTCCCTTGGCTGTTTTTATAAGTGTCCTGTCCACATTGCATCTCTTACCTCATTGCTTACTAATTTAAAAGCATGATATTAAAAAAATTGTTGCCATTATGATGTCACAAATTATTTAAAACTAGACATTAAGCCTGTTACAATAACGGGCGCTAGAACAGTAGTGCGTAAACATTAGTAGGAACAGTCTATTAAATGGCAAGGGACCTTGTATGTGGCTGTAATATGCGTCACTGTATTGTGTGCCTTTAATTTTGTCTCGCGGTAATACTGTATTTATGTAAAATGCCTGTAATTTTCTCTGACAGTAATACAATGGAACCTCGGTTCACGACCATAATTCGTTACAAAACCCGATTTGGTCGTGAACCGAAATAATTTGCCCCATAGGATTGTATGTAAATACAATTAATCCGTTCCAGACCATACAAACTGTATGTAAATATATATTTCTTTAAGTTTTTAACCACAAATATAGTTAATTTTACCATAGAATGCACAGCATAATAGTAAACTAAATGTAAAAACATTGAATAACACTGAGAAAACCTTGAACAACAGAGAAAAGTAACACTGCATCAGTTCGCGCTATAGCTTTACGAACCACTCACTAAAAACACTTTTTTTTTATGAGTTTTAAGCACAGGGGAAAAAAATGAACATTTGAAAAATCCGTAATTTAATAAACAACCAAGAAAAGTAACATTGCAACAATGCACGCGTGCGCATATGTGTGTGTGTGTGTGTGTGTGTCTCGCATGCCTGTGTGTGTGTCTCTCACACGCCTGTGTGTCTTTCTCGCGTGCCTGTGTGTGTGTGTGTCTCTCTCTCTCGCGCCTGTGTGTGTGTGTGTGTCTCTCTCTCACGCGCCTGTGTCTCTCTCTCTCTCTCTCTCTGCACAGGGAATGCACAGGGAGAGACTGAACATGTATGGGCCCCTTGCATGCGCACTTCACCAGAAGACACACACACACAGACAAATGGACGCACACAGGGGTTTTATTAAAGAGGATGCTTTTATATACATTAACATTTGACTATTTTATTTAATGTGTGTCTGAATATTTTAGATGATGTTTCAGAATATGTCAATGCTTTACTGAGCATGCACTGATGCTCTTACATGTATGGTTCATCATTCAGACACTAAATTAAACTTTGTGTGTTCCAGAAAAAAAAAATGAAGTTCTATGATTGCTTGCAGCAGACAAAATGGAGGAAAATTTTATCCAGAGTTGCAGAACAAATCCAATTTGTTGAGGCATCTGTTAGAGCTGCTGCCGCTGTGATTCTAAGCCCTTTGGATGCAGTAACAACAATGTGATATTAAACGGAACAGAGTTTTGCTCTTAAGTCTGCTGCATGATGCTGAGAGGTATAAACATCTTCAGAGTCACCACTTTATCCATTATGCATAACTGCATAGACCGTTTTGCTTTAAATTCATTATACATTGGAGAAATGAACAGCCTAAGACAGTTTTTGGATGTGTTTGACACTGGAAGCAACCCCGAATGTGCAGCACAACAGTAATGCAGAAATTGAATGGAAGGTTCCGGGATGAAGCCATGACTGTGCTGCCAACAGACAGTAGGGTCTACATCAAATCTGCTTAAGTAATTAACAGCAATTGTAAAATTGTTAACTACAACAATTGTTTAGAAAACTGAGAAACAGACATACCATTATTTTGTAATAGGCCTACAATTCAATTTATTTTTAATGCTTTTCTTATATAAAAAAGAACTTTTAAAGTGTCAAAAGGTTGAAATGCTAATCAATGCTATAGGAATGCCTTTTAGGAATTCTAGCCAAAAATTTAAGTTTTGATTAACAGAATACATATTTAAATCATAAGGGACTTAGAAAGGTCCAAAACCTCAAACTGCAATGAGTAAGGAAATGATTTCTCCTTATTTCTTACTGTGGTATTGATTGTGAACTAGTATTTTAGGACTAATTATTACAAAAACCCCATTTGCTTTAATCATTAAATGAACATTATACCAGCGGAGGCAATATTATACTTATTTGTTTCTCTACACATTGTCTATTTTAATGATTGAGGTGTACACTCTTACCTTTCGCATACATTAAAAATCTATTCAAAAGGCAACAATGGAAAGTTCCACTGTCTTCTTATTGCTTCCTTGCGAGCAGCATAAGATTTATCTACTTTCACTTTGTTATGCTTTCATTTTTCTTCGAGTATATTTCATTTAAGTTCCTAAAATTTGACATCCTTTGACATACATGAATTGAATTTAAAAAGTGAACCACAAATGAGAAAGATACTGAAACGGAACACTAGTTTGGAAGCAAAAGGACTCCCCACAAGTTAAATGTTTGAGATTGCTGATGGTAAAGTACAAGGATATGTGGAACAGATTGGAGCATGGCCACATTGTGTGAGCAGCAGAGGGGTTATTAGAAACCGAATCCAACTCAATGTTTGATAAAAGGAGGTTAATAAAAGATGAAATGGCATCAGAGGTGCAGGTGCAGATGGCAAAGTGAAAGAAAGTGTCAACTTAGATACCAGCAAGAGAGTTTCCTTGCTTCTTCCTTGTTTCATGTTGAGTGAAGGTGATGGGTGAGAGGTGTGTGAAAGAAATTTCATGAACTGTCTCCAATTCTGACTTCTAAAGGGGTCTCTCAGGAATTGAAGGGTAAAGTGGAGGGTACAGTTTATGAAATGTGTGTTTGGAGATGTATGCTGTATGGGACACAGACATGGCAAGTTAACATGTTAGTTAATATATAGGCATGAAATGTATCTTTCAAATGGTCTTCTCACTTGATTAATAACTTGGTAATGCAGAATATCTTTCAAAAGTAATTCTTTGTCATTCAATTAATTTACTGGCCTTAAACAGTCAGCAAAATGCAAGTAGTCCCATTTCTCTTTTATTGCAGTTTGGAGTTCTTCAACTGCTGATGGACTTGCTTTCTATGTGAAATATTATAGAATTACCTGTCAGATTTAGTGGCATGATTTAGTAAGTTAATCATTTGTCTACAAAAACTCGACTTCCCAGACAGGATTTAACAACAGTACTGTTATGAGCATCTCATAAAAGGTCAACTTCGCATGAAGGACATGTGTACACCTTTAAAAATGTAAATATTCTACCAAGGTTTAAATATTCTATTTCATGGATGTTAATGCCTGTTTTTCTTGCATAAGCTGCATATGCCAAGATAAAAAAAATGAAAACAAATAAAAATAAAAATGAGATACCTTTTGGACTGTATTAATCATTTCAAAGACAGCTACATTTTCCAGTTTTGGTGTCATTGTACCAATGAATAAATAATTTATTGTTATATTTCAAACATATACCATTCTCAATAAGGCGCCACAGCATATCTAATAAAGCAATATAAAAAGTAGCATTAAACTAATAAGAATGCATAAATTGTCACCAGTAGAATTCAGTGGCAAGATTGTGGATGTTGATGGGCCTTAAAAAAGGATGATTATTCTAGAAGATGCATAAGAAGTCAAAGAAATTCTCTTCTTGGTCCATCAAGGTCAATGATCTCCTCTGATTTTCCAGAATCATCAGAGAATTTTACAGAAAAGCTGTTTTATGGGCTATATGTTTTTCTTCTAAACCCTCGTATGGCTCCATCCTATACATTATGACAATTTATATGTAGTTTTGATGTTGATGATGTAGTAATCATTTGAGCCAAATCTTGCAGAATATCACAAGTTGTCTTTTCCACTTAAGAAAGCAAAAAGAAAAAAGATAAAAAGGAGGAAAAATACAAATTTCATGCAGCTCATCCAATGTCTCTGGTTTTCCTACCACACACTAAGAATTTGAACAATATGTTGGGTTGATTGGTGACTCTGAAGCAGCCCTGGGTTTGTGTGTGACACCCCATCCAGGGGTGGTTTCTGCTTTGTGAACAAAGCCACCAAAGGAAAAGTTTGGTTCAGGCACCCTTAAATTGGATTAATCATGTCCAAAAATTGATGGGTGGAATTTGACTGCCAGAAAGTTAAAATGTTATCATAAACATACAATATTTTTTAACTTCCAGTACATTGTAAAGATGAAAAATGGTTCATGATCAATATTTATTGAATGGCCGCCACTTATTCCTGAACAAGCTGCAATACTACAACTGATATCTGATGCAGCTGAAGATTTTTGATGCGTAATTATTGGCTCAGGCAATGCAGCATCACTGATTATTTATTTACTGTCTTGAATATTGTATGTATACTTTGATGGCTTTGGGCTAAACAACTTCATTTATAACTCTTTGCCCAGAATGATTTTCACTTTCTAGTTTAGACTGTGGTGCATTGGTTTTGCAATTTTCTTAGTCTACCATGATATCCTCATTTTTGCTGTCTATAGTATACAGTAATCCCTCGCTATATCGCGCTTCGACTTTCGCGGCTACCCAATCAGAGCATGTATTACATATTAAATAAAACTCCTAAATGATATAAGATAAGCTTCCCACGCGGTCCTTGATTGTTTGCTTTTCTCTCTCTCTCATCCTCTCTGACATTCTCTGCGCCTGACGGAGGGGCTGTTTGCACAGAGGCTGTTTGCCATGAGGATACGGACGCTCCTCTACAAAATGCCGCTTTATCGCGGTGCTTCGACATACTTAAAAGCACGTATTGATTTTTTGATTGTTTGCTTTTATCTTGCTCTCTGACATTCTCTGCTCCTGACGGCGCTCCTTTGAAGAGAAGATATGTTTGCATTCTTTTAATTCTGAGAAAGAACTGTCATCTCTGTCTTGTCATGGAACACAGTTTAAACTTTTGACTAAAGGGTGATTTCATGTCTAGAGGGCTCTAATAATGTTAACAGTGTGTGAGAGTTTATAAGGGCTTAAATTATATAAAAATAACAAAACAAACATATGGTTTCTGCGCGGATTTTCATCTATCGCGGGGGGTTCTGGAGGAGGGATTACTGTATTCCTAAAAATAATAATTAATTCCAAGTTGACCCATTGAATTATTGATACTAGTTATTATATCCATTCATCAGCTAGTTCAGACTCAAGAAGACCTGTAGACTTTACAGCACTGTGCATATGGCACATTTTGTTCTTAACTATTACTAGGGGGCTTAGCCCCCTGATTGCTTCGCTTGCCAACCCCCATGCCTGCACTGCGGGTGTAGAGGTAATTAAACTGTTAGAGTCAAGTGATCATAATACAATATAGTTTTCATTACTTTGTAAATGTGTAAATGCTAAGACTAAAACTGTTAACTTTAACTTTGGTAGGGCAAATTTTGAGCAGGTGTGACAAAGTCTAAGGAGGATACATTGGGATAAGCTTTTAAGTATGGAGACAGTCAATGAGCAGAGGAACAGGTTTAAAAAAGTTTTACATGTAATGCAGAACAGGTACATACCTAAATTTGTTACTAGTAAAAAATAAAAAAAAAAACCTCTACAATGGGTTAATAAAGAGTTGAAAAAGAAGCCGCAAAGGAAAAAACAGCTGTATAAGGTTTATAAGATTAATAACTTCAATGTGAATTGCAGGGCATATGAGAGCATAAGGGCAACCATTAAGAAGGATATGGGGGGGGAAGGGGGGTTTGGGTTGGGGGGTTAAAAGTCAGAGAGGAATATAGCAGATAAGGTGAAAGATGACTCAAGGAGATTCTTTCAGTATTTTAGTAGTAAAAGAACTGTCAAGGATGATGTAAAGTGCATCAGGAATAATAAAGGGGAATTAAAAAATACAGACAGTGAAACAGCAGATGTCTAAACTCACATACTTCTAAGGTCTTCACATGTGAGGAAATAGATAACTTTCCAGTGGTAAAAGAGGCTACTAAGGAGGTACTGAGTGATTTTGAAATTGTAGAGGGACAAGTACTGCATCCCAGCCACATGTGGTACACAAACAAGTGTGTTTCTTTGAGCCAGTCATAAATCTGGAAGGAGAGGGTTAGAGCAGGAAGGGCATCTGGTGTAAAATTTTTCCAGATCAATATGCAGACAACAATTCAGATTTCTATACCGGATCAGTCGAGGCCCAGGTTAACAAAGGCCATCACCAGTACTTTTATCAAAGAGGAAGGTGTGTCTGGAGGTAGAGGGAACAGAGAAAGGTAAAGAGAGTGGAAGTGTGGGTAGGAACTTTGAATGTTGGCAGAATGACTGGTAAGGGGAAAGAGTTAGCTGATATGATGGAAAGAAGAAAGGTTGATATATTGTGCATGCAACAGACCAGACGGAAGGGGAGTAAGGCCAGTTGTATCTGAGGTGGGTTCAAATTGTTCTACCATTGTGTGGAAGGGAGGAGAAATCGAGTATGGGGATATCCCGAAGGAACAGTATGTCAAGAGTATTTTGGAGGTTAAAAGAGAGCTGATTATGAAGCTGGAAATTGAAAGGTTGAAGTTGAATAGTAATTGAAAAATTAGAACTTTAAGGTGGAGTTCAGGGAGGAGGTAATACAGGCACTAGGTGGCGGTGAAGCGTTACAAGTTAGCTGGGCAACTACAGCAGAAGTGGTAAGGGAGACAGCTAGAAGGGTACTTAGTGTGACTTATTGAAAGAGGAAGGAAAACAAACCTGGTAGTGGAACTGGGAAGTAGAGTATACAGAGGAAGAGATTGGTGAGTAAGTGGGATAATTAGACAGATGAAGAAAATAGACAGAAGTACAATGGGATAAGGCATTAGGTGAAGAAAGGTGGCGAAGGTTAAATATAAGGCGCATGATGAGTTGCATGAGAGGTTGGACACTAAGGAGGAAGAAAAGGACCTGTACTGATTGGCTAGAGAGAGAGACCAATCTGGGAAATATGAAAAGCAGATTAGGGTGATAAAGGATACATTTACTTATTTGGCTGCCACCTTTATCCAAGATGACTTACAGCATTTATAATACAATTGGTTACATTTTTCTTGGTTTTCTGTTTGGAGAACAGGCAGGTTGAGTGACTTGCTCATGGTCACACAGTGTCAGTAGCAGTATTTAAACCCACAACCTGAGGGCTTGAAGTCCAAAGCCTTAACCACTACATTACACTGTCTGCCTGGATATTGATGGAAACTTGCTCACAAGTGAGGAGAGTGTGTTGAGCAGATAGAAAGAGTACTTTCAGAGGCTGATGAATGAAGAGAATAAGAGAGAGAGATAAGGTTGGATGGTGTAGAGTTAGTGAACCAGGACGTGTAATGGATTAGCAAGGTAAAAGTAAGGTCAACTAGGAAGAAGATGAAGAATGGGAAGGCTGTTCATCCAGATAGAATACCTGTGGACGCATGCAGGTGTTTAGGTGAGATATCAATGGAGATTTTAATGAGAGTGTTTAATGCAATCTTGGAAAGTGAGAGGATGCATGAAGAGCGTACTGAAACAGATTTTTAATAATTAGAGGAATGTGCAGAATTTTGTAACTACAGAGGAATAAAATTGATGATCTACATCATGAAGTTGAAAAAGAGTAGTGGAAGCTAGGTTAAGAACGGAGGTGATGATACGTAAGCAGCAGTTTGGTTTCATGCATGGAAAGAGCACCACAGATGTGATGTTTACTCTGAGGGTGTTGATGGAGAAGTATAGAGAAGCGAAAAGGAGTTGCTCTGTGTCTTTGTTGACCTAGAGAAAGAATATGACAGGGTACCTAGAGAGGAGCTGTGGTACTGTATGAGGAAATCAGGCAAGTCAGAGAAGTACTGAATATGTATGAGGGAACTGTTACAGTGTTGAGGTCTGTGGTAGGAGTGATGAATGCGTTTAAGGTGGAGGTGCGATTGCATCATTAATCACCTCTGAGCCCTTTCTTATTTGAATTGGTGATGAACAGTATGACACAGTTGATTAGATAGGTGTCCCCGTGGACTATGATGTTTTTGAATGACATTGTTATCTGTAAAGAGAGTAGGGAGCAGGTTGAGGAGACCCTGGAGAAGTGGAGATATGTTCTAGAGAGGAGAGGAATTAAGGTCCATAGAAACAAGACAGCATGCATGTGTGTGAATGAGAGGGAGGTCAGAGGATGCAGACTGAGGAGATCGTTCCTCCCCCACACTAAGTAGTTGCAAAAGTGGAGGAGTTAAAATACTTGGGATCAACAGTACAGAGTAATGGGGATTGTGGAAGAGAGGTGAAGAAGAGAGTGCAGGCAGGGTGGAATGAGTGGAGAAGAGTGTCAAGAGTGATCTGTGACAGATATGTACTAGCAAAAGGGAAAAGGAAGGTCTACAAGACAGTAGTGAGACCAGCTATGTTATACAGGTTGGAGATGTCACTGAGAAAAAGACAGGAGACAGAGGTGGAGGTGACAGAGTTACAATTTTAAGATTTGCATTGGGTGTGATAAGGATGGACAGGATTAGAAACAATTATATTAGAGGGTCAGTTCAGGTTGGAGAGAGAGACGAGATTTCGTTGGTCTGAACATGTGCAGAGGAGAAATATTGGGCATATTTGTAAAGAATACTAGAGATGGAGCTACCAGGCAAGAATAAAAAAGGAAGGTCCAAGAGGAGGTATAAGGATGTGGTGAGAGAAAACATTCAGGTGGTGGGTGTGACAGAGCAAGATGCAGAGGGCATGAAGATATGGAAATAGAAGATCTGCTGTGGCATCACCTAATGGGAGCAGCCAAAAGAAGAACAAGATTGAAAAGTACTACTCAGATTAATTAGGCTGAAGTCAAACAAATCACCAGGACCAGATAATATTTACCCTTGAGTACTTAAGGAGGTACTCAACCCTTGACACATATTTTTAGGAAGTCAGTGCACACAGGAGAAATTCTAAAGGACTGGAAATTGGCAAATATTAACCCACTATATAAGAAGGGTGACCAAGTACATCCAAGCAACTATAACATGCATCACAGGAAAATTAATGGAAATGTTTTATTAAGTACAAGATTTAACAACAGATGGCAAGAAGAGGAGTTTTACTAAACAGTAATGTTTAACCACATTTCTTGAATTCTATGTGAACATATTTTGTTCAAGTCCATCTCTGATAATCCCCTTTATCTCATAAGCATTTCGACAGTGAACTGCCAGTGACCCAATGGCGATTGCAAAAAGTAGTGGTGACAAGGGGCATACTTGTCTGGTACCACGTTCTAATTTAAAGTAGTCTGAATTAATGTTGTTAATACAAACTGAAGCTTCTGGATTGGTATACAGTAGTTTGATCCATGCACAAATATTCGGGCCAAACCCAAATGTCTCCAATGTAGTCAAAAAGCTAGTTCCATTCAACCATATGAAATGCTTTTTCCACATCCAATGATAATAATATCTCCGGGGTGTTTCACTTTATGGGTGAATATATTACAATAAACCGGCATTGAAGATTGGAAGCTAAGTGTCTGCCTTTAATAAATCTAGTTTGGTCTTGTGATATTACCGAAGAGAGCACTTTCACCATCCTTCTAGCTAGATCTTTGGAGAGTATCATACAGTCATTATTCAGAAGTAAAATTGGTCTTATGATGCACATTGGAATAAGTCCTTATTTTGATTAGAAAAGATGGTAATTAATGCGAAAAGTTTAAGGTAGAATTTTATTGTCTCTAGCTTCTGTAAATGTTGCTAATAAAAGGGGAGCCGGCTGAGTTGAGAATTTTTTATAAAATTCGACAGGATAGCATTAAGGGCCTGCTGCTTTCCCACTCTGAAATGAGTTTATAGCATCTAGTAATTCTGATAGTGCCAGAGGTTTATCCAATTCCTCTACACTGAGAGAATCTATTTGTGGTATCTGTAATGCATCCAGAAATGCATCAGATTGTATTTTGTCTTCTTTAAGCTCCGTAGAATATAAAGATTTATAGTAGTCTCTAAATGTGTGCATTATATTTTTATGGTCAATGATTTTTTTCTCTGTTTGGTTGGGATAGCATTGCAAACGTCTTGCTTGTGGAATTTTTGAGCTAAGATCTTATTAGCTTGATCTCCATGTTCATAGTAATGATGTCTTGATGTAAAAATGAGTTGTTCAATTTCTTTAGTTGTTAAGAGATTGAGTTCTGAATACAGAGCCTGCCTTTCCTATGAAGTGCTTCACTTGGACACCTGGCATGATCTTGATCTATTGTAGTAATTTTGCTGATTAGCTCTGATACCTTCTTGGTTTCCAATTTTTTTCCGTGGGAAAGATATGAAATAATCTGTTCTCTTAAGAAAGCCTTCAGGGTTTCCTAGAGTATTCCTGCAGAAACCTCTGAGGATGCATTTGTCTCTAAAAAAATCGATTTGTTTGGATATAAATTCTGTACAGTTCTCATTTGCTAATAACAGTGGATTAAGATGACAACTGCCAGATGAGTATGTGGGGTATAGTGGTTTTAGCTCCATAATCAGAGGAGCGTGGTCGGAAATAACAATAGCATCGCACTTACAAGATTTAATCGTAGGCAAGAAATTGTTATCTACAAAGAAATAATCAATTCTTGAGTAGCAATGATGCACTGGTGAGAAGAAGGAATATGCTTTTGAGTTTGGGTTTAGAAATCTCCAGGGGTCTGATAAGTTGTGGTGAGTTACAAACTGTGTAATTGTCTTTTCAGTGTTAGATGTCATTGCCCCTATGGCTGGAGACCTATCTAGGTCTGGATTTAAAACACAGTTAAAATCCCCAGCCATTATAATTTTATGAGTGTTCACATTGGGAATGGATTCAAATACATTTTCAATGAAGTCCGTATCATCAAATTGGGTGCATAAATATCAAAATCACTTTACAGTTAAATAAATTACCTATAACAATCACATATCTCCCTTCAGGATCAGATACTACATCTGATACTACAAATGACACTGTTCTATGTATAAGAATTCCAACACCTCTAGTTTTCATTGTATAGCTGGAATGGAATATTTGGCCAGTCCAGTCTCTGTGCAGCCGGAACTGATCCTTGCTTAATAATTTGGTCTCCTGTAAAAATACTAGTTTAGCATTTAGACCTGTTAGGGGAGAGAATACTTTCTTTCCCTTGTAAAATAAGCAGTCTCAACACGCGAAAAATGTTTGGGGCAGCCACCCTTATATTGTCCCTGGCTTCAAAAGGGTATAGAAAGCAAGAATGATGTGCTTAGGTTGAGTTCCAAGACTGAACTGATGAAGTTTTGAAAGATGGTAGTTTTATGAGGTGTGAACCGGAAGTGATATCATCTGGTCAGAACTAGAAGTGATGTTCGTCTGGGCGCCTAAACCAGAAGTGGCGTCAGTCTGGGCACGGAAACCGGAAGTAATACTAAATCAGGCAGGCTTTCCCATATTTGGCCTGTAGAGATAACAGAGGTTGGTTTAGTGCACCCTTCCACCCCCTGGCCTGACGGGTAATAACCTCCACTTGGTCCACTCAGCTCCTTCCTAGTCGCACATGTGTGACAGTCTTTAATTCATTATTCAGGCCTTTAACATTCCAGATTAAAAAGTTAACTGTCCGGTCATGGAGACATTGCTTCTGAACTTTTGTTGTCATTTTGTAGTCTTAACTGAAAATAAGACAGCTTTGCCCTTAATTTCCAAATTTCCCAGGAGTTATTGCCATGAAGCCAATTGTTATGTTGGCACTTATAATTTTAAGGATTAAAAGGATAGATTAGAAATAGTTTGCTCTCTGTCTCTGTTTTTGCCTCGCCACATGAGGTTGGACCACACTTCACAAAGTTCCTGTCCTCTGACATACCTAGAGACAGAGCACGTCCAAAACAAAACACGCCCCCCATGAGTGGCACTTGAGATTTAAAATTGAGATATCTATTGACAATACAGTCCAAACACTATAAGCATAAAATATAATCTTCAACAATCTTGAGATAGTAAACCCAGGGAATGGTGTTAAAAAGTAGCCCTGGATAAGCATAGTAAGCCCTAATACAATAATAACAATAAACCGTCTCCTTTTAAAAAAATATATATATATATAAAAAGCTCACGTTTAGCAGCTGTTGAGGGTGAGAAATCAGGGAAAATCTGAATGTGGTTGTTTTCAAATATAATCTATTGTTTCTGTCTGAGAAATAAAATTACATGGAATTTAGAGTGTAATTTTTCGAAATATATAATAAGAGTCCTAGGTTTAGAGGTATTTGATCTCCGTATGAGGTAAGCTGCTGCTATCTCGGTGTCTGATTTAAAGTCCTCTCCAATTAGGGCTGTGCGATATGACCAAAATCTTATATCCCGATATTTCATTTCATATCCCGATATCACGATATAGTACATTTTCTTTGTATTCAGTGAATAGTTTATATAATCACCACTCCTTTTCTTTCATTTAAATTAAAAAAATCAAAAATGAGAAGTACTCAACTTGTAATTATTTCTGTTCTTTTATTTAGAACATTTGAGCAAATGTTTGACTTACAATGTAAACATAAAATGTTAATGTATCAAATATAAAACACTTTTCAAAAACAAATTACTAAAGGCCCAATATAAAATACTGCTATATAAAATGCCTGACATAAACAAAATGTGAACTGTAGCAGCAATAACTCTCACAACATGTATTAAATATAAAAGGATCAAAGCACTAACAACTAAACTATATAAGGCCAATAAACCCTTAAAACAAAATAAATACAAGTCTAACATTAACTGTCAAAACCAAATGTAAACATTGTACTTCAAACTGTAGCAGCAATAAGGCTTACGACAAAAATATATTAAATATATAATATTAAATATAATATTTTTAGGCTACATTCTAGTAAAATGTTAATTTGCACATCGTAGTGTGGCAAATCTCCGTTAATGAGTTACAGCTGATCGCCCCGTGCGTGGGATTGGAGCACGTGGCGATCCGCGGTAACTCGTTAACGGAGATTTGCCGTGTTAATGCAGTTGTGGCGTAAACGTAATGTAGCGTTCTGTTCTTTATTGTAGAGTTCTGTTCTGCAGTTTGTGTTCTGTGATTTACATCCCTCTCAGTTATTTATTCTGTTGTCCCTGTTATTTCTGATGGACTGTAATAGAGTGGAAGGTAAAGGAGGTTCCGGAGGGATGGGGGGTGGAGCCGAGGCGGCGGGGAAGCGCTGTGAAAAAGGAGGAGTGGACGACGATCTTGTCGCCCCTAGCTAAGAGAGTTTGTTTTTGGATTGCTGTCTGTTCGGCGTGGTTGTGGCCAACAGGAACCATTTTTTTTGTTTGTGTTTAATAAAGAGGGAACTAACCAAGTGACCGTCTCGGATCGTCATTACGTCTGGAAGACGCTACAGTAATTTTAACAAGATTAACGCTGACAGCAAACGCTGCAGGGAAAATTATGCCTTAAGCAAATTGTTTTGGTAGCAATTAATCTTCCAAGCTTTTAACATGCTCGTTTAAATAGTACCTTTACAACTGTAATATCCTACGTGGCCTGCCTCTCAGTTGTAAACTGTCTGCATGTTCGCTCACGTGCTTTTGGCGGAGGTGGTAGAAGAGGTTTGTCGTGTTGGTGTCTGTGGTAGCGATCGGTTTGCAGCATAATTTGCACAGTACCATTTTCTGGTCCGTGTCAGACTCTTCAAATCCAAACCATCTCCATACTACAGAGGTAGCCCCTCGTTTAGGAACAAGGTCCTTCTGTGTGGAGCTACCTGGTGTTGCCTCGTCTTCATCAGCCATGCTAGTGTGTCTGCATCTACGTGGTGGCCATCAAAACAATGAAAAAAATATTGCGTAAACAGTTTATTTTGCGACACCACGAAACAAACGATAGCGTAATGTGCAGCGATAGACGTTTTCATATTGTCATCCGATATATATCGTTATATCGAACAGCCCTATCTCCAATTATTTTATAATAGTTCAGCTACGAATTTTACTGGGTTTGGACTTTTATGATTCTCAGGGAGACCTTCGATTCTAATATTTTTCCTTCTGCATTCATCTTCCAGTGCAGCAAGTCTGTCTCTGAGTTTTTTGCATTTGGAATTTGTAGCCGTTGCTTTTCAGTCAGCGGTAGATGCCAGATGTTTGGCTGTTTCAATTCGAGTTGTGAACATTTGCTTAATGTCTTCCAACTGAGCGCCAAGTGCTCGCAGTTTATTCTCAAACTTACACGCATTTTCCTAAATTTGTTCCTAAATTTTTTCTTGCATACCTTTTTAGGCTGCCTCGAAGCAATTATTTACATGTTTCTCTTGGTCTTTAATATCCTGTAGCAGCTTCTTGTTTGTCTTGTGTATGTCCTTTATTTCTTTCTTTCTTTTGCTTTTCCTTATATCATTTACTTCCTTCTTTATATCATTTCTTTCTTTCTTTATATCTTTCTTTATATCTTGCTTCAGCTCCTTTATGTTTTGAGCAGTTGCCATTGCAGTGATCATTACCTTCAGTTTGGTCTTCATGCTCCATAGGTGACATGGCAAGCCCAGTTAAAGTCAATGCTCCTGGCTTGCGAGTAGTAGATGAGAACGTGGAAGGCAAGGGCATTCTTAGTTGCAATGAATCTTCTGGAATCAACAAGCTATCTTGACCTGAATCACTTACACATTCACTCCCAATTTCGCTCTTGCCTGGAGACGATGCAATGGCCCCAGGTCCTGGGAAATCTGTGCTTTTGCCTGTCTGTTCCAGGTCAGTCTCTGTAAGGCCGTACCTTGAACTTGGACTTAGACAAACACTGGGCAGTACGAGCTTGGTCAACTGGCTCATTGTGTAATATTCGTGTTCTTATTATACAATAAATCAGTTCCTTTCAAAGATCTTACTTATTTATATAATTTTGCTGAATTACTGTGTTTCAGCTAGTATTAATAGCTAGATAAGGAACTTATTTCTGATCCTTTTCTCCTTTAATAATCTAATATTGATACTGATTTTATGTTAGCATTTGTTATTTTGCTTTAATAGCTGTTTTTCATCTGTTAATTATTGGATACTACTCTGTTGGGTATACTTTTAAAATTTTATGTTTAAGAAAACTGAACAATTAGTCTCAGACCCTTCACCACTAACACAGATCAACCAAATCAACTTGAGTTGAAGCTAATGAGCCACCACAAGCCTGATTGTGCTCCGTTTGTAACTCCATTGTAAAGTGCTGATAAAAAAAACATGCATGGAGACTGCCAGATGTATATGCGTGACAACTCCTATAATCTTTCATTTAAAGATTTACTCTAAAGTCCCATAATCAGTTTAGTAGTAATCAGTATAGTTCTGAACTTTCTCTAGTTCTGATAAATGTTTTTACAATAATACACAATAATTCAGATATATTTTAACGAGGGCATTATATGGTTTAAACTTAACCCTCCTCACCTTCATGTAAGTTCTCATCCTATTTCCATTCTTAATTGCTTCTTTACACTGTTTGATGAGGACAGTATTGAAAGGGGTTAAAGATATAAATTGTTTCTTTCTTTGAAACTAACTTTTTTAGATATTTTTTCAATACTTTGAATCTTTGAATATTCATAGGGCTTTCATGGATTGTAAACCTGACTGCATAATCACTGCAGTCACTCTACAATGGATCCTCTTGTCATTCATGACATCTACAGCATAGTGAAGTGTAGAACCTATTCTGCTATTGTTGAAGGTTTTGTTTTTGATTTTGCTTATCCACCCCTTAGTTGAATTAAATACTTTCATGATTGTCAAGGTTTGTCATTTACAGTCCTTGAAGTGGTCCAGTTTTCATTGGTACTGGTACTCAGAGAAAAGTCACTTTTTCTTTCAAGCTGGCATTTCTCACAGACACCCATTAGTATTAAACCAGGTATACTGATCTGCCACTAGCTTTAGGGACTGTATGCTGGAAAAAATCATTCATGCTGAATTTCATTACCCAGGATGCACTAAGTTATGCTTGTCAACAAATGACTTTGCATAACTTAGTGCATACTGGGTAATGAAATTCATCAAGGACTATTCTTCCAGCATACAGTATAGTCCTCACTGAATTTTATTACCTTTTGTACCTCTACATTATAATTACCTTTTTCTACCCTCTCAAACATACACAGTATTTAACCTTTGGAAATCATTAAAACACTTAAGAGAATTATATTTAGATAATATCTTTGCATCTTTTCAATAATTACACTTCCACTTTCCACTACTTTCAATTCAGAAACTTTGTTAAAAGGAGTTTGCCTAATTTTCCTTACATACCACCCAATTCTATTCCAGATTAAATTTTGATTAATCTTAAAGGCTCAGACAACATTTCAATAATATATATATAAGTATTTTAAAGTCTGTTCCTTTCAAAGATCCTAGGGTACCTTGGGGAAAGGATCTCTCATTTATCTCAGAGAAGGAGTGGAAGGCAGCCATGCATAGAATACACTCTAACTCCACATGCACAAAATAGTTAATCATTCACCTCAATTTGTTTTATCGAGCACCTTTATCTTCATTAAAATTGTCCAAAATGTGTTCAGTGCAAGATTCAACCTGTGAATGTTTCAATCACGCTCCAGCCTCACTAGGCCATGTGTTTTAGGCGTGCACAAAATTTACATCATTATGGTCAAATTAACAGCTGCATTTGATGTAAACTTAAATGGGTTTAAAGAGGAGGAGGAGGACAAATTGATTATAATTGCCTACACCACATTATTAGCACACAGACTTATCTTGCAGAACTGGAAGAATCCTAGTCCACCTTTTATAAGTCAGTGGGTAACTGATGCTCTACATTTTTTGAAATTGGAAAAAAATAAATTCTCACTTAGAAGATCTATTCAAACTAAAATATGGCGAGAACTAATTAATACAATTTTAGATTAAGCTTTTATATTGGGGAGAACAATATTCTCTCATCTTTTGTTGTTGTTTTTTTTAAAGGATTGCTCTTGTTGTTGGCTCTCCTATCTTTCTCTTGGGCAGGGGTTGATTTTAGGTTTGTTAAGTCTGACTCAATTGTATGTAATGTTACTTTGTTGTTAAAGTATGTCTTGATTGTATGGAATGTTAACTTCTTTAAATAAAATCTACAACAATGAAAAAAGGGTATGCAAGTCAGCTAACATTCAGTATTGTGTTTCTACCACCATTTTGCAATTGGCAAGTAGGCTACAAATAGCTGTTATAATGTTTGCCTGTTGCCTAAATGGGCAACAAGATAATGAGGGCCAAGGCAGAAAAAAGAACTAGTTCAAAATCAAAGTGAGTTGAAACACACTGAAATACATTCTGGTAATCAGCAGCATCAGCAACCACGTGCCTCTCCTATCAGGGCTATTAAAGAACCTCTTGACATACTGTAGCAGATGAGTATCACAATATCCGTGTTGATAAATGGTCAAAGGAGCAAATGCTGTACTTTTATTCCCAGAATGATTGCCTAATTACTAAAGACAAAAAGCTGGGGTGCAGTCAATTCTGATACGATCAAACACCAAAGTTATAGGCAAATTTTCATTTGAATAATTGAAATGTTTGCACCTTTATTAGAGAATAATCTGTTGTGAGCCCTGGGAAGTAACTACTTTTATTTTTTATTGAGAGTTGATTCGGATTCATGTTAACAAATGGAGCTCTTTTTTCATTTATTGATATACTGGAGTTTAGAATAATTGCATACATTTATTTTCTTATTGTGATGTTTTTTTGGCCCTTCCTTTATTGTGTCATGTGCATACAGCTCTCCATTTTTGTTGCATGAATGAATGGGAAATGAAGAGTAAATTGTTAATTATTTAGCTGATATCTCTGTGAGACAGGGGTATATTCCCCCCACCCAATAAACTCTACCCTCCCTTTTTCCATTTCAACCACTGGTCATTAACAGTTGGTAGCCTAGAATCTGTAAGCGCATGTACCAAACTAAAACACCTCTTAGGCTATTAATGCTAGAATCCTGACATTGTGCCTAAATTGTCATTTGGGGCTTGTCATGAGAAAGAAATCAAAAGAAATTAGCTGAATGATAATCTTAGCCCATGGTGTGTATACTATTATGAAGGATCCTTTGTTTCAAGCACTATTATTCTTAGTACTTTGATTGAATTAATTATTGATTCAAAGTTGATCTTTACTTTTTTGCTCCTGAAACTAAAACTAAGGTGTGCAATGAACTGGATGCAGTAGGGAATTCAACAAATAATTCTTGTCTTTAGCATTTAATTTCAGCAACATCTCCTTCTTGTTCTTACAATATGTTATGATATAAATTCAGAAAAGTTAAATTTCTTAATAGAATAAGCATGTTAAATGTTACAAGAAAGTTGATAATGTTCCTATACTTTCAGTGATGTTTGACAATTCCATTTTTCCAAATAGAATAGATGCAGAAGTGTCAGCAATTTGTTCCATAGCATGGGGCTGCTATTAAACTTCATAACTGGTTAATGCGGAACCAATTCAATGATTTGTTTCTTTCTTTTTTTTTTAATTATATTTAGAAGTAGATAGCATTCCATTAAGTCAAGTTAAACTTAACAAAGCAAAATTCAACCACCACGCAACAGAAAGACAGGAGAGCCAACAACTAAAGCTAATTTTTAAGAGCAGCAAGAAAGAAAGAGTATCCTTTTCCCAGAAGTGGAAGCATATTCTAAAATGTTATTGATTAGATCCTGACATATTAAAAAAAAAAAGTTTTGAATGGATCCTTTAAGTAAGAATTTGATTTTTTCAAATTTCGAATAGTATAGATCATCAGTTACCTACTGACTTGGAAGTGGTGGGGTGGGATTTTTCCATTTCGGCAAGATAAGTCTTTGTGCTAGTAGAGAGGTAAAGGCAATTACAATTTGTTTGTCCTTCTCCACTTTTGGCCTGTGTGGGAAACACAGCTATTAATGGCTTTGGAATGACTGTGACACCAAGGCTGTCTGATAGGCATTCAAAAACTTTTATCCAAAACTAGCCAACCCGCGGCGTAGCATACACTGCATAATCAGACCTCTTTTTAACTGATTTTTAAGCACAGAGGAAAAAATAAACATTTGAAAAATCCATAATTTAATAAACCACCAAGAAAAGTAACATTGCAACAATGCACGCTACGAACCAACATACAATTGTCCGTGACTGAAAACCGGAGAAGCGCCGTCGCGCTTTCTCCTTCCAAAGCGAAGGACGGGGTTGAACGGCGCTCATTCAGTACGCACTGCCCGCTTATGTGCCCGCCCCCAACTCCCTACCTGAGTCGCTTTCGTCTGTGTACAGTCCACACGCACCTGTGAGTCATGTTGACTGTTAATTTTCCAAACACCGCCTCAGTCGGTTTCCACATTGATTTTTCATTGTTCTTTGCGGTTCCAGCTGCTTTTTTTTTTATATATAATCCACCAAGTCACCCGACCATGGGGGGCTTTACAAAGGGCAGGGACGTAATCAGTGTGAGCATATGACCCGCACGTACTGGGAATTTCTCGTTCGTGGGGAACAATTGGAAGCCACGTCTCGATCACGAATGGGGTTCAACGGCTTACCCACGCCGGGTATACACACGTTGATCCATTCAGTGTAGACCGCTGTTGGGTCGTGTAACTATTTAGCAGGTGGGAGTCTCGTTCGTTTTCGGAAATAACCAGCCAAATCGCTCCACCAACTAAGAACTGCCATGCACCACCACCCATAGAATCGAGAAAGAGCTATCAATCTGTCAATCCTGTCCGTGTCCGGGCCGGGTGAGGTTTCCTGTGTTGAGTCAAATGAAGCGAAAGGCTCCACACCTGGTGGTGCCCTTCCGTCAATTCCTTTAAATTTCAGCTTTGTAACCATACTCCCCCCTGAACCCAAAGACTTTGCTTACCCGGATCGCCTGTAGCGGGGCCTGCATTGGTGAAGCAGGTGAGACGGCAATGAAACAGAGGCACAGGGCTTATTGGTTTTAAAAGACTGCTTCCTTCATTGGGTTTTAACCAATGCACGGAACGAACCAACACACAATCGTCCGTGCTGTTGTATCCAGACACAAAAACTCGTCACACACGGGTTTTGCCCAAATGTTTTCTTATTGTCTTTTATTTCCAACCTTCTTTTTCCCACAAACCCTCAGTTCACCACACCCTATTTTATACCCATCCTGCCTTGTCTTTTAGTAAAAACTATGTACAAACTTTTAAAGAAACATAGGGTTAAATTCTGGACATAACATTTTCCCCCCTTTCCTCCTTAACCTTCTGTTACATAATCACTGAGCCAATGTGGGGGAACCCGTGCCCTTTGCGGTCGATGATAAGTTTGTGAAGAAACAGGAAAGGTCTGGGAAGATAACCCCAAAGATGTAGCTTCTGTTGTGGGGCACTGCCAAGTGAGGACCGAAGTCTCCGAAAGTGTAGTGCTGGCTGATGAAGGTGGTGGCACTGCACAAAGACGATTAGCATGCCAACGTGACCCATCTGTAAGCTGGAAAGTGGAAGGACCCAGTTGCCTTAAAATTTGAATGGGATCTGACCAGTAAGACTGTAGCTTGTTCTTGCGATTTGCATGCTTTACCCTTACCCAATCTGAAACAGCCAGTCTGGGTGACTTTGCATGTTTGGCCCTGTCATAATTATGTTTCATTTGATACTGTGACTGTAGTACCTTTTGAGCTGCTTTTGTGGGCATCTGTGCCCCATAACCAGGTTTGGATTTTGGTGCTAGTCGCGTTAAAGGCAATTTTAGTTCTCGGCCTATCATTAAAGAAGCAGGGGAGACACCTGTAGTAGCATGCATGGAAGCTCGTGTGTGCAACAGAGTTAGATGGAGAGCATCATCAAAAATCCTTCCTTCCATTAAGTATGCTCTGATGCCCTCTTTCAGTCTACGGTTCAGGCGTTCCACCCCACCATTAGCTTCAGGGTGATACACTGCTGTTTTGATGTGTTTAATACCATTGTCTTTGAGAAAAGAAGTAAACACTGCTGATGAAAACTGGGGTCCGTTGTCTGTTGTAATAACACTTGGCAAACCCCACTGACTGAAAAGGTGGCTTAGAGAACGTATGATAGAGTGTGTCGTGGTGGAGCTCAGCATGATGGCCTCAGGCCATTTTGAATACAAGTCATGCACAACCAAAAGGTACCTTGCATGAGCCGGAGCCCCATGGAGTTCCCCACAAATATCTATTTCTAAGTGTTCCCAAGGGGATGCCGGCCATGCCACAGGTCTCAAAGGAGCTGGTGTGGGCCTCATTGTCTTGCCACTCGCTAAACACGCTGAGCAGTCTTTCACCAGCAGTTCCACATCACGATCAATGTTTGGCCACCAGACCGTGTCCCTGCAGCGTTGTTTTACTTTCACAATTCCCAAATGGCCCTCATGGGCCATGTGGAGTACTCTTGCCCGAGAGATTCAGGAATTAAGGTTGGTGGCCCCTTGCTACACATACTTCATCCCAACAAGAAAGTTCATCTCGCACCCGATAAAGGGAAGAAGTGCTGGCTCCACAACTTTTGGCCATCCCTCCACAGTATATTTTCGTATCAGACAGAGTAGTTCATCCTCACAGGAGGCCTGACGTAGTTCCTCTATGGCTACTGTGCCCTTAAGTGCTTCCTGCAGTGTGTGAATCCAGGCACTCTCCTCCTCTGAGACCACACCCACAGGCAGGGATACGGAAACAGCCCTAGAAAGTAAATCAGCAACTGTATTTTCATAGCCAGGTGTGAACTGTAGTTTAAAGTTGTACTGGTTTAACCGATCTGCCCACCGGAGGAGCCGGAGTGGCTTGTGACCTGAACCCCCCTTGCCCAGAAGAGCGGTTAATGCCTGGTGGTCAGTGCGCAAGGTAAAATGCCGGCCATAAAGATAAATATGCCAACGTTCACAGGCCCACAAGCAAGCTAGCGCTTCTCTCTCCCACAGAGTACTTCTGTTCAGCTTCTGTGAGGGCACGGGAGGCAAAAGCAACTGGGCGCTCCACACCATCAACTATCTGGGATAGAACAGCACCCAATGCCACAGCTGAGGCATCACATGTGACCAGAGTGGGGCAGCTAGGCTGAAATGAGCTAGTGTCGGTGGCCTTGTGAGCTGTTGTTTGATGTCATGAATTGCCTGTGTACAAGCAGCAGTCCAAACCCATGTAGCATCCTTTTTCAAAAGGGCCCTCAATGGTGCTGTTTTGTCAGCATAATGTGGTAGAAAACGAAGGTAGTAATTTGCCATACCCAAAAATGAGGCCAACTCAGTAGTTGATTTAGGCTCCGGCAAGGCCAGTATAGCATCCACATTAGACAGCAAGGGCTGGATGCCATTGCACGTAAGTTTGTGCCCCACAAAGTCAATTTCTGGAGCGCTAAAAATACACTTTTCAACATTTAAGGTGGCCTGGTTTTGCTCCAGTCGGTGCAGTACCTGCTGCAAACGAATATCATGTTGCTGTTGTGTGGGGCCATGTACCACAATGTCATCTAAATATATCGACACACCAGGAATGTTTGCCAGTAGTAGTGACATGATCTTTTGGAAACAGCTTGGAGCAGAGCTTAATCCAAAAGCCATCCGTGTGAACCTGAAAACCCCCAAGTGAGAAACAAAAGCAGTCAAATCCCGACTAGCAGCATGTAATGGCACTTGTAAATAACCCTGTGCAAGGTCCAATTTAGTGAAAACGGCTGAGCCCTGGAACTGCGTTGTGAGCTCCTCTGTTGTAGGCAATGGATATTTATCAGGAATTATGGCTTTATTAACTTCCCTCAAATCCACACACAAACGAATTTTGCCATTCTTTTTCCGTGCCATAACAAGATTTGATATCCAAGGTGAAGCATCAACTGGCTCAATGAGGCCAGCCTCCTGCAACCTTTCCAACTCCGCAGAGACCTCCTCACGTAGTGCCAACGGAATCCGACGAAGGGGCTGAATCACTGGGGCTATGTCTGTGTTAATCGTCGGCTTGTGGACAAAACCAGTGATACAGCCAAGACCTGTGAATAAGGCTGGAAACCTCTGTAGCCAGGAGTCCACAACTTGCAAAATTTGGCAACCCTCAAAGTCTGATACTGTAAAGCTTAAAGCAAGGAAAAGATCAAGCCCCATGATGTTAGCTCCACCTGCTGTGATGTGGAAAGACACTGCTGAAGTGGTTCTATCTTTGTAACTCACAGTCAAAATAACTGTACCCAGGACATTTATAGGAGACTGATCATAGCCAGTGAGTTGTACAGCTGCAGGTTTAACAGGTACATGAGAAAAAAACCTGTCAAACGTGGTTTTATTTAAAAGAGACACTCTAGCACCAGTATCTAGTAGGAGTGGGATTTCCACACCACCCACCATGCAGATGAGGTGTTTTAAGAACGTTGTGTTCCGCTGCACCCAATTTATAGGTTCTGGCGAGTGAGCACGCCGATACTCCCGTGCAGGCTCACTTGCAGTAACAGGTGCGAGCTGACCGGCACCAGCGTGCGAAATGATTAAGTTTATTACAGCGGCGGCATCGCTGGCCTTGTGCAGGGCATGTGGCTGCCCTCGTATTATGCTGATTTGACCCACAGTTTGAACAACGTTGCGATGTAGTCGCAGCTGTGACTTTGTGCACAGGGATTTGATTTGAAGTCTCCGCGTGCGCTCCTTGCAACTTTGCGCATCCGCAACAGCGGTTTCTGTCTGTTTTCCTAGTGACACCGTTTTCTCTAGTGTGAGGTCATCGGGTTCAAGCAGTAACCTAGCGCGCAGCTGATTGCAATTGGTTTTCTCAATGATTTGATCGCGGATCATTTCGTTTTGCAGGGTTCCAAAATTACAATGCCGCGCCAGTTCATGTAAAGCAGAGACGTACTGAGTTATCGACTCACCCGGCTGTTGTGCTCGTTGACGAAAATGAAAACGATGCATAAGGACACTGCGACCAGAGCTGAAATATGCCGCTAATGCTGCCTTTGCTGCTGCATACGTAGGTGCGTCCGGTTGCAACGTGGAGAAAATGCGCTGTCCCTCTACTCCCAAACAGTGCAACAACAAAGCCCTCTTCCTAACATCCGCCATATCCTGAACATCAAGGGCTACCAAATATAGTTCGAACGACTCAATCCATCTCTGCCAGGGCACCGGAGGCTCACCTGGGATGGTCAGGAACGGGTTAGGAGGTGGTAACGTGAACTCAGCCATCCTCGTCTGCCAAAATGTTGTATCCAGACACAAAAACTCGTCACACACGGGTTTTGCCCAAATGTTTTCTTATTGTCTTTTATTTCCAACCTTCTTTTTCCCACAAACCCTCAGTTCACCACACCCTATTTTATACCCATCCTGCCTTGTCTTTTAGTAAAAACTATGTACAAACTTTTAAAGAAACATAGGGTTAAATTCTGGACATAACACGTGCGGCGCTCAGGGTGGAACAGGAGGAGAGGAGAAGGACATCCACTCCGCTTCCTCCGTCATGCTAGTCTGCTGGTTTCTCGTTCAGTATACACTGCCTGCTCATGTGCCCACCTCCAACTCGTCACTCAAGTCTTTGTACAGTCCAGATGCACCTGTGACTCACATAGACTTTTCATTGCTCTGTGCGGTTTTGGCTGCCTTTCTATATATAATCCACCAAGACACCCGACCACGGTGGAAGGGGGGTGTGTACAAAGTGCAGGAGTATCTAAGAAGATGCATGTTTGTCGCGGATGCAAATTGCTGTATGTAGCGTGTAGAACAGTTTGCTATAGTGCAAGCGGTTGTGCGTCGTAACCGAAAACTCGTTTTTTAAAGACTGCTCACTTCATTGTGTTTTAACCTCAGTTGTAACGGAACGTTTTAAGGATCCCATGGGATACCCTTCGCAAACAGTTTTACACGCGCGCATATGGCGATTCACCTCCGCGAGAAACATGCCTCTATTAACAGTCAACGTGGGTCGGAGCTGCATGTGACCTCTACGAAAGACGAATATAAATGATGCCAGTTTTTCTGTGTCGTCGTGTCCGAGTTGGTGGGCGTGGCTATGTGAGTTGTCGTCATATCCAATGGTCTTGGAGTTGGTGGGCGTGGCTCCTTCCTGCGTGCTGCCATAGGTGTCTCACTTGTCGGCGGCTTAGTGAATCCACACCCCTTCCGGCGTGCTTTCCATGGTTGTCTTGCCTTAGTGAATTATATATATAGATGTTGTTAATTTGGTGCACAACCAGAACATTTGGCCCAGTGAAATTGGAGCTAGATTGCAACGTTCACAGGTTGAATCTTGCCCTGAAAACATTTTGGACATTTTTAAAGAAAATAAATGCATTTGAAGAACGATTTTAAGTTAAATGATTGAATGCTTTGTGGATATGGAACTAGAGTGTACTCTGTGTGTGGATGCCTTCCACTCCTTTTCTGAAATATTAAGTGACAGATCCCATGTACCCTGAAATCTTTGAAAGGAAGGGACTTTAAAATATTTTTTATAAATAATAGACATGCTATCTGAGTTTTCTAAGACTGATCAATATTTCTTCTGGAATAGAACTAGGTGGAAGGTGAAGAAAATTGGGCAGGTTCTGTTTAGCAAAGTTTCCAGCTTAAAAGTAGTGGAAGAATTGTGTTGATGAGAAGTTAAATTTGAAGCATAATTGTTCATAAGATACGAAGACATTATCGTTGTACAGGTCTCTGAGTGTTTAAACCCTGACATTTTCCAAACATTAAATAATGTATATGTTTGACGTTGGTTGTCATGTAAAGGTGCAACAGATAAAAACTCTGCCTTAAAGTGCTTCCTACTTTGGTTCCATATTCTGAGAGAATGAAAGGCAATTGGATTATTAGTGTATTGACCATAATTTGTATTTATTGGGGCACAGAACAGGGAATTTAAAGAAGTGCTGAAAGATATTGTTTATATTGAAGACAAGGCTTATGTATATTCATCAATCTATGTCAATGTCCAGGGGCCTAATGTATAAACGGTGCGTACGCACAAAATGTTGCGTACTCCCGTTTACACGCTCACATCATGAAACTTGCCATAAAGCCACACACATTTTCATGCCAACTCAATCCAAAGCAGTGCTACTCTTCCTGGGTAGTTTCCCTTTATTTTGTAGATCCACATCCCTGACGCGGCTTACAGTGAAATTAACCACTTATCATTTATTAATTTAAGACATCTCATTGTAATCAACCCGTAACCATATAATGGTGCACCAAATGGCCAAACTATTATAAATACCATCACTGCTTTAGTGTTGTTATTCCCAGTGCACTACTGAATATTTGATCCACTGTATCTGAATGTGGAATCACAGCTGTACAGCAGCTGATCGGATTATCGGTATACAGCATCTTGCACATGCTGTCTCAGCCATGTGCACAATCTATTGAATTGTTCCCATACGGCAGATGCTTCAGAGCCTTTCCAATAGGGACCTCGCAGTTCAGAAACAGTTTCGTTCCAAGTGCTCTAAACACACTTAATTAGTCCATCAATTGTTCCTGGTAAAACTGTTTGTACTTATAAGGACAATCACCTCACTGTAATCTTGCACTACAGTTATAATATTGCACAACCTGAGTCACCTTATAAAGCTCGTATTTACAGATGATGAAACTGGCTTCTAAGTCGATTTAGATTTCCAAGTGCTATCTTCTTGGAGCTCTTGATGTCATTTTTAAGATGAAATGCAGTAAAGCATGTTTATTACATTATACAGTTAAGTTTTAAACTTCATTAAAATAATCTGTATTGTTAATAATTAAAAATGTGAGGATAAGGTGGCGCAGTGCTAGCGACGAGCTGGCACCCAGTTCAGGGATTGTTCCTGCCTCTCGCTTTATGCTTTCTGGGATTGCCGTGACCCTGGATGGACATATGGATGGAATAATTAGACATGTATTATGAAGACATTTCAATGTTTCATAAAAGTTTTGAAGAACTGGCGTTCTAAACTTACAGATGGCTTTGCATCTATTACAGAGCTTATTGTGTTATTACTTGGAGAAAGAAAAGGATGGACAGGAATTGGGGGTTAGTACATTTGAAAGAGACAGTACTACTGCAATAAATTATTTAATCCAGGGTTGCGCATGGTGCAGCAAGCATCTTACAGGAGGCAGGAACAATCTCTGGACAGGATGCCAGCTCAGCGCTACCATTGCGCAGCTGTGCCACCCTTGTGTAATACATGCTTCAATTCCAATCATCATGAAAATGATATCAAGTATATATCTTAGAATTCAGTTTGTTCAGGGAGATGTAATATCATGAATGTAATGTATTCTGTGTCCTGTCGGCGTAAAAGGATGCCTGCTTAAGAAGCACGTAGTGATTCACACACATAGAGTACATAGAAGAACACATAGAATACGAATATTTAATGTGCTACTTTAGTTACGATGGGAATTGAGAAACTAGTAAATTAAACGATTTTAACATGAAGTTTATGACATTCTACTTTAATGACAAAATAAACAACGTGATTAAAGTGGAAATTTCGAGATTAAAGTTCACATTTTGAGCTTTTTCTTTCCACTGTGTCCTTATTTTTTTTCTTTTCTCTGTACCCTAATAAGCTTCAGACAGTGGGCTACACTCGCCTTTTCATGGCAACTTTGATATCTGACCATTTCTTTTTTATTTTGGGCACTGTGCGACTTTCTGAACTTAAACTTGAATCAACTTCCTTTTGTTGTATATACAACTGCTTAAACCAACAAATAGTACTTTTTCATTGCCTCCATTTGGCATTCACTGAAATTCTTCTTTTTTCCCTGTGCTTTTGCCATTGTCTTTTCACAGAATTTGCATATTCAAAGAGGCATAATTCTGGGAGGAGACAAGGTGGGGCAGCAGCCACATGCATGAGCATAACATTTAATGCTGACCGAGATTTACAGTATGTAGAGGAAGCACAAAGAAGTTGACTTACACACAGTTTTCTGCATCTGAATTTTTTGTGCATACACACTTTACGACTTTTGCACACACGGCAAGTATTATTGTGAATACTACGCACTATTCACTGAATGAGGCCCCTGGTCTTTTATATCCTGAAGCTGTTTCTAATTTTTCTCATTTAGGCCCTATATTTCTTTGTTTATATAATCCTTTACATCCCCATTGTCCGCTTTTGTATCTTTCTTGATATCATTTATGTCCCCCCATCCCTTGAGTGCAGCATTTTCAGAGGCAGAGTTGTGAGTCCATTAGAGGAGTGATGTGGTAAACTCACGGGGAGTGTTGGCTGTAGTTGACAGTGGGATGAAAAAATCAACAAATATTCCTTGCCCTCATTGCTCGCAGTTTTACTCCCACTAATGCTCGCTGTTGAACTCAATGCTGCAGTCAGGTCTTAGAAGGTCTGTACCTTTACCTGTCTGTTCCAGGTCAGTCTCTGGGAGGCCATACTGTGAACTTGAGGCTGGTTTAGACTTTAATTAAATTTTTGCTTTATTTCCTTTTCTTTCTGAGCCCTTTGTTGACTGCTTATGCTTATTAGTACTTGTGTGTAATATACAGTAAATAAAAATCCTCCCGAATGAGTAAATACAGGATAGCTTGGAATGATAATTAAGAGATCTACTTGTTTCTCAAATCTTCCATCCATCCATCTATTATCCAACCTGCTATATCCTAACACAGGGTCACGGGGGTCTGCTGGAGCCTATCCCAGCCAACACAGGGCACAAGCCCACCGCAGGGCACACACACTAGGGACAATTTAGAACCACCAATACACCTAACCTGCATGTCTTTGGACTGTGGGAGGAAACCGGAGCACCCAGAGGAAACCCACGCAGACATGGGGAGACCATGCAAACTCCACGCAGGGAAGACCCGGGAAGCGAACCACTGTGCCACCGTGATGTCCATTTCTCAAATCTTGTATCTCATAAATGTATGTTTTCAAGAGAGTTTTTAAGAACTCCTCTCTTTTGTCCAAACAATTTAGGCTTTCGGGGGAGGGGGTCTATGGGGTTCATTAGAGGATCCCAAAACCCTTGTATTTTTTACCTTGTCTCCAGGGTGCAAAGGCAGAATTATCAGATTGAGGTGATCCTTTGCCATATTTCAGTCTGTTTATAAGTGATGTAATAACATCACTGCACTCCAGCTCCTGGTTGCTATATTCTAATACCAGCTGCGACAAGCGTCAGATTTTCTTTTCATTTATTGTACATAGAAGCAGTGACTGGCATTGCGCTGATAAGTAATTTTAAGCTCTTGACCCTTTATCTTCCTTTAGGGGAGTCGAACTTTGGGCCTGGTGGGCTGCAGGTTTTCATTCTAACCCTTTTCCTAATCAGTGATCAGTTTTCACTACTGATTAACCTCTTTTCCTTTCATTTTAATAGCCTTGTTTTTAAGGATTCATTCCTCTCTTCATTAAATAACAGTTGTGATAAGTCAACACAAGGACAACTTCAAAGTGTTGGGGATTTGTCCTGTATATTGCTTTGGTGCAATTTGTTCTGGTCAAAAGTGAAAAAAAATCCAAACATTCAAAAAAATACAGAGGGATGCGGGATGCTTTTATACAGAAAATGGCCGCTGGAATGATTATACAGGAAGTGATGTCATCATTGGAAGCCGGAAGTGACATGGAAGGTGAGGAAGTGCATGGGAAGCCATTTTCTGGAATGCGGACTGTTGTAGGTGAATGATTATTTATCTTCTTTGGTTCTGGAAAATTAGAGAGAGAGGCATCAATATCATCAAACAACCCTTCATCTGTTATTAAATCGCTCACCTCTGGGCTTGCTGACTGTCTCCTAAGCACGTGTGTGTGACATGACCCCCCCCCTCAGCCCAGACCCATCAGGTTGGGTGGCCTGCACCGAGAGGTCGTAGGTCCGGGAGAGAGCATCGGCGTTGGCCTGAAGAGAACCTCGACAATAAGTGACTCTGAACCTGTAAGGTTGTAATTCCAGAAACCACCTAGTGACACGAGGATTCGACCCTCGATTCAGAGCCATCCACTGTAAAGCAGCATGGTCTGTCACAAGAGTAAATTCCCATCCCAATAGGTAGTAACGAAGTTGTGTCACAGCCCACTTAATAGCCAAAGCCTCTCGTTCCACCGCCGCATACCTGGTCTCCCGGTCCAACAGTTTTCGGCTAAGGTACATCACGGGGTGTTCAGCAACATCGATGCATTGGCTCAGCACGCCACCCAATCCTGTGTACGATGCATCGGTCTGGAGAATAAAAGGAAAAGAAAAGTCAGGGGATTTCAAAATAGGTGCTGACGTAAGGGCCAATTTTAAGTCACAAAATTCTGCTTCAGAATCATCAGTCCATACCACTTTAACAGGAGCTCTTTTCTTTGTCAGATCAGTGAGAGGCGTAGCTCTCTCTGAGAAACGAGGAACAAAGTGACGGTAGTAACTCGCTAATCCCAAGAAAGCTTGAACCTGCCCCTTAGTAATCGGATGGGGCCATTTAATGATGGCATCAATTTTAGAACACTGTGGTTGAACCGTACCACCTCCCACCAGATAACCTAAATATTTGGCTTCGTTCAAACCAAAGAAACACTTCTTAGGGTTAATCCGAAGTCTGACTTGAACCAGTGTGTGTAGAATGGCCAAGTCCTGCTGTACATGATCCTTCCATGTGCTGGAATAGATGATAACATCATCCAAGTAGGCAGCACTATAGGAATTGTGGGGCCGTAACAGTGTATGCACCAGACATTGAAAAGCTGCAGGTGCCCCATGCAAACCAAAAGGAAGGACCTTGTACTGCCAGTGTCCACTAGGGGTACTAAAGGCGTTTTTTTCTTTGGCGGAGGACGTTAAGGGAATTTGCCAGTACCCTTTCGTCATATCAAGTATAGTTATAAATTGAGCGTTACCCAATCTCTTGAGGAGGTCATCAACTTGAGGCATGGGGTATGCATCAAACTTAGACACCTGATTGAGTCGTCGGAAGTCGTTACAGAACCTCTACAACCCATCAGGTTTGGGAACCAATACGATTGGACTAGACCATGGACTATAACTTTCTTTTTCTGTCCCCCCTGGCCATTGAACCTTACTCTTATTCGATGTTAATGTTGATTTATTTTGTTTTATAATTATGTCTTTCATTTTTCTATTCTTTAATATGTAAAGCACTTTGAGCTACTGTTTGTATGAAAATGTGCTATATAAATAAATGTTGTTGTTGTTTAATAATGTTCATTTCTAGCATTCGTCTGATTTCCAAATCAACTTCAAGTTTCTTTGCCTCAGGGAGTCTATATGGGCATTCTCGGACAATCACTCCCGGGTCAGTTATTATGTCATGTTCAATCAGCGAAGTGCGACCTGGTAGTTGGCAGCCTGCTCTTCAGTCAGGTCATAATAGGCCCTGTGTGCTTTCCCCTTCAGATAGGTCGCCAAAATGTAAACCCACTTTGTCTGCGGCCATGCATTGCGTTTAGTGGTACGCTCAAAAATCTGAACATCATCCCCTTCCATTAAATGAGTAAGTAAAGGAGGTACTGACCGCAATGTCTCCGCTCTTACTGCTGCAGCTGCCTGGACTTCTGATTCTGCCAATCTGGTCTGTTATCGCCGAGCTGAATCTCCACTTGTTGGAGTTCGGTTACTAGGGTGTTCAAAACCGCGTCGATATCTTGTCCCTCTGACATCCTGGAACAATGTTCAAAATCCTGTGATTGTGATAAGTCAACACAAGGACAACTTCAAAGTGTTGGGGATTGGCCCCGTATATTGCTTTGGTGCAATTTGTTCTGGTCAAAAGTGAAAAAAAAATCCAAATATTCGACAAAATACAGAGGGATGAGGGATGCTTTAATACAGAAAATGGCCGCTGGAATGATTATACAGGATGTAATGTCATCAATGGAGGACCAGAAGTGACGTCATCATCAGAGGCCGGCAATGACATCATCGTTGGAGGACCGGAAGTGATGTCATCATTGGAAGCCGGAAGTGCATGGAAGCCATTTTCTGGAATGCGGACTGTTGTAAGTGAGTGATTATTTATCTTCTTTGGTTCTGGAAAATTAGAGAGAGAGGCATCAATATCATCAAACAACCCTTCATCTGCTATTAATTCGCTCACCTCTGGGCTTGTTGACTGTCTCCTAAGCGTGCGTGTTTGACACAGTCAAACAGAAATGAGATGTGAAACGAAGGAAACGAATGACCAGCTACACTGGGATTTCAAACTCCAACCAATTTCACTCTTTTTCAATGTCAACAGCTGATTCTTGCAGTTAATTAAACCCATTATTTAATTCCATGGCTTGTTGCTGCTCTCATTCTGCCACAGCAGATATTTCCAAAACTGTTGATTTTTCAATTTTTTTCTAAGAACACCGTCAAAATATTTTGGTGACCTGAAAGATCAACCATCACCTTTCTTTATTTTCAGATATTCTGTGATGAGCACAGGTGAGCTGGTCATGTGGCGGCTCGTTTTGTGTTTCATTATTGTTTGGCTGCTAGTTAAGGGGACTGAGTCAAGTTAATTAAAACTAAGGAAAATGTTAAAAGTTAATTAGCAACAAAAACTAGTCCTTAATGAAGAAGATGGTTAGAATGAAAACCTGCAGCGTTATCTAGATTCTGTCTCTTGGTGTTTCACTTACTCTGAGCCACCAGGTGGCACTGTTGTTCAAGCTGTAGTGAAAAAGGAAAAGAAAGCCTATCTCTGGGGTCAAAATTTTGGGATAGGGCATAGTGTACAGTTTTCCACTGATCAAATGAGGGAGGTGTGGGAAATTTTAGCAGAGATTGGTCTAAATGTGTGAATTTGTGTACCAGATATATATATAAAAAAAAAAAATATATATATATATATATATATATATCTATATATTGTCATGCTTGTGTCACAGATTTGCACAGAGATACAGGAGGTTGTAGAAAACAGGAATTTTATTCAAACACTGCAAACAAACATTTGTTTCTTTTTCAAAAGCTTAAATGTGTTCCAAGACAAGTAAGAGATGACAGTTCCGCTAGGAGCAGAGAATGTCAGAGAGGGAGAGAGAGAGAGAGAGAGATAAAAGCAAAACAATCAATTTTCAAAACTGACAGGTGCTGTACAATGCTTTTAAGTAGGCAGAGTACCGCGCGAGGCTTGTATTACACGTTATAGCATAAGTGAGAAGGGTAAGGAGCAATGTGAGGGTGGTCTGTGTTTCAGGGGTTGGGGTTTTCCCACTGGCAACTATATCTACTTAGGGTGTGATCAGCCCTCCAGCTAACACCCTCCTCCTCAGCTTTATTCACATTCTCGTGAATCAAGCAACTTTCTGTACCAGGTTCAGGCCCATTTAGTCATGATAATGCGTCTGTATTAAAGTGTTCAGAACCTGGTCGATGTTTTACTGTGAAACTGTAAGGTTGTAAGCCCAGAAACCATCTCATGAGGTGAGAGTTTGTATCTTTCTGTCGGTATAACTATTGAAGTGGAGCATGATCAGTTACCAAAGTGAAGTTTCGTCCTCACAAGTAATAGCGAAGCACTTCCACAGCCCAACTAATTGCCAAGCATTCTTTCTAAATTGTAGAATAATTACGTTCCGTAGGAAGTAATTTCCTAGTCAAATATGTGATTGGATGTTCTTCTCCATCAAAAATCTGTGATTGGACTGCACCCACACCAAATGCACTTGCGTCTGTTTGCAAGATAAAATCTTTTTTGAAATCCGGGTTCCTTAGAACCGGATAAGAAGACAATGCTTTTTTTAAATCGATGAAAGAATGTTCGCAATTTTCTGTCCACAAGATAGGTCGGTTTTTTCTGCCTCTAGTAAGTTCTGTAAGAGGGGCAGCTCTATGTGCAAAATTTGGAATGAATCTTTTGTAGTAACCAGCAAGCCCCAGAAAATCGCGTACCTGTTTCGGTATTTTTGGTCTCGGGTAAGCAAGCATTTCTTCTATTTTCCTTATCTGTGGCCTAAGTAAACCCTTGTCCATAGAATAACCTAAGTAATGAGTCTCGGACATGCCCAGTTTACATTTCTTAGGGTTAGCAGTAAGGCCAGCCAGTCTCAAGCTTTCAAGAATGGATTGAAGCCGCTCTAAGTGTGTTTGCCAATCATTGCTGAAAATCACGACATCGTCAAGGTATGCCCCGGAATATTCAGAATGAGGATGCAGGATCTGTGCAAATGCACAAAATCTGATTGTTCGTTAATGCTCGGTTTGTGTTCGGCGGTGTTTGCAACCTGGGAAGATGTAGAAGGACCAGCCCATTCTGGAAAATTGTCGGGGATGACCTCCGTCTCACTGGAGTGATCGGGTTCAATATCTAAGTTGGGCTTTAGATTTTCCCCGGCCGCTACCAGTTCTTTGTCTTGGTTTTCTCCCCCCCCCACCTAAGTTCAATAGTGGACTGGAGTACTGGTCCCTGACATTTATTAAGTAGTCTAGGAAAAAGGGCATTTCTCCGTCCTATGAGTAATAGCCATGGGAAAGAGTCTAAAACGGCAGACAAAACCTTAAAGTGGTGACCCCTATAAGTTAAAGGAAGAAGTAATGTCTGATAATCTTTAACATCACCATGTACACAGCATATTTTTACAGTCTCACAGTCTCTAAGGCATCGTTCATCAAGACAGTCTCATCTCATGACACAAAGGTCACTTCCCAAGTCCAACAATGCTGAGATTTCTCTGCCCCCCAATTTCACCGGGATTAACAATCCATCTTTTCCATCAGAAGAATATGTAATATTTGAGCAACAATCCTCGGCCAGTCCAACTTCCATTAATTGAGCTGGAGACAAGCGACATTCTCTTGCCAAATGGCTGAGTTGATCACACCGGAAACATCTACGGTTGGCTCCACTTCCGAAATATCCTCTGCAATGTCCACGGTTTCCTCGGCCCACTGTTGTCATTTCCCCAGAAATAGACATCTCTTCTACGACTGTATTCCCGGGGTCCTACCTGACCCCATTCCATTTTCAGGTCCTGCAGCTTGTCGATGTTGTTGCCGTCGATCGAAGTGACGAGAATGTCCTGGACGTTTGTTCACTGGTTGAGAAGCAGCACCAAATCCACCGCTCTTTCTCCAAGCGGACTGTGAACCCTCCAATCGTCTGGATATAATCGTTAATGATTTAATATCATGACGCAGTAATTCATCTCGAAGAACTGCAGGTATCCCGGCCAGTAATATATTCATGACTTTTTCCATCACGTCTCCTTCAAACCAGCAGTGCACTTTATTTATCAAATCTTGAATTTGAGCACGGATTGGGCCATCCATGTTTAGTTTCCAGTCATTAAGTGCAAGAGTTTTAGCCATTTGAAATAAGGCTTCGGCGGCATCCATCTGTGCAACCCCACTTCTGGTACCACTTGTCACGCTTGGGTCACAGATTTACACAGAGATACAGGAGGTTATAGAAAACAGGAATTTTATTCAAACACTGCAAACAAACATTTGTTTCTTTTTCAAAAGCTTAAATGTGCTCCATGACAACTCAGAGATGACAGTTCCACTAGGAGCAGAGAATGTCAGACAGAGAGAGAGAGATAAAAGCAAAACAATCAATTTCCAAAACTGACAGGCGCTGCACAAGGCTTTTAAGTAAGCAAAGTACCGCGTGAGGCTTGTATTGCGCGTTATCGCACAAGTGAGAAGGGTAAGGAGCAATGTGAGGGTGGTCTGTGTTTCAAGGGTTGGGGTTTTCCCAGGGGCATCTGTATCTTTTTGGGGTGCGATCAGCCCTCCAGCTCACAATATATACACACACACAGATTTTGTGCTTCATGTATTAGAAATTGAAGTATTCTGGAAAGCAGGCCACTAGCAAAAAACGTTTCTGATGTATGCATTTTCTTACCAACTACCTACTTTTCTCTTTGCCTAGTTGGAATGAATTATTTTTGGAAATTGAAGCTGTTCTTTGAAAACGAATAAAAGATTCTCTGTAGTTTACACATCTGTATGGAATGCTCTATATTGATGAATCACTTAACCTCTCATCATTTTCACACTTTTACAATCTGCTCTTGCACTGGTTGCTGTTCTTGTGTTTTGGCTACTCAAGTTTGGTGTTAACTGTGACACTACATTCTAGCTTTCTGTGGAAATACTCCTTTCAAAAATGTTTTTTTTTTGGTATGTTACTTACCCCATTTACTCTGTAATGCAACTTAATATCAGAAACATTAGAAACATTATTCTTCAGTCTCCTTAGACTTTTCATTTTACTGACTTTGTTTATGTAAATTTTAATTGCAGAAAATATAGTTTCAGTTTATGGCCAAAAATCAGTATACAGTGATCCCTTGCTATATTGCGCTTTCGCGGCTTCACCCCATCACGGATTTTAAATGTAAGCATATCTAAATATATATCACAGATTTTTCGCTGGTTCGCGGATTTCTGCAGACAATGGGTCTTTTAATTTATGGTACATGCTTCCTCAGTTTGTTTGCTCAGTTGATTTCATACAAGGGATACTATTGGCGGATGGCTGAGAAGCTACCCAATCAGAGCACGTATTACATATTAAATATAACTCCTCAATGATATATGATATGCTTCCCTCGTGGTGCTTCGCCCACTCAAAAGCTCTAACAGCACATATTGATTTTTGATTGTTTGCTTTTCTCTGCCTCTCTCTCTCTGACATTCTCTGCTCCTGACGGAGGGGGTGTGAGCAAAGGGGCTGTTTGCACAGAGGCTGTTTGCTTAGAAGATACGGAGGCTCCTCTAAAAAATGCTGAAAGACTACCATCACATTGATCCCTTTATAGAAGGTGCTTCCACTTAAAAGCCCAACAACCCTATTGATTTTTGATTGTTTAGTTTTCTCTCTCTCTCTGACATTCTCTGCTCCTGAGGCGCACGTCTTTGAAGAGGAAGATATGTTTGCATTCTTTTAATTGTGAGAAAGAACTGCCATCTCTGTCTTGTCATGGAGCACAGTTTAAACTTTTGACTAAAGGGTGTTATTTCATATCTAGAGGGCTCTAATAATGTTAAAAACATATTTAGAAGGTTGTAAACAGGTTTTCTATGCTCTAACTGCAAAAATATTAGATTTGTAAATAAAGAACCCTACTTCGCGGAAATTCATTTATAGATTGTAGAGTCTGGAACGGATTAACCATGATAAACAGAGGGTTTACTGTAGTTCTCATGGAATTCACAGTTTTATTTTTAAAAATGCTTATTTATTTACTGTTTGATTTACAAAATGTATATACATCAGCCACAACATGAAAACCACTGACCAGTAAAGTTAATATCTCTAATTATCTTGTTACAGTGGCACATGTCAAGGAGTGGGATATTTTAAGCAGCAGGTGAACAGCCAGTCCTTCAAGGTGGCCTGTAGGAAGCAGGTAAAATGGGCAAACAACTTTGACAACACCAAATTTTGATGGTTAGACTGCTGTGCCACAGCATCTCCAAAACGGCAGGTCTTGTGTTCCTGGTATGAAGTGGTTAGTACCTATCAAAGTGGTCCAAGGAAAGACAACTGTTGAATCGTCCACAGGGTTATGGAAGCCAAAGGCTCACTGAGCAGTGGAAGAAGGTGGCTTGGTCTGATGAAGCACATTTTCTTTTAGATCATATGGATTACTGGATATATTCACATCATTTACCTGGGGAAGATATGGCAGTATGCACTGTGGGAAGAAAGCAAGCTGATGGAGGCAGTGTAATCCTCTGGGCAATGTTCTGCTGGAAACCATGGTTCCTGCCATTCATGTGGATGTTACTTTGACACCTACTCACCACATTGCAGGGCAATGGTTTGAGGAACATGAAAAAAGGATGTGCTGGATAAACAAGTCTGTTCCAGGGACGTCCCATCTAGCAACTTAAAGGATCTGTTGCTAACGTCTTTGTTCCAGATACCAAAGAATTTCATAAATATTGTGGAGTCCATAACTCTGCAGGTCAGAGCTGTTTTGGCGGCACGAGGGGGACCTACACAATATTAGGCAGGTGGTTTTAATGTTATGTTAAGAGAAATACAGTCATGTTGTGCTAGGGTCGAACCCTAACCTTCCAACCACAAGCTAACCACTAAACCACTATGCCACTCAAACACTGTAGTCTGCTCAGTTTCTTAATAAAAAGTAGCAGTTGAATGAGTGAAATTCATGGTGATGTTTGCAAAGAAATTAGATCAATCCTTTTAGTAGCAACTCTGTGTACAGGTATAAAGTATTAAGAACATTTTTCCCAATGCCTTTTTCTTTTTTTTTAACCCCAGCCAGTCTAAATTGGATTGCTTGTTCTATATAAAGGTGACCCATGAGGACAGGGATAGTATACTGTAATTTGCTTTATTACAGAATTATTAAAACACATTTTGACAGCTATGAACATTCTTTAATTAACCGATGATCTTTAAAAGTGCAAGACTATGTCACACATATGCGATGAAGAGGGAGCTGAGTGGACCAAATGAAGGTAATTACCCACCAGGCTAGGGGTTGGTGGGGTGCGCTAAACCTATTTCTGTTATCTCTGCAGGCCAAATATGGGAAAAACCTGCCTGATTTAACGTCACTTCCGATGGCATCACTTCCCAGCTTTGCTTTTAAATCTGCCATCTTTTCCTCAGTCAAGTCAGTTCAGTCTGGAACTCAACCTATGCACATCAGTGCTCATTACAAGACACTTTTGCAGACAGGGACAATATATGGGTGGCTGCCACAAACCTTTTTCTGTGTGTTGAGACTATTTCTTTCACAATTGGCACTTTTAAAAGTTTTAAAAGTTGCTGGGGGTACATTTTTACTTTTATTAATATTTGCTGAATATGGTTCCAAGTAGCAATCAATTTTATAATCATGCTTTCATGCAGTACTTTGCACTAGCAGATGAAATTAAACTGCTTAAATAAGACTTTTAAAAGGTGGCATAGCTCTACCTAACTTTTAATTTTATTACTGGGCGGCAAGTATACAACCTATAAAAACCTGGAGATTGACACAAATAGATGAACAGACAAAGGCTTCTTCCACAATATAAATAAAATCCTGCAGTATTTCTTTATATTCCTTGCTTTGCGCCCCAGTAAGTACAAGTTATCATCAATATACTAACAACCCAATTTTGCTTCTTTCACTCAGAATATGGAACCAATGTATGAAGTACTTCAAGACAGATAAGCTTTTATCTGTGGCACCTCTGCACGATAACCACCTTTTTTTACCCTCTCAAACTTACATAGTTCTTAATGTTTGGAAAAACATACGGGATTAAATCACTTAGCGATATATACATTGTGGGGAACAGCCTGGACACAGACAGGTAGACATGAAGCTTTAGCACCACACACGTTTTTTTATAACCTTATCTTATCTTATCCTCTTTAATAAAACCCCTGTGTGTGTCCAGGTGTCCGTGTGTGTGTGTCTTCTGGTGAAGTGTGCATGCGCACAGTCTCTTCCTGTGCATTCCCTGTGTGTGCAGAGAGAGACAGACACACACACAGGTGCATGTGCGCGATAGACAGACACGCAGGCCCGCACGAGAGGCACACACACACGTGCACGACAGACACGCAGGCAGGCAGGCTGGCTGGCCCGCGCGAAAGACAGACATGCATGCACACACACACACGCGAGAGACAGACACGCAGGCCCACGCGAGAGACAGACACGCACGCCCGCGCGAGAGGCAGACACGCACGCAGGTAGGCCCGCGCAAGAGACAGACACGCACACACACAGGCCCGCAGGAGAGACAGACACGCACACACACACGCATGCACGCACTCACACACACACACACCTGCACGAGAGACAGACACGCACGCAGGCAGGCACACACACAATCAGGCCCGCGACAGAGACAGACACACACGCAGGCCCGCGACAGAGACAGACAGACACACACCAGGCGTGCATGCATTGTTGCAATGTTACTTTTCTTGGTTGTTAATTAATTTATGGATTTTTCAAATGTTCATTTTTTTCCCTGTGCTTAAAACTCATTAAAAAAGTGTTTTTAGCGAGCGGGTCATAAGGATATTGTGCAAACTCTTGCAGTGTTAGTTTTCTCTGTTGTTCAAGGTTTTCTTAGTGTTATTCAATGTTTTTACATTTAGTTTACTATTACGCTGTGCATTCAGTGGTATAATCAACTATATTTGTGCTTAAAAACTTAAAAAAATATATATTTACATACAGTTCATACGGTCTGGAACGGATTAATTGTATTTATATACAATCCTATGTGGGAAATTACTTCGGTTCACGACCAAATCGGGTTACAACCAGAGTTTAGGAATGAATTATGGTCGTGAACCGAGGTTCCACTGTATTACTGTCATACAAAATTACAGGCATTTTACGGAAATACAAACCAGTATTACTGAGAGAGAAAATTAAAGGCACACAATACAGTGACACATATTACAGCCACATACAAGGTCCCTTGCCATTTAATATAGACTGTTCCTACAAATGTTTATGCACTACTGTTCTAGCGCCCATTATTGTAACGGGCTTAATGTCTGGTATACAATAAAGTGCACAACCCAGTGCCACAGCACCAGTCACCCCTTAAGTCCTGGCCTTTTCACAATGCCTTTCTCTGTCTCTGGTCCGCCTCCACTCCTCTCCTACGAGCTCTGTCCTCTTCTGCCCGACTCCAGCCATCGAATGGATGGAGGCGGCCCCTTATATACACACCCGGATGTGCTCCAGATGCTTCCTCTGTGTGGCGGAAGTGCCGGCTGTGTACTCGGAAGCACTCCACATGTCTCTGGTCCTCTTCCCCCCCCAGCACGTCCGGGTGTGGCGGAAGAGCTGAGGTCCAGGGCTCCAAAGGCACCGGGGTGCCCCCTGGCGGTGACCATGGGCCCCTACAGGGTTGAGCTTCAAAGTTCTGTACTTGTGGTCCCCAAAGCAACTAGGGCGGTCGCCCCCACATGGTCTGGGGAAGGCGCAAGCCCTCCTCTGGTCCTCCTGGGCGTCCCGGCCGGATCTCCACCGCAGCAATCTTCGACAACATAGATGATGTCTATGCATCCTACGAACAATTAAACTCCAAATTTAGCTTCTCATCAACAATTTTTTTTCAATATTTCCAAATGTGAAACTTTACTGAATAAAATCTGACCAATTTTCTTCACCTCCCACCTACTTATATTCTGGAAGAAATATTGATCAGTCTTGAGGATTCAGACAGCATTTCTATAAGTGTAAATCATCATATTTCTAATAACTAAATATAATCTCAATATAGTTGGAGCCTACACTTCATAAAGTAGCAACTAACCTACAGCTAGTAACCTACAGCAATATAGTGCGAGATTAAATAATTTATCACATACATGATGCATCATTTTTGGACATTTTTGCTATCCATGCATGCAATGTGGTTGCCTGATCATAAAAATAATAAGGGAAGGGGTATACCACACTTTTTTCTTGTCTGGCGCTGTAGTTGTGGGTGGTTTCAAATGTAAAGTTATACTGTAATGGAGCAGCAGACAGCAGTGTCTTTCATTGATTTTTTTTCTCATATGTTTCCATATTTTGAGAGTGAAGCACAATGTTATTAATATTAAATTGGTGATAATTATTAATGATTGTAATCCGGTAGTTAATTAGTTAATTGCCTGAGATAGCCAATAACAAAATGCTACTCTATAAAAGGAACAAGAAAGGAAGGGTATCCTTTTTGCCAAAAAGGAAGCTTGTTCTAAAATGGCTGAATCTTGTCCTGGAATAATTTTTGTCTCGATAAAAAATTTTAAGGTGAATGATTGAATGCTTTGTGCATATGGAACATCTATGTATGGCTGCCTAGCACTCCTTTTCTGAAATATTAAGTGACAGGTCCTTTCTCCAATGAGCTCTGGTGTCTTTGAAAGAAAGGAACTTCAAGATATTTTTATTAATTGAGTCTTCAAGACTGATCAATATTTCTTCTGGAATAGAACAATGGGGGAGGTGAGGACAATTGGGCAGGTTCTGTTTAGCAAAGTGTCTAGTTTGAAAGTAGTGGAAAAATTGTTTTGATGAGAAGTTGAATTTGAAGTATAATTGTTCTTATGTACAGGTCTATAAGTGTTTTAATCCCAAACATTTTCCAGGCATTAAAAAGTGTATATGTTTGAGAGGGTGGAAAAAGGTGGTTGTCATGTAGGGGTCCAACAGATGAAACCTTGGACACATTCAGAATTGCCTATAAAGGACTGTGGGATGTGGGAGAAAACTGCACATGGTAATGTTAACAGCAGGTGTATCAAGTAATCAGGCAAAGTGTGTATATGGCTTGTGTACACTTGGAATGAAATGAGCTTCGGAATTTGTCAATACCAAAATATAATTATTTTTGTGTTTCAAGATTTCGAAACACAAAGCACATCTCCCTAAGATTATAACATGTATGTGTTAAGAGAAATGCATAATTACAAAAGACACGTAATTAGAAGGAAAGGAAACATAGCATACAGTGGACCCTTGACTTACGAACTCAATTCGTTCGCGAGGGCTAGTTGTAACTCAAGTTTGTTGTAAGTCAAGACTATTTTTCCCATAAGAAATAATGGAAATACCCATAATGCGCTCCGAACCTCCCACAGCAACACTTACTTAACCTTTTCATAATTAAAAAGGGTTGTATAATGTGCATTAAATACCAAAACACCAATAATTTTTCTAATGTACTAACCAAAAAGTTATAAAAAGTGCCTAGCCTACCAGAGACAACAATTTAAAACTGTACTTACCATTTAATTTGACATCTTTGGGCTGCAGGAAGGGAGGAGGAGGAAAATGAAACGGAAGGTGGTTATTGTTTAGAAGGAGCCTCCTTATGCAAATCTTTTCTTTGTAAAATTGTCGAGATGGTGGATTTCGACATGCTGTACATATTAGCGAGATCGGTCACGAATGCCACTCTCATATTTCCGCACAATTTCCTTCTTCGTTTAAATTGTGATCACTGTTACTCAAGTTAATAATGACAGTAGTCGAGCAAGCCGGTGCTCACTTAGCCTGATGACATCATCATGTGCCGCGCCAGCCCGCTAGCTAACATCCCTTAACAATCGCTTTTTACCTTCATTACCTTCTCTTCCTTCCTTAGCAATTATGCGTCTTGCTTGCCATGGTCTTAGTGAATTATATATATAGATAAATCACTGCACTGACCGAAATTACGTCCACAAACACATGTATCTGGGCTCCGACTGACGCTTACGAACACTCTCGGCTGTTTGTTTACAATCGCACAAGCGGATACACGTGGCCGCAATGCAAGATGTTGGTCGTAAATCAAAAAAAAAATTTTGGTCATAAATCAAGTTGTTCGCATGTTAGGCTGGTCGTATGTCAAGGGTCGACTGTACTTAATTGCTGAATATGAATATACAACTATTAAATTTGTGTCATATATTTGGTTTTTGAAGGTAAACTAATTTTCATGAGTATAACTTCTAAAATATAATGAACATAGGAAAAGTGCTTAAATCATATATTTGAATGGTTATGGTTAAAATACAACAGGTAATGTCAGTCCAGATAATTTTCTAATTCTGGATTTGTGTACAGGATAAACAATGACAAATATGGTCACTCATATAAGCTACTTTAAAAACAACACAGCCAGGACTGCCGATACTGATGCTCTGTGCAAGAACAGACAGAGCCAACTATACTTTCTTAGAAGGCTGGCGTCCTTCAACATCTGCAATAAGATGCTGCAGATGTTCTATCAGATGGTTGTGGCGAGTGCCCTCTTCCACATGGTGGTGTGCTGGGGAGGCAGCATAAAGAAGAGGGACTCCTCACGCCTGGAAAAACTGGTGAGGAAGGCATGCTCTATTGTAGGCAGCTAGACAGTTTGACATCTGGCGGAGCGACGGGTGCTGAGCAGGCTCTTTTCAATCATGGAGAATCCACTGCATCCACTGAACAGTATCATCTCCAGACAGAGGAGCAGCTTCAGCGACAGACTGCTGTCACTGTCCTGCTCCACTGACAGACTGAGGAGATTGTTCCTCCCCCACACTATGTGACTCTTCAGTTCCACCCGGGGGGGGATAAACGTTAACATTATACAAAGTTATTGTCTTTTTTACCTGCATTTTTATCACTCTCTTGGGGATTAATAAAGTATCTATCTATCTATCTATCTATCTATCTATCTATCTATCTATCTATCTATCTATCTATCTATCTATCTATCAAAGGCTGTTTCAGGAGAGTTCTCAAATAATGGCATAAAGCAATGCTGAAAAAAATTGATTACACACAGGAAGCTTTAAAGTTTGGACAAATGTGAAAAAGGCAACAGATCTGGCAAATTAAAGCACCAGGAGCATCATGTATAAATGGTTCATATGCATTTCTGAACCTCGTGGTTCAGAAACACTTTCATCCCAAGAGCTATAAATGTACTCAATCTGTCCATAAAGTGCTCCCGGTAGAACTGTTTGTAATTATAAGTACAATTGCCTCCATGTAAACTTGCAATACAGTTGTAATATTGCACAACCTGAGCCACTTATGCTTTCATAATGTATATTTTTCACTGTTTTTTATCCTATTATAATTATTATTTTTTCTGTTATATTTCCATTTTATAGGAAAATAAGTTTATGGAGGATTTGCATATTGAATCTCAATACAATAACAATAAAGGAATTCAATTCAATTTACAGGTGATGACGACTGGCTTCTAAGTTGATTTAGATTTCCAGGAGGTATCTTCGTAGAGCTCTTGATATCATTTTAAAGAAGAAATGCATTAAAGTATATATATATTACATTATACAGATACATTTTAAACTTCATTTAAATAATGTATATTGTTAATGATTAAATATGCAAGATGGGCAGCGGTAGTGATGAGCTGGCACCCAGTTCAGGGATTATTCCTGCCTCATGCTGTATGCTTGCTGGGGTTGGCGTGACCCTGGATGGATAGATGGATGGAATAATTAAATAAGTACTTTGAAGATATTTAAATATTTCTTAAATGTTTTGAAGAATCTGCATTGTTAGCTTACAGATGGCTTGACATTTATTACATTTTATTTATTAAATGTTATTTATTGACGATTGGTTATTTAGAGAAAGCAAAGGAAGGACAGGAATCAGGAGTTAGAACACCTGAAAGAGGCAGTAATGCTGCAATAAATTATTTTATTGAGAGTCATGCACGGGGTAGCAAGCATCTTGCGGGAGGCCTCAATGTGCCTCAATGTTTTATAGTACATGCTTTAATTTCTATCATCATTAAAATTATATCATATATACATTTTAGTATTTAAATTGTTCAGAGAGCTGTAATATCATGAAGGTAATGTATTCTGTGTCCTGTCAGCGTAAGAGAAAGCCCATTTATGAAGCACGTACTAATTCACACACATAAGAATACATAGAATATGAAGCATTTAATGTGCTACTTTAGTTATGATAGGATTTGAGAAACTACACTGCACAACAAAGTTACTGCTTCTTGAACACTGTTGGGTTTTTCTTATAGATTTTTGGATGTTGATCACAAATATTACATCAAAAGTTACCCATCACGTACCTTTTCAGAGAAATCTTCAGTTTTGTCATGATTTCTTCTTATATTTGTATCCAAATATTTTCGCTCCCGTAAATTACTTATCAACAACGGTTTGTGCAGCCTGAGCATATCCAGGCATGGAATCCGGCCAGGTTGGAAACTGTCCTGTGGAAGCTGACATCCTGGGCATGCCTGGGCAGGTCTGAACAAGCTTGACGCTGTCTCAGCGTGCTATAAAGGTGGCTTGCATACACCAATCCTGCTCATTTAGTTTATATAAATGTATAGTGTCAGTATAGTAAAGTATAGTATCTGTAGCAATATAACAGTAAGTAAGCTTGATGCTATAGATGTTTTGGTGTTGGGCAATGTGTCTCGTCAATGTTGCAACAGCCGCAATACATTTTGCTATATTTGTGGCAAATATACACTTGCGCCTCAGAAGCGCTGGATGACTGCTCTTGTGAAGAAAGCTTATCATCTGTATTTCAGCTGCAAAATTGGTGATCAAGACAAGGAAAGGGCACCTCACATTTGCTGTATGACATGGGCTGTCAGTCTGAGAGCCTGGCTCAGAAGCACTCGAAAGACAATACCGTTTGTTGTTCTGATGATATGGCAAGAACAGAAAGACCATGTGACGGAGTGTTACTTCTGTTTGACTAATGTGTCTGGTTTCTCTGCCAAAAACAAGAAGTCAATTGAATATCCTAATCTGCCTTTAGCAATAAGACACGTGCCAAATGACGACAGCCTTCCAATTCTGAAACCACCAGAGGATTGGACCATAGACAAACCAGATGAAGAAACTATACTGCAGGGTACTGACAGTGATATTGACCCAGATTTTGAACCATGCTCATCAGGTGATCCACATCTGATAACACAGTCTGAATTGAAAGATTTGGTCAGAGATTTGGGGGTGTCAAAAGCAAAAGCCAAGCCACTGGGTTTGAGACTGCAGGAATGGTGTTTGCTGTCACCAGGTAAGAAAATATCTGTGTTTTGAGCCCGGCATCATGATATAACCAAATTTTGTTGCACAAGTCGACAGTCTCTGTTTCTTTTGTGAAATTTAAGGATTGTTCTTTGTCTTGGGTTGTGATCACAACCCGGAAGAGTGGCATCTCTTCATTGATTCGTCAATGTTAAGCCCGAAAGCTGCTCTGCATAAGACCTCAGGAGCTTGTGATACTTGAAATTTAAATAAATTTGCTTCATCTGTTAAATATCACTCTTTAGTAAGTTTTTTTAACAAACTAATGATGGATGCAAACATAATTATTTTCTTTGCAAGTGTTGCAAACCTAACATAATGATTCTCTGACAAGCCATATTTTTAAAGCAACTAATTCAAAAGTACAGATAACATTATGTTTGAATGTTTACTTTTAGCATTGATTTTTTTAAGCAGTACTTTTCAGTTATTTGAGAGAAATTGTCAGATAATAAATGTAGAATGTGCATATAGTAAGATAAATCAGACAGTCCTTGATGTTAACATCCTTTATAAATCAAATGCTGAAATCTCCCCAAGATCTCCAAACTTCAAACTTGTTGTTAACATCAGGGAAATCCTCATGTCTATCAAACATTAAAATTTAAGCATTTTAACATGTGTGAAAGTTGGGTAACTAATTGATGGACATACAAGTATTTGAAAGTTGTTGTTGCTATTAGTATTCAATGTATTTCCTTTTCTTTTACAGGAAAAGGTAGAATAATGTTCGCTTAAGTAATGGAGTTACTTTTGATAAAAAGTCCTTGAATAGGATTTCTGTTTTTGCTGTGGTATTGAATACTTACCGGGTATCATAAAATTTTCACTGGTATTTGGTGTTGGATACAAAAATTCTGTTTTGATGGCATTGCTAAGCATAATGCATTTCAACTCTTGCTAAGAAGACTCAGTAATACCACTAGATGTCTGAGGAAGGCACAGATATCTCCATCTGTTCTCACTAGCTTCCACAAGGTAACAGCACAGTCTATCCTCACTCACTGCATAAGCTGCTATTACAGAAACTGCTTGGCTCAGAATTTGAAAAGCACTGCAAGTGGATGATCAAGGCAGAACTGAATATTACCAACATGCTGTCTTCTGTTCAGAGCATATATAACCCAAATTGTCTAAGAAATGAAAACCAAAGTATTAAAGACCTCAACTATTCTACCCAGTTGCTTTTTTTTTTGCTCTTTTAATCTGGCAAATGGTACAGAACGATCCAGAATTGCACCAGTACATTTAATGGCAGTTTCTATCCACACATTCTAATAACAAATATCATGTTTTCTTGCATACATACTTGACGAACAGCTAGTGTTAATAACAGCATAGTACATTTTCTTGTATACTGTATATACAGATGTAGCGAAGCAAAATTTCAGAATACCCTTTGTAATGAGACACGAACAAAGGCAAGAGAAGGTGTGGGAATCCACTCTGTATACCTGAGAAAAAATTAGGAACTTGAGGCAACAATAAAAAAAAACAAAGTAGTCTTCATAGACCTAGTCTTACGCTAGACTGGAAGTAATGGATTGGGTATGATGGCTTTAAAGGGGAGAGGCAGGAAGAAGTGTGTCGCTTGGCCTGCACCCAAAAATGATGTCAGCCGTGGGGTTGAAAGTGGAGCCTGCACAGGAACTAGAAGTGGGGTTAGGTTGCTTTTCCTTCTGAGGATCTGTAGAGGAAAGAGAAAACATGTTAGTGCACACTGCCAACCCGTGATCCAGTGTAACAACACATTTAGTCAACCCCATCAACTGCCTCCAATGCTCATGTGGGTGACACCTAATACTTCAGTATTTCCTATGTGAGCTACTACATTACATGCCTGGCTAGCTAAAATGACTAAATGACAGAGCTTATGATGACTCAATCTTTAATGACAATGATTGCTTCATTTGGTCACATTACAGTGAATGTTTAAATACACCTGATACTGAATTTTAGACCTATGTGTTTACTTGCTTGGTTTCATCTATTCCAGAAGGATGCTCCTGCAAACCTTTTCTCCTTTATTCTACACCAACATTTGAGATATGTGTTAAGCCTTCTAATCTACTTGACCTAAAGTGGATTGGTATATAGCACAGGCAAAACATCAGAAAAGACCATCTTTTCCAGCTCTGCACCCAAGCTTAGCACCTAACTTTTTAAATTTGGATTGCAGAACTGACACCTTGCCATGACGTATTTCACAGGTTCAACATGGATATGATCCATTATATGCCCCTGTAGTTAATATTTAATGTGCACTCACTGTGTACATTTTCATAGAGCTACTGCCATCTACATTGATTAATTTTATGGCTTTGCATTGTAATCTGTCCTTAATTGTCTTGAAAGGCACAATTACAGTAATCCTTCCTTTCGATCGCGGGGGTTGCGTTCCAGAACCCCCCGCAATAGGTGAAAATCCGCGAAGTAGATTGGTTAGATTGGTAGTATGGTTATTTTTATATATTTTAAGCCCTTATAAACTCTCCCACACTGTTAACATTATTAGAGCCCTCTAGACATGAAATAACACCCTTTAGTTAAAAGTTTAAACTGTGCTCCATGACAAGACAGAGATGACAGTTCTTTCTCACAATTAAAAGAATGCAAACATATCTTCTCTTCAAAGGAGCACCATCAGGAGCAGAGAATCTCAGTGAGAGAGAGAGAGCGTGACAGAAAAGCAAACAATCAAAAAATCAATATGTGCTGTTGAGCTTTTAAGTATGCGCACTGCGATAAAGCAGCTGCAAAGAAGGGAGCAATGTGAAGGTAGTCTTTCAGCATTTTTTAGAGTAGTGTCCATATCTTATAGGAAAACAGCCTCTGTGCAAACAGCCCCTCTGCTCACACCACCTCCGTCAGGTGCAGAGAAAGTCAGAGAGAGTGAGAGAGAACAAGAAAAGCAAACAATCAAGCACCGCTTGGGAAGCACATCGTATATCATTGAGGAGTTTTATTTAATACGTAATACATGCTCTGATTGGGTAGCTTCTAAGCTATCCGCCAATAGTGTCCCTTGTATGAAATCAACTGGGCAAACAAACTGAGGAAGCATGTACTTTAAATTAAAAGACATATTGTCCGCAGAAATCCGCGAACCAGCGAAAAATCCGAGATATATATTTAGATATGCTTACATTTAAAATCCGCAATGGAGTGAAGCCGCGAAAGTAGAAGTGCGATATAGAGAGGGATCACTGTATATAAAATGTATTATTATTACTATCATTGGTTTTATTATCAACTACCAAAATTTACTTTTAACTTTTCTTGTATGGATGTGAGCATGAAAATGTACATTACATTTACAAGATAAAGTTTAAAAGCAGTAGTAGTCTAAAAAGTGTACAACTTAAATTCTATAATTTAAATATAACTGTCATTGAGCCTCCACTAGGGGTTTAAACAAAATGTTTCATGTGCCATTTCAAACTTTCACTCTTTCACCTGCTTGTTTTTCAAGAAAGTGCGATCACATTGCTGGAAATTTCTGAAACAACACATGTTCAATCTGCTGCAGATAGTGCATTGGATAGTAACACTGCATTTTGAAAGTCTGCATTTTTTATTTATTCTATATGTTACTTATATTGTAGTGTCTACTACACTTTGATCTGACCTATATTCAGGCATAATAAACATCACAATTGTAAGAGTACAGCTCCCACCATTTTTATCCTTTTCATCTTTGCCTTTGGCAAATATCTTTAATTTTAACATTACCTGCTCTGTGCATGATTGCTGTGTTCTGAATTAGTAACTGAGATTCATAAGGTCTTTGAAGGTGGTTTAAAATTTCTGAGAATTGCACATACATTATCTTTAATATTTGTGTTCTTTTTGTTCATCACTAATTTATAGGGAAGAAAGAGCTTGACGTGGAACATGCAGTTTTAAAAACTAATAATATTAAAATCTAGGAATCTCATGTTTAAATTTCCAGTATATTTAGGGGTGATCTTTATCTGTTGCTGAGCAAGTTGTCTCTCTTTAATGAAGACAAAACACAATCTGTATTTGAAAGAATGTCCTTTGAAAAACTGGCACATACTCTGACTATATCTGAACTATTTAAAAGAAAATCTTGATTTCATAATTTAATAAATGGGTTAACTTTTATACTGTTTAATTTGTCTATCCTTATTTGAGGCTGTATCGTTGTAAATGCTGAAGAAAAGTCTAGAAATAGTGCTCTGACATAATAAACAGGCTTTTCAAGAGCAGAGTAAGTAGGATGTAAAAAAACCAACAAAGCATCTTCTATGCTTCTGTTTGCACAGTAAGCAAATTAGTGGTTGTCTTGAAAGGCTTTAGTCTGTGTCATTGTTATGAAATGTTCAAAGCATTTGATTGGAATGGAAGTGACTGTCACCAGGCTATAGTCACTCAGGCTTGGCCAGGAAATCTTAGGAACTGTTTCCACAGCTCTGGGACTAGTTAAAAATGACTAGAATACTTAGACTAAGACTACAGTAGAATAGAAATGAAAAGAATACTTTCACCACTGAAAAGATTTCAGGACCATCCCCGTATAATGTCCGTTGGATAAAAAAGAAAAAACTTCAGTTGAAAAGGCTGGTCAGAACACAATTTACAGTGATATCAGACAGTTTACAGATGGCAAAATGGCATTTTTATAGACAATAAATATGGCGAACAGAAGTGAGTTGGCAGGAGATGACTACAAAACAGAGAGACGGATATGATGTCATCAAGAGGAACCAAAAGTGATGTGGAGGATATGATGTTGATATCTGGAGACCGGAAGTATCGTCATTGAGGTGGGCCAGAAGTGATGTCATCAGAGTGCACCAGAAGTAACGTTTGGTGGCCATCATGGATACTTGGAAGCACGGTATGTGCGTTATTTTTCTTTTTTCGTTCTGATGAAAAAGAGAGAAAGGCATTAGTACTGCAAATCAACCCTTCATCTCACGATATTTCACTCACCCCCGGGCTTGCTGACTGTCTCCTAAACACGCGTGTGTGACAAAAGTAAATGGAAACCTGACGAGAACTGCTTAATTGAAACCAGGAAACTGAACCTACTCTCCTGGTGGTTTTTACCAGGTGCAAAGTTTTCTGAATTTTTCTCCATTTTACCTATCTTGACTTTCATCCAAGTAATATTTATGGCATTTAGACGAAACACTTCCCTTATTTGTACATTTCTGTTATTGAAGCTGATATTGGTTAAAAATCTTTAAAAAGCGATGTACTGTAGTTCATCTACTACTTTATAAGCTTGTGGCAATTTTTTAGGAAACAATTCTCTGATTTTTTTCAGATGTTTCCAGACTTGCTTTGAATTGTTACCATTAAACCAACTCTTGATTTTTTTCCCCCATACACTATTTTACTTTGTTTAATTGACTTGCTTATCCTTTGCTGATAAACCACTTTTCTTCGGCCTCATTTTTCTGAAGAATGCGTTTTTCCTAAAGCAGAAGTTTTATATTTATGGTGATCCGGGGCTTACTATTTGGGTACGCTTTTTCAGTTTTCTTCTTAATGGCCATTGACGGGTGGCACAGTGATGCACTGATTGCTCTTTTGACTTGTAACACGGAGATGAGATCTAAGTCCCATAGGCTCCATGCACATTCCGTGTCCCTGCTGATTTCCTCTGGGCGCTCTTATTTTCTCCCACAGTCCAAAAACATCCAAATTAGGTGAACTAGCATTGCTGAATTGGCCCTAGTGGGTGTTTGTGTGTGTGTGCGTTTTCATCCTGCTGTTCTGCCCAGGGATTGTTCCTGCCATGAACTCGATGTTTGCTGGGATGTGCTGTAGCTGCTCTGCAACCCTGCTGTGAGTTAAAAAGAGTGGAAGGATAATCTTTGATCCACATATTTACTGTCAGTCTACTGTAAGTGGCCTTTTTTAGTGTCTGTTAAGATGTCACCACATCTTAATCAGTGCAGGAGAGGCACTCTTCTATGTCTTCTGAACTGCCATTGCACTAGTTTTGTGTTTTCATATGGGTGGTTTTTCTTGTCTGTTTCTATTATTATTTTAAATAATGATGAAGACAGAAGCATCCAGGATTTCTCTGCGATGGGTATGAAAGCACCAGTGATGTTTCCATGACACTTATCCAATATGTTGTCCTGTCTTGTATTAATATTCACATACTGGTGGTAGTGTAGCTATACCATTTCCAGACTACACAAATTGAAGTTACCCATCACAAGTTCAAATGAGCCAAATGATTTTGTTTCCAATTTTTGAATAGTTGCATAGATTATTTCAGCTGCAGCTCCTACATGAGCATGCAGCAGTATTTAAAATACAGTAACAACAATATGTTTAAGTTTACATGGCAGGTAGTGTGGATGAAGTCCAATAATGAGTACTTTCTTGTCATATTTTATTAATGTGGAAGCAGAACCCACCAGCCATTCTGCTTACCATAAGCTGAGTCCCTCTCTTGGCAAATCCATATAATTCAATATCTGTATATAAATCAGTATTATTTAAACAAGCCTCAGTCAAGCACAACAGACAGGTTTCACAGTATTGTGCAGATGCCCTAAACCTGTCCCGTTTATTCTATAAGAACAATGTATTGCATTTAATCATGTTTGGTAATTTCGGTGTGTCAGTCAAGCTCTAAATTAATGTTTCCTTCCTCACTTCCAAGGTTACAGTGCTTTTAATTCATCCAGGATAGCAGATGTACATGGGTCATTTCTGGCAGGTGGTCTCACTGACAGTGGCACATCCAGGCTATAAATGATCAGCATCAACCATTTACATGGGATTTCTTGCATAGGTAGTGACTTAAGTGTCCCATGAATTCCATAGGTGTTAATAATCAAAATTAAGAAAGTTCCACAAATATTGTTAAACATTTTGTAAGGACAGATACTCTCAGATAACAGACAAATTTTTAATATAAACAAAAGAAATTATTTAATAAACAAGCAGAAAAACAAAGAGAGATGAACTCTGTTACAGTGCCGTGATCAAAAGATCAGGAAAAAAACCTTGCCTCCATCTTCTCCGAGAACAGGAGTCAAATCATAAGTATGTACACCTTATAATTTTTGATTCCAAAAACTAAAGTTTCTAACTTTGTAGTTACGGTAAAGCCAGCAAATATGTTAACATATTCTTTATATTGCCATTTACTGGTGTTGCCTTAACTTAAAATAATAACTTGTGTGGATGACAAGTCTTCTGCTATAAATTTGTAAATGTATTCTCCTAAATTCAACTGGAAAACTAACCTACCTTTCATTAATTCAGAGCAGAGTCAGTCATGCAACACTTTTAAACTGTTCCTCATACACCCACACATCCTCACAGAGGAGATGTATGTGGTAACCAAGTGCAATCTAGCTGTGAAGAAATCAACACTGCCAACACTGAAAAAATCAATTTCTAGGTAAATAACAATTTATCTAACCAACAAATGAAGTAGAATTCTGAAAAAAAAACTATTAAAGCACATCCTGAATGAATAATGTTTCCTTTCCTAATTCTTTATTTAAGAAGTAAGAAAATAGAATTCACAAATGTTTGCCATTATTCTAAAGGAGGGAAAAAGATCAAACCAAGTGAACTTAGGTTTATGTTTTGTATTGTTCATTAATATAATTTTTCTGTATATATTTTCATGTACCCATCTTCTATTAGTTATGAATAAACTGTATTACTTTGTTTAATGTAGCAACACTGTTTGGATTATTTATGGAAAAAGATGCATTACTCTGTCTGAAGCACCAACAATTAAAGTGAAAGTTGAACTTCATTCATCAAATAAACCTATCACTTAATAGTTCTGGTATTCTGGCTCGAATGTGAAAGGCACTGAGTGCAAGTCCAGGTTCAAGACCACGTCAGGGTATTATGAATATTTAGTAATGCCCCATGGTTTATGTTTACACAAATGATATCTTTTTTTTGTAAAGAGTTTGACTCCCATGCACTATACATGTGAGTGAAGTACTGTCAACATTATGAGCAATTGATTTTTTTTGGATTGGAAGGACCAAAATTATATTTAAAATAAGTGCGAAGATTTATGAGTATTTCGAATTATTATAAAAGCTATTAAGGGATTTAGTTCCATTTTTGCCTACATCACTGCCCTCACATGAAATCTTCACAAAATGTCCAGAGGATAACAGCAGACTAGGAAATCTTTCAAAAACTCAGAGGCTTTAACAAATTCCCCAACCTTAATATATCTAAATATTAATCAACTGTTTAAGTTAGAAGTTGATAACTCAAATATTATTGTTTTTGCTATTTTTTCATGACACTTTTTAGATACAAGGAAATTGTACTCCTGTGCCTTTTTCTCTTGATAGTTTACTCCACCTGAGTACAGTTATGATGTTAGAAGTAAAAAATCAATACCAATCAAACTAGCCTTACAATAATGGAGGCATTGGTTGGAAGGAGCTAAACATTCTTTTATAATGTTTACTGATCACAAAAATGTTGCCAAAAATGTTAACAATCTCTGCAGTGGGCTGGCGCCCTGCCCGGGGTTTGATTCCTGCCTTGTGCCCTGTGTTAGCTGGGATTGGCTCCAGCAGACCCCCATGACCTTGTAGTTAGGATATAGCGGGTTGGATAATGGATGGATGTTAACAATCTAAAAGAAAAATATTTAAATATCAGGCAAATCTGGTGGAGATTATTTATATCAGGCAAATTCCTGTGGAGCAGAAAAAAAGCATGAAAAATTATACACCAGCATGTCATTTTGTAGTTGAACAACCCTCATCAGATCCAGAATCAGTTTTTTCCTAACAAAATGGTTGTTTTGACAGAAGTGGAATAACTTTCAGATATTATCAATGTAATTAACTACTCTAGTACTATTCACCTCGTATACTAAATAAAGCACTGTTTGTTCCTTAAAATTTTAGAAACTATGGTTTGTTGTGGGGTAATAATTCATTTATTGTTGGGCATTCAAGAGTAATTAGATCCATGGATATCCTTAGAATGTGCTTTTGGGGAAGATCTTAAAGATGGAAAAGAATACATTGCTGCCAAAGACATCTTCAACAGAAATAATTGACTACCTGGTTGCTCTATTCTAAATCAAATGACGGTGAGATACGAAGAAGGCAGCTTCACCAGCGTTTGTGTGTCAGAACCCTTTGGGGGGGGGGCGTTAGTATGCATTATGGTACACTGCAGAGCTATAGCACGTCTTTATGTGAAAACAGCCATGTCAGATGGGGTTGTATGGATTGATTCTAAACGCAACTGAGAGAATGAAAAGTGAATTAAAAAAAAAAAAAAGCTAACCTTTACAAGGATCATAAATTGCACCGGCTGTTACAGACTGAAATCAAATGTATGCTTTTATTCTAAAATAGTAAGTCTAAGAGGAGTTTACTTCTCAAAACAGAGTGGTGCAGGATCAAACTCATGACATTCTGATTCCCAGGCGGGAACTGATTCTATTGCACCACGGAGGCAGTTAATAGGTGTCAATGTCGCATGTTAATGCAGCTTTTTGTTTCTGCAGTTATATTTTTGAATAAAAGCGCAATTGTTGTGTTATATTTGTACCTTTTGTGAAAATATTTCTTTGATATTTGGACTTAAGGCTTCATGCATTATATAGTTTATGCCTACATTTTGTCATCTACTACTAGAATATAAAAAACGTTTCTGTTTTAACAATGTGTTTACACAGATTACTGTAGAAACGGAACAGACATGAAATGCGTGTGTTCCAAATAACAATCTATTATTTCCACTCTAAAACTCCACTTCACTCCCAGATGCTCAATCAAGGCATGAGCTGAGAGAAGTTCGTGCACGTTCTAAATTGGTGGGAGGATGGAATAGCCGGCTACTTCTACCTTCTCTTTATCAGCACATTTAGAGGACAAAGAACAATGGCAGAGAGGTGTGAAGGGATTTAAGAAGCAATTTAAGGTGGGACGGAATTACGAGTTTTTTCGTAGGCTCTGGTAATTCTAGTGTTAATCAGCCCAGAAGTTCTTTGAGACTTCGATCTTCATGACTTCCTAGTACCTCTGGGCTATAAGGAAAGTATGACTTACCAAGTCCTTCCACAGCACCCCCTGGCGGCACTCACGGCACCCAACAGGGCTGAAATACCGAACTCCAAGTCCCAGGATGCCCTCTGAGAATCCGGGGCACTGCTTCACTCCAGGGGAGCTGCCATCTAGTGTCCAAAAGTTGCCGCCTTCCCCCATCCTTCCAATCTTGTTGTCCCGGCGAGGCTGAGCTTCCGGCTGTCTCTTATAACGGACAGTGGGTTTTTAAGTAATCAACAGAAGCTGGGACACCTGTATAAACAGTTTGCTCCAGGTTGGAAGGCTTAATTTAATTTAATTGCTGTCCAGTAGGTTGTAACCTATTAGTTGTTCCCTGATGAAGGTGCATTTTTTAACATTCTGAAATCATATTTTTTTTTCTGTTTTTGCTAACCTAAATTTTATTCTGTTCCATCTGTTTGCATCAGTGCCTACGTTAAAACATTTATCAAACAATGCTTACACAGAAGATGTCCCAGACCTCAGCAAACAATTGGCACCAACCCAATCTCCCATTCTACCTGGTGCGGTCTTCCTTATTACTGTGTCGTATCAGAAACCACAGTGTGAATCCTCTTCAGATTGGGCATTAAAGTAGTGCATAAGCCAGGAAACACTCTGCGAACAGTTCTTTTTAATGCCAAGAGCAAGAAATCTGGAGCAGACACGAAACATGATATATACTGTACAGTAGTATACCATGCAGTTCATACCCAGCTGTTTATATTGGACAAGCATCCAAAACACTCTCAACAAATTTACAAGAACATTGAAATGCTGTCAGAAGGAAGGACCCATGGTCCCTGACATATGCACATACTAAATCAACCAAGCACACATTTAACCTGGACACAGTGCTAGTGAGATACAAGGCAAATACTAAGAGTGCCAGAAAGCTGACTGAATCATGGCTATCGGATGAAAACGGCACTAATAGACACATGAACACTTGGACATGAACCCAGCATATGCAGGTTTAAAAAGAAGAACATCCAAACAAATAAAAGACTTTTAACACAAACGCCCTCTGAACCCCACCTTACTAATTTACCACCCCTTCCTCATTTGCTATATACAGGTAAAATTCCATTACAACGAACTCCCAGAGACCTAAAAAAAATTTTGTTATAACGAAAATTTAGTTGTAATGAGATTCTGTATTTGCTACTATAGTGCTTTCTTTAACTTGCACCCAGGCGTTTACAATCATTTCAATAGCTTCTTTTGTATTAATTTTAATCTCCTCCTGCCTACAAGTTATGCTGACGAGAATGTTTCGCAGCATTTCCTTGTGATAATACACTACAGAGAGAAGTGCTGGCTAGGAAGATCACGGATTCTTGGCAGCGTTTGACGCAGATGGCAGCTCGTTAGCAAACATTCTAAACAATTAAGACACATTTACGCCAAATTTATTTACTGACAACGCAATTAATCCGGTAAGTATAACTCATTCAACCTGGAGGTAAGTGAAGAAAATTTGGAAAGTTTACAAAATTATATTGATCAAGTTTTTGAGTCTGTTGTCATGGGGCCTAAGAAAGCAGCAGCTAACACGGAAACACCTGCTACCAAGAGAAGCCGTCCTCAGGATTCCCCCGAGGCGACCTCATCTCTCCGCAAGGATATATTAGAATTATTAGATTCTATAGATAAAAGGCTTTTGGGATTTGAGGGACGACTCCACCTGCTCGAGGTTCTACACCAGGAGTTCCAGAACCTCCGACAATCTCTGGAATTCAGCCAGGATCAGGTGGAGCGGCTTGCTGCTGAAAACGCTCTCTGGGAGACTGTGTCTTCCCTGACAGAGGGATTGACACGGATCTCCCAGGACAACAAGACCCTGAAGGAGACGGTTTTGGATCTTCAGGCCCGCAGCATGAGAGACAATCTGGTGTTCGCAGGCCTGCCGGAGCAGACGGGAGGACAACCGGAGGATTGCGAACAAACAATCAAGTATTTTCTCCAGACCCACATGAAGATACCGAAGAAACGGTAAAAAACATCACCTTTCACCGGGTACATCGCCTTGGAGCCAAGAGAGCAGACAGCAGAAGACCTCGTCCCATCGTGGCTAAATTTGAGCATTTTAAACAGAAGGATTTTGTTAAGAGCCACGGAAAGAGCTCAAAGGGAAAAATTTTAGCGTGAATGATCAATTTCCTAAAGAAATTTTGGATCGCCGCAGAGTTCTGTTCCCAATGCGTAAAAAATTCATCCAAGAAGGGAGCCGCGCTGTCATTTCTGTGGACAAGCTCTACGTCAACAACAGGCTGTACAAGGAGCGAGGAGTGACAGACTGGCTTTATTAGCCCAACATCAGGTCACAAGTTTATTATTCTTATCGGGATTCACTGGGTATGAGCATGTCAGGATATAAAAAAAAGCTGCTATATCCGTGTTTAGATGATGGGATCACCTGTTCTCTCACCACCCCACACCTCTAACACCTTTTCTTTTTACTTTTTTTCTTTTCTTAACCTTTATCACTCTTTCCTTTCCTTCTTTTACCTGCTTCTGGAACTTTACATCCGCATGACACAATCACACAACTTTCCTACACTGCGTCAGCACACACACAACGGCGCATACAAACACTAGATTATAATTATTACATTTTATCATACAACCACAAACACTTTTGGTTCTGTCTGATTATTATTATTATTATTGTCTGATTATTATCAGCATTATTATTATCAGAATTAGTATTATTATTATTATTATTATTACTATCAGCATTAGTATTATCATCAGCATTATTATTATTATTATCATTATCAGCATTATTATGCATATATTTTTTATTTACTTATTTATTGCTTTATTTTTATTTATATATATATATATTTTTTTATTTATTTTTTTTTTTCAGATTAAATTATACATTTATTTACTTAACTAACTCACATGAAGGCACCATACATTAGCTAATCACACACACAACTATGGGTACACTAAGGTTTGTCAGTTGGAATGTTCATGGAACTGGCTCTAGAGAGAAGAGATTAAAGATTTTTGATCAGCTTAAAAGACTGCAGGCAGATGTTGTCTTATTACAAGAAACTCATAGGTCTGCCACAGTTGCAGATGAACTTAAAACATCTGAGTTTCCCAGACTGTTCTCTGCCCCTATAACTCTAGACAAAGAGGTGTAGCTATTTTAATACACAAAAATACAAATTTCAAAGTATTGGACACAGTCTCAGATCCAGATGGTAGATTTATAATACTAAAACTATCTATACAAAATCAAAGCTTATGTATTGTTAGCATATACTGTCCAAACATAGATGACCCGCATTCTTTCATAATTTTTCTCTGTACTCTCCGAACACTTGGACTGTCCACTTATACTTGCGGAGATTTTAATTTTGGATGGATCATTCTTCAGACAGGCTCAGTACAGCTGGGACTCAGCGCATTGGCATTCCACTAATATAGTCAAACAGTATATGAGTGATTATGGGCTTTGTGATGCATGGCGATCTTTTATCCCAGCCGTAGAGAGTATACTTTTTTCTCACATGTTCATCACTCTCACTCACGTTTGGACTATTTTCTAGTCAGCAGCTCATTATTGGCTGACATTTCAGACACTGAGATACACCCTATAGTTGTCAGCGATCATGCTCCAGTTTCTTTAACTCTGTTAAATAAGAAAACAATCCCATCAGGTAAAACTGGAGGTTTAATACGTCACTGCTTAAAGATGAAGGTTTTGTGGAATATTATAAAAAAGAGTGGGCTTTATATTTAGAACACAATGACATTCCTGGAACATCAGCATCTGTTCTCTGGGAGGCAGGGAAAGCAGTGATGAGAGGTAAAATAATTTCCTTCTCATCACATAAGAAAAAAATAGAAAACAAACGTATTCAGGAATTAGAAGAAATCATTAAGTCTCTAGAGGCATCCCCAGAAGAAGAATTACAAAACAAATTGCGTAAAAGTAAACTAGAACTTAAAGGAATTATTGACAAAAACACAATTTTAGCACAAAGACTACGAATAGAAAACTTTGAACACGGTAATAAATCAGGCAAGTTTTAGCCAACCAGTTAAAAATAAACAAAGAGAAAACTGCCATATCTGCTGTTAAAGACTCAACTGGGAATATAGTATATGACCCTGAAAGAATAAACAACACTTTCAGAGATTTTTACAAAACCTTGTACTCACCACAGATTAACCCATCAGATAATGAGATCAATGAGTTTCTAGACAGGATAATACTTCCTAAATTATCAGATAGCCAAGCTACAGTCCTGGACTCGCCATTAACATCAGATGAGCTTCAGGAAGCTCTTAACTCCATGCCTAATAGGAAGGCTCCAGGTCCAGATGGGTTTCCAGCAGAGTTCTACAAAGAATTCTGGATCATTCTGGCTCCAACATTCTTCAGAATGATGTGTGAAATAGAAGAAAATGGTAGACTACAGCCAAACATGAATTCAGCCAACATTAGTCTCCTGTTAAAACCAGGCAAAGATCCTATATTTCCTACCAGCTATCGCCCAATTTCTCTTATTAATGTTGACCTGAAAATAATTTGTAAAGCCCTTGCAAAAAGATTAGAGAAGGTAACCCCTTTCATAATACATCCAGACCAAACTGGTTTCATTAAGGGGAGACATTCATCCACAAATTCACGTAGATTACTCAACTTAATAGACTTTTCTTATAGCAGAAACATGGAAACCAGTATATTATCTCTCGATGCAGAAAAGGCTTTTGATAGAGTTAACTGGAAGTTCTTATTTGCAACTTTACATAAATTTGGTTTTGGAAACTTCTTCATAAACTGGTTAAAAATTTTATACAGTTCACCAACAGCATGCGTCAGGACAAATGACCAAACATCAGATAGCTTCTGTCTTCAGAGGGGGACCAGGCAGGGATGCCCTCTCTCCCCCTCGCTATTTGCTATCTTTATTGAACCACTAGCAGCAGCAATCAGGCAAACTACAGTTATTAAAGGCATAAAGTGTAAGAACATAGAACATAAAATCAGTCTTTATGCAGATGACGTGTTACTTTATCTTCAGAATTCTCAATCCTCTCTCTCCCAGGCAATTGAACTAATAAACTCCTTTTCAAGAGTTTCAGATTATTCAATAAACTGGTTAAAATCCACAGTTCTTCCAATTAATTTCTCTTTTGTCAATTCCCTTAATACACAATTGGAATCAGGGAATATTACATACCTGGGCATTCATGTGTCTCCCAGGCTGGCAGATCTAACTAAACTAAACTACATCCCACTATTAAAGAAAGTGGAAGATGATCTTGCTAGATGGAAATCCTTACCGATATCACTTATGGGGAGGGTTGCCACAATTAAAATGATGGTTTTACCAAGAATCAATTACTTATTTTCTATGATCCCAAACAAGCCATCATCTGATTGGTTTAGATCCCTGGACTCCTCCATCACTAAATTCCTTTGGAAGGATAAACCTCCACGAATTAGCTTAAAAACACTACAGAAGACCAAAGATAGAGGAGGGTTGGATCTACCCAACTTCTATCATTATTTCTTAACCAACAGGCTCCAATATATACCAAGATGGTTGCAACATAACCCGCTGGATGAGTCCTGGTTAGATGTAGAACAGACACTTTGCAATACTATAGAGCTTTCGGACCTACCGTTTATTAGCTCAAAAATAAGAAAGCATGAAAGCTTTAAAAGTATTAATATCAGTACCTCACTGACAGCATGGTGGGAATATCTAAAAATGACGGAGTCTTCACTAATTCCATGCAGACGCACACCCATCTGGAATAATCCTGACATATTGCAAAACAATAAAATGATGAACCTCCCATACTGGAAAAGTAAAGGAATTCTATACATGGAACACATAGTTGAAGGATTGGATTTCATTCCATTTAACAGAATAGTCTCCCAATTTGGGATAGACAAGAATAGATTTTAGAATATCTCCAAATTAAATCAGTAGTTAAAGAAAAATTTAAGCTTAAAGTAGAATTACAAACACCATCAAGGGTATTAGACTTCTGTAATCTCAAACACCCCAAATTACTGTCTAAAGTATATAAAACATTGACCAAAATAGATGATACAATAGCAATTCCTATAGGCAAATGGGAGGAGGATCTATTAGTTAGCTTTGATCAGACTTTCTGGTCCCAAACCTGTTTAAAAACTTTTAAAACGATCAGAAACCCCAATTTACAACTAATTCAATACAAAATTCTACACAGAGTACACTATACAGGTCATCGGATGTTCAGGATGGGATTTGTGCCATCTGACACCTGCACACACTGCACAGACAACATTCCTGACAGTTATATCCACGCACTGTGGTCATGTCCACCTGTTCAGGATTCTGGTATAGAGTATGTGAAGACCTGTCAAAGTGTCTGAAATGTGATATCCCAACTTCCCCCTCATTTTGCTTGCTGGGGAACCTAGAGGATGTCCCGATTGAAACAAATTTGGTTCACGTGGTTCTCACTGCCATATGCATCGCTAAGAAAACTATCCTCATAAACTGGAAAAACAAAGATAATCTTTGCATTAACCAGTATAGAAATCTTTTATTGGATCATATTACACTTGAGAAAGCCTCTGCCTCCACTTCAAATCAATCTCTGGGCTCCTTTGATCGGTTCCATCACATAGCGATGATGGAGGGTCATTGATATGGTCCTGCGGGATGCTGTGGTTGATGTGGTGGAGAGTCTGAGCTTGGAGTATCTGGAAGATCACTAGGCTGGGTTCACTAGGGGGTCTTGGGCTGGGGCTGCTGCCCGACTCTGGTGGTGCTTGGGTTACCTCGGGGTGGGCTTCTGGTGGTTGTGTGTAGGGCCTTAGGGGGGTCTTGACGGTGGCTGCGGGTCGCTGCCTAGTGGCCGCAATGCCCCTGGGTTGGTCTGGGTGTGGGCCTGGTGGCTTAGGGTTGGGGGGCCGCCCCGGATGGGGATATGGGTGGGGCCTTGGGGATTGGGTCCTGGCATGTACGCTGCGGGAAGAGGGCGGAACATGCGGCAGTTCCACCATGGGGAGGGATGTCCGGGAGGGAGGATCCAGCTTTATCCTGGGTGTCTTATGTCTTACTTAATCTGAATGTTGAGTAAATGTGGGGATGGGAGTAAATATTCTGCTGGGGTGGTGTGGGTTGGTGGCCTCAGACTCCGTGGGGCTCTGTGATGCTGCTGCTTCGGGCCATGGCTAGATAGGCTGGGGCCTCCGTGCCCGGTGGATTTTGGGAACGGAGGTGCCTATTGGGGCCAGTAGGGGAGCTGGCTCCCTGGAGGGCTCAGGCCCCTCAGCCGTTCCTCCCCATCCTCAGACATTTCCCTCCTCCTGCTCCTTCACATCATCACACAAACATGCACATAGGGCCTTGGGGTGTGGGTAAGTCAGGGGGTGCGGGTATGGATCCCATTTCCGCAGTCCTGTGGCAGCCTACCCCCCAATTTTATTTGCACATTAAACACTTCCACAAAAACATTCCACACAAATGCACACTTAGGGCCTTGGGAGTGGGCACACTCAACGGCATCCGGTGGGGGGAAATTTCAACCTCACTCCGAGTGCCGGTGTCCACTTCCAATTTTAAACTGCAGCTAGTCACGGAGAGTTTTGGGGGGAAAGTGGGGCTGTGTGTTGGCATCAGCTGGTGTAGGCCACATGGTGCCGGCACTGCCGCGCCCCCAACCACAAAATGCACCTTATCAGCACACACCAACACTACATTAGAGCAGGCGGAGGGAGACTAGAGGTCTTATTACACCTCTGTTCTCAGTTAGCTGCCCGGGGCTGGAGGCTAGGAGTGGGAGCTGGCCGTCTGCCTGTGGTCTGGAGTGGTGGGTTGCTTTGCTCTGTGTTGGACGGGGGTGCCTGCTCACTATTACCCCTGCGGAACGGGGCTAGCTCTGGCGTCCGGGAATGGTTGGGTCCTCGGCAGGGTGGGTTGCCCTTGGGTCCTGGGCTGCTGGGTTCCGGGCCCGGCCGACTCGGGGGTGAGCGGCTGCGGGCGGGCCTGAGGGCTTGCCATTGATATCTTCCGGGACTCTGCCGGCTGTTGGTTGTGGTCCCCCGGGGTGATCCTCTGCACCTCTCGAGTGGGGGTTGGGGCTTCTCTGGTGATGGCCTCCCTGGGGTCTCCGCGCTCTGGGGTGACCTCTGGGCTTGGAACTCCCTCCATCTTCCACACGTTTTTGGAGGCAGGTCTGTGGCCCTTCACACTCACTATTGGATGCTCCTATAGAGAAACCTTACACATACAAGCGTGCGTGCACACACAGGTGCTCACATGGTGATTTCATAAGTATGACTTGGACATCTTCAGCACATGACCTAAGGTTGTGGTTGGCCCTAAATGCCTTAGTAATAATTACTGTATGATTTTCAGCAAACATTTTTACTTTTATATATCTTCATGTAGCTGATGCAGCAATGTTTTTGTCTTGTGGTTTGTTTTTTTTATTCCCCTCTCTTTCTGCAGGTCTAGAAGCGGACTCTGGTTCATTTATTGTTTATTCTATATGAAAACCCCCCCTTCCCCCTTTACCTCCATCTCTTCCTTCTCTCTCTTCTTTTTCTTTCACTTTTGTCTCCGTGTCCGGTTCGAATCTTAAAAACATCTAAAAATATTTTTAATATAGTTTTGGTATCAGGCATGACGTCAGCAGAAGCTGTAACGCTCCACCTGAGAGAAAAACTGTAAGGCTAGTCGCCAGCATTCAGACATCAATTCTGATTGCTTCTCAGCCGAACAGGACACGGTAAAAAAAAAAGATAATACACTTTCCCGAAGCGCAATTGCAGCGTCTATGGAAGATTTTTGTCCATTGCCAGGGCAGGGCAAAAACAGGCTCATAGCGCTGCAGTGAAGCGACACAGAAGCAAATCATAAAAGATCGGGGTCGCGCTATAAGTCCCTGTCTTGCACCCCAAAACACGAGGCTGAGTCTCAGTACTTTAGGAAAACCAACTTTATTCAGCTTGAAACAGGAACGGCACACTTTTTTATTGTAGCGTGATCTGCCACTCTGTTATACACAGACACAGCAGTCAGGCAGCATCACCCTTCGATATCTTTTCTGTTTGCTTTGGCGGAGAGACGCAGCATACCTGAGAGACGCAGAATATCTTTGAGCCAGCTGTTGCCCCGGCAACAGATAAACAATCTTCCATAGACTCAGAGATTGGACTTGACAACGCTCTTTGGCGTGTTGTCCAGTATGGGGAGGTCCCAAGAGAGTTTATAATCCTCACATTTTCTTGAATAAGTGCCACATTAATAAGAATGTTTCTTGAACAAGCATCTCTGAACCACATAAAAACTGCTTTTTTGACATCTTCAAATGCAGCTGTTCACATACGTTTGCAACCCGAGATTTTTTCCTTTTTTTGCTCGGTCTTTCAAGAAAGTTTACAGAGTCGATGGCGAAATTCCGAATTCACTGGCAACATTTCTTTTTTTTGCCGCAATCGAGAGCTGCAAAAATGTAAAGTTTTTTTGTAATATGAACTGTTAGAGTTTTTTCGTGTCTGCCTCAGGATGGTGACAATGAGTTAAATTCCAATGGATGTTTTTTAAATGTTGTCGAGCAATAAGCAAAAGGTATCACTGAAAACCACAGGAAACAAAAAGGGCAAAAAAAAAACAGTATGAGGAAAGTTCAAAGAAAGGAAAAAAAATTACAATGTTTCTGTTTGGGAATCATTGTGCACAACTAAGCTGCAGCCACAGAGCTAGTTGCTCGCAGATGATTCATTCAGGCATTTCAAGGTCTTTTGGGCACTTTGTTATAATGAAAGTATCTGCTGAATGTACTTCGTAGTAACGAGATTTCTATAGACTCGCGTCATATGGGGAAACTGTTGGGAACATAAAAATACTTCGTTGTAATGAAAATTTCGTTGTAAAGATATTTGTTAAAACGGAATTTTATCTGTCTTGATTCCTATATGTCTAATCTTTTCCTGTGATGATACCTGACAAGTATTGAAAGTTAAGGAATAAGACTATTTTAAGATATATGATTCATTATCTTCCTTTGTGGATTTTTATATATATATATATATATATATATAGGAGATGGCCGGCAGTGCAACCTGGCCAGGACGCCCCTGAAGTGGAAGGATGGGGGAAAGCAGCTGCTTTGGGACACTGCCTCCCCCAGGATGCTAGTTGGCAGCTTCCCTGTGGCATAGCACTGCTCCGGGTTCATGCAGGATCTGGAGTTCAGCTTCTCAGCCCTGCTGGGTACTGTGGATGCCTCCAGGAGATACTGCAGGGAGACTGGGGAGTCCCTTCTGTTTAAATAGCCCGGAAGTACTCCAAAGTCACAGGGGGTGGAAGGACAGTAGCACTTCCAGGTCAAGGTCTATGAAAAGGACTGATGGAAACTCAGCAAGCGAGGTGAAGACAGGAGGAGTGTGACAGAGCTTGCTGGGAGGTGTGGAAGAGAGATTTTGTATAGTATCAATTATTATTGTGTATTGCCTGTTTATTGTGGCTGCAGTACTTTGGAGGCACTTCTTAAAAGAAGAACCATTAAAAGTCTTCTGGGTGCTTTTACTTTGTGTCCTGAGTATCTGTCTGTTGGGTTTAAAGGGGCAATAGCAACCCCTGGCTTTTACTTTATATGTATATATTGTCACAAAAACCACACAGAAGATTCATAAAAAGGTTTGGGGCAATCACCTGTATATTGGTATCTTGGCTGCAAACTTGCAAAAATGTATAACAGTGCTGTTGTGCACAAAACAGAGTCCAAAACAGGACTGGGGGAATAGGGAAAAAGTGGAGGCTTTTAAAGGGGAAGACAGGAAGTGAGATCAAAGGGGTCAGGCTCATGGGGGTCTTCAGCCATAGGCCCAAGCCCTAACGTGACATCAGAGGGGCCGGAGCCGGTAAGGTCTTCTTCCATAGGCTTGGACCCAGAAATGATGTCAAAAGGGCCAGGTGGAATCTCCCGTGAATGGTCTGCAGGAAAGGGAGAAAAAGAGTCAGTGTAATTTGCCACATCACGGTCTGATTCAGAGATGCCCTTACTCAAGCCCTTTAGCTGCCTCCCATGCGTGTGTGACAATATCTATCTATATATATATATATATATATATATATATATATATGTATATGTGTATGGATCCCTTGGCCAGAGGACATAAATACATAATGGTCCTTGTAGATTATGCTACCCAATATCCCAAAGCTGTTCCATTGTGCTCAGCAACATCAAAAGCTTTCACACAGAGTTGGTAAGGTTTTTGTGCAAGTCGGCATCCCTAAAGAAATCCTGACGGATCAAGGGACACCTTTTACCTTGGAGAAGTTCAGAGAGACTGAAAAAAAAATGTAAATACCTCAGAATATCATCCTCAAGACCGATGGTCTTGTCGAGAGGTTTAATCAAACTCTCAAACAGATCCTGCGCAAAGTAGTCAATGAGGATGGAAGGAACTGGGATCAGCTTCTCACCCTCGTCCATTTTTACATATCGGGAAGTCCCACAAGACTTGATTTTTGAAGCCTGGATTTTTCAGAAGAGATGGTCTTCATCCTAACTGGAGGGGATCTTATGTATTATCCCAAAATATGGCAGCAAAACTGCCTGGTTGACTGATTAGAGCACCATCCAGGCCGCAGTCATGTGATCTTAAATCACAGGCTGTTCTTTATCCCACCTGTTATTTTCCTGAAGCTGTTACCCATAATCCCTGTTGTGGGGCATCCAGTAAATTTAGTCTTGAAACAAACCATAAATTAATTGATAACCAAAAAATAAGGTGTATAATTAGACCAAGGGATAAAACTAGACACTCCACCAGGGGCATCTGTAATAGAAATTTAATTCAAATTAAAACAAAAAATATATCAGCAGTTCAGAAAGAACCATGCAGTTTTAAATGCTGTTTATTGAACATTCGCTCTCTTGGCACTAAAGCTGTTTTGGTAAATGATATAATATTAAGTACAAAATCTGATCTGTGTCTTCTTACTGAAACCTGGCTTAGTAAATGTGACACTGTTCCCTAGCTGAGGCGTCACCAGATGGATACTCGTTCCTTCATAAGTCTAGAGATTCTGGTCGAGGAGGAGGCCTTGGAATAATTCATTGTAACAAAATGCAAATCACTCCTAAAAATTTAGGCAACTTTACATCCTTTGAGGCATTCATTTTAAATATTAAAACAGATTCCAACACAATTATAGTGCTAGTCTACAGACCACCAGGGCCATATTCATTGTTCATGACTGAATTTAGCAACCTTCTGTCTGATTTGGCAATAAATTATGATCACGTAGTTCTGATGGGGATTTTAATGTACACATCGATGTGGAAACTGACACTTTTAGCAAATGTTTTACTTATTTGTTAAATTCAGTAGGATTTTGTCAGATTGTCAAAGGTCCAACTCATAATCATAACCATACATTAGATTTAATTATAACTTACAAAGTTGAAATTCAAAATTTAAATATTACTCCATTAAATGTAGTTATTTCCGATCACTTCTTAATTACGTTTGATTTAGTTCTGCCCATGCCAGCACTCAGATTAAAACAAAGACAGTGCGACATCTAGATTGTAATTCTGCTTCAAAATTTATAGATACCTTGAGTAAGTCGAGTGTAATTGTGGAAAACCATTTAGATCAGTTAACATCAAATGTAAACGTGGAAAACAATTTAGATCAGCTAACATCACATTATAATGTGACCTTGAGAGATGCTCTGGACACAGTGGCTCCCCTAAAAGCAAAAGTGATCAAAGCACATAGAAACTCTCCCTGGTTTAATGAAAACACTCGAGCTCTTAAATTAGAGTGTCGAAAACTGGAGCAGATGGAGAACAACAAAGCTACATGTCTTTCAAATTGCATGGACAGAGAGTGTTAATAAATATAAAAGGCCCTCTTTAAAGCTCGCTCAGAATACTATTCTACATTAATAGATAGCAATAATAAAAATCCTAGGGTACTTTTTAGAGCAGTGGCTAAATTAACAAATGGGAATTCAGATCAACAGTGCAAAATACCAACAGATATTAGCAGTACAGACTTTATGAACTTCTTCAATGAGAAAATTAAAAATATAAGATCCCAGATCTCAGCATCACAGTACAAACCAAATACTAGCTTAGCAGACCCTGCTCACATTGCATTCAGCACTTTAATAATTTTAATCCTGTAACTGAGCAGGAAGTCTTAACTTTAATTCTAAAATGAAGCCCACTACTTGTTCCCTAGATCCAGTGCCAACAAAACTAGTAAAAGTGCAATGGATGTTCTTGTAGCACCAATTCTAAACATTATCAATAGTTCATTATTGCATGGCACAGTACCTGATGCACTAAAAGTGTCAGTCATTAAACCTTTACTTAAAAAGTCAGACCTAGACCCACACATACTAAATAACTATAGGCCTATTTCAAATTTACCATTTCTCTCTAAAATACTAGAGAAAGTAGTCGCCAGTCAGCTTCAGTCACACCTTATGCATTACAATTTATTTGAGAAATTCCAGTCTGGCTTTCGCACTGGTCATAGTACAGAAACGGCACTAACACGGGTTGTAAATGACATTCTGATATCCTCTGATGAAGGAAATTCCACTGTAATTATGTTGTTGGACTTAAGTGCAGCATTTGACACCATTGACCATTCTATTTTACTGCACAGGCTAGAAAACGATGTTGGGCTTACAGGCCCGTGCTCGCTTGGTTCAGTTCTTATTTATCAAATCGATTCCAGTATGTACAGAAATGTGCTGACAGTACTCCATCATTATACACAGAAGTTGAATATGGTGTCGCAGGGCTCAGTACTGGGACCTTTACTGTTTTCACTTTACATGCTTCCACTGGGATCTCTCATTAGGAAACATAATGTTAATTTTCACTGTATGCAGATGACACCCAGTTATACCTTTCATTTAAATCAAATGAAGTTTCTCCGATGTTGTCTTTAATTAGTTGTGTTAGTGAATTAAAGGAATGGATGAATGAGAACTACTTGTCTTTAAATACAGATAAAACAGAGATGTTAATTGTTGGAGGGAATGACGCTGATCACAGCAATATTTTGTCGTCATTTAACTCAGTTGGAATCCCAATTAATTTTACTGAATCAGCCCGCAATCTAGGAGTTATCTTTGACTCTAGCATGTCATTTAAAGCATATTACAAAGTCGTCCAAAACATGTTTTTCCATCTTAAAAATATTAGGAAATTAAGGCGCTTTCTAAATAAACAGGATTGTGAGAAATTAATTCATGCATTTATCTCTAGTAGGATTGACTACTGCAATGCGGTGTTCACTGGCTGTTCAAACTGTTCTCTATACAGCCTCCAGTTAATCCAAAATGCCGCTGCAAGAATTATTACAAGAACAAGAAAATATGAACACATAACCCCAGTTCTTAAATCTTTACACTGGCTCCCAGTTAAATTTAGGGCAGATTTCAAAATCCTCCTTTTAACATATAAAGCATTAAATGGCCAAGGTCCGCTTACTTGTCTGAACTTATCATGACTTACAAACCTGAGCACATTAAGATCTCAAGATGCCGGTCTGCTTAGGATTCCAAGGATTAATAAAATAACAGTGGGAGGTCGAGCTTTTAGTTACAGGGCCCCTAAACTGTGGAATGGTCTTCCTGCTTCCATAAGAGATGCCCCCTCGGTCTCAGCCTTTAAATCCCGGCTGAAGACTCACTACTTCAGTTTAGCATATCCTGACTAGAGCTGCTGATTAACTGTACATACTGCATCTCTGTTGTTAGTCATTAGCACTATAACATAAGTAACATGATAATTATATTTGAATACTAACCCTCACCTATTCTGTTTCTTTTCTCGGTACCCAAATGTGGCCATTGGTGCCACGGCCCACCTGCCAAGTTGTTTGCCTGCCTATGGTAAAGTCATCCCTGATGGAGGATCACAGGAATCATGGGAAAGAGAGGTCCTTTCATCGGAGCAATGTTTCAGCCGTGGCATGGCCAAATGGAGATGCAGCTAGATGGATGAGGTCTCCAGGACTCTAAAAATATCGAAACCTAATTATGTCATATCATCTACTGTTAAACCGTAATTCTAAAATTTTTATTATGCTGTCTTAAGGAATTGTTCTGTTGTGTATATTGTATTGTATTGACCCCCTACTTTTGACACCCACTGCACGCCCAACCTACCTGGAAAGGGGTCTCTCTTTGAACTGCCTTTCCCGAGGTTTCTTCCATTTTTCCCTACAAGGTTTTTATTGGGAGTTTTTCCTTGTCTTCTCAGAGAGTCAAGGCTGGGGGGCTGTCAAAAGGCAGGGCCTGTTAAAGCCCATTGCGGCACTTCCTGTGTGATTTTGGGCTATACAAAAATAAACTGTATTGTATTGTATTGTATTGTACTTCACACGGTTCTCAGCCTTTGAATTATTGTATGGTCGACTACTCTGAGGTATACTGGATATTTTAAAAGAGGGTTGGCAGGAGGAGGCCCTCCCCTCTGCAAATATACTTGAGTGTATCATGCAATTATGCAATAGATTTGCAACAATTAGACCAATTCTAAAATCTTACATTGAGAAGTCGTAAGCATCCCAGGTCTGTTGCTATAACCGTAGTGCGTCTCTTTGGGAATTCTGCCCAGGGGGAACAAGTCATGGTTTTAGTTCCTACTTCACATTCCAAATTATTGGCATATTGGCAAGGTTCATGTGAAGTTAAGGAGAGGATGGGGCTGGTCGATTATTTGGTTAAACATCCTAATCGCCGACCCAGTGAGCGGATTTACCACATTAATTTACTGAAACCGTGAAAGGAAAGGGACCCCGATCTCTCCTCCTGACAGCCCTGCTCCCTCTATAAAAAATAAATTAAACCTTAACTTCGGTTATAATCTGACTCGCCTACAACGACAGGAGCTCAAAGTTATCCTGTCTGTCCCAGATGTAGTGAGTGAGAATCCCAGATGATTCTCCCTGGTTGCACACAACATCGTGATGAAACCAGGTGTAATAGTCAGAGAACACCCATATTGGCTTCCTGAAGCAAAAAAGGCAGAAGTGGAGCTAGAGATCAAACAAATGCTGGAGCTAGGCGTGATGGAGGAGAGTTATGGTCTCTGGTCCAGTTCTATCATATTGGTCGGAAAGCCTGATGAGAACTGGAGGTTTTGCAATGACTTCCGTTGGCTTAACCAAGTCTCCCAATTTGATGCCTATCCAATTCCATGAGTGGACTACCTCCTAGAGTAGCAAGGACAAGCCAAATTTTTAACCATCCTTGATATGACAAAGGGGTGCTGGCAGGTTCCTTTAATGGACTCCGCAAAGTAAAAGACAGCGTTTAGTACCCCTAGCAGACACTGGCAGTATTGTGTTCTTCCATTCGGATTACATGGGGCACCTGCAACCTTCCAACATCTGGTGGACAAAGTGCTCTGTCCTCATAATTTGTATAGTGCTGCCTACTAAGATGATGTTGTCATTTATTCCAACACCTGAAAAGAACACCTACAGCAGGTTTGAGCTGTATTGCAGTCACTAGCAGAAGCCGGTCTTTGTATTAATCCAAAGAAATGTTACTTTGGATTAGTCAAAGCCAAATATTTAGGTTACCTAGTGGGCCAGAGTATAGTAAGACCACAGTGCTTCAAAATAGATGCCATATTGAATTGGCCCTGTCCGATGAACAAGAGGCAGGTACAAGCCTTTCTCTGCTTAACAGGCTACTATCACCGTTTTGTACCCCGTTTTTTTGACAGTGCAACACCCTTGACTAATCTTGCTAGGAAGGGGAAACTGAACCATGTGGTATAATACAACAGAAGCTGCATTTAGTGACCTAAAACAGGCCCTTACGTCAGCTCCAGTGTTGAAAGCACCTAACTTTTCTTTACCTTACATCCTCCAGACGGACGCTTCGGCCACAGGTCTTGGAGCCGTGCTGAGCCAAAGGGTTGACAGAGTGGAACACCCCGTTATGTACCTGAGTAGGAAACTGTTGGACTGGGCGACCAGGTATGCGGTAGTGGAGTGGGAGGCTCTGGCTATTAAATGGCCGATTACTCAGCTAAGGTACTACGTCTTGGGACATGAATTCACATTGGTGACAGACCATGTACCCTTACAGTGCATGGCTTTACACAGGGAGGTGGTTTTTGGACCTACAGCCTTACAAGTTTTTGGTTGTTTATCGTCGAGGTATACTGGAAGCCAATGCCGATGCCCATTCCTGGAGCCATGACAGGTACGCCCAACCCAATGGGTCTGGGCTGAGGGGTGGGGCTGTGTCATAGGTGTGGTGTATGGACCAGTGAGGGTAATTCCACACCAAACCAGAGGGTGGCGCTAAACCTTCTTCCGTTGTCTTTGCAGACCAAAAACAGGAAAACCTGTCTGATTCAACATTGAAGACGTCAATTCCGGTTCCAGCGCCCAAAAGCACGTCACTTCCATTTCCTACGCCAGAAGTACGTCATTTCCAGGTCCAGTACATTGCTTCTGGTCTTGGCATTTAAAGCTGCCATCTTACCAACAGTTCATCAGTTCTTGTTTGGACTCCAACAATTGTACAACAATGCTAATTTTCAAAACCCATTGAAGCCAAGGATATTATATGGGTGGCTGCCCCCAACCTTTTTAAGTGTGTCGAGCCTAATCATTTTACAATATATATACTGTACATATGTTCAGAGAGAGAGAGAGAAAGAGAGAGAGAGAGAGATTTTCTTGTAATATATACATGGGTGGGCAAAAGTAGGTTTACAATTGTTATACAAGATACAAGACTAAACTTTGTGTTACACGTATTCACAACTGCAAACCTAATTTTGCCCACCAGTGTTCACATTTTATATATGTATATGTATATATATATATATATACATATATATATATATATATATTGTCATGCATGCACGCATAGGGAGCCACGCAAAGACCCGAACGGTAGCGAGAAAACTACGGCCAAGGGGGAAAAGCGGGGTACTAACACCGCCATGAAAATGCCCACGTTCCGTAACCACGTCTGCTACTTCCTTATTCATTCGCTCCCTTCCGTCTATCTCTGATGACGTCATGGCTTCCTTCTACCACCTCGGTTCCTTCCCAGCATTCCTAGGCCTGTTCCGGTCCCACTAAATAAATATTCCCCACTCCGCCATCTTGACTGTCTGATATATGTTGTTTAATATTTCTGACCTGAATTCATTTTTTTTTTCTGACAAACCCCAAACCTTTATGCTGTCTGATTACTTTATATTTATATATATATATATATATATATATATATATATATATATATATACAGTGGAACCTCGGTTTGCGAGCATAATTCGTTCCGGAAACGTGCACGCAATCCAAAGCGGTATATCAAAGCGAATTTCCCCATAAGAAATAATGGAAAACCAGATGATTCGTTCCACAACCCAAAACTATTCATATAAAAATGATTAATACAAAATATAAAGTAAAATACATAATACAAATTAACCTGCACTTTACCTTTAAAAAGAATCATGGCTGGTGTGAGTTTCTAAACTCATGTGGGATTCCACCCAACGAGACAACACACGGAAGACCGTCTCAAAGCAATTGCAGTCTCCCAGCGCTGTAGCAGTTCGCTGCGCATCCAAAAAGATCGCAAGACATGCTATAAGTGCCTGTCGTCAATGGGTCATACAAGGAACATTATAAAGATCCCGGTACAATAAATAACAAATAGCTTCGTGTTTTGGGGAGCAAGATGGGGACTCACACTTCACAGCGCACACACACACAGTCACAATGCTGTAGTAAACAGATGTTGACTATATGAGTGAGGCACACAGACTCAGACGGAGAATAGGAGACGATTGATTGCCAGAGAGAGAGACAGAGAGACACGCTGGGCGAGCGAGTGAGCGAGATAAGGAGAGAGAGAGAGAGACGCGCTGGGCGAGCGAGATAAGGAGAGAGAGAGAGACGTGCTGGGCGAGCGAGATAAGGAGAGAGAGAGAAGAACCATCAGCTTAGTTGTGTTTACATGACGCTCAGCAGACAAAGTGTATCCATACTACTCGTATTGCAAGACATCGCTCGTTTATCAAGTCAAAATTTATAAAAAATTTTTGCTTGTCTTGCAGAACACTCGTAAACCAAGTTACTCGTAAACCGAGGTTCCACTGTATATATATATATATATATATATACAGTAATCCCTCGCTATATCGCGCTTCGACTTTCGCGGCTTCACTCTATCGCGGATTTTAAATGTAAGCACATCTCAATATATATCACTTGATTTTTAAGCTGGTTCGCCGCTTTCTGCGGACAATGGGTCTTTTAATTTAGGTTACATGCTTCCTCAGTTTGATTGCCCAGTTGATTTCATACAAGGGACGCTATTGGCGGATGGCTTAGAAGCTACCCAATCAGAGCATGTATTACATATTAACTAAAACTCCTCAATGCTAAAAGATATGCTTCCCGCGTGGCGCTTGTTTTGTTTGCTTCTCTCTGTCTCTTTCACTCTCTCTGCCTGACGGAGGGGGTGTGAGCAGAGGGGGCTGTTTACACAGTGGCTGTTTGCCTAGAAGATAGGACGCTCCTCTACAAAATGCCGCTTTATCGCGGTGCTTCTGTATACTTAAAAGTATGTATTGATTTTTTGTTTGCTTTTCTTAGTAGCTCTCTGACATTATCTGCTCTTCACGATGCTCCTTTGAAGATAAGATATGTTTGCATTCTTTTAATTGTGAGAAAGAACTGGCATCTCAGTCTTGTAATGAAGCACAGTTTAAACGTTTGACTAAAGGGTGTTATTTCATGTCTAGAGGGCTCTAATAATGTTAACAGTGTGGGAGAGTTTATAAGGGCTTAAAATATATAAAATAACCATACAAACATATGGTTTCTACTGGAAATTCATTTATCGCGCGGCAGAGTCTGGAACGGATTAACGCGATAAACGAGGGTTGACTGTATATATATATATATATATATATATATATATATATATATATATATATATATACAGTGGTACATTGTTATACGTCCGCTTTGGAATAAGTCCAACTTGGTATACATCCTGTTTGGACGGGAAAAATTTTGCTTGATATACGACCTTTGTTTGGAATATGACTCACATGCTAGAACACCGCACGCTACCCTTGTTTACCTCTCTTGAGACAAAGCCACGACTGCCCATTAGCGTCAGTATGCCAGTTGCTAGCATTCAGTGAACAACTCGCACTATAACTCTCTGTGAATTTTCGCGTGATTTTGTTTTTTTTCGCATAAATTTGAATTGATTTTTGAAAAGTATGAAGGTGGCATGCGTATCCGGGATTTGGCTGCTGCATACGGTATGGCGAGAACGACAGTATCTACGATTGTGAAAAACAAAGACGTTATTAAAAAGTAAAGTGAGTTAAATTTTCATTTATTTCATCTAATTGCTTTTGTATTTTTGTATTTTAGTATTAAGCAGTGTTTAAATTATTTTATACAACCCCATCAATGTATAATATGCCAGTAACAATAATTTTTTTCATGGGAATGGATTAATCATTTTCCCTTTATTTCTTATTTGTTTGGTATATGTCCTGTTTGGTATAAGTTCAAAGATCTGGAACGGAATAAGGACATATACCGAGGTACCACTGTATGTATATATATTGTCACACACGTGCGCATGGGAGGCAGCTAAAGGGCTTGAGTGAAGGCAGTTCTGAGGCATGCCGGGATGTGGCACAGTGCACTGACTTTTTCTCCCTTCCCTGTAGACCATTCCCGGGAGATTCCACCTGGCTCTCTTGACATCACTTCCGGGACCGAACCAATGGAAACAGACCTTACCAGCTCCGGCCCCTCTGATGTCACATCCGGGCTTGATCCAATGAGTGATGAACATGTGCCCGATCCTTATGACCTCACTTCCTGTCTTCCCCTTTAAAAGCCTGCCCTTTTTCCCTTTTCCCTCAGTCTTGTTTTGGACTCGGTTGTATGCACTTCAGTGCTCTGTATTTCTATAAAATGATTTTGCAGCCAGGATACCAGATTATACGGGTGGCTGCCCCAAACCTTTATGTGAGTACTGTGTCATTCTTGTGACATTGGCGTAGTTGGCAGGATCGAGAAGTCCTGGAAGAGAAGGGGACAGGACCTGCAACACATCCAGGTGGGACCGTACCGGGGCCGAGTTTCCAGGCGGGGAGGGTGTCCCGTGTTTCGGAGTGGCCCGGTACAGGCTCTGCTCCTGGCATGCTCCACTAGGCAATCTAGACAGGCCAGGGAGTGTTCGGGAGGGGCTCACAGACTTGGGCTGCTTCGGAAGAGGGAGGCGAAGAGGGCTGTTTATACTCTCTCGGAGGAGAGTGCCTGTCTCCCTGTGAAGCCAGAGCCCCGATTTCCACCTAGGGGTGCCCCAGACTGGCAGGGGAGTTGCCTGAAAAACTGGAGGTTTGACCCACAGCGGCCAACCCCACAGCAAGCCTGGTCCCTATGGGCAAAGGTAAGGCAGTGGCTACAGCCACAGAAACTTAAGCCCTTCCAAATAATAGAGCAGGTGGCTTGCTACCTGCTTCTGGACACACTACCCCGGCGCTTCACCAAGCCGGTCTGGGGTAGACAATTCAAAAACTTGGCAGAGCTCATAGAACAAAGGACGGCCTCACAATCTGGGGGAGCTGAACCGTCCCTTGGCCAAACTCGGCCGGAGTACGTCCCAAAACCTAGCCCCCGCACAACCCAGAGCTTGTGCAGCGCCCCGGGGCACAGGCGCGCAAACCGCTTGGGAATAAGGTGGAATGCAGGTGGAGGGGGAAGAGGGGTTGGTGTGCTTTGACAAACCCGTTGGCGGTTCCTCACACAGGCGTGGTGATCGTCAATGGGTTTAAAACTTCTGTTCTGTTTGATACTGGCAGCAACATTTCCATTGTTGCCCGCTGATTTGTGCTACCGCAACAGTGGTTAAACTATAACCTGTGTCCACGGGGAAACCCGCTGGTAAAGGACCGCTGCTTGTGTCATCAGCTACAGAGGATCAGTTCAGAAAGTAACCGTGGCAGTCCTTCCTGATCCTCCACACCCGGTGATACTAGGGCGGGACTGGTCTAATATTAAAAGCGGTGAGACACCTACCACTTGGGGCTAGTCATGGACGGAGATGAGCCATCTCAAGCTGCCTCCACGCTGTGTAATCAGCCACAAAGTGGCCATCCTTGGTGACGTGGCAACTCCCGGGCTGTTGTGTGCTGACACGTCATCCACCAGGGCCGCGGCAGAACGGGAGGAAACCAGGCCCATTGAGGTCGGTGCAGACCCTCTCTCCCTCTTTTAAAAGGGAGCAGTGGAGTGACGACTCCCTGAAATTTGCAAAAAATGGAGTGGTCCTTGTCAATGGCCAGCGCACTGATCAGTCGATGCCACAGGGCCCTCACTTTGTATTAGACAACGACCGTGTAGCAATGCATGATGGGCAGGAGAGAAAGCTGCTGCTAATTCCGTGTACCTTCCGGCGGCAGGTCTGTGAGCTAGCACACGCCCACCTCCTAGGTGGCCACTTGGGCACCGAGAAAACTCTGACAGCGGATCAAACTCCGATTCTACTGGCCAGGAATCAATGAGGAGGTTTGTCGCTTTTGCGCTTCCTGCCCAGAGTGTCAACTGCGACAAATTCCTAGGAGGGACCGTGCTCCTCTCGTTCCTATTCCCCTGATTGATGTTCCCTTCCACAGAATCGGGGTCGACTTGGTTGGACCCCTAGAGCCCTCAGCCTGAGGACACAAGTACATTTTAGTCCTCGTGGATTATGCTACATGATATCTCGAAGCTGTTCTGTTGCGCTCAGCTACCTCCAAAGTCATCGCACGGGAATTACTAGGGGTCTTTTCACGCGTGGGTATTCCCAAGGAAGTCTTGACAGACTTCCAGGTGGCACCTTTTACCTCGGAGACATTCAAGGAGACTGCCAAGTTACTGAAAATAAAGCATTTAAAGACCGCGGTGTATCATCCTCAAACTGACGGGTTAGTAGAGAGGTTTAATCAGACTCTCAAAAAAAAATGCTGTAAGGTGGTCAGCGAGGATGGAAGGAACTGGGATCAGCTCCTCCCCCTCGTCCTTTTTGCCTATCGGGAAGTCCCACAAGCCTCCACTGGGTTCTCCCCTTTTGAATTACTGTATGGGCGACAACCTTGGGGCATATTAGAAATTCTAAAAGAAGGATTGGAAGTAGAGGCTCTTCCCTCTACAAATATATTAGAGTATATCGCGCAGTTACGCGATAGATTTGGAAAGATTCTGCCTCTCCTTAAAAGTCACATGGAAGAAGCTCAAGCAGCACAGGCCCGTTACTACAACCGTAGCACGTCTCTTCGGGAGTTCCACCCGGGAGATCGGGTCATGGTCCTAGTACCTACCTCCCACTCTAAGTTGCTTGCCCATTGGCAAGGCCCCTACGAAGTTAAGGAGAGGAAGGGGCTGGTCGACTATTTGGTGAGTCAACCCAATCATCGGCCGAAGGAGCAGGTTTATCATGTGAACTTGCTGAAACCGTGGAAGGACAAGGACCCCGATCCCTCCTCCGGCCAGCCCCGCTCACTCTTAGCTCACACACACAGCCTTAACTTCAGTACGGACTTAAGTCCCAGACAACAGCAGTAGCTGGAAACAGTTATACGGGCCGTTCGGGAGGTAGTCAGTGAAAACCCCGGAAGGACCTCTCTGGGTGAGCACAACATTGTGACAGAGCCTGGGGTTATTGTCCGAGAACACCCGTATCGTCTTCCCAAGGCAAAAAGGGCTGAAGTGGAGCTTGAGATCAAGCGCATGCTGGAACTAGGTGTGATTGAGGAAAGTTATAGTCCCTGGTCCAGCCCAATTGTGCTCGTCGGTAAGCCTGATGGGAGTTGGAGGTTCTGCAATGACTTTCGTCGGCTTAATCAAGTCTCCCAATTTGATGCCTATCCAATGCCATGAGTGGACGACCTCCTCGAGAGGCTTCGACAGGCTCCATATTTGACCAGACTTGACATGACAAAAGGGTACTGGCAGGTTCCTTTAACGGACTCCGCGAAGGAAAAAAACGCGTTTAGTACCCCTAGGTACACTGATAGTATCGTGTCCTTCCATTTGGGTTACACGGGGCTCCAGCAACCTTCCAGCATCTGGTGGACAAAGTGCTTCGGCCTCATAACTCATACAGTGCTGCCTACCTGGTTTACGCCGTCATCTATTCCAGCACGTGGAGGGAGCACCTACAGCATGTCTGAGCGGTATTGCGGACACTTGGTGAGGCCGGGCTCCGGATTAATCCCAAGAAATGCTTCTTTGGATTGAGTGAGGCCAAATATTTAGGCTACCTGGTGGGTCGGGGTACTGTAAGGCCACAGTGCTCCAAAGTTGATGCCATTTTGAAATGGCCCCGTTCGCAAACCAAGCGGCAGGTCCAAGCCTTTCTCAGGCTAGCCGGGTACTACCGCCGGTTGACTGATTTAACAAAGAAAAGGGCCCGAAACATTGTGGTATGGACTGAAAAGACAGGCGCTGCATTTGGTGACTTAAAGCAGGCCCTTACGTCCGCACCTATTTTGATGGCACCTAACTTTTCTTTGCCTTTCATCCTCCAGACGAACGCTTCGGACACAGGCCTGGGCACCGTGCTGAGCCAAAGTGTCGATGTTGTGGAACACCCCATCATGTTCCTGACCCGGAAAATGTTGGACCGGGAGACCAGGTATGCAGCGGTGGAAAGGAAGGCTTTGGCGATTAAACGGGCGATTACTCAGCTTAGGTACTACCTGTTGGGCCGGGAATTCACCCTTGTCACGGACCATGCACCTCTACAGTGGATGGCCCTGCACAAGGAGTCAAATCCACGGGTCACCCGGTGGTTTCTTGACCTACAGCCGTATAGGTTTTCGCTCGTTCATTGCCAGGGTGCTCTCCATGCCAACGCTGATGCTCTTTCTCAGGTTCATGATCTCTCAGTTAGGGTTGCCCGACCCAACGGGTCTGGGCTAAGGGGGGGCTTTGTCACACACGTGCGCATGGGAGGCAGCTAAAGGGCTTGAGTGAAGGCAGTTCTGAGGCATGCCGGGATGTGGCAGAGTGCACTGACTCTTTTTCTCCCTTCCCTGTAAACCATTCCCGGGAGATTCCACCTGGCTCTCTTGACATCACTTCCGGGACCGAACCAATGGAAACAGACCTTACCAGCTCCGGCCCCTCTGATGTCACGTCCGGGCTTGATCCAATGAGTGATGAACACGTGCCTGATCCTTATGACCTCACTTCCTGTCTTCCCCTTTAAAAGCCTGCCCTTTTTCCCTTTTCCCTCAGTCTTGTTTTGGACTCGATTGTATGAACTTCAGTGCTATGTATTTCTATAAAATGATTTTGCAGCCAGGATACCAGATTATACGGGTGGCTGCCCCAAACCTTTATCTGAGTATGTCTCATTCTTGTGACATTGGCATAGTCAGCAAGATCGAGAAGTCCTGGAAAAGAAGGGGACAGGACCTGCAACACATCCAGGTGGGACCGTGTCAGGCAGTGGGGGTGTCCCGTGTTTCGGAGTGGCCCGGTACAGGCTCTGCTCCCGGCATGCTCCACTAGGCAATCTAGACAGGCCAGGGAGTGTTCGGGAGGGGCTCACAGACTTGGGCTGCTTCGGAAGAGGGACCTCTTCCTGTTTCAGCTAGCTAACACCCAAACCAACTCTGACTACTCTGCTCCAGACCAGACAATGTGTTTTGGCTGGGCAACCTCCAGCACCCCTCTGGATATGCTCCTGATCAGGCATGTTGGTCTAAGGAACAGACAGCGATTGCCAGCTTCCTTTTTTGGCATGACAATATCCACATCAGCTCTGGGTACTGTACTCCTTGTGACTCGCCTCCAGACCAGCCATCTTGGACAGACCTTCTTATGCCTTCAACTGACCAGATCTATTGGCCTGAGCCTCAGTTACCTGCCCCTGATGATATGTATTGGTCGAATAGTCTGTGCAGTATCTGACATCTTTGTCCCTGATAATGATGTTCTGGGGAGCCTATCAGGGGCCAGGGACATAGCCATTCAGGCAATGCGACAAGAAGAGGACATGGATGAATTAGTAGAAGCTCTGGCTGCTTTGAAAATCTCAGATATGCAAATATGGACCTTGAACAAACTGATGGACCCATGAGTGAAACATTTTGAAAGGCTCTAAAATTGATTAACAGTATGAGTGCTGCTCTACTGGATTTAATAGTTGATCTGGACCTAAAAAGTACCTGTCAGGGATGTTTAATAGACCACCACAGCCAAACACAGCATACATATCTGTTTGAGCATGACTCTGTTTATTGGGTTGGACTCTTTCAAGAGGTGCTGGCTGTTATCTGTAAACTGTGGCTCAGGAGTCTGGTCATAAAGACTCTGGATTGTTTTAATATTTTTCTGCCTTTTCATAAGATTCACATGTCTGTACAAAATGCTGTTGATGACTTGAAAAATTAACATTCTATCAATGAGGTTATTGTACAAGCTTTTCATAACATGGATGATAACTCTTACTCAACAATACGCAATATATCTGATACCTTCTCAAAACTCCATTTCTGAACCTGATATGTCTAATGTACCTTTGGGGTTTTACGGGGAATATGATATGGAAAAAGCAGATATCTGAACTGAACGTTCAGATATATATAATATATTTTTGTCTATTTTAATCATGCTGCTTAGTTGTAATATTATGTTTTTGAAATGACTGTTAAAGCATCTCTGAATTTTAATATTGTTTTTTAAAATTACTAATAAAGTACTATTTGATTTTTAAAACGCTGACATCTTTCTTTCACCGTCGATAATGGAGGATTAAATGAAAAAAGTGTATTATAACCCGGGGAAATCTTGGCAGTTTTCGGGGAGAAGACTCTTTAAAAGAGCTCTTGAGGTTTCAGGTCAGAAAAGTAATGACCATCAGGTGACTGATTGGTTATCTGGTCAATATTCTTATACTATTCATAAACCAGCTAGAATATATTTTAAGAGAAATTAGGTTTATGAATTCGATATAGACTCGCAATGGCAGATGGACTTAGCGGACATGACAAATGTGTCCGAGCATAACCGAGCTTATAAATATTTGTTGACCTGCATCGACGTACATGTGTGGGGGTATGGCCCCTGAACAACAATAAAGGGCAAAGAAGTGGCAAGAGCCTTCCAAAACATTCTGAGAGGCAGTAGAACTCCAAAGAAGCTCTAGAATGATAAGGGGAAAGAGTTTTTTAACCAAGATTTTCAAAAGCTGCTAAAGAAGAATGGAATAAAACATTTCACCACAGGAAATGAGTAAAAGGCATCCATGATGGAGAGATTTAACCACACACTAAAATCTAAAATGTGGAAAAATTTCAGTATGTGTAATACGCACATTGATCCACCATATTGGATCTGACCAAAGATTTACCGTCTAATAGCAGCTCTTCATGGTTATTCCAAAATGTGATATTGGGGTTGACAGACATCTTATGCAAAACAAATTTAATATTTTTCTTTGCTTTTGCAGGAGCGTTCTCAAAACCTCTTGCTAAACCCGGTCCACGGACACATTAACTTTTCTAACTTCCCCTTCGGGATTTTCTTATTTTGGTAACATCAGTGTCAGACTGTTAGTTTCTTTGTCTGCCTTTTTAACTAACGTTAGATATCTCTACAAAATAGTAGTTGTGGTGTATGGCCGGCCGTTCATCCCGGCCAATACCCACAAGCTGCCAGGTGGAGCCCTCCCTGCAGTATGGAGGTGTCCCGAAGACCAGCAGGGTGTCATGGACATTGGAGTCTTTATGCACAGCCCTGCTGGATACCATGGGGGCCACTAGGAGACTCTGCAGAGAGGAACGATGTTTACTTGCCATACGCCCCGGAAGTACGTCCGAGTCACATGGACAAGGGGAATGACCTGCTTCCGGGGTGAAAAAAAGGACTTTTGATCTGGGTCAGGGAATATTAAAGGACTGTGGGAGCTCCCAGATGGCGAGCTGAGCTGGGTGGAAGGGCGGCAAAGCATCTGGGAGAGCAGGATTGTAAATTATTGATTAGTGATTGGGTTTAATGAGTATTGTGGAGAGGAGGGTGCTACTTTTGGACTTTTATCTGGTGTCTGGCATCTTGGACAAGGGTTCAAGGGAGCGATAGCGTCCCCAATCTGTCACATAGTGTAAAGGTTCACCTTCTTGTCAGCCTCTGTATCACAGCATTGCAGAATGTTTCTCATTTCCTTGTCCAGTTCAGCTTCTGTAGCGCTCAAGAGATCATTTGCATTAGCACTCTTTTGATGAAAAAGAGACATTTGATGCTGCTGTACCAAATACAGTTTCTTAGCGTATTTCATGGTTATACTCTAGACGCTAATAAACTGGAGATGAAGGATATGGTGACACTTTAAAGAGCCCCCAAAAAGCCTCTTTTCTGGTTCAAAATAGCTTTCTTCTTTTTTAAGGACAGTTTTCTGTCATTTATTTTTCTAATAGATGTTTTATGCATCTTCAGTTGTTTAAGCTGCTTGGGTGAAAGAAGTATTATTGCTTTTTAAAGTATTAGGCTCTCTCGGACAAAGCTTTAATGAAATCGTCAGAAGACACATTTATAAGAGCAGCGGAGTTAGGCCTTCAGAACCTGTAGGTTTCTGATACTTCTGGCCAACATGCTGACAGAATACGGAGCTTTAAACCAAAACAGCTTCTTTTATCTTTTCATGGTGTACACGACTGACCAATCAGTCAGAAACAGACAGGTTCTTAACTACAGTTCATCAGGAGTCTGAGCTTTCGGATCCACGATGAGATAACTGTAAGGTAATTTTGTAGCATCTTCAAAGATTCCAAAAAGAACTTAACACGTCTCGGATACATTTGAAGGGCCAAGGTAGTAATCTGCAATTTGTCAATGGGGTTTTTAAAAAGAGTAACATAATTGGCTTTAAGATTAATCGTCCACCTTTTCTTTCCCTGAAAGAAAAAATTTTGAACCAATTAAATGATAAACATATTCCACTGATGAGTATATTTCGTGAAAGCCTTTTCTATTTCCTGGCTGTCGTTAGCCGATTCCATCAGATCATCTATAATAACTAAATTTATTTTCTCAGGAGGGAAAAGTTCATTGTCGCATAAAGACTTCTGGAGCCCCTCAATAAATTTTAACTGATGAAATTTAACCAATAGCTCGTCGTACATTTTCTACCAGCAACTATAAAACCAAATTATATTTTGAAAAAGAATGATTAGAATATCTATATATATAATTCACTAAGGCAAGACAACCATGGAAACCACGCCCCGATTCACTAAGCCGCCGACAAGTGAGACACCTATGGCGCACGCAGGGAGGAGCCACGTCCAAGAACTCCAAGACCATTGAATACGACGACAACTCACAGAGCCACGCCCACCAACTCTTATGCGTCATTTATATTCGTCTGTCGTAGAGGTCACATGCAGCTCCGACCCACGTTGACTGTTAATAGAGGCATGTTTCTCGCGGAGGTGAATCGCCATATGCGGCGTGTAAAACTGTTTGCGAGGGGCATCCCATGGGATCCTTAAAATGTTCCTTTACAACTGAGGTTAAAACACAATGAAGTGAGAAGTCTTTAAAAAACGAGTTTTCGGTTACGACACACGATCGCGTGCACTATAGCAAACTGTTTTACACGCTGCATACAGCAATTCGCATCTGCGACAAACATGCGTCTTCTTAGATACTCCTGCACTTTGTACACACCCCTCTCCCACCGTGGTCAGGTGTCTTGGTGGATTATATATAGAAAGGCAGCCAAAACCGCACAGAGCAATGAAAAGTCTACGTGAGTCACAGGTGCATCTGGACTGTACAAAGACGACAACGACTCGAGTGACGAGTTGGAGGTGGGCACATGAGCAGGCAGTGTATACTGAACAAGAAATCAGCAGACTAGCATGACGGAGGGAGCGGAGTGGTTGTCCTTCTCCTCTACTCCCGTTCCACCCTGAGCACCGCACGGACGATTGTGTGTTGATTCGTTCCGTGCATTGGTTAAAACCCAATGAAGGAAGCAGTCTTTAAAAACCAATAAGCCCTGTGCCTCTGTTTCATTACCGTCTCACCTGCTTCACCAATGCAGCCAACCGGGTAACCAAAGTCTTTGGGTTCAGGGGGGAGTATGGTTACAAAGCTGAAACTTAAAGGAATTGACGGAAGGGCACCACCAGGTGTGGAGCCTTTCGCTTCATTTGACTCAACACAGGAAACCTCACCCGGCCCGGACACGGACAGGATTGACAGATTGATAGCTCTTTCTCGATTCTGTGGGTGGTGGTGCATGGCAGTTCTTAGTTGGTGGAGCGATTTGGTTGGTTATTTCCAAAAACGAACGAGACTCCCGCCTGCTAAATAGTTACACAACCCAACATCGGTCGGCGTCCAAATTCTTAAAGGGACAAGTGGCTTTCAGCCACGTGAGATTGAGCATTAACAGGTCTGTGATGCACTTGTATGTCTGGTACTGCACGCGCGCTACACTGAATGGATCAACGTGTGTCTACCCGGCGCAGGGAGGCGTGGGTAAGCCGTTGAACCCCATTCGTGATGGAGACCGTGGCTTCCAATTGTTCCCCGCGAACGAAATTCCCAGTATGCGTGCGCGGGTCATACGCTTCGCACTGATTATGTCCCTGCCCTTTGTAAAGCCCCCCATGGTCGGGTGACTTGGTGGATTATATATAAAAAAAAAGCAGCCGGAACCGCAAAGAACAATGAAAAATCAACGTGGAAACCGACTGAAGCGGTGTTTGGAAAATTAACAGTCAACGTGACTCACAGGTGCGTGTGGACTGTACACAGACGAAAGCGACTCAGGTAGGGAGTTGGGGACGGGCACATAAGCGGGCAGTGCGTACTGAACGAGCGCCGTTCAACCCCGTTCGCTTTGGAAGGAGAAAGCGCGACGGCGCTCCTCCGGTTTTCAGTCACGGACAATTGTATGTTGGTTCGTAGCGTGCATTGTTGCAATGTTACTTTTCTTGGTGGTTTATTAAATTACGGATTTTTCAAATGTTTATTTTTTCCTCTGTGCTTAAAAATCATTTAAAAAGCGGCCTGATTATGCAGCGTATGCTACGCCGCGGGTTGGCTAGTTCTAGTAATTTTATTACATAATAGGATTTACTGGAACATGATGGTCCCAAAATAATTTTGGTGATGGGGTATTGAAGTCAAACATCAAAATCTCTTTTAGTATCCATGCAGTCATGTAGTGTAGTCTTTTAGGATAACCATCTTGTTATACACCACATCTTTGTGAGTGGGCTGTTTTCTAAAGTGAAGCATTTTTTATTTCTACGGATCTGATTACTGTGAACCAGTAAATCCTGAGGAGGAGCTTCATGAGACCACCAAATTCTGAACTAGTTTATGGTTAGTGACTCGAGGTTTACAGTTTTACTGGTTACGTTAATGGTAATGCCTTCATACATATTTTGTCTTGAGCTGTTTTTTACCCGTACATCTTTGGACCTCCTGAAACAAATTCTGTAATATAATCACCAGGATTCAACTCACTGGTGAGCTCTCCTAAATAGTCACCCAGAGAAGGATTGTTTGCAGATGATAACAAGATAGGTGGATTAGCAGATACTTTGAAATTCGTTATATCATTACAGAAGGACTTGGATAGCATACAGGCTTGGGCAGGTTTGTGGCAGATGAAATTTAATGTCAGTTATTGTAAAGTATTACACATAGGAAGTAAAAATGTTAGGTTTGAATACACAATGGGCAGTCAGAAAATCGAGAGTACACCTTATGAGAAGGTTTTAGGAGTCATAGTGGACTCTACGCTATCAACTTCCCGACAGTGTTCAGAAGCCATTAAGAAGGCTAACAGAATGTTAGGATATATAGCACGATGTGTGGAGTACAAGTCCAAGGAGGTTATGCTCAACTTTTATAATGCACTGGTGAGACCTCATCTTGAGTACGGTGTGCAGTTTTGGTCTCCAGGCTACAAAAAGGACATAGCAGCGCTAGAAAAGGTCCAGAGAAGAGTGACTAGGCTGATTCCAGGGCTACAGGGGTTGAAAAGGGAAAGATTAAAACAGCTGAGCCTATACAGTTTAAGCAAAAGTTGATTAAGAGGTGACATGATTGAAGTGTTTGGAAACTTGTTAAGGGTAAATTTCGCACAAACATTAGGAAGTTTTTCTTTACACAATGAACAATAGATACTTGGAATAAGCTACCAAGTAGTGTGGTAGACAGTAAGATTTTAGGGACTTTCAAAACTCGACTTGATGTTTTCTTTATGGAAATAAGTGGATAGGACTGGCGAGCTTTGTTTGGCTGAATTGCCTGTTCTCGTCTAGAGTGTTGTGTTTTAATGTTCTAATGTTTCTATAAAGCATTGATGCTTTTTTGCATCACTTTCAATTTTTGATTTACAAACATGGCATTCCTTGGGGTCACATTTATGGGGTTTGAGGCGGCATTCACAGCGTAAGTTTTGCAACACAAGGGACACATTTTTGCAATGTCGCAGGCCACTTCAATGTTGTTGGACTTGTCATTAAATTTAGGAACTGTGTGTTGTATAAAACAAATGTTGGACCTGCAGTAACAGTTGCAATGAACACACTTGACAGTCTCTTCCAAGAAAGGCTTGCAATCAGGGGAAAAACAGACATTGCAGTGTCCTTCACAGCAATGGCTAAGGTTTGATTGGTAGCCTGTGTAGCAGTAGTCACACAAGTATTTTACACCCAGAAAACCCTTTCAATTCAAAATACTGTAATAATGGTTATCAAGCAAAAATATAAAAAATGTTTTAGGGTTTCTACCGTAGGAGCTTTTACATTTTTTATTTTTTTCATTTCTGGGGCATCTGTACCAGACAACAATTTTAATATCTAGTAAGTTTTCAAGTTTATGAACATCTGTAAATGACACTTTTTCATGCTTAAATAATACAGCCCTGCTCTGAAGGATGTAGGCTTTACTAATGCATAACTGTGGATTGTGTCTGTATTGGCTTGCATTAGGGAAAGCAGACAAAAGGCCAAAAAGAGCTGATTCGGGTAATTACTAGAAATAATTAAAAGCCTAATTTTCTTTCTGACTATTTTGTGGTTGAGTAGAGTGGATAACTTGTGAGTGCCTTTAGCCACACCACTAGGTGATCAAACAATCTGTGTTACCAGCATAGGAGACGTATCTGCTAATACACTCGCATGACTCTGAAGAAGATTCTCTATCTGGTGATGAAACTCTTCTACGCTAGTTTCAGTCATCTGTATAAAAACACTAATAGGTATGAAATCAGCATGCAACTCTAACTGAACAACATCATTTGAATTTAAAGTAGCAGAAAAACTATCCAGAATTCTTTGCAGTGACTCATGAATACTATTAAACACCTCCTCATAAGACTCCGGTTTATAGGCATCAGCGAAATTTAAGGGGTGTCTTAATTCTGTATTATTAAATGAGGTTTTGTCGATTTGACAAAATATGTTCTGATTATCAGCACTAGAAACAGTTGAGGGACCTGCAATAACTGGTACACCTGAAGCAGAAGTGGGTGAGTGGGTAGCTGAAACAGACACAACAGATCTGGTAGATATAACTGGTATGACTGAGAAGGTTGAAGATGAAACAAGTTGCTGAGGATGTGGGGCCTAAAGCAGAGGAGACAGAGGGGATGGCTACAACTGGCATTCCTGGAAATGATACAGATGCTGAATATGCAGTGACTGAAGCAAAGGAGACAGAGGGGATAGCTACAATTGGTATGACTGGAGATGAAACAGTGGCTGAGGATGCAGTGACTAGAAAAAGAGGAGGAGGCAGAAGTAGAGGGTACAGATGGTATGACTAAAACGGAAGTGGCAGAAGGGTTAGTAGAAACTGAGGGAACTACACTCTGAAAGGCAGAAGCAACATTATTCTGATAGGCTGGAACAAAAGGCTGAGCATTGGCAGAACCTGTGGTGTTTGTTAAACGATGACCCATTTGAACATTCACATTTTCAGTCAAACACCAGTGAACCCTTTCTTGCAAATTGTCTAATGTTAACAATTCATCCAGTCAAGCTGGTCAAAATCAATAGGAGTGGTAACTGATGAAGGAACTCTCATATGGACATTTTTGGGGCTCGATTAGAGTAACTAAGTTCATTCACCATGTCATGCAATAATCTGACATTCTGAGAACTGCTCCCAATGTTCAAGTCTCACTTGAACACCTTTTTCTGCTTTTACCTTGTATTTATCACTCTTTAATTTATTTTTTTTATCAGTATGCTGCTGCTGGAGTATGTGAATTTCCCCTTGGGATTAATACAGTATCTATCTATCTATCTATCTATCTATCTATCTATCTATCTATCTATCTATCTATCTATCTATCTATCTATCTATCTATCTATCTATCTATCTATCTATCTATCTATCTATAATATTACCTTTGCAATTCATATTGAATGCCTTTATTTCGGGAACAAGTTTTCTAAAATTGCATACAATAAAATAACGTTTTCTCATAAATCTGGAGAAAGGGGAAAAAGGTTTGGTAAAGCTCATTGAAAATTCTGCACAACTTGCTCGATTTCATCTTCAGATCAGCAGCCTTAGCCCTGGCGTCAATTCATTCGGATCTTCATACTATTTTGGTAAAAAAGCCGGGTGATGATGAAAACTGTGGTGAATTCTGAAGTATTTGCATAGTAATCCTGACAACAGTGGTTCTGAAAAACAAACAAGATTAAGTTTTCTTTAAAATGAACATTCGCCGCACAGTCAAAGGAATAATTCAATTTACTGGGCTGCTTGAAAGAGATGTTCAATAAGAGACTGTCAAAGGGCCTTTGTGCCAATTGCAGAGGTTGACTGGTACCTTCAGAAGACTGACCACTCTTCAAAAGTGTTGAGGTTTCTGTTAAACATTATATATTATTATTATCTTTCTTTTTCGAGACAGGATTATTAGTCTCAAAGAAACAATCTGTTTTAGAGATTAGTTCCTCCAACTGCGTGCTAGTTACAATTAAAATATGAAGAGATTTCGATTAAAAAAGTTATAAGCTTGTACGTACTTATAAAGTAAATTTTCGATTTAAGAAGTAATAGAATTGACTTACTTTCTGAGCAATCAACTGGCCAGAAACTGCAACCCTCTAAAATAAGAAAAAAGTATTTAATTTATAAACTCTCAACGTTACAACTAGGTACAGTTTATCATTTAAAAATGAGGAAACCTATCTCTGATTTGAAAACGGATTTATAAAAGACAATCATTTCAACAGTTTGAAGAGACAGCATCCTTAACAACACATATTTTTGATAATCTACACTTACCAACAACCACAAAAGTGTTTTCCATTGTAGAAGAAGAAAGCGAAATTGCATATCTTTTGGAAAGATCACTGATACACTTATATTCTTAGCATGTCATAAGCCACTAAAGTAGAACTTTTTATGCAGTCCTTCTTGATCTGCCCACCATGGGAGGATGGGGCGAAATGCCCTGTACATTTGGAAGAAAGCTCATAGATGATAAATTGCTGATGTCCTGCCTCCTCGGGGTGGAGGCACTTTTTAGTGGCAAAGAACCCTAATTCAAACAGTACTGTCTCTAAGTGTTATATCTAGGAAATAGAATTAAGCCCCCGTTATGTTTTATTTCAACTCTCTTTGCTAGAAAGTTAGCTTCATTTGTTTGAATAAGAGATCAATGCAAACGTCATGAGGTATGAGCATAAGCTAGATTGTCAACTATATTTTAATAATTTTTCTTACGATCTTTTAAAGTTGATACAAATGGGGGATCCATTAGTTATTTTAATCTAATAACTTTGTTTTCACAGCACAGGGCCATACGGAACCATGAATTCCAAAAAAATTCTATTTTGACATTTAACCGAATAACAAGGCGCCTTGCAATTAACCTCGCAAAGAGCCAGGGGCCTTTTATGGAATATAAACTGTTTTTTAAGTTAGGGCTGTAAAGAACCATGTTCTTTATTCAGACAGCTTGACAAATTTTTTTACCAAATGCCATAAAGAGCTGGGGGCTTCGTTCACAATGTAAACGGGGCCAGTGATTTTCAAAAGATGTTAAGGCTTTTGCTAATTTTAACAAAGAACTCCTCTGGATATTTTAATTATTATGTTATTTAAAAGATAAAGAAACACATTTATTTTGATATAATCAGGAGCCAGGGCTTTTTTTATCAGTAAATAACTTCTTTGGCATATTTCTTAGTTTAAAATGCTCCGCAAAGAGCTGAGTTTTAAAGGCAACCTATATTTGTTTTCAAACCCGCTGAAAAAATGTGTTAAGGCTTTTCTCAGTAAAAAATATAGGCATTTTTAGCATTTAGACTTGTCTTATGTATCAAAACAAGAGGAGTGCATATTTTCTTAATTGTTTTGAATCAGGTGAGAAGAAGTACTTTATGTTAAAATCTTATTATATAAAAAATAGGACACGTTCAAATTAGACTGTGTGCTGGGGGCTTATTAAAAAACAAACAAAAAAAGGCACTGGCTTCTTGCAGCAATTAAATTAAAATAAGGTGTAATGAGTTGTGGTGTGAACGATATTATTGTTAAGGATTTTTTTCCCATAAAAACAGAGGTATGCATCTTTATAAATAGCTTTGAATCGGGTGAGAATAAGCAGGATATGAATATGTTATGTTTAGAATAGATTAAGATGCCCCACAAAGAGCTGGGTCTTATTTTTCTTATGGCTACCTGTAACGAATTGTCGCAACGAATGTCTGAAGAATTTGATTGTTAAGGCTTTTCTCAGTAAACACAGAAGTACGCGTTTTTAGCGTTATGACTTGTCTTATGTATCAACAGGAGGAGTGCATATTTACTTAATGTTTTGAATCGGGTGAGGAGAAGTATTTTACGTTAAAATCTTATGATATAAAAAATAGGACATGTTTAAATTAGATTAAGTGTGCCGTGGACTTATTCGCAGGAATTCAACTGGGGCTCATTATCAAGAAACAAAATAGGTGCTGACATCTTGCGGCAATATGATTAAAATAGGGTGTAATGAATTGTCGCAACAGATCGGGGTCTGAACGATCTTATTGTTAAGGTTTTTCAGTATAAAACAGAGGTATGCATTTTCTAAATAGCATTGAATCTGGTGAGAAAAACTAGGGTATAAACATTGGGACATATTAAAATTTGAGAACTGACTTCCTGTGGCTATATAATTAAAACAGGGTGTAAAAAATTGCTGAAACGTATGTAAGTCTGACCGATCTTATTATTAAGGCTTAAAATAGTAGGTGTGCATATTTTCTTAATATCTGGTGAGAACTGTATATTTACAATTCTCTAATGAATTTTGAAAAGATTTACACAAGCAAGAGAAGTGTATATTTCATCCATCCATCCATTTTCCAACCCGCTGAATCCGAACACAGGGTCACGGGGGTCTGCTGGAGCTAATCCCAGCCAACACAGGGCACAAGGCAGGAACCAATCCCGGGCAGGGTGCCAACCCACTTCAGGACACACACAAACACACCCACACACTACGGCCAATTTAGAATCGCCAATCCACCTAACCTGCATGTCTTTGGACCGTGGGAGGAAACCGGAGCACCCGGAGGAAACTCACGCAGACACGGGGAGAACATGCAAACTCCATGCAGGGAGGACCCAGGAAGCAAACCCGGATCTGTATATTTCATATTATCTTTTAAAAAGATACACACTTGCCTGGCTTTGTACTACAAGCAAGATAAGTATATATTTTAATAAGGCTCCAATTATTATTTTCTTAATATTATTAGTTTTAAATCTAGTGTTTATAAAATGAAGTTCCTGTGTCAAGGGATGGTATAAGTATCACTAATGATGATGCGTGGGGATTTTCATGGGTGCAGGTGAGATTAAAAATTTCAGGGCGGGAGTACATTTCATTAACCATAATTTGGAATGGGGTGAATTTCATGGCTCATAATTCATAATCCACATTTTCATAAATTATATTTTATGATGCATAAGCTTCATACATCATGTTTTTATAAATCATATTTCATAAATCATATTTTGTGGTGGGGCTTAAAGTAGTCAATCATCCCTTTGACAGTTCCTGCCCATTTACTACTCTTATGAATTCAGCTTAAACTGTCTTCCCTTGCATGGACTTGGTGTTTGGCCACCTAGACTCAAATACCAGTTTGTGCCACCCAATACCGGCCTTTAAAATATGCTAAACGGTGACCCACATTAGAACCACAAAGTCTTAATTGCAATGACCTGTACATTTTGTGACCAAAATATGGACAATCTGACATACACTCTCCTAAGGGATTATTAGGAACACCATACTAATACGGTGTTTGACCCCCTTTCACCTTCAGAACTGCCTTAATTCTATGTGGCATTGATTCAACAAGGTGCTGAAAGCATTCTTTAGAATTGTTGGCCCATATTGATAGGATAGCATCTTGCAGTTGATGGAGATTTGTGGGATGCACATCCAGGGCACGAAGCTCCCGTTCCACCACATCCCAAAGATGCTCTATTGGGTTGAGATCTGATGACTGTGGGGGCCATTTTAGTACAGTGAACTCATTGTCATGTTCAAGAAACCAATTTGAAATGATTCGAGCTTTGTGACATGGTGAATTATCCTGCTGGAAGTAGCCATCAGAGGATGGGTACATGGTGGTCATGAAGGGATGGACATGGTCAGAAACAATGCTCAGGTAGCCCGTGGCATTTAAACGATGCCCAATTGGCACTAAGGGGCCTAAAGTGTGCCAAGAAAACATCCCCCACACCATTACACCACCACCACCAGCCTGCACAGTGGTAACAAGGCATGATGGATCCATGTTCTCATTCTGTTTACGCCAAATTCTGACTCTACCATTTGAATGTCTCAACAGAAATCGAGACTCATCAGACCAGGCAACATTGTTCCAGTCTTCAACTGTCCAATTTTGGTGAGCTCGTGCAAATTGTAGCCTCTTTTTCCTATTTGTAGTGGAGATGAGTGGTACCCGGTGGGGTTTTCTGCTGTTGTAGCCCATCTGCCTCAAGGTTGTGCGTGTTGTGGCTTCACAAATGCTTTGCTGCATACCTCGGTTGTAACGAGTGGTTATTTCAGTCAAAGTTGCTCTTCTATCAGCTTGAATCAGTCGGCCCATTCTCCTCTGACCTCTAGCATCAACAAGGCATTTTCGCCCACAGGACTGCCACATACTGGATGTTTTTCCCTTTTCACACCATTCTTTGTAAACCCTAGAAATGGTTGTGCGTGAAAATCCCAGTAACTGAGCAGATTGTGAAATACTCAGACCGGCCCATCTGGCACCAACAACCATGCCACGCTCAAAATTGCTTAAATCACCTTTCTTTCCCATTCTGACATTCAGTTTGGAGTTCAGGAGATTGTCTTGACCAGGACCACACCCCTAAATGCATTGAAGCAACTGCCATGTGATTGGTTGATTAGATAATTGCATTAATGAGAAATTGAACAGGTGTTCCTAATAATCAGTCTGTCCCACACATGTCCTTCAAAGAAAAATAACAGGGCTTTGAGAGCTTGCCAACGTATCATGCAAAGTCCTGTTTGTGATTATGTTTTGTGATGGTCTTTACATAAAAAACATTTATATGTTACTTATATAAAAGCCAGATCAAATGTTATTTACCTTGATTTATTTACCTATGTTCCTACAGCGTAAAGGCACAAGTAGACTGCAGAGCTTCCTTTGTTTGATTGACAGGGGCATGCTCACAAAATACATGTATACTGAAGTGACTTTATCTGCAGGTGGAAGCTCCTGTTGCACTCTATAAAACTATTAATAATTACTATTTTCCTAGTAAAGTACATGTGCAATGCCACTCCAGAATATGTGCAGTGCTACTCCTTATTCAGGAAAAGATCCCAGTTGTCCCACGGAAGATGGACTTTCCGAGACTAAGTTCATAAAACTTATGAAACCATTTCTGGACAAAGGCAGAACCGTAACAACACGTGTGTGTTATGTAACAAAAATAAGAAAAAACATTTATTCAGAACATATTCTGGAAGTGTTTTCAAATTATGTAATTTGTTGCCTTCAGACAATTACAGTACTTGTATACCTGCCCATTCATAGATTTGAATGAATATGTCACAATGGGAGGAGTACCGAGTGATAATTGAGATCATTTAACACAACACATAACAGCAGTTGTTCCAAATAGGCATTTAAATGGATGCCCTTAGTATCTAAAAGTAGCCTTGGTGGTCATTCTCCACACAAGCATTTGTAAGGTTAGTTGAGTTTCCCAACATGGCTAAAATTTTTGGCTCCACTGTACATGCATACATACACACGAACAAATATATGTCTAGAACACTGCAATCTGAAAGGGCCCTCCCCAGCAATCCAGAAACAGTGCTGACAGGAATGAAATGTTTTAGATAAGAAATAGCATTTAGTATATCATGGAAACTTGGAAAAACAAAATTGTGGTGACTTGGTTAAGTTTACTACAAACATTTAAGCAATCTGTTAATATCTTATAGTGAATGTACTACTGTATCCAGCAGGGGGCGACAGCTCCCTTGTTGGAATAAGTTCTTTTGTAACATAATAAAAAACTATATGGATATAAAAAGGCAATACCCCTCCCTTAGCGATACAGTGGTAAGAAATCACATAGGAGTAGGAAGATGAAGGAAGCCATGACAAGACCTTCAGGAGTGGTGGCCCAATGTATAGAGTCTGCCATTTTCGTTGCTGCGTTGGAAGGATTTTCCGGATCGGATGACATTATCTCCCATCCGTCTGTCAGCTTCAAAAGTGTGCTGGGCAATGTTCCAAGGGTTTATACTCTTTCTTTATGTGCAGGCCCCCACTTCGATGAATCATGCCATTCCAAACAAGAAAAAGGGGATACAGTTTCATGCTGACTTTGACACACAAAAATAGTATACAATACCCATTTCGTACTTGTCCCTGTCTTGTCTTCTAATGCTTGCCTAGTAGTTCTAAATGACGAGCCCCTGTTCTAAATTAGTGTCCACTGTGCATGTGAGTAGAAAGAAAAGTAGATTTATAAAATATTTTTGTACAGAGGACAGTGACATATTAAACTTATGTTATAACTACTACTTCAATTTTTGCACAACAGTGCCATCTTCTGGGGCAGTGCCACATCTGTTTTTAGTACAGAGATATTGCTGAATGAGACTGGATCATATGGGAGACAAGTGTGTATTTGCAGAGGTAAGGAGTATAAGCCAACTCAGTGGAACCTCAGGGGAAACTCTGGGGAATATTTATGCTGATCCCTTACTGGTGGCCCAAAGAATATTTATTATATGCAGAGAATCACCTTTTGAGTTTATTAATTCAATTCAATTCAGTTATTCCAGATCAGGGCAGAATTTTGTGAAGGAAAGAAAGAGCAGAGATAGCAGACTATTCTGGGCTAAATATAGTTGACTTTAAACACTTAAGGTTCAGTAATGGCAAAGGCAAATGTATTATGGCCCCCAAATGATCCAGATGTAGCCAGCCACAATTAATGATTTTAATGTTATATAGATTGTAGGCCATACATTGCCCAGACATGATTGTTGTATGTCTAGTACGGCTGGCATTACAGTTATGGGCCAGACATGGCCAAGCTATAACCAGAAACATTTAAGAGTGTTTATGCCACTTGTATACTAGGCCAAATGTGTCTCCTATGTAACTAAACACATGTAACATATTTTTTGCAATTACATTATGGGCTAAAAATGGCCTGGCTATATTCAGCCATGCTGTATATAAGGGTTGCAGGTCATTTAGATTATGTGCCAAAGACTGCCCAAATGCAGTTAACCACAAGTCCAGTACAAGTCACTTGCCTTTGTTTCCAACTTGATTGAATACTTTTTGGTCACAGCTCTGCCAGTTGCAGCTTTTCAAACTGTGGAACAGTTTAACATGGTCAGATAGTTTCTGTAAGTCCTGAGCTGATAGCAGCGTTGGACATCTTCTGAATTCAGTATTGATTATCTGTTACACCATAAGGCTGACTACTCTGTTTCATGTCATCAGCCTTTCCCATTTGTGCTTCTGCTGAAGATCTTGGAAAGTACTCCTATAGAATATGTCTGTCTGTATGTGTTTGGGATGTTCCTGGTACAGGATGAGCACCACTGATACTGTGCCATTGTGTAAGATTTGAATGTCAAGATAAAAAAAATATTTCACGGTTGGTTATATCTAGTCCTTGCTCTTCTTTTTGAAAATTTACTGCTATATTTTTTTCAGGGAGCTTTGTTTTGGCCGTGCTCCAGTCTAAATCATGCTTCAAATGAGGTGTTATGAAGGCTGAGTTGTGTCTGTGCTCCAGCCAAAATCCTGCTTCATATATGGTCTTATTTGAGCTATAGCTATGCTCTGGCCTAGTTGTCCTTCATACATTGTCTTTAGAAGGCTTAATTCTGGCCCATAACATTCCTTAAAAATTGTTTAATAAGGGATGATTTTTAGCTGTGTTGTGGAATCCAGATATGGATGAATCCATTACTGTCAAATGAAAGTGGTGAACCTGGGCCAGCATTGGGATGTTACTGCCTTTTGCTGACCTGAGCCCTGAACTTATAATGCCCAAAATGCAGTTGTCTAAGCAGAAACAGCTGTAGTAATGATTGAGATAGTGAAATGTGAGCTGTAAAGAAATCCCTTCAAACCACTGTTGAATCTCATCTGTTCCTACAGAGTATTAGTATAATACTGTATAAACAGTAAGCCACTTGAGGATGTCTCAGCTTACATCTGATCTTGATCCTGTTATCCGTAATCTCCTTTTAATGGGACAGCTGGAAAACTCCCTGCTACAAGCGGTGTATCTATCATCTGAACCCATTATCTGTAGATGAAGCATACATAGATGCTGGAAGATCATTTACAATATAATTTCATTTAACCCTATCAAGTGTTGTTATTGACTCGCCTGAAACAGCCAAAGAGGTGTGAAGCCTTCAAAAAAGGCAGAGAAGCAAGCTTGTATCCCACCTGTCTGCCTAGAGAGGTTCACCAAAACTTGGTGGCTGGCCTAGGCCTACAATGGACTAAAATATGCTTAACCCATAAAGTTGAATAATATACTCTGAAATACACATAATGCCCCGCTATACACAGAAAAACCATCAACTCCTAGCTAGTATTGAGCAAGGCAACAAAAATCTTTATTAAAGGACAATTTGTTTACAAAAATTCAAAAGCAGAAAAGGAGTCAAAAAGGATTTGACACACAGCAATCCTAAACAAACAAGTCCCAAAACACTAACTAGAAATCAGAAACACCAAAGCAGAGGAAAAGAAAAACAACTAATGGACACTGTAATGTGGCAGTGATTGGGGTTTAGGAACTTAGAACAATTCTAGGGGCCACTGACAGACAGGTCGGGTCAGGTCAGCTTGGGGAACATGCACTGGTACAACGCATTGACACACCCACCACAAAACAAAATAGTTTGGCATCCTGGTTGGCAACCCCCCAAAGCAGACACGTAGTCCAGTCCCACCCTTCAGAAATGACCATCTATATGCTTTAGCCAAGTGTTAAGTGGGTGTCCCCTTGGCCTGATCCAGCTGCTTGGGTCCACAACAATGAGCACCTTGTGAACCAGATCACCTCTGGGAAGTCGCACACCATATGGCTGTAGTGGCATAAATGATGCTCCCTCACAATGCAGGTAATGTGTCTCATTTGGAACGCTGCAAGAAACTGCTTGTTCAACACAACGTCAAACCAGAAGTACCCAAGGATTCTCTGAAGAGACCCAGTACCAAAGGAGTCCAGTCTTCGTCTCAGGTCACTGAATATCATCCATGTCTTGCAGCCATATAACAGGAAGCACCAGGACTTTAAAGACTTGGACCTTCATCCTTTTGCACAAATATCAGGACACCCCTTTCGAGTGACCTCATGTCCTCCCATGCTCTCCCAATCCATTTATTGACTTCATAGGAAGAGTCACCAGAGTCATGAACGTCACTATCGAGGTAAGTAACTTTCTCGGCAAGATTGACGCTCTCTCTGTTGATAGCTGTGCGCAAAAGGTCATTGAAGCCCTGGATCTTGTTTTTATCCAGGACACTCGCAAGCCCTGACACTCAGACTCCTTGCCAAGGTTATTATAGTTAATGAAAAGTAAAATCAAAACTAAAACTATTATTAAAAAAACATTTTCATAAGCTGAAATAAAATAGTTAACCAAACCAAAATGAAAAACTAAAACTAAGCAAAACTATTAAAGTAGCTGGAAAGACTAATTGAAATAAAATAATAATTTACTAAAATATTTGTAGTTTTTGTTTTTGAAAGAATATTCTTGCTGTTAGTTTTTAACCCTTGTAAGTTTTAACTCTAAAACAGAAAGTCATCCACCATGAGCTGTCCGCACATTTTCATCCAGTGAATGGCGGCTGGTGACAGAGGGTGGATGTTCACACAGCATTAAGCACCTTGAGCATGGGAAAGGCGCTATATAAATAAAATGTATTATTAATATTATTATTATTTGCGGTGACAGAGTAAACTGAATGCAAGTGCATAAAGCGTGTGAAATAGAAAGCCGCCTTTCTTTGCGCTTGTTGCATATCAAGATGTAATTTAAATGGGTGAAATCAGAATGTGCTGGTCAACAAAATGTTTATCATATGTACAAAAAAATCACGAGTAATGTTTCAGTTTATTTCTCAGGTGACTGCTTTTTGTTGACAGCAGTTCACCTGCCATTTCGCACAGGAGAAATCATTTTTTCTTTCTCATATACGAAGTATAGAGAAAGTATAGTAATCATGAAAAAATTCGACCTCGATATTTTGATGAATCTTAATGTTATAGACCTCCCAGAGTCCAAAAATACTGTTTTTTAGAATTGTGTGTGTGTGTAAACACGGTAACTCAAAAATACAACTAGATAGATGGATGAAATTCGGCATGTGGTTGTTACACCACAATTGTAGATCTGTATTAACTTTTGGGCCAAATCCATCACCTGGAAGTGGTACTTTACCTGAACGCATACTCGATTTGTTTTTATTCATGCAGCTGCAGAGTCTGACTTATTCAACTTTACTTTTATAATAATTGTTCTATATATTATTAATTTCATTTGATCTGTTGTTGATGGTTCCTTAATGTATATAATATAAAAATATAATCATTGTCTTGCGGTTTACTCCTCAAATATTCATCCCTATATCAGAGTATACAAGAAAGTCTAGGGGAGGCCACTCCCAGTTTTTGAAAACGGCAGTGATCAAGAGACTGACAAGGTCACCATATAAGATCAGCATATTGTTGCTGACCAATCACTTTTGCTTTAAAAACATTGTTTAACAATGAAGCGATACAAACAAAGGTAGGTTGGCGAAGAGAGTCTGCGAAGAGATGAAAAACTAAACATACTAATGGGTTTTTGCATTTATTCTATATTTATTAATTTACCTTTTTTAGTTCATATTCATAACTCAAAATACCTGATATTGTGGAAGTAATCCATTATCGGAATTATATTTTAAAATATTTGTCTCTCTTTTTTCAATTTTTTCTCTCTCTCTTAAAATAGATAGTTGAAATATCATATTCTTTTTGTTCTTAACATCAGCCTTATCATACACATTGCATATCAGGGATTTTTCCTGCCTTACATCCAAACCTGCTGCGGTAGGCTCCAGGTTTCCTGCGATCCTACTCTGGATAAACAGGTTTAGATAATGTATATATTGTTCTTAATCTCAGATGCTGTCTCTGTCGTTTTATGCCTGTCCATACTCCTATTACTTGCTCTTGCTCTGCACATTATGGGTTTACTGTCTTTTATGTTGGGCTATTCAAGTCTCACTGCCCCTAATCTAGACACTACATGCTTGTTTTTCTTTGTTTCCCTCAATAGAGCTAGGTGGGGTCTGTACACTGACTCAAGCCTATGAACCCTGTTCTTCCTAAGCCCCCATTATTTTCATGAGAAATTATTTAAAAAATTGTAAAATTGTATAAAATTGTTCATATTCAGAATCTAGTTTTGATTATGCTTGTTTTTATCAGACAAAACCAAATCCGGATAGTAAACCATGTAGTGTAGTAAGCTTCCACTAACATTAAACTCATATCCAAATCTGTTAAGTGTACAGTTCTATCTGATTGTGACAAAAAACTAAACTCTGTAGGTGCTCTATGCCATAATTACTAAAACTGAAACTAATAGATATAAAAATAAAATAGAAATGTCTTTGTGAAATAAAAACTAAACTAAAACTAAAAATACACAATAAAGGAAAACTAAAACTAAACTGAATTTCCAAGTAAGGTCAGAAAAAATATAGAAATAAAAGCTAATATAAAAAGGCAAAACTTTAATAACCTTGCTCCTCGCTCAGTCTCTCAAGAGCCCTGATCAGAGATTCCATTGACTCTGCAAAGATCACAGCATCATGGGCAAAGTGAATCTTTCTTCAACAACAGATCCCCCACAGCTGCTGAACCCCACGACCCTGCCCTAAAAATATTGGAACATAACTTTATCAGTTTTTAATGGCCAGTTTTGAAATTACATTTTGAATATTAATTTACTTATGATTAGATACTAATGATTTGTGCCAAAAGTCGAAACCCAGGCAGTCTCTAGATAGTTTTCTAATCCACTCTCTTTTAGCCAGATTGGTGAGAAGTCAAGCAAAATTACACCTTTTTTTGGTTAAATAAAAATATTACAATATTCAAGCTTTCAAGGAAACTCAGGCCCCTTCTTCAGGGAAGATGTAATTAACAAACTTGCATCGCAGTGTCAATCCACACACTTGCTATATAACATCAGATGCATTTTTGTTTTGCGTAAATAAAAATGTTGATGCCAAGTTCGGATTAAAGAAAAAGAAAGAAAGGCAAGAAAAGCTTGAACAAGAGAAGAGAGAGCAACAGTTAATTACCCAATTTTTCTCAGAGAAAGATTTGTTTATTAATGTTAGTCCATTCTCTATACATGGTGCAAAAGAACCGGTTTACAGAATTGTTCCGTCTAACCCAGCAATAAAAAGGTCAAAATAATCTAATTAGAAGCCAGTTCAAATTAGCTGTGCAGGCAAATGCTTATTATTAAGCAATCCACAAGGAATGTGCTGTCTTGCAGCAAGTAGAAAAGAACATCTTTCTGTTGCTAATGATTTTAATGCTAGCCAGCCCTTTTTATAAGAGTTTCTATGAACTAAACTAGTTCTGCCCCAGTGTCATGCACAGATGGAGCATCAGCAACCCTTTATTCATTTATATAGGATAGTAAGTATTAGGATTGCAAGGCTGAATGGCACTATTCGAATACAACTCAAATATTTTGAAAAAGGATGAAGGAAAAAGCTGACGTTCAACTGTAAAAGAAAACTTGTTTGTTTTACTTCGCACTAATTTTAGCATCATGTTACTTCAGACATGTCATACAAAGCTGTGATAATTTGTATGTCACTGCCACGATCAGCCTTTTTGTAATTTTGAATTATTAGTTTGTTATTTTCATTAGTAATGCTTACAGCCACATTCCTTCACAATGAGGCATGGGTCGGGTTTTTTTTTCCTATTCCACTAACCCTACTTCTTTATCTACAACTACACTCAGATTATTTTTTTCTAAACACTTCTCTGGTACCCTGTAAGTAGCATTCTGCATTTGATCCTTTTCCAATTCACTTATAAACATGACACATACTGTATTTTGTGCTAAGAGCTTCTCATTAATGCAAATATGAATATATACATAATGCAAAGTTGACTCACTGATTGACTGACTGACTCACTCATCATTAAAACACTATTTCTTGTTTAGTTAAAAGCTGAAATTTGGCAGGACTGTACATCTAAGACAATAGGTACATCTACTCTCTCTCTCTCTATATATATATATATAAAATGCTAAGCCTAAAATTTTGTGCAACGATTTTATGTGATGTTTTATGTGACCTTTTGTCACGCTTTATACTGGGCTTATTTTAAAACCTACATATACAGTGGTGTGAAAAACTATTCTTTTGCATGTTTGTCACACAAAATGTTTCTGATCATCAAACACATTTAACCATTAGTCAAATATAACACAAGTAAACACAAAATGCTGTTTTTAAATGATGTTTTTTATTATTTAGGGAGAAAAGAAATCCAAACCTACATGGCCCTGTGTGAAAAAGTAATTGCCCCCTTGTTAAAAAATAACCTAACTGTGGTGTATCACACCTGAGTTCAATTTCCGTAGCCACCTCCAGGCCTGATTACTGCCACACCTGTTTCAATCAAGAAATCACTTAAATAGGAGCTGCCTGACACAGAGAAGTAGACCAAAAGCACCTCAAAAGCTAGACATCATGCCAAGATCCAAAGAAATTCAGGAACAAATGAGAACAGAAGTAACTGAGATCTATCAGTCTGGTAAAGGTTATAAAGCCATTTCTAAAGCTTTGGGACTCCAGTGAACCACAGTGAGAGCCATTATCCACAAATGGCAAAAACATGGAACAGTGGTGAACCTTCCCAGGAGTGACCGGCCGACCAAAATTACCCCAAGAGCGCAGAGACGACTCATCCGAGAGGTCACAAAAGACCCCAGGACAACGTCTAAAGAACTGCAGGCCATAAGAAAGAGACTGGGCAAAAACGGCCTGCATAGCAGATTTTCAAGACACAAACCACTGTTAAGCAAAAAGAACATTAGGGCTCGTCTCAATTTTGCTAAGAAACATCTCAATGATTGCCAAGACTTTTGGGAAAATACCTTGTGGACTGATGAGACAAAAGTTGAACTTTTTGGAAGGCAAATGTCCCGTTACATCTGGCGTAAAAGGAACACAGCATTTCAGAAAAAGAACATCATACCAACAGTAAAATATGGTGGTGGTAGTGTGATGGTCTGGGGTTGTTTTGCTGCTTCAGGACCTGGAAGGCTTCCTGTGATAGATGGAACCATGAATTCTACTGTCTACCAAAAAATCCTGAAGGAGAATGTCCGGCCATCTGTTCGTCAACTCAAGCTGAAGCGATCTTGGGTGCTGCAACAGGACAATGACCCAAAACACACCAGCAAATCCACCTCTGAATGGCTGAAGAAAAACAAAATGAAGACTTTGGAGTGGCCTAGTCAAAGTCCTGACCTGAATCCAATTGAGATGCTATGGCTTGACCTTAAAAAGTCGGTTCATGCTAGAAAACCCTCAAATAAAGCTGAATTACAACAATTCTGCAAAGATGAGTGGGCCAAAATTCCTCCAGAAAATACTCATTGCAAGTTATCACAAACGCTTGATTGCAGTTATTGCTGCTAAGGGTGGCCCAACCAGTTATTAGGTTCAGGGGGCAATTACGTTTTCACACAGGGCCATGTAGGTTTGGATTTTTTCTCCTAAATAATAAAACCATCATTTAAAAACTGCATTTTGTGTTTACTTGTGTTATATTTGACTAATGGTTAAATGTGTTTGATGATCAGAAACATTTTGTGTGACAAACATGCAAAAGAATAAGAAATCAGCAAGGGGGCAAATAGTTTTTCACACCACTGTATATGTTTGGTATCATTCTTTTCAGAATTTTAATGTGATGTTAGATTTTCAGATTCTTATTCCGTTTTTAAATTATAAACTAAAATATGAAGAACTCACGTCCCTCAAGACGAGACTTTGTGCCGGAAAGTAAAGACAAAGAGTAGATGACAAAGACAGGTGCTGTAAAGGCTTTTAAATGTTTGAAGCTGATTGAGCAAAGAGGGGGTTAAAAAAATGTATTTATTTCCCATTGTATCACCGTTTAAGAGGGGGTTTCGGAGGAGCGACCGTGTCTCCTTGGGGTGTGTTCAGCCCCCCTTTTCACAACATGAGTGGCAGATACACAAAGTGGCTGGCGCATAGCACAGAAAAGGGGGGTTGGCGAGCAAAGTGAGCAGGGGGTAAGCTACCTTGTTTCATTATAAGAATATTTAGGTGTAAAATGCCACCTACAATAGAAAAAACTAAATGCCCCAAAAATCACAAAAGTGCTTTGACTAACTTAATTACATTGATTGAATTTGGCGATATCTATCTATATATATAAAAGTCAATTTGTGTATGTATGTTCCAGCATCACGTCTGAGCTGGAGCGATTTTCATGAAACTTGGTACACATGTTCCTCATTGGTCGACTAAAGATACTGGGTGAAATCAGCCGTAACCCACCCCCTTCTGTGTAGGGTGGGGAGTAATCTTGTGGTCTTGTATGCATGTTATCATCCAGTTGACAATCAGAACGACCACCAGAGGGCTAACTGGAGGCGGCTGCCAGCATTCTTTATGTTTGAGCACCACCGCGCCCCTGTTGCTTTTGAAATGTTTGTGTCTGCTCGGCCCAGAAGTGAGACGTAGAGTTGGGGTGAGGGCTCCAGCTCCGAGAATACGCAAGCGAGCCCAGTACAATGGCAAAAGGAAACCTCCTAAGAAAGACAGATGCTGAGCTGCTAAAGCACAAATGATGCGATCACTTCGGCAACATGAATCCTTCTAGCAGAGAGATGCCTAGAGTAGTTCTGATGATTTAAATACTTTCTAGGATCCCGTGCTTTTAACAGCACAGGCTTACACAGTTAGTATATACCAGATGACTGCCAGCATTCTTTATTTTTGAACTCCACCTCGCCCATGTTGCTTTTCAAATTAAATAGAGTTGGCTGGTTCCAAGCATCAACTAGATGATAAAATACATATAAGACCGCAAGACAACAACATTAGTGAGTCTTTGTTTCTTAATTTATTTTTATTTTTAACGTTGTGTTTTTTTAATTATGTTTTTCTCAAACAAAATAAACTGGAGGTGACTGACAGTATTCTTTATGTTTGAGCACCACCGCACCCCTGTTGCTTTTCGAATTAAATACAGTTGGCCGCTTCCGAGCGTCAACTGGATGATAACATACATACAACACCGCAAGACAAGCACATTACAACAACAACAACAACATTTATTTATACAGCACATTTTCATACAAATTATGCAGCTCAAAGTGCTTTACATGATGAAGAAAGAGAAAAAGACAAAATAAATAAAAATTAGAATAAGGGAACACTAATTAACATAAAAAAGTAAGGTCTGATGGCCAGGGGGGACAGAAAAAACAAACAAACAAAAAAAACTCCAGACGGCTGGAGAAACAAAAAAAAATCTGCAGGGGTTCTAGGCCACGAGACCGCCCAGCCCCCTCTAGGCATTCTGCCTAACATAAATGAACTCAATCAGTCCTCATGGTATTTAGGGTTCTCATGGAAGAACTTGAAGATGATGATGGTCATGTGGACTTCTGGCCTTTAATCCATTAATGTAGGGACATCACAGTGCTTTGATCAGGTGGTGGTGGCGCAGGTCACCACCCCAGAAAAGGGAAAAAGAACAGAAGAGAAAGTAGGGATTATACAGATTTTGGAGCCACCATGAATAATCATGACAATTAATTGAATATACAGAGCAGCAGGATTAAACTAAGATGAAGCTATGAGAAAACCATGTTAAAGTAATGTGTTTTCAGCAGTGTTTTAAAGTGCTCCACTGTATTAGCCTGGTGAATTCCTATTGGTAAGCTATTCTAGATTTTAGGTGCAGAAGGCTGCCTCACCACTTCTTTTAAGTTGAGCTCTTGGAATTCTAAGTAGACGCTCATTTGAAGATCTAAGGTTACAATTTGGAGTGTAAGGTGTAAGACCTTCTGAAACATAAGATGGAGCAAGATTATTTAAGGCTTTGTAAACTATAAGCAGGATTTTCAAATAAGTTCTAAATGACACAGGTAACCAAAGTAGTGATATCAAAACTGGAGACATGTGCTCGGATTTTCTTTTCCTAGTTAAGATTCTAGCAGCGGCATTGCAATCGATTTATGTCTTTTTTGGGTAGTCCTGAGAGGAGAGGAGTGAGTCTTTATCCATCCATCCATTATCCAACCCGCTATATCCTAACTACAGGGTCATGGGGGTCTGCTGGAGCCAATCCCAGCCAACACAGGGCACAAGGCAGGAAACAAACCCCGGACAGGGCACCAACCCACCACAGAAAACCCACGCAGACATGGGGAGAGCATCAAAACTCCATGCAAGGATGACCTGGGAAGCAAACCCACGTTTATTGTTTGTTAATTTACTTTTATTTTTAAAGTTGTGTTTTTTTAATTATGTTTTTCTCAAACAATTAAAAAAAAAACTTTATTTTTGTCCTTGGCAACACTGGGTATTTCAGCTTGTAAGAGCCAATCTTAGAAAGTTAAAGTTTTGAGTTAAACTCATATTAATGTTTGCTTAATTTGAATAGAATACAACTTTCTTTCATAATTATAACTTATGGTACAGTCTTTTCCCCCTATAAGTTAGTAAGAGATAGAACCTTCTTACTATAACTGAGAAATAGTGTGATAATAAGCTTAGTTGTGGTAAGAACTAGTCCCAGTAAAGAGGGACTTGAAAGACCCATTTTCAAGTTAGAAATCGGATAAGCAAATAGTTTTCTGACCGTTTAGAAATGGTTCTAAAACGTTTTGAAATGGTTCTAAAATGTTTTGAAATGGTTCAGAAATGTTAAGTAAATAGTAACGATTTGAGTAGTAACAAGATTAAGCTTAGAACTGAACTTTTCTTAACATTAATTTTTCCTTTTTTGCTATTTTAATTTTCCTTTTTATGTGTGAACTGTTTTACTTCAAAACTTAACTAAACTTTCAAAAACTAAGATATTTTGTCTGTGGAATCATTTCTGCACGTCAGGCTTTTGTTGAATCCCATTTTTTGAGTTGAAGCTCCTGAACTTTGTTAATTTTGGGAAATTGCAGCTACCTTTTTGTCAGAAAACTGGCTATCTGAAGTCTTGAACTTGGACTGGAATCTACCATCCGAGTACAGAGGACACCTGCTCCAGAACTCGTCACCGAAGAAAAAGAACTGACTCATTCAGAGGTACTGTGCTCTCATCTACTATTTCTGCATTTTCGTAAATGAAAGCAAAGTCACCGTACCTTGAGAAGATATGAGACACTGTGATATTATAAAAAGACATCTTGGATGATCGGTTGAGCCTTTGCCTGAGTCATTGAAGCCTTGTTACAAGGAATTTGCATTGTTGGAATGTCCCGATTGTGACGAAATTGCTGTCAGGAAACGTCCTGTCATTTACTCGAACTGCTGTCATGGCATCATCTAAGCATAGCTCAAGTGAGATCGGCAGTGATCTAAGTACAGACTCGAAGTCAGAAAACATAATTAGAGATCTTAAAGATTATATGAATAGAAAGAAAGAACGGCTCTCTGAGCTTGAGGCTGAAATAGAAAGCCTTAAAGACGCTTCAGAAAATCATTTAGAAGTAGCAGAAAGACTTCAAAGATTTTGTGAGATGCAAAAGTGAGACAGAGGATCTACATAAAGGGCCTCTATCCACGTTAAGTAAAGAAGGAGCAATCAAGAAACAGAAAACGACAATCGCCGAAAGCTCTAAGTAATGGAATTAATTTATGGACACTACAGCTGCTAAGAAATTTATGTATCACGTTTATGGTAGCTCTGAGAAAAAGAAAACAGAGACCGGAACTTGAGCTTTTCCTGGGGCCAGAGAAGAAGGCACAATATAAGCAGTTCCTGTTAAGGTAAAATCCAAGAAAAATGAAAAGTATGTAGAAACATACGTCTTTATGGACCTCTACAGTACAGTAACAATTTGCACTGAGAAGCTCCAGAGACAATTAAGCCTTCAAGGGATAAGAACACGAGTATTCCTCAAAACTATGAGTAACTATGATGATTCAAAAATGCTAACCCAATGTTCTGTTTTATCAGATTTACAAGTCTGTGGTCTCAATGACGTTGAATATATTGATTTGCCAAAGGTCTTCACACAGGTCTCCATTCCAGTGAACAGAGAAAGTATTCCACTACAAGAAGATATCGATAAGTGGGCATATCTTAAAGAGGTACGTGTATCTTATATTGACTCTGAAGTTGATATATTACTAGGAATCAACTACCTAGAAATCTTCAAGCAGTCACGAATCGTACCTAGCCAAGGAGTTGGACCACATGCCATGAAGACTGCACTTGGATGGGTAGTTGGTGGACCATACAAAGAGATAGATGACCTCGCAAAACAAAATGGTAAGATGCCTAAACATTCAATCAATCATGTGTCAATAACAGAGATTGAAGATATGTTGCTGCAGCAGTATAACACAGATTTTCCATAGCGCAGCTGTGAAGAAAAGGAGAAGATGTCACAGGAGGACATCAAGTTCATGTGCATAGCTTCAGAATCTGCAAGACTGGTAGGTGGCCACGATTGTTTGAATTTGCCTTTGAAGAATGAAGCACTTAAAATGCTGAATAACCGCTGTATTGCTGAACAGCGTACTACTGGACTGAAAAGAAAATTGAGCAAAAATTCAGGTTTCCATGAAGACTCTAAGCCTTCATGAAAGATATTATAGACAATGGTTATGCTGTTAAGGTACCCAAAGAAAGCCTGAATTGCATTGAAGGCAGAGTGTGGTACATCCCACATCATGGTGTGTATCATCCAAAGAAAAATAAGATTCGAGGTTTTTGACTGCACTGCCACCTACCAGGGGATTTCACTTAATGAACAATTATTAAAGGGCCCTGACCTAACTAACACACTCATTGGCGTCCTTACAAGATTCAGAAAGGAGCCAGTAGCCTTAATGGCAGACATTAAGTCAATGTTCTACCAAGTTAAGATACCAGACAAAGACACAGATCTTTTACGTTTTCTGTGGTGGCCCGAGGGCAATCTAAGTAAAGAGCTAGAAGAATTCAAAATGACAGTACATCTTTTAGGTGCTACTTCTTCACCCAGTGGTGCTTCTTATGCTTTGAGTAGAATAGCCGAAGATGCCAGAGATACATTTCCTGAAGAAGCTGTTAACACCGTTCTCAACAACTTCTATGTGGATGACTGTTTAAGGTCAGTGACAACAGAAGAACAAGCAATAAAGCTGGCAAAGGACCTCCAAGCTCTATGCCTCAAAGGGGGATTCCATTTGACTAAGTGGGTGAGTAACAACAGAGCAGTTTTATTGTCCATACCTGAAGAAGACAGAGCTCATGAACAAAAGGACTTAGATTTGAGCCACAGTCTCCTTCCCACAGAGCGTGCCCTGGGCATCCAGTGGTGCACAGAAACTGACAGTTTCAAATTTCAGATTAAGTTGCAAAACAAGCCCACTACAAGGCGTGGTATCCTGTCTGTTGTTAGCTCAGTTTATGATCCGCTTGGTTTTCTAGCACCTGCCTTACTGCCAGCAAAGCTTATTCTAAGAGAATTGTGCAAAGAGAAATTTGGGTGGGATGAAGAAGTAGAAGTCAAACACATTCAGAAATGGAAAAAATGGATGGATGATTTGAAGTTACTTACAGACTATAAAGTGAACAGATGCTTCAAACCTACCGGGTTTGGAACCATAAAGACAGCACAAATGCACCATTTTGCAGATGCTAGTGAAGATGGATATGGCACTGTCACTTACCTTGTCTTAACCAATGAAGAAGGCAAAAGGCATTGTTCATTCTTGATGGGCAAGTCAAGAGTTGCACCATTAAAGCAGGTTATGATTCCAAGATTTGAGCTGACAGCAACCATTGTGGCAGTTAAAATAGACAAAATGCTAAAAGGTGAGCTTAAAATGCCCTTACAAGAATCTGCATTTTGGACTGACAGCACCACGGTGCTAAACTACATCTCAAATGAAAGCACTCGATTCAAGACCTTTGTTGCCAACAGAATCTCCGTGATCAGAGATCATTCACAACCTTCACAGTGGAGGTATGTCACATCTGTCCTTAATCCGCTGATCAAGCTCTAGAGGGCTAAGCATAGAAAACTTTCTCAAAAGCACCACATGGTCACATGGTCCAAGTTTCTTATTGAAGTCAGAACGTGAGTGGCCAAAAAGACCAGATCAACTGAATGATTCACTTTTTGAAGATAATCCAGAATGTAAAACTTGTGCACTTAATGTGACAAGAAAAGAGGAAGGAACTGAAACCATCAACAAACTAATCACTTACTTTTCAGATTGGCATCGCTTGAAGAAAGCAGTGGCTTGGTTCCTCAAGTTTAAAGACATACTGTTGCACTTAAGAAATGAAAGAAAAACATTTCAACTAGAAGCCAGTCAGACTAAAGGTAATCCAGAAGAACAAAAATCACTCATCACAAAGCATATGAAAAGGTACAGACTTTAAAACCAAGTCCAATTTCTCTAGATGACTTAGTTAAAGCTGAAATGGAGCTTATCCGTCTAAGTCAACAGCAAGAATTTCCAGAGAAAAAAGTTAAAAAGAACAGTCAAATCTATAAACTTGATCCGATCATACAAGATGGAATACTGAGAGTTGGAGGAAGACTCTGCAAAGCTGCAATGGCCGAAGAAGCTAAATATCCTGCAATTCTACACAAGCATTCACATGTTGCATCTTTCATATTGCAGCACATTCATAAAAGAATCGGTCATTGTAGGTGCAACTATGTGCTCGCACAGTTACACCAGAAATACTGGAAACCTCAAGCAAATTCAGCTATCAGAAAAATAATTTCAAAGTGCACAACATGCAGAAGATACAATGCGAAAGCAGGTGAGCAAAAAATGGCAGATTTGCCAGAAGATCGCCTAGCATCAAACCAACCACCGTTCACTAATGTTGGAGTTGATTATTTTGGCCCCTTCCTAGTCAAAAGAGGAAGAAGTCTAGTCAAGAGATACAGAGTAATCTTCACATGTCTAACAACCAGAGCTGCGACATAGAGATTGCACATAGCTTAGACACTGATTCTTGTATCCAAGCCATACTCTGATTTATGGATAGAAGAGGACAAGTTAAAATCATGACAATGGAACAAATTTTGTTGGAGCAGAAAGAGAGCTACGAGAAGCTATTAAAAAATTGGAACACAAAAAAATCAGTGACACTATGATGCAAGAACAAATCAAATGGATTTTCAATCCACCATCAGCCTCTCACCAAGGTGGAGTGTGGGAAAGACAAATCAGAAGCATAAGAAAGATCTTAAATTCAACACTAAACCAACAAACACTCGATGATGAAAACCTTCCTACAATGATGTGTAGAGTGGAATCAATACTCAATAACAGACCCCTTACAAAGACATCAGATGACCCAAATGATTTGGAACCACTCACACCCAATCACTTGTTATTACTGAAGACAAAACCTGAAATACCACCTAAACTCATTTCAGAAAATGAACCATACCCAAGAAGACGCTGGAAACAAATTCAATACATGGCTGATTTGTTTTGGAAAAGATGGACAAAAGAGTATTTGCCAATACTTCAAGAACGTCAAAAATGGCTTGCACCAAGAAGAAATTTTGAACCAGGGGACGTTGTTCTAATTGTAGATAAAGCTACACCTCGCAATTCCTGGGTAATGGGTCGAGTCATCAAGACAATGCCAGATGCCAAAGGTGCAGTCAGAAGAGTTTGTGTGCAAACCAAAACCAGCACACTGGACAGACCTGTGAATAAACTGTGCCTGCTTCAAGAAACAGCCAATGTTTGAAATATGAAATTTTTAAAATGTTTGTTTGCAGTGTTATTGCTAGTGATTTGAAAAGAATACTTAATATAAAAGTAATTGGCTCATATTGAAGTAAAGTACAGTAATTGTCTCCACTCCTGCATAGCCAATTAGGGGCCAGAAATGTAAGAGCCAATCTTAGAAAGTTAAAGTTTTGAGTTAAACTCATATTAATGTTTGCTTAATTTGAATAGAATACAAATTTCTTTCATAATTATAAGTTATGGTACAGTCTTTCCCCCTATAAGCTAGTAAGAGATAGAACCTTCTTACTATAACTGAGAAATAGAGTGATAATAAGCTTAGCTGTGGTAAGAACTAGTCCCAGTAAAGAAGGACTTGAAAGACCCATTTTCAAGTTAGAAATGGGATAAGCATACAGTTTTCTGACCGTTTAGAAATGGTTCTAAAACGTTTTGAAATGGTTCAGAAATGTTAAGTAAATAGTAACGATTTGAGAAGAAGACTTTTCTTAACATTAATTTTTCCTTTTTTGCTATTTTAATTTTCCTTTTTTTTGTGTGAACTGTTTTACTTCAAAACTTAACTAAACTTTCAAAAACAAAGATATTTTTTGTCTGTGGAATCATTTCTGTGCATCAGGCTTTTGTTGAATCCCAGTTTTTGAGTTGAAGCTGCTGAACTTTGGTAATTTTGGGAAATCACAGCTACACAGCTAGTTATAGAAAAAAAAAATAGCAGACCTATGTTTTTTTTATTTGTTGGTCAAGTTTCATTTGTCAATATTTATTAATATTATGCTAACATTCTATGCTGTGCTGAGATGGGGCCTAATGCAAATGAAGGAAGCAGCAGAATTAATTGACGGGCCATGCAAATAGCAGCGGTGACCAATACGTAGGCTGGATGGTTGAAGAAGAGGCAGTGTTCTGGGCAGGAAAAAAGACAAGTGATCATGTTTTTTTTTACTTATTTCATTGAAATTTGATGAAGTTACATAAAAAAAGAAAATTAGCCAACCCGTGTTTGTTTATTTGTTGATATTTGTCACTAGTAATGTTGTTGCTCTGTGTCCTTTTCTGCATGGACCACTGATAAGGAATCGCACAGAGAAATTGAGCTTACCTGTTTATACAATTTAAGTCAGTAAAAGCAAAGTGGAAGGACAAAAACATGCAGTACTTTCTATACTGTCAGCTTCTTCTTACACCTTGCAGTGTGGTATAAAATATATACAAATGTAGGCTGGTCCTCCTTGGATTTTCAAGCATGAAAGTATATATTCATATACTTAGAAAAACAGAAGGTTAGGAGGATTTCCATGTTGGTGGTCAAATACATGTAATATTGTGGAGAACTGGGGTGTCCCTTTTGAGGTAAGAGTGCAATATTCTCTTATGCTTTGTTCTGCAAAGCAGAAATAGGTTATTGCCTGTATAACATACTGTCCCACTTCAAGCTCTACTTACAACACAAACTAGTAGCAACGATATGCCTTAATCAGTTTAAATGCATGTGAAGCTCAGTAAAGAGGTCCACTACAGACAGAACATAGAGGTGATGGACATTGTACATAGTCAGGATATTATTTCTTTGCACCTGTTCTTTTCTGTACAATGCTTATAACTTTCAGTTTATTGCATGGGCTATAAACTGTAAATGTCCAGCCTGTAAACTTCAATGCTCTATATAAAATGCTAAAGTAAACCATAGTTCATTTGGCCAACACCTTTATACACAGCAACTAACAACAAATGAGAGTATATTTTTATTTGGGATATATGCATTGCATGTGGGTTCCATGTCTACAAAGATCTAGGCAAGTGTAGGATGAAAGGAAATTCGAGTGAAGAAATGCTGAACACATAACTAAAGCAGAAACATTTTCCGTGTTATACAAATAATGATGTGAAGTGTATAATGTGTGAAGACTTTAGTCCAAATATCAAATAAACACACGCACTTTTATTCAAGAATAGAACCAAAGAAAAAAAAAATCATTCAATTCACATGTTGCTGTCAATGAGTTAAAAACCCAGGCTCAAATGTCAATTGACAGGAAAATGCTGTGTAGCCTTGAATGCCAAAGAGGTAAGAACTGCTGCCTTATAACCCTAAGCTACTGGGTTCAAGTCTAGGTGCTCTGACTATTGAGTTGCTGCTCTTATTATCTATACTAATAAAAGGCAAAGCCCTCACTCACTCACTCACTCACTCACTCACTCATCACTAATTCTCCAACTTCCCGTGTGGGTGGAATGCTGAAATTTGGCAGGTTCATTCCTTACAGCTTCCTTACAAAAGTTGGGCAGGTTTTATATCGAAATTCTACGCGTAATGGTCATAACTGGAAGCTGTTTTTCTCCATTTACTGTAATGGAGATGAGCTTGAACGCCGTGGGGGCGGAGTTTCGTGTGACATCATCACGCCTCCCACGTAATCACGCAGTACATAGAAAACCAGGAAGACCTCCAAAAAGCGCTGAAGAAAACATGCATTATATAATTGAGAAGGCAGCAAAACAATAAGAAGCGGCGAAAGTGACATATACAACCATATTCATGAGTTCTGCTACTTCGAAACAAAGAACGATGTAAACCTATACTTTAAATTAAGTTCATAGACAGGCTGCCGCTGGCGTTTGTAATTTAATGCCTACCCATATAAGGCCGTCCGTCAGCGGCAATCCAATAGCAAACTCCCACTAAATATTCACGGGTAAAGGAGAGGAAGATGAGATGATCAGGGTGGTGTTTGACACAAACTCAGCGAAACTGTGAGAGAAAGTTTTAAGTGCCAGGACTAAGGTAACATTAAATACAGCCATGGACATAGCACGAGATGGCACCAGCACAGCTTGGAACCTTCGATGCATGTACACCGAGCGTGCACAGATAAAAAGCAACAGTTCCAAAGAGCGCTGAACAAAAACCGAATTACACAATTGAAAAGGCAGCAAAAAATATGAAGCGTCTGATACATAAAAAGACAATGTCCCGCTAAAGGAAGACAGTGTAAAAAAAAAAACCCGTGCATGCAGTGTGTCAGGTCTCAGATAAAGAAGAAGACGAGCTGTTTATTGATGCAGTAAGAAACGAATCGATGAAAGAAACCTGTCATCTTTACAACGATTGACAAACACGGAATGTAACTTGAACACAACACATCCTACAAATACGAACCTGATTGAAAGAAATAATGATAATCAAATCCTTGATGACAGCAACACTCAGTAACACTCACAAAACAAATACTGTATATTGACAGTCATGTTACGTTATTTTTAAAATGTTCCCTTTTCTTTTCTAGCTTTTTAACACACTACTTCTCGCTGCGATCGCTGGGTATATATATATATGTATATATATATCCCGATCTACATACTCGAATAATGGATACTTTATTCGCCATCAATGATTGTTTTGGTAAAGCCATACTCAGTGTATTCATTAGATGAACGGTAAAAAGTAAGAGCGAGGGAGGATGACTTATTGAGGCATGCAGGCTGTAGTCGCGTCAACTCTATCTGAATTGCGCGATCACATTTGAAAAAATATATCTTTTCAAGTTCTATTTAGTCCATATGTGTCAAACTCAAGGGCCACGGGCCACATCCGGCCCGCTAGATCATTTTATATACTGTATTATTGTTATTAATGGCCCGGGTATATGAAGCGCTGGTAACACAATAAACTACAGATCCCATAATGCAGCGCTTCAGCTGCCTTGGCGAACACTTACGCGTTAATCAAGTCTAGCTTATGATGCTGCAAGTTATTGCGAAGCTAGCTCACACGATGCTGAAGAGAAAAGTTGATTCTGAAAATAGAGCCTTTAAAAACCGATGGGAGGCTGAGTATATGTTTACTGAATCCGTGTGTCTCATTTGTGGAGCTAATGTGGCTGTAATTACAGAATTTAATCTAAGACGGCACTATGAGACAAAACATCACGGTAACCTGAATGCAATGCAGAAGATACAGAAAGCAGAATAATTAAATAAGAATCTGACACTTCAGCGGACGTTTTTACCCGTGCACAATCACAAAGTGATTTCAAGTGAAGCTGCTTTTATGGGAGACACAAATGCACCAGTGCACCTTGCCCCACGTTCCCTGTTGCCAAGTAATGTTAAACCAAGTCATCACTACGGTGTTCCCAAATACGCACTTTGCTGATAAACTGAGCGCACTGAGTTTGCACGGCGCTTTGGTGACTTTGAAGAACGAAAAAAGTCCATCTACATGCGGCTCGAACCTTGTGCATGTTTGGTAGCACATATCTTTGTGAGAAGCTCTTCTCAGTGATAAAGACTAACAAAACAGCACACAGGAGTCACCTCACTGATGAGCACCTGCAATCCATCCTGAGAATCTCCACAACACAGAACCTCACACCACACATAAACGAACCTGTTGCCAAAAAAAGATGCCAGGCGTCCAGCTCTAAAATGACATATGAGCAAAGACAACTGAATGATTTGATTTATTATTGCTGAAAGGAACACATTTTATTTATATTTCCAGGTTTTGTTATGCAACATGTTCATATTTGAATTTGTATCATTTTGACAGGATATATTTTTATGGAGAGCAAAATCTTTTGGGATATTTAAAATCTAAGTTTAATTTTTATATAAAATTACATAAGAGTAAAGAAATTTTAATGTTTGTTCTTTTAACATTTACTTTATTTCTAACTTTTATAATTTAGACAGGATTTTTTTTTATGGCGAGCAAAATATTATAAGTTGTTTAAGGTTTGAGTTGATTTATTCACGAATAATATTCCTGTCTGTTTTTACCATTCCTACCAAAGATATTTCTGTCGACTAAATAAAGATTCCTTCTATTTAAAATTTAAATAGAACTTGAACAAATACGATAGTTCATAATATCCACGCAGACTTGCACGTAAGAGCGGGAGTTATCTGTTTTAACAAGCAGCGTATTGCACTGATACGAAATAGCTGTGTGTGTATATATGTAGATATGTATGTACAGTATATGTATATATATGTTTATATATGTGTGTGTGTATGTATATATATATATGTATTTGTGTGTATATATGTGTGTGTATGCATATGTATGTGTATATATGTAGATATATATATGTATGTATATATGTGTATATATGTGTATATGTATAGATATGTATATATATATGTTTATGTGTGTGTGTGTAAATATATATATATATATATGACAACAACACTCATCACTCACAACAGTGACAAAACAATTACATTGACAATCATGTTACGTTATTTTCAAAATGTTTCCTTTTCTTTTTCATTGCTTCTTTAACACACTACTTCTCCGCTGCGAAGTGCGGGTATTTTGCTAGTTATTATAATATAATAAAAACATACATTTGATTTGAGTCCATCTTAGTGCTTGTTTTATTATTATTTAGTTTTATTCTGTCAGTGACGTTCACATGGTACAACGAACTTGCCTTTCCCTCTCTGAGTTGATAGCATTTATCTCCATTCTTTCCACAAGAGTAGCGATGACCAGATTTGGTGCTGTGACTGTTACCTGACGCCTCAGAACTATTTGTTGTATCAGCAATCAAAATAATGATGTCCCGTAACTGCTATCAAACTATCATGCGGCATTTGCACTTTGACAACAAAGACACAGATGCAGAATGTGTGAAAAACAACAGATTTGCTGTGATTTCAAACATCTGGCAACGTTTTGTTGAGAACTGTGTTTTGAGTTACAACCCAAGGCAAACACTTTCCAAGTCTGTGGTCTTAAAGCTTAAGGAGCTGTTTCTAGATAAAGTCAGAACCATAACAACAGACAGCTTCTTCACAGCACTTTCGCTGACTAATAGACTGCTGCACTACAATGCAACTCTGCTTGGCACCATAAAGTGCAATGGATAGTTCCACCTGCAGCTAAAGTCACTTTAGTACACAAGCAATTTACCATGCTAGTGTTTAGATCTTGCAGTGCCAAGCTGATGGTGCATATGCCCATAAAGAAGAAACATTTGATTACACTCTGTAACAGCCGGTGTAAAATTTTGCTACCTGTAAAAGATATTGTTGAAGGGGTATAAGCAGACACACAAACACTGGTGAATCATGCTTTCTTGGTATCTTGTTGTCACTTCAATTTTATTCAGTTTTATTCATGAATATAAGCACACTTGTTTCATTATACCTTAGTGAAAGTGTTTATTTTATATTCTTGTAACCACTTGAATGAGATTGAATCTGTCTCGGCCTCTCTCGCACATGCAGACACACATTCATACATGAAAATGTCACTATTTGGAAACGCTATGCCATTTGCACAGAGCAGAAACGGCTCTATAAACTTTATGACCACAGACTCGGAAAGTCTTTGCCTTGGGTTGTAACTGAAAACATAGTTCTCAACAAAACTTTGCCAGATGTCCGATATTGCTGCAAATCTGACGTTCCACACGGGTGTCTTTGTTGTCAAAATGCAAATACCGCATGGTAGTCTGATAGTGGCCATAGGACACCGTATCTTTGATTTCCGGTACAACAAATATTTCTCAGGCGTCAGTCGCAGCATCAACTGTGGTCATCGTTGCTCTAGTGAAAAGGATGGAGATAAATACCATCAGCTCAGAGAGGGAGAGGCAAGTTTGTTGTACCACGTGAAACATCACTGGCAGAATAAAACTGAAAAATAAAAAAACAAGCGCTAAGTTTTACAAGTAGCCAAAATTTACACCATGTGTTACAGACTCAAATCAAAATTATTATTATATTATATTAATAATAATAGGAGCAGCTCAATACTTGAAGCACCAAGACTCGAACCTAGTACCTTTTGTTTAGAAGGCAACAGTTCTTACCTCTATAGCAAGAGTTCCCAAAGTGGTCGATATCGATTTGAACTTTCTAGGAGTTGATAGTTTCAATAAAAAAATTTGGGGTTGAAAAAGCGTTGCATGTCCACACTTGCTTGTGGTGGGACGAGATGACAGATATTCATTATTAGCACAATCTATCAGTCTTGTATTTTCATGAAACACTATAAATTGATTTGTTTGATATGACATGTACTTATTTGTGATTTGAACTTTGACTATAATTAATTTATTGAGGAGCAGTACTACGAAAAAGAAAATCAGAGGACACAGTTTATTTATTCGAATTTGAACAAAAATCTTCTGTTTCAAGTAAGTAAATACTTTATTGTTTTTTTAACACGGGGCTGTTGAAATTGTTTGTTAATAAAAGTTTTTATTTCTTCAGATAATAATATGACTGAACCAAAAAAGAAATGAAGACAGTAAAGCTTGGACTATTTATACTTAGTTTGAATTTAAATATTTATTTCATAAATGTCAAAAATGTAAAAAAAACTCTGCTTGTATTTTTTTGCTTTAATTTTCGTTAGTGCAGGTTTCAATATTAAATGTTGCACAAGATAATGACATGTTTCGTAGTCCTTTTATCTTTTTTAATCATTAATTACAAGTGATTAAAATGAAAAGTTTGATATCTAGTGAAATATTTAATATCGAGTACTGTACAAATTTATTAATTTGAGTAACTAATATAAATGACTAGGGGGTCTGCGGCCAAAAAAAGTTTGGGAACTCTTACTCTACAGCATCCAGGAATATATATCAGCTTTCTGTCGATTGACATTTGTACTTGGGTTTGTAACGCATTGACAGCAATATGTAAATTGAATGATTTTTTTTTTCTTTGGTTATATTCTTGAATAAAACCACGTGTTTATTTCATATTTGGACTAAAGTCCTCACACATTATTCATGTCATTATTAGTATAATATGGAAAAGGTTTCTGCTTTAGGTATGTGCTCAGCATTTCTTGCATCGCATTTCCTTTCATCCTACACTTACCCAGATCTTTGTAGACACTGAACACACATTGAATACATCTGTTCCAAATAACGATATACTGTATTATTTACCCTATACAACTCCAGGCACATCACATGCAGAAAAGGAGCCTTGGCTTGAGGTGGGAGAAATTTTTGCCCAAGTTAAGCTCCATCAAGGGGCAGGCTGCTTGCTGCTTGTGCTGATCAACACATTAAAAAAAACAAAAGACGCTGATGGAGAGGTGTGAAGGAATTTAAGGTGGGCCAGGATAACAAGTTTTTTCACAGGCTTCAGGGATTCTAGTTTTAAACTGAAGAGGCTCAGCTCTTTTAATGTTTCCTCATGTTTCATCTGCTGTGGCTCTAGTCGCTCTTCTCTGAACTTTTTCTAGCACTGCTATGTCATTTTTGGAGCCTGGAGACCAACATTTCACATAATACTCCAGATGAGGCCTCACCAGTGTATTATAAAGTTTGAGCATAACCTTCTTGGACTTATACTCTACACATTGTGCTATATAACCTGTTAGCCTTCTTAATGGCTTCTGAACACTGTCTGTCAGTTGATAGTGTGGAGTCCACTATGACTCCTAAAGCCTTCTCATAAAGTGTAGTTTTAATTTTCAGACTTCCCATTGGGCATTCAAACCTAACTTCTTCACTTCCTACATTTCGATGATGGCGGTGCCTGGTATGGCAGTGAACACTCCGGCTCCCAACAGTGATGTGAGATTTACGTTAAATGTTCTACTTCTATACAGCTAAAAACAAGATTGGTCTACAATCGGTGTACTTTGAACAGACTTCGTGCATCAGAGTTATCAAATAACTTATCCAGTGGTTTACTAGCCTTAGAGCTCAAAATAATCCATAAATTGGGTATTTTACACTGGCAAGATCCAGATTACTGGGCAGTGGCAGACTCGTCAACCTGAAACCAGTAGAAAGCAACGCAAGGGGTGTGAGAGACCACGAAAACATAGCACTTTAATGGGTATCAGCACCAAACTAAAGGTCAACCACTAAAAACCTTGGCTTCCATTTTCTTCTATTTTCGAACATCTACAAAATGGAAAATAAAATGGACTATTTGAGACTGAATTTAACTACCCACTGAATGATGGGAAACTGGTGTGCCCTTATCTTGGCCAAGACATGTCTAAATTGCACTATTCTCAATAGTGCCATTCATGTGGATGGACTAGCAACATTTCATGTGGACAGGAGCCATGCCCTTAGCGGTAAGTCTCGGTGAAGAGGTGTATGTATTTACACTAACTACAATTTGTGCACTAACAGTGAAACTGTCTCAAGCCACTGTTTGGAAAATATAGAGTTCCTAACGCTAAAATGCTGAACATTCTAGTTAGCATCACCACTGTATACATTCACCCCAGTGCAAACACAAAAGACGCACTATCTACACTGTATCACTTGGTCAGCGCAATGCAAAATACTAATCTTGACTGTGTTCATTGTATTGGTGGAAACTTTAACCAAGCCAACTTGAGAAAAATTCTGCATTATTACCAATATGTGGACTTTGCAGCCAAGGGAGAAAACACATTAGACCGGGTTTACACAAACATCAAACAAGTTTTTAGGTCAGGCCCCCTCCCCACTTTGGAAATTCAGACTATCTCTCTGTTATGCTTATTCCAGCATCCAGGGCACTGGTGAATAGAAGAAAGCAGATTTGGCCAGGGTAAGCAGTTTCAGCACTCCAGGGGCCTCATGTATAAACGGTGCGTACGCACAGAAATGTTGCGTAAGAACTTTTCCACATTCAAATCGTGATGTATAAAACCTACACTTGGCGTAAAGCCACGTACTTTTCCACGGTACCTCATACCTTGTCGTACACAAGTTCTCTGCTCGGTTTTGCAGACTGGCGGCACCCAGCATCAAAGCAGTGCTACTGTTCCTGTATGGTTACACCTTATTTTCCTGACGCGGCATTATAAATACACTGAAACTAACCGCATATTGTTTATTAGTGTAACGAATCTGATTGTAATTAACTTGTAACAATATAATGGTCCAGGGAACAGCCATAGTATTCCAAATACCATAACTGCTTTAGCGTTGTTACTCTCACTTCTCCTTCTTCTTCTTCTTCTTTCAGCTCCTCCTGTTAGGAGTTGCCACAGCGGATTATCTTTTTCCATATTTCTCTCACTGCACCACTCAGAGTATTTATATCACTGTATCTGAGTATGAATCACAGCAGCAGCTGATCAGAAAGAGAATTATAGGTATACAGCTTCAAGAACACGCTGTCTCAGCCACTGCAAAACTTTTTAAAGCCTTTCCTGTACGGACCTCGCAGTTCAGAAACAGTTTCATCCCAAGAACTTTAAACGCACTCAATCAATTGCTCCTTGTAGAACTGTTAGTACTTATAAGTACAATCACCCCACTTTAAACTTGCACTACAGTTATAATATTGCACAACCTGCACCACTTTATTAAGCACGTATTTACATATGATGATGATATCATTTTTAAGATGAAATGCAGCAAAATATGTTTATTAAATTATACAGATAAAACTTTAACTTCATTTAAATAATCTATATTCTTCACTGGGAGTGTCGTGAAGGATAGAATAATTAAACATGTACTACGAAGATATTTCAATGTTTCTTAAAAGTTTTGAAGAATCGGCGCTAAGCTTACAGATGGCTTAACTTCTATTACAGAGCTGATTGTGTGGCGATCAGTTACTTGGGAAAAGAAAAGCAAGGACTGCAGTGGCGGCTATGCCAATATATATTGAATATAAAACAGAAAGAGAAAATAACAACACAGCTAAAAATGCAGCAACAAATTTCAGCAAAAGTTAAATGCTTGTGTCATGAGCATGAGGCGGCTATGCAGTGTCTGCAACGGATGTGGCCATACACCATGCATAAGCTACCTTACTGACATTGGCGGGCGAAAGAGCCACCGATTCTTCTGCTGCCCTGTGCCACCACAAGCCTAGAGCCGCCCCCGAGTACTGCTGCAATAAATTATTTAATCGAAGTGAAACCCATGTTTAATAACGTGCTTTAACTCCTATCATCATAAAAATGATATCACATATACATCTCAGTATTTTAGTTATTCAGAGAGCTGTAATATCATGAATGTAATGGATTCTGTGTCCAGTTAGAGGAAGAGAGCCGGTTTAAAAACCAAGTAGTGATTCACACACATAGAGCACATAGAAGATCAAATACAAAGCAAAGCATTTAACGTGCTACTTTAATTACGATGTGATTTGAGAAACTGGTTAATTAAACGATTTTAAGATGAAGTTTATGATGTTCTACTTTAATGACAAAATAAACTACGTGATTAAAGTGGAAATGTCGAGATTGAAGTTGACATTTCGTGCTTTTTCCCCACTGTGTGCCGTTTGTTCTCTGTACCCTAATAAGCTTGCATATGACACTCAGACAGTGGGCTACAACTCGCCTTTTCACGCCGACTTTGATATGTGACTTCTTTTTTATTTCCGGCACTGTGCGATTTTGTGAACGTGAGCTTTCAAGTTTCTCCAACACACTATGTCACTCGATCAACTTCATTTTGTTGATTATACCACGGTTTATTTGAACAAATAGTATGTTTTTCCTTTGCCTCCACTTGGTATTCGCTGAAATTCTTATATTTTCCCCTGTGCTTTTCCCATTGTCTTTTCACAGAAGGCTGAGTTTAAGGGCGATTTATATTCATTTGCATATTCAAAGAGGCATAATTCTGGGAGGAGTTGGGGCGTTACATAAAGCGCGTGCACGAGCGTTACTTTTCACGCTGATCGGGATTTATGTAGCAGAAGAACACAGAAGTTGGAGTATGCACAGATTCCTGCATCTGGATTTTTCTGTGAGTAAGCACATTTCGGCTTTTGTACTTACGACATGTTATAGTGCGAGTTCTACGCACGCCGTTATACATGAGGCCCCAGGACTGTTATGAATGCATAGACTGGAATGCATTCAGAGAGGCTGCCACTGTTAATCAGCACATCAGTCTGAGGGAGTATGCTGAGTTTGTGGTGAGATTCATAGTCAATTGTGTGAAAAATGTGGCCCTCATCAGGAATATCACCACACATTCCACACAGAAGCCCTGGTTCACTAGAGACATGCATGTGCTTCTGAGAGCATTGAAATGCTGCCTTGAAGTTGGGGGGCAAAAATGCTCTTTGATCTGTATGAGCAAACCTGAACCGGGGAGTGAGAGCAGCAAAGCATGCTTATGGACAGAAAAGCCAGGGTCACTTCACTGATTCAAAAGACTCCAGGCGCTTGTGGCAAAGCATACAGTCAATGACATACACGTCTCCTCCACCACTCTGTGATGACATTATTGATTTCCTACACTTTCTTTATCAGGTTTGAAGAAAAGAACAACATAACACCAATGGAAGCCCCTTCCAGCTTGGATGATGAAGCGCTCTGTTTTGACCCAGCTGATGTTCAGAGGACACTTTGCAGGATCAACCCAGGGAAAGCTGCAGGTCCTCACAACATACCAGGGTGTGTACTCAGGGTTTGTGCTGACCAACTGATGCACATTGTTAAAGTCATTTAAAATACCTTCCAGAGGCAAGCCATCATATCTCTCTGTGCTTCAAGGCTACTACTATCATATCATTTTCAAAGAACTCAGAAGCATCAACGTTCAATGACTATCGCCTTATAACACTCACCACCATATGATAAAGTTCTTTGAAAGGTTGGTCCAGGACCATATAACATCCAAACTCCCTGCAATGTATGTTCCACTTCAGTTTGAGCATCGCCCTAACTGCTCTACTGATGATGCCGTATTGGCAACACTCCATCTCACCATGGTCCATCTGGAGAATAAGAATAGTTATGTGCGGTTGCTCTTTATTGACTTTAGCGCCACTTTTAATACAGTTAGCTCCCAGCATTTGGTAAGAAAGCTTGACCTACTAGGCATCAACAATATATTATGCAACTGGATATTGTCCTTACAGACAAAGCCCCGTGGTAAAAAAACATCTCTGAAACTATCACCATGAACACAGGGCTGTGTTCTGAGCTCTCTGTTGTTCACTTTGATGACTCATGACTGTTGTGCCAGGCATAAATCAAATCATTTAATCAATTACACAGATAACACAATGATGGCGGGCCTCATCAGCAACTATAATGACTCGGCCTACAGAGAGTAAGTGAACCAATTCGCTGTCTAGTGTGACAACCACAACCTGCCACTGAATGTCAACAAGACAAAGGAGATCATTGTTGACTTTAGAAGGAAACACATAGTCCACTTATAATCCATGGCAACGCTGTGGTATCAGGAAGAGCATCAATTTCCTTGGGGTGGCCATCACTGATGACCTGACATCAGTGACACAGTAGTGCCTTTACTTTCTGCAACGGATGAGGAGATTAAATCCAATCCAACCTCAGAGAGTGGTGAGGATGGCAGAGGAAATAGCAGCAGCCTGCTATATACTGTCTGTCCTGTTAAATTATGTTGGTATTTTGCACTGTAGTTCTGAATTCCCGTTTGTTAGATTAGCCACTGTTCTAAATAGTACACAAGAAGTTTTATTGTTGTTATCTGTTATTTTAGAATAATAGTCTGAGAAGGCTTTAAAGTAGTTTTTTTTTTTTACTATTTAACACTATCTCTCCATGCAATATGAAAAACCTTCAGCTTTGTTGTTCTCCATCTATGCTCCAGTTTTCGACACTCTAATTTAAGAGCTTGAGTGCTCTCATTAAACCAGAGTTTCTATGTGATTTGATCACTTTTGTTTTAAGGGGAGCCGCTGCGTCCAAAGCCTCTCCCAAGGTCATATTATAATTTGATATTAGCTCTGATCTAAATTGTTTTCTACAATTACACTTGACTTACACAAAATATCTAACATTTTGAAGTAGATTTACAATCTAGATGTCACACTTTGTTTTAATCTGTGAATGTTTTGGTAAGAACTAAATCAAATGAAATTAAGTTGTGATCAGTAATAACCTTATTTTAATGGTGTAATATTTTAATTTTGATTTTCAACTCTAAGTTATAATTAAATCTAATGTGTGGTTATGATTATGAGTTGGATTGTCGACAGTCTAACAAAACCCTACTGAATTTAACAAATAAATAAAGCATTTGCTAAAAGTGTCAATTTCCACATCAATGTGTACATTAAAATCCCCCATCAATGCCTCACAATCATAACTTAACAGCCAAATCAGATAAAAGATAGCCAGATTCAGTCATGAACTATGAATATGATCCTGGTGGTCTGTAGACTAGCATTATAGTTGTGCAGGTATCTGTTTTAATATTTAAAATGAGTTCCTTGAAGGATGTGAAGTCACCTACATTTTCAGTAGCAGTTTGTATTTTGTCACAATAAATTATTCCAAGGCTATTTCCTTGACCAGTACCTCTAGATTTATGAAAGAATGTGTATACATCTTGTGATGCCTCAGCTAGGGTAATACTTTTGGATTTACTAAGCCAAGTTTCAGAGAAGACACAATTTAGATTTTGTACTTAATATGATATAGTTTCCCAAAGCAACTTTATTTCCAACTAGCAAAACACCCGCGCTTCGCAGCGGAGAAGTAGTGTGTTAAAGAGCAATGAAAAAGAAAAGGAAACATTTTGAAAATAATGTAACATGATTGTCAATGTAATTGTTTTGTCACTGTTGTGAGTGATGAGTGTTGCTGTCATATATATATATATATATATATATATATATATATATATATATATATATACATATATATATATATATACATATATATATATATAAATACATATATATATTTGCACACACACACATAAACATATATATATATACATATCTATACATATACAGTACACATATATATACACACACACATATATACATACATATATATATCTACATATATACACATACATATACATACACACATACATACATACACATATATATACACAAATACATATATATATATATACATACACACACACATATATAAACATATATATACATATACATACATATCTACATATATACACACACAGCTATTTCAGTATCAGTGCAATACGCTGCTTGTTAAAACGGATAACTCCGCTCTTACGTGCAAGTCTGCGTGGATATTATGAACTATCGATTTGTTCAAGTTCTATTTAAATTTTAAATAGAAGGAATTTTTATTTAGTCGACAGAAATATCTTTGGTAGGAATGGTAAAAACAGACAGGAATATTATTCCTGAATAAATCAACTCAAACCTTAAACAACTTATAATATTTTGCTCTCCATAAAAATATATCCTGTCTAAATTATACAAGTTAGAAATAAAGTAAACGTTAAAAGAACAAACATTCAAATTTCTTTACTCTTATGTAATTTTATATAAAAATAAACTTAGATTTTAAATATCCCAAAAGATTTTGCTCTCCATAAAAATATATCCTGTCAAAATTATACAAATTCAAATATGAACATGCTGCATAACAAAACCTGGAAATATAAATAAAATGTGTTCCTTTCAGCAATAACAAATCAAATCATTCAGTTGTCTTTGCTCATATGTCATTTTAGAGCTGGACGCCTGGCATCTTTTTGGCAACAGGTTCGTTTATGTTTGGTGTGAGGTTCTGTGTTGTGGAGATTCTCAGGATGGATTGCAGGTGCTCATCAGTGAGGCGACTCCTGTGTGCTGTTTTGTTAGTCTTTATCACTGAGAAGAGCTTCTCACACAGATATGTGCTACCAAACATGCACAAGGTTCGAGCCGCATGTAGACGGACTTTTTGTTCTTCAAAGTCACCAAAGCGCCGTGCAAACTCAGTGCGCTCAGTTTATCAGCAAAGTGCGATTTGGGAACACCGTAGTGACGACTTGGTTTAACATTACTTGGCAACAGGGAAAGTGGGGCAAGTTGCACTGGTGCATTTGTGTCTCCCATAAAAGCAGCTTCACTTGAAATCACTTTGTGATTGTGCACGGGTAAAAACGTCCGCTGAAGTGTCAGATTCTTATTTAATTCTTCTGCTTTCTGTATCTTCTGCATTGCATTCAGGTCTTTCAGGTTACCCTGATGTTTTGTCTCATAGTGCCGTCTTAGATTAAATTCTGTAATTACAGCCACATTAGCTCCACAAATGAGACACACGGGTTCAGTAAACATATACTCAGCCTCCCATCGGTTTTAAAGGCTCTATTTTCAGAATCAACTTTTCTCTTCAGCATCGTGTGAGCTAGCTTCGCAATAACTTGCAGCATCATAAGCTAGACTTGATTAACGCGTAAGTGTTCGCAAGGCAGCTGAAGCGCTGCATTATGGGATCTGTAGTTTATTGTGTTACCAGCGCTTCATATACCCGGGCCATTAATAACAATAATACAGTATATAAAATGATCTTGCGGGCCGGATATAATTACATGCCGGGCGGATGTGGCCCTGCCCTTGAGTTTGACACATATGGACTAAATAGAACTTGAAAAGATATATTTTTTCAAATGTGATCGTGCAATTCAGATAGAGTTGACGCGCACTACAGCCTGCATGCCTCAATAAGTCATCCTCCCTCGCTCTTACTTTTTACCGCTCATCTAATGAATACACTGAGTATGGCTTTACCAAAACAATCATTGATGGCTAATAAAGTATCCATTATTCGAGTATGTAGATCGGGATATATATATATACATATATATATACCCGCGTATCGCAGTGGAGAAGTAGTGTGTTAAAAAAGCTAGAAAAAGAAAAGGGAACATTTTAAAAATAACGTAACATGACTGTCAATATACAGTATTTGTTTTGTGAGTGTTACTGAGTGTTGCTGTCATCAAGGATTTGATTATCATTATTTCTTTCAATCAGGTTCGTATTTGTAGGATGTGTTGTGTTCAAGTTACATTCCGTGTTTGTCAATCGCTGTAAAGATGACAGGTTTCATTCATCGATTCGTTTCTTACTGCATCAATAAACAGCTCGTCTTCTTCTTTATCTGAGACCTGACACACTGCATGCACGGGTTTTTTACACTGTCTTCCTTTAGCGGGACATTGACTTTTCCACGTGTGCTTTGTTTCCGCAGTAGCTGGATTTATGAATATGCTTGTATGTATCAGACGCTTCATATTTTTTGCTGCCTTTTCAATTGTGTAATTCGTTTTGTTCAGCTCTTTGGAACTGTTGCTTTTATCTGTGCACTGCGCCAGTTCACGTGAGCCGCTTCGGTGTACATGCATCGAAGGTTCCCAGCTGTGCTGGTGCCATCTGTGCTATGTCCATGGCTGTATTTAATGTTACCTTAGTCCTGGCACTTAAAACTTTCTCGCAGTTTCGCTGAGTTTGTGCCAAACACCACCCTGACCATCTCATCTTCCTCTGCATAAGTCGTTCACCCGTGAATATTTAGTGGGAGTTTGCTATTGGATTGCCGCTGACGGACGGCCTTATATGGGCAGGCACTAAATTACAAACGCCAGCGGCAGCCTGTCTATGAACTTAATTTAAAGTGTAGGTTTACATCGTGCTTTGTTTCCGAAGTAGCAGAACTCATGAATATGGTTGTATATGTCACTCGCTCGCTTCTTATTGTTTCGCTGCCTTCTCAATTATATAATGCATGTTTTCTTCAGCGCTTTTTGGAGGTCTTCCTGGTTTTCTATGTACTGCGTGATTACGGGAGGCGTGATGATGTCACACGAAACTCCGCCCCCACGGCGTTCAAGCTCATCTCCATTACAGTAAATGGAGAAAAACAGCTTCCAGTTATGACCATTACGCGTAGAATTTCGAATAAAACCTGCCCAACTTTTGTAAGGAAGCTGTAAGGAATGAACCTGCCAAATTTCAGCCTTCCACCCACACGGGAAGTTGGAGAATTAGTGATGAGTCAGTGAGTGAGTGAGTGAGTGAATGAGTGAGTGAGTGAGTGAGGGCTTTGCCTTTTATTAGTATAGATAGAGCAAATGTTTAACAAGTAGCATTTAAACTGCATAGATGTTTCTGAACTGACAATATATTTTTTGTTTTAATTTGAATTAGATTACTGTTACAGGTGCACCTGGTGGAGGATCTGGTTTTATCTCTTGGTCTAATTATACACCATATATTTAGATTATCAAGTAATTTAAGATTTGAAACAAGACTCAATTTATAAGATGCCCCACAGCAAGGATTCTGGGTAACATCTACAGCATAGTAACAGGTAGGATACATAACAGCCTGTGATTTAATAAAAGACTACAGCCGGGATGTTGTGCTGATCAGTCAGCCATGCTGTTTTGCTGTAATAGTTTGGGATAAAACAAAAGATCTACTCCAGTTAGGATGAAGACCATCTTTCTTTAAAACTCCAGGGGTCTCATGTATGAATGGTGCGTACACACAAAAATGTTACATACGAACATTTCCACGCTCAAATCACAGTGTATAAACCTAAACTTGGCATAAAGTCACGCACATTTCCACGGTAGCTGACATACATAAGTTCTGCGCTCGATTTTGCAGACTGGTGGCACCCAGCGTCAAAGCAGTGCTACTGTTCCAGTGTGGATTCCCTTTCTTTTTTAGATCCACATCCCTGACGCGGCTTTATAAATACACTGAAATTAACCAGATATAGTTTATTAGTTTAATGCATCTGATTGTAATTAACCTGTAACAATATAATGGTCCACAGAATGGTCAAACTATTCTACATACAATAGCTGCTTTTGCGTTGTTGCTCTTACTGCACCTTCGTCTTCTTTCAGCTGCTTCCATTAGGGGTTGCCACAGTGGATCATCTTTTTCCATATTATTCTGACTGCACTACTCGGAGTATTTATATCACTGTATCTGAGTGGGGAATCACAGCTGTACAGCAGCTGATCGGAATGAGAATTATCAGTATACAGCATCAAGCATACGCTGCCTCAGCCATGCTGTCTATAGAACTGTTCTCATATGGCAAACGCTTCAGAGCCTTTCCTCGAGGTTCAGAAACAGTTTCATCCCAAGAACTATAAACGCACTCAATCAGTCCATCAAGTGCTCCTTGTAGAACTGTTTGTACTTATAAGTACAATTACCTCAATGTAAATTTGTGATACAATTATAATATTGCACAACCTGAGCCACTTTACAAAGTGTGTATTTACATATGATGACGATATCATTTTTAAGGTGAAATGCAGCAAAATAAAACTTAATTTAAATAATCTATATTGTTAATAAATGAACGTGTGCTTTTTTCCCCACTGTGTGCCTATTTTTTTTCTCTGTACCCTAATAAACTTTCATATGACAATCAGACGGTGGGCTACAACTCACCTTTCCACGGCGACTTTGATATCTGACCACTTCTTTTTTATTTTGGACACTGTACAACTTTGTGAACTTGATTTTTCGAGTTTTCCTGACTCTCTATGTCACTCGATCAACTTCCTTTTGTTGTTTATACTACTGTTTAAATGAACAAATAGTACGTTTTTCTTTGCCTCCACTAGGTATTCGCTGAAAATCTATTTCCCCCAGTGGTTTGCCATTGCCTTTTCACAGAACGCTGAGCTTAAGGGCTATTTATATTGATTTGCATATTCAAAGAGTTGGCGCAGTGGGTGGCGCTGCTGCCTCGCAGTTAGGAGACCCGGGTTCGCTTCCCGGGTCCTCCCTGCGTGGAGTTTGCATATTCTCCCCATGTCTGCGTGGGTTTCCTCCAGGCACTCTGGTTTTCTCCCGCATTCCAAAGACATGCAGGTTAGGTGCATTGGCGATTCTAAATTGTCCGTGTGTATGTGTGCCCAGCAGTAGTCTGGCGCCCTGCCCGGGATTTGTTTCCTGCCTTGCGCCCTGTATTGGCTGGGATTAACTCCGCCAGACTCCTTTTGTCCATACGCCATGTTAGAGTGTGAATTCTACGCACAGTGTTATGCATGAGGCCCCAGGCCTTTCCCAAATATTATCCCAATTGTTCACAAACGCTATACTTTTAATTACACAGCAGGGGCTTCATGTATAAATGGTGCTTATGCACAAAAATGTTGCGTACACCCGTTTTCATGCTCACATCGCGATGCATAAAAACTAAACTTGACGTAAAGCCATGCATATTTTCACGCCAGCTCAATCCCTGGTGTACACAAGTTCTCGGTTTTGCAAACTGGCAATGGTTTCCCTTTATTTTTTAGATTCACATCCCTGACATGGCTTTATCAAATACCCTGAAATTAACTGCATATCGTTTTTTAGTTCAAGGCATCTGATTGTAATCAACCTGTAACCATATATTTGTGCATGAATGGCCAAACTGTTCCATATACCATAGCCACTTTAGTGTTGTTACTATCAGTGCTCCACTCAGAGTATATTAACCCAGTGTATTTGAGTGTGGAATCACAGCTCTGCAGAAACTGATCGGAAAGCTCTACCGCACATTGTGTCAAGAGCGGGGAGAAATATTGGGATAAAGCTTCTAGAACATGCTTTCTCAGCCATGCCCACAGTCTATTTGAACCTCTCCCACTCGAGAAACGCTTCAGAGCCTTTCCTGTACGGACTTTATGGTTCAGAAACATAATAATTACAAATGCACTCAATCAGTCCAAGTGCTCCTTGTAGAACTGTTTATACTTATAAGTACAATTGCCTCACTGTATACTTGCATTATAGTTGTACAATTGCACAACCTGAGTCATTTATGCTTTCATATTGTATATTTTTACTGTTTTATATCATATTTATTGTTATTTTCTTGTTGTTGTTATTTTATAGTTTTATAGGAAAATACGTTTATGGAGGATTTGCATATTGAATCTTATTGTATCATACAATAACAAAGGAATTCAATTCAATTGAGAGCGCGCATTTACAGATGATGACAACTGACTACTAAGTTGATTTAGATTTCCAGGCGCTACCTTCTTGGAGCTCTTGATATCATTTTAAAGATGAAATACAGTAAAGTGTGTATATTACATTATACAGATACATTTTTAACTTTATTTAAATAATGTATATTGTTAATGATTAAATATGAGAGGACTCGGTGGGCAGCGGTAGCGCTGAGCTGGCGCTGCGTTCAGGAATTGTTCCTGCCACGCGCAGTATGCTGGAATGATTAAACATATATTATGAAGACATTCATGAAGACCACCTGAGGAGTGTGTTTCTCTCAGGTTAGGACCCAGGAGCACTACACTATTATTTCTACACCGCACCAGTTGAAAAACACTTTTGCAGAGCATAATTATGAAGTCATTGATGGTGATGAACAATTGAGGATGGTGTTTGCACAGTTTTGACACACTTTTAATGTGTGCCACTTTATGAGATGATTGTACTTTCAATTAAATCAGTCTTTAGCAGTGCATTAAAAATCCAAAGTCATTTTGATCATTTAGTCTTACTTTGCACATCTGTGTATTATATACACTACGGCAATTTGAGAATTAACAAAAGATTTTTTTGTTGTTATTTTTGTAGCTATAATACATTGGCATCATTTTCTTATTACCTTCTTTTCAGCTTCAATTTTAAGTAAATATTTAAGTTTAAACTATGCCATTAAAGTTCGTTAAATTCCTTTGTGTTGGTTGATACTACATTAGTTTTGTAATTCAGCATGTATTTAGTTCATGATTTAAGTACTTATTTTATAAGTACATTTTAATTTAGAAGTAATTAATCACGATTAATTATATGCAATGATGCGATTACTTATTTCATTTTTAATCAATTCCCAGCCATAATATATATGTATTGTATAGTGGTCTATGTGGGGTGCACCAGCTTCCCAAACCCAACACAGACAGAAAAAAGACACAAGTAAGAAACACAAAGGCTTTTTATTTGTGTGGGAAGTTAAATGCTTCCCAAATCGTTTCCTACAATGCCAATGCACACATCACAGTACAATAAATACACTCAGCACTTTCTTTTATTCTTCTTTTTTCTCTCTCACTCCTCTCAGCAAGCGTCATCCTGTTCTTCCTGATTGTGGCTCCCAGAATGGAGCCTTCTTTTATGCTGCACTCGGGAGTATTTCTGGTGGCCTATTAGCAAGATCTGCAAGCACTTCTGGGTGAAGTGAAAGTAGGGCTACAGTTCCCCCTGACTGCAATCATGGAGCCCAACAGGGCCGAGTTGCAGAATTCCATATCCCATGGTGCCCTGTGGGAATCTGAGGCACCTCTGCAACCCAGAGGGGCCATCTGTTGATCCAAGGTAGAAAATACCTGAGCACGCTTTTTGTGCCCGGTCCTTCCATTAAGAGGGCATCCCAGAGTTGCAAAGGAGACAGGAATTCACATTCTACTGCCCCTATTCAGATTAAAAGAACACAAATTCTTCTTCATCAAGCAGGTTCAGAGGCTAGGGCAGACAGAGTCTAGAGGAGAGAGGACGAAAAAGTGCATTATGTGGTAGGCCCGCTGAGCGACTGTGATGGTGAGAAATAGGTGGGTAACAATATATATATATATATATATATATATATATATATATATATATATATATATATATATATGTGTGTATATAGATATATATTTATATAGTCAAGCATGGGTCATAAAGTTGCAGAGGAGAGCAGACAAGGTTTTCCGAGGAGTAAAAACTTTATTGCTGTACACGCAGTTATAAATACAGGGCCCTTTCGAAGTGGTCTGGCCACACAGGAAACAGCTGTCAAACGTGATGGTTCAGCCCCTGGGTCTTGGTCAAAAGAATTCAAAGTCTTCCTCCTCCAGTGGGTACAGCAGCTCAGAAGCAGCGACCGGAGCAGTGTGGATCTAGGGAAGAGAGAACAGGAAAGTGAGACATTAGGATGGTCGTGGCACAGTCTGTTAAATGTTTGAAACCCTCCGTGAGGAGCACATCATGCAGCAAGCGTTTCTGAAGAGCAGAGTCAATAACACTGCAAACCAAAAAAAAAACATTTAAAATTTTCTTTTTTCAAACATTGGCTGTTTCTTGAAGCAGGCACAGTTTATTATCGGGTCTGTCCAGTGTGCTGGTTTTGGTCTGCACACAAACTCTTTTGACTTCACCTTTGGCATCTGGCACTGTCTTGATGACTCGAGACCCATTACCCAGGAATGGCAGGGTGCAGCATTATCTACAATTAAAACAACGCTCCCTGGTTCAAACTTTCTTCTTAGTGCAAGCCATTTTCGATGTTCTTGAAGTATTGGCAAATACTCTTTAGACCATCTTTTCCAAATCAAATCGGCCATGTATTGAACTTGCTTCATTTTTAGAAAAGAGTTCACGAGGCATATCAGGTTGTGTCTTCAATAACAACAAGTGATTGGATGTAAGTGGCTCCAAATCATTTGGGTCATTTGATGTCTTTGTGAGGGGTCTGTTATTGATAATTGATTCCACTTCACACATCATTGTTTGAAGACTTTCATAATCGAGTGTTTGTTGGTTTAGTGTTGAGTTGTCTCTCCCATACTCCACCTTGATGAGAGGCTGATGGTGGGTTGAAAATCCATTTGATTTCTTTCTGCATCATAGCATTGCTGATTTTTAATTGCTTCTTGTAGCTCTCTTTCTGCTCCAATAAAGTTTGTTCAATTATCTGAGCACATGGGATGAATACAAGAATCAGTGTCTTATGTGCAATCTCTATGTGCGCAGCTCTGGTTGTTAAACGAGTAAAGATTACACCATATCTCTTGACCAGACTTCGTCCAACTTTTGACTTGAAAGGAACCAAAATAATCAACTCCAACATTGGTGAATAGTGGTTGGTTAGGTACCAGGTGATCTTCAGGCAAATCTGCCATTTTTTGCTCACCTGCTTTCAAATTCTATCTTCTGCATGTTGTGCATTTTGAAATGATTTTTCTGACAGCTGAATTTACTTGAGGTATCCCGTATTTCTAGCGTAATTGTGCGAGCACATAGTTGCACCCACAATGTCCAATTTCTTTATGAATGTAAGAGAGGCAATATGTGAATGCTTGAATAGAATTGCAGGATGTTTAGTTTTTTCGGGCATTGCAGCTTTGTTGAGTCTTCCTCCAGCTCTCAGTATTAATCAAGTTTATAGATTTGACTGTTCTTTTTTACACAAGCCTTTTACTTTAAAGCCTTTATTTCTCCTGGAAATTCTTGCAGCTTTAGCCAAGTCTTCTAGAAAAATTGGGCTTGTTTTTAAGGTCAGTTTATACCTTTTCATGTGCTCAGCAATGAATGCGGTTTGTTTATTTAGATTATTTTTAGGTTGACTGACTTCTAGTTGAAATGTTTTTCTTTCATTTTTTTGTGCGGGAATATGTCTTTAAAACTTGAGGAGCCAAGCCACTGCTGACTGTAGCCAATGTAAAATTAGGTGATTAGTTTGTTGATGGGCTTGGTCACCTCCTCTATTCTTGTCATGTTAACTACAGAAGTTTTAACTTCTGGATCATCTTCAAAGAGTGAATCAGTCAGCTGATCTGGTCTTTTTATGCACTCGCATTCGGGCTTCAATAAGAAACTTGGACCTTGTGACCATGTGATGCTCTTGAGAAAGCTTTCTATGCTTATCCCTCTGGATGCTTGATCAGCCAGATTAAGGGCAGATGTGACATACCTCCATTGTGAAGGTTGTGAATGATCTCTGATCATGGAGATTCTGTTGGCAACAAAGGTCTTGTATCGAGTGCTTTTATTTGAAATGTATTTTAGCACTGTGGTGCTGTCAGTACAAAATGTACATTCTTGAAAGGGTATTTTAAGCTCACCTTTTAGCATTTTGTCCATTTTGACTGCCACAACGGCTTCTGTCAGCTACAGTCTTGGAATCGTGACCTGCTTTAATGGTGCAACTCTTGACTTGTCCATCAGGAATGAACAATGCTTTTTTCCTTCTTTACTGGTTAAGACAAAGTAAGTGACAGTGCCATATCTATCTTCACTGGCATCTGCAAAATAGTGCATTTGTGCTGACTTTATGGTTCCAAACCAGGCAGTTTTGATGCATTTGTTCACTTTATAGTCTGCTAGTAACTGTAAATCATCCATCCATTTTTTTCCATTTTTGAATGTGTTTGACTTCTACTTCTTCATCTCGCCCAAATTTCTCTTTGCATAAGTCTCTTAGAATAAGCTTTGCTGGCAGTATGACGGGTGCTAGAAAACCGTGGGGATCGTAAACTGAGCTAACAACAGACAGAATACCACGCCTTGCAGCGGGCTTGTTTTGTAACGTAATCTGAAATTTGAAACTGTCCATCTCTGTGCACCACTAGACACCCATGGCACGTTCTATGGAAAGCAGACTGTGGCTCAAATTTAAGTCCTTTTGTTCAAGAGCTCTGTCTTCTTTAGGAATAGACAATACAACTGCTCTACTCACCAACTTAGCCAAATGAAATCCAGCTTTGAGACATAGAGCTTGGAGGTCCTTTGACAGCTTTATTGCTTGTTCTTCTGTTGCCACCAACTTTAAGCAGTCATCTACATATAAGTTATTGAGTACGGTGTTAACAGCTTCATCAGAAAATGTATCTCTGGCATCTTCAGCTGTTCTATACAAAGCATAAAAGGCACAACTGGGTGAAAAAGTAGCACCAGAAAGATGTACTGTCATTTTGAATTCTTCCAGGTCTTTACTTAGATTACCTTCAGGCCACCATTAAAAGCGTAAGAGATCAGTATCTTTATCTGGTACTTTAACTTGGTAGAACTTTGACTAAATGTCTTCCATTAATGCTACTGGCTCCATTCTGAATCTTGTAAGGACACCAATGAGAGTGTTAGGTCAGGGCCTTTCAATAATTGCTCATTAAGTGAAGTCCCCTGGTATGCGGCAGGGCAATTAAAGACCACTCGAATCTTATTTTTCTTTGGACGATATACATCGTGATCTGGGATGTACCACACCCTGCCTTCATTGCAATTCAAGCTTTCTTTGGGTACTTTGACAATGTAACCCTTCTCAATAATGTCTTTCATGAAGGTTTTATAGTCTTCATGAAGACCTGAAGTTTTGCTCAGTTTTCTCTTGAGCCAAATAGCAGGCAGTTCAGCCATACAGCGATTGTTCGGCATTTAAAGTGTTCCATCCTTCAAAGACAAATTTAAATGATAGTGGCCACCTACCAGTCTCACAGATTCTGAGGCTATGTGCATGAAGTTGATGTCCTCCTGTGACATTTCCTATTTCTTTTCATGGTTGTGCTCTGGAAAATCTGCGTTATACTGTTGCAGCAGCATATCCTCAATTTCTGCTATTGACACATGATTGATTGAATGTTTTGGGTGCTTACCACTTTGTTTTGTGAGGTCATCTATCTCTTTGTATGGCTCACCGAAAACCCATCCAAGTACAGTCTTCACAGCATGAGGTCCACCTCCGTGGCTAGGTATGATTCGTGACTGCTTGAAGATTTCTTGGTTGTTGATTACTATTAAAAGATCAACTTCAGAGTCAATAGGAGATATACGTACTTATTTAACATATATCCACTTATCAATATCCTCTTGTAGTGGAATACTTTCTCTGTTCACTGGAATGGAGACCTGTGTGAAGACCTTTGGCAAATCAATATATTCATCATCATTGAGACAACAGACTTGCAAATCTGATAAGACAGAACATTATCGTAATTACTCATAGTTTTGAGGAATACTTGTGTTCTTCTCCCTTGAAGATTTAATTGTCTCTGGAGCTTTTCAGTGCAGGTTGTTACTGTACTGTAGAGGTCCATAAAGGCATATGTTTCTACATACCTTTTACTCTTCTTAGATTTTACCTTAACAGGAACCATGTACTGTATAGTGCTCACTCTTCACCGGCCCCAGTAAAGGCACAAGTTCCAGTCTCAGTTTCCCATTCAGTAGATGTTGCCACAATGGCTATACCTGTAGATTTTTTGATATGCAGGATATCTGGGTGCTGCAAAGAACATCTCTGGCATTTCATTCTTTCTTTACAGTTCTTACCAAGGTACCCCCGTTTGAGACAATGAAAGCATAAACCTTTAGATTTTAAAAAGTCAATTCTTTCTTTATGTGGCAGTTCTTTGATTTTACTACATTCAGCAAGGGTATGCTGGTCATCACAGAATACACAAGGCTTTTTAAATGCACAGATATCATTACCAGTCTTTTTGACCAAGGTTTATCGAGTCCCCTTTCTAGTAGCATCAGAAATATTTGTAGTGAAGATACTTTCTGACCTCTGACCACTCTTCAGAGGAGACCTACCCTGGGCTGTCTTTTCTTTTTTCTCTGTGCTACCTTGTGGGGCCTTTCCATAAACAGGATGCATTAGCATCTTAGCCTGTCGATGTAGAAAAGTAGTTATATCATAAATATCTGTCTCTCTGTCTTCTCCTTCTTCCATTTCATTAGCTAAGTTTCGCCGCCTTCTTGCAACAAATATGAGAGCTTTGAGAGAATAGTATGGATATTTTGATTGCTGTTGAATGCATCTTGGTTTCTTGCTTTGGTCATGGAGTCCATACAGTTATCAAGAAAGGTTGCATAGTCTCTCAGGGCCTACCGTCATTTTGCTTTACTTGGGGCCACTTCAATGCTTTATCCATCCAAACTATAAATATTTGGTTGCCATAGTAACTCTCAAGTTTCTTTCTGGCCTTTTTATAGCCTTGTCTTGGTGGCAATCGTGCACAACACTTAATCACTTCCTGAGCAGGACCTCTTGTGTATTGAATCAGGTAATCTAATTTATCTTGAGGGTCTTCTAGCACTTCGCCTACAGCATGATCAAAGGCTCTGATAAAGTCTGCAAAAGCCAATGGGTCACCTGGAAATAAAGGGACCTGCCTGTATGGTACTTCACCACGCGGTGCAGGAGGCACTGGAACAGGAGCTATCTTTTGTTGGGTTAACAATTTAGCCATTTCAGTGATTGCTTTCTGACATTCAGCTTGATTTTTCTGACATTTGGCTTGATTCTTCTCATATTCGGCTTGATTCTGAGCTAACACGTTTAATACAGTCATATGAAAAAGTTTGGGAACCCCTCTTAATTCTTTGGATTTTTGTTTATCATTGGCTGAGCTTTCAAAGTAGCAACTTCCTTTTAATATATGACATGCCTTATGGAAACAGTAGTATTTCAGCAGTGACATTAAGTTTATTGGATTAACAGAAAATATGCAATATACATCATAACAAAATTAGAAAAGTGCATAAATTTGGGCACCGCAACAGATATATTACATCAATACTTAGTTGAGCCTCATTTTGCAAATATAACAACATCTAGACACCTCCTATAGCCTTTGATGAGTTTCTGGTTTCTGGATGGAGGTATTTTTGACCATTCTTCCATACAAAATCTCTCCAGTTCAGTTAAATTTGATGGCTGCCGAGCATGGACAGCCTGCTTCAAAACATTCCATAGGTTTTCAATGATATTCAAGTCAGGGGACTGTGACGACCATTCCAGAACATTGTACTTCTTCCTCTGCATGAATGCCTTCGTAGATTTCAAACTGTGTTTTGGGTTATTATCTTGTTGGAATATCCAACCCCTGCGTAACTTCAACTTTGTGACTGATGCTTGAACATTATCCTGAAGAATTTGTTGATATTCAGTTGAATTCACCCGACCCTTGACTTTAATAAGGGCCCCAGTCCCTGAACAAGCCACACAGCCCCACAGCATGATGGAACCTCCACCAAATTTGACAGTTGGTAGCAGGTGTTTTTCTTGGAATGCAGTGTTCTTCCGCCACGCAAAGCACTTTTTGTCATGACCAACTAACTCAATTTTTGTCTCATCAGTCCAAAGCACTTTGTTCCAAAATGAATGAAGCTTGTCTAAATGAGCATTTGCATACAATAAGCGACTTTGTTTGTGGCAAGAGTGCAGAAAGTGTTTCTTTCTCATCACCCTGCCATACTGATGTTCTTTGTGCAAATTGCTCTGAATTGTAGAACGATGTACAGATACACCATCTGCAGCAAGATGTTCTTGCAGGTCTTTGGAGGTCTGTGCATATGCCACTCCTGTATTTTTCCTGACCTGCCAGCAACTGTGCCTGTGGCCTTCCATTTCCTGAGTTTAAACCTCTGAGATTGCTTTTTGTAGCCTTCCCCTAAACCATGATGCTAAACAATCTTTGTTTTCAGATCTTTTGAGATTTGCTTTGAGGATCCCATGCTCTCACTCTTCAGAGGAGAGTCAAAGGGAAGCACAACACAATTGACCACCTTAAATACCTTTTCTCATGATTGGACACACCTGTCTATGAAGTTCAAGGCTTAATGAGCTAATCCAACCAATTTGATGTTGCAAGTAATCGGTATTGAGCAGTTACATGCATTCAAATCAGCAAAATTACAAGGGTACCCAAATTTTTGCACAGCCAGTTTTTCACATTTGATTTAATTTCATACAACTAAATACTGCTTCACTAAAAATCTTTGTTCAAAAAACACCCCAGTACTCAGATGTTCCTAGGAAATGAAACACTGTTATATTTTTTGTTGAAAGCAGAGTAAATTTTTATGCAGGCTGAGAGGGGTTCCCAAACATTTTCATATAACTGTATATCATTTCTGGAACACCAAGTGTCAGCCCTTACGCTAGTTGTGGGTTGTTCCTGCCTTTCCACTTTAATTTGGAGCTCTCAAAACATTTGTAGGATACTTTCAAGTGTCGATTGTTCAGCCAACACTGCCAAAGAAGGTGATGATACCACAACACTTTACTGGAACAAACAGCCACATTTATTATGAAGAGCGCGCTTTAACTGGGGAAAAGCTTGCCATACTCTTGACTTTGTGCGATCTCGTTCTTGCAATTGCATCTCTCCGAATTGATTAACTAACTCTTCGTCAGATCATTATGCTAAAAGGCTCTTTGTATCTTTCAGCCATGTTGTTGTAGCGTCAATAAATTTATTCCAGATCTTAAGAGTTTTCTGCAAATGTAATTTTCTGTTTTTTAATTGCACCTTCTTTACTTAGCGCTGATATACAGTATGACTTTTATTCAGCTCCTCAATCTGACTGTGTCTCATGAAAGATTCCAAGCTTTTGCGCAACTTCTATGTGATTTTCCGGAATTACTTTAAGGATTTATGTGACCCTTAAGATCCTCAATTAAATTCTCTGGCTTTTAGTCCGTACTCAGATCACTCCCAACTTCACTTGAGCTATGCTTAGACATTGACAGGATTACAGCAGCTTGTGTAACAGACAGCACATTTCCTGCCAGCAACTACATAACAATCGGGTGTCTGTTAACATCTTTGCTCTCTCACTCTCTCTTTCATTCTTTCCTAGGGCACGAAGCGGAAGCGGAAGCAAACAATGACCAACGGGGAGATGAACCGCGTCATCGAAGAACTCCAGGCTCTCGACATCCAGATCCAGAAACTCCTGTCCGGGCGGCGGCACCTGAGGGATCTGCTGGAAAAATCTTCCCCAACATCAGAAATCGTCAGAGCAAATCGCAGTTCGGTAACATCGACTCCACGCTGTGCCGCTCACTTTCAAGGCCAAGTGAGCTTCACACCCACGCCTCGTCATCAGAGTGACGATGCCAAAGATGAAGAATCCGGCCTGTTTCAGCTATGCAGGTGGGGATTTAAGGCTAGAACACCTCCATCGGCATAGACAAGGATCTCCACCCAGAACCAGTTCAACCCTCTCCGCGCCCCAGTTTTCCTTCAACTCCGGGTAATGTATTTGTGATAGGTGATTCAATCGTAAGAAACCTAAACATCGCATGCCCTAATCAGAAATCTTTTGTCTCTTGTTTTCCCGGTGCTCGTGTCCAAGACGTTATGAGACGTGCGCTGACCGTCTTCGAGAGGGACAAGAACAGGGCAGTGTGATCCATTGTGCTACAAGCCGCGTTTAACGACATGAGACACCGACAGTCGGAGATTCTCAAGGCGGACTTCACAGCACTAATTAAAGCCATGAAGGAGAGGACCCCAGCTGCAACAATTTTCATCTCAGGTCCCTTACCTCTCGTTAGAAGATCAAATGAGTATTACAGTCGTCTGCTGGCATTAAATATCTGGCTGAAAGGCTTCTGTGAGAGTCAAAACATGGGGTTCATAGACAACAGGGACCTCTTCTGGGAGAGGCCGCGTTTTTTCAAGCAGGATGGTCGAACCGGTTAAAGTGTAAAGATGTTGGCTTTGGCAAATTCAAGTCCTTTGAGTATCTTGCCATTGTTATTAATGGAGTTTCTCAGTTTCTAGTGTTATCTGTTGTGAGATGTGGCCGGCTTGTCATCCCGGCTAATACCCCCAGGCAGCCAGATGGAGCCCTCCCTGCAGTATGGAGGTGCCCCAAAGACCAGCAGGCAGTAATGGGACATGTAGTTTTTATACAAGACCCTGCTGGATACGACAAGGGCTGCAAGAGGGAGCTGCAGGGAGGACCGAAGACTTCTTTCTGCCCTTTAGCCGGAAAGTTCGTCAAAGGAACAGCGACGGGCTTCCGGGGTGAAAAGAAAGGACTTGTGCCTGACCCGGAAGGGATTGAGAGTCACATGGACTGGGGACGGGGCCGGCTCTACGCTGGGGCAAGAGGGGGCAATGTCCCCTTAAATAAACGTCCTGCCCCCTTAAATCAAACTTTTAGAGGTTTAGAAAGAAAATAATAGATTGCCCACAAACTGAATATGGACAAGATTTACTACAGTAGCTGAAAAATCCACTGGAAAAGGCACAAATGAGATGATAGGTTTCACCTCTTGTTCGCTCTTTCCCTCCGTGCTTTTTTTGTCCGCAGGCTCACACAGAACTCGGCAGAGATCCCCCACTCACCCTCCCCCCAGCTAAACATCCAATCACTGTTAGTATGCAAATGACCCGGTGTCAGGTTTCTCAGTAGGCAGGGCAGAGCAAAATGAGCTGCGCAACGGCAAGAGGCTTTGAGGAAGCAGCAAATCTCTGTCATCAATTACAGCGACTCGTGAGATAATTAACAACAACTAAAAAATACATCTATATTTGTACAGTCAATGGGGGACTAGTCCAGTGTTCTTCTCACAGTTTCAGTCTGGTAGAGAAGTGTTTCTTTCTCGATCCCACAAGCACCACCACTACATAGAGCCGACTGGAGGACCTGTGTCTGTCTGTCAGACCCTGACACAAAGCCCGCCCCAGCTTTCAACTAGTCTGCACTCAACAGTTTTCTCGTTTCATATACTGATGCAGTCACAGCGATTTTAGTAAAGCTTATTCACTTTCCACCCCAGCTTCCAGCAGCCGACAAAGGGAAAGTTAATGCTGTGAGATGCATCCTTTTCCAAGCTTTTAAAAAGTGTGGCGCTGCTCCTGCCTGTACCAATAGCAGTAGCAATGATGCTGCTGCTGATACATCAGAGACGGGAGCTAGCATGTCTACTCCTGTGGCATCAACAGACACTGCTTCTCCTGTACCTCTGCCAACAATTGCTGCCCCAAAGCAACCCACTCAGCTACCCAGTGACTTAAATGGCAATACACCATCCCAGCCAATACTAGGTAGTTACCCCAAATGTGTATTTGGTGGTACAACATTAAGATCATTCAATCCTGCCTGGTACCGCACACGACCATGGCTGGAGTACTCTGTTGTGGGATGCATGCTTCTGTTTCCCTGTCGAAAATATGGCAGCACTGTTAATGAGAGGGATGTAGTTTTACCTTAACTGGTTTTACCAACTGGAAAGCAGCACTTGATCGAGACAAGGGGCTACAGAGATATGTGTCCAGCCACAACCATGTGCATGCTTCAACCATCTGGACTGAGCATAAAAGCAGAGAGGCCACAGGGGGGACTGTGGATTCAATGTTGGTTGGTAAAACACAACTTGAAAAAAAAACATTACTGTGTCAAGAGTATTGGTAGTGCTCTAAGGTTTCTCTGTGTAAATGAGTTGGGGCTCCGTGGGACTGCAGAAACCTTGAGACATGATGCAGTGGGTAATGATGATGACATTGCTTCAGGTATTTTTCTAAAACTGATGGAATATACCTTAAGAAGGATGAGAAGCTAGAAAGCATTGCTAAGGGTATCCCAAAAAATGCAAAATACACATCTAAGGATATCCAAAATGAAATTATCCAAACACTGGCTGACATGGTGCTTGGAGAGGTCAGGAAAAAATATGAAAGTGCTGATTCTGCAGGGTTTTGCCTCAAAAGTGATGGGACCAGGGATAGGTGCAATGTGGAAAATTGTCTGTGATAATACGGTTTGTCAGAAATTCCATGCCAGAGGAGCATCTTATTGGGTTGCTTGACTTGCAACAACTTGACGCAGAGTACATCACCTCTGAGATGCTGTTACACCTTTCTGATGCTGGCTACAGTGCTGACAGTATACTTAGCCAGTGTTATGATGGGGCTTCTGTGATGAGTGGGGTTAGAGGTGGTGTACAAGCTCTGCTCCAAAAGAAGCTTGACAGATATGTCCCATACATCCACTGCTACAACCACCAACTGCACTTAGTGTGTTGTGCATGCCATGCAGAGTGACCCATGTGCAAATAAATTTTTTAGCCTATCTAGTTCACTCTACAACTTTTTTCACCACCACTATGTGCTCAATAAACATGATGCACCTTGTCTAAAAAGGCTGCTTGAGATCAGATGGACAAGTCACTATGAGGTGACAAGGTGCACTGTGGACAATCAAGAACAAATCCTTAGTATCCTATCTGAGATGACAGAGGATGATGATGCTGCAGTTGACCTGTGCACCGAGGCATCAGGCCTGCTATGCCAAATTAAGAGGCATCACTTCTTTGAGATTGGAAAGTTCCCAGTGCGGGTGCTTGGTGTCTTGAAACCAGCAAATGCTATTCTACAGTCTCAGTCAGTTGATCTGTGCAGTGCTTCTGAGGTTGTTAGTGCAGCACTGGACTCTTAAAAAACATCCGTGAGGATGACTGTTGGGGAGTGTCATCTCCTGCTGAGGATGAGTCACATCCAACAAAGAGAAGGAGAACAATGAGCAAACACCTGGGTCAAAGTGTTGTGCTCTCAACTTTGGGCCATACAGACTCTGGTGACCCTACCATTTCCCCCATCAGTCTCTGAAAAGATCCCTGCTCAACATCCTTGACAGGGCCATTTCAGAAATGGAAACTAGATTTTCACACAAGAATATTGACCTGATGAGAGCCATATCTAGTCTTGCACCCAAATCTAGCATTTCTAGATCCCTCCCTGTTGCACCCTCTGGCTGTGATGGATGGCACTGTAGCAGATGTTGTAAGTCTGAAAATGAAGTTCTTGTGGCAAAACAGATGCTGCTCAAAAAATGTTCAAAGGAAACAGACCTGTCCACTGTGTGTAAACTCCTGCAGGAGTACAAGGAAGCCTTTCCTGAGTTGCATAAATTGTATGTAACAGCCCTGGTAATTGGTGTGTCTTCAGCATCATGTGAGAGTTCCTTCTCCACTTTGTCACGGTCCTAACCCCTATGTCACACCATGTTACATAAAAGAAAGAGGAATTTGGTGATCTTGGCCCATGAGAAGTCCATAACAAATAACTTGGATATGATGAATTTGGAAGAGTTTTTGCAAAGGGAAACAGGAGACTGTTGTTGTAGAGTGGATTGAGGAGAAAGGAGAGTGGAGCTGTTCAGTTACAAACGGAGAGTTCAGTTACTTGCAAAACAAACAAGCTGAAAATAAAACAAAAAGACAAAAAAAGAAGAAAAAAGTTCAAATGTTCTCTTCTAAATCTGTTGTGTTCTAGAAATTAGTTTGAGAATTGTAGGAAAAGACATGGTGAATTGTTTTTTTTTTTAATTACTATGCCAACCCTTTTTAGTTTTGTAAATATTGGCTATATTGAGAGGTCTTATTTTATTCTTACCTTATTTTGCAAATTTATTTGAGAATTAGGCCATCCAATTAAGATACATTTTATGTTGTTGGTTGTAAAGATCTGGATGGATATTTTATTTTATTCTTTATTTTTATTTTTTACTCTATTTTTCAGTTTTATTTTTCAAGACTTGGTGAATTGTTTTTTTTGTTTATAACTTGGCCTACCCTCTTTAATTTTGTTAATATTGGTAATAGTGAAAAGTGTTATTGTTGGGTTCGAATATATTTGATATAGGCCATCCAATTAAGGTAAATGTCATGTTTTTAGTTGTTATAATCTGATGAGGAATATTTTATTTTATTTTTTGTTGTTTTATTTTTCAGTTTTCCTCCTGAGGGATTGCCACCTTATCGTGGTCAGGGGGTTTACATGCCTCAGTGACCCTAAGAGCTACACCAACAGAAGCTTAGCCTTCAGGTGGGGCACCCAAGTTGGACAGGTCTTAGGGTAGAGGCCTGACAAAGTGCAATCCAATTACATGACAAAAACAGTTATCCAGAGCACCCCCACTCCCACCACCACCCCACCCCTTTCCCACCTCTGTTGCCACCATGTGCCCCCTTCACATTTCTGTCTGCCCCCTCATATATGCCTGTCTAGAACCGGCCCAGACTGGGGATTGAGAACACTTCTGGGTCAGGATATATAAAAGGACTGTGGGAGCTCCCACACGGCGAGCTGAGCTGGGTGGAAGAGTGGCAACGTGTCTGGGAGTGGAGGACTGTTTATTTGTATTATTGTTAGTGATTTGTGATTTATATGAGTATAGTGGAGGAGAGGGTGCTTTGTGCACTGTGGAAGATTAATAAAGTCAACTTGTGGACTTTCACCTGGTGTTTGGAGTCATTGACAAGGGTTCAAGGGAGCAAGAGCGCCCCCTATCTGTCACACCGTGTATAGACCTCCTAAATACAATGCGTCTTTCTTTGAGGAATTCTCAGACTTTGTGTCAATTGTAATTACGAACTATGACACCCTCCTAATAGTTGGTGACTTTAACTTTCATATCGCTAATCAGTGTGACCCGAAAGTAAAAGAATTCATGAAACTTCTGGACTCTTGATTTAAGCAAGCACATTAGTCAGCCTACACATAAAGCAGGTCATACGTTAGACTTAGTAATTGCAAAAGGACTAAAGATTTGTGTGAAGCAAATCATTGATATTAGTCTATCAGACAATTTTCTGTTACTATTTAATATAGAAATAATGATAGAAAATATTCACGAGAAGCATATTGTTAAAAAATACTTCTTTGATTCATCAGCAGCTTCAAAATTTACAAACATTTTAAGCAACCAGTCCATTTGTAGTGCTTACTACAATAGTGAGAATAATGTAAATAGTAAGGTGGAAAATTTTAATATTAAGGTGAGAGCTGCTGCTGACATAGTCACACCTGAAAAGATAGTTAAAAAATCTTCTAGTACTGTTATACCATGGAAGACCCAAAAAGTGTCTGATCTTAAGAGAACATGCGGAGAGCTGAACGTAAATGGAGAAAAACTAAACTGACTGTCCATTATGAAATATTGAAGTTTAAAATAACAGAATACAACAACATAGTCCGTCTTGAGAGGCACTGTTATTTCTCTAGAATTATAAATAACAATGCTAGTAATTCCAGAGTCTTATTCTCTACGATTGATCGTCTGCTAAATCTAGGTCGCTCAATGGAATGCCTCCAAAATACTTCCAGTGAAACTTGTGAGGCTTTTGCTGTATTTTTTAATTAAAAAATTAATGATATTAGAAATAATATAATACATCTCTCCAATACTGAACCACTTAAATCCTGGTACTCCATTTTAAACAAATTAAATTCTTTCACCAGGATAGATTTACATGATTTATATAAAATAATTTCTCAACTGAGACCCTCCACCTGCATCCTCGACCCAATACCAACAAGTTTTTTCAAAGAAGTATCAAGCATGCTAATTGATAGTATTCTTGACATAGTAAACTCGTCATTAGATATGGGGGTCTTCCCAGAATGTCTTAAGACTGCTGTAGTTAAATCCCTGCTCAAGAAAAATAATCTTGACTCCACTGCTTTTGAAAATGTTAGACCTATTTCTAACCTGCCTTTCTTAAGTAAAATTCTAGAGAAGTCAGCCATTATGCAGCTTAATGACCACCTCAATAAACATGCTATTCTTGATGAGTTTCAGTCGGGTTTCAGAACAAATCACAGTACAGAAACTGCACTCGTTAAACTAGTAAATGACTTGCGGCTAAATGCAGACAGAGGCCGTTTATCTGTTCTCATCCTCTTAGATCTGAGTGCTGCATTTGATACCATTGATCACAATATTCTTAGAAATTGCCTTAGTCAATGGGTGGGCCTCTCTGGCAGTGTCTTCCATTGGTTTGAATCCTACCTGGCAGGTAGAAAATTCTTTGTAAGTTGTGGTAATTACAACTTCAAAGACACATGATATCCGATATGGTGTTCCACAAGGCTCTTTTCTGGGTCCGCTGCTCTTTTGGATTTACATGCTTCCGTTAGGTCAGATCATCTTGGGGCATAACGTGAGCTACCAATGGTCATCCATATGGTAGTTTACAATAGCTATGCTGATGACACGTAACTGTGCTTATCAATACGCCCGACGACCCCGACACTCTTGATTCACTGACACAAAGTCTTACTTGTGTTTCTGAATCGATGAATAGTAATTTTCTCAAACTAAATAGAGAGAAAACAGAAATTTTAGTGATTGGGAATAATGGATATAATGAGGTTATTAGAAATAAACTTGATGTATTAGGATTAAAAGTCAAAACGGAAGTAAGGAATTTAGGGGTAAATATTGACTCTAACCTGAATGTTAAATCACATATTAATTCAATTACTAGGACAGCATTTTTCCACTTAAGAAATATAGCAAAAGTTAGACCCCCTTATAAAAGATGCTGAGAAATTAATCCACGCTTTTGTTTTCAGTCAACTAGATTACTGTAACACTCTCCTCTCAGCACTACCCAAAAAAGACATAAATTGATTGCAACTAATGGAGAATGCAACTGCTAGAATCTTAACTAGGAAAAGAAAATCTGAGCACATCTCTCCAGTTTTGATGTCCCTACATTGGTTACCTGTGTCATTTAGATTTGACTTTAAAACCCTGCTTATAGTTTACAAAGCCTTAAATAATCTCGCTCCATCTAATATTTCAGAATGTCTTAACCTTACACTCCAAATCGTAACCTTAGATATTCAAATGAGTGTCTGCTTAGAATTCCAAGAGCTAAACTTAAAATAAGTGGTGAGGTGGCCTTTTGCTCTTATGCACCTATAATCTGGAATAGCTTGCCAATAGGAATTTACTAGGCTAATACAGTGGAGCACTTTAAAACACTACTGAAAACACATTAACATGGCTTTCTAATAGCTTCATCTTTTAATCCTGATGCTCTGTATATTCAATTAAATATCATGATTATTCATGGTGGCTCCAAAATCCATACCAACCACTACTTTCTCTTCTGTTCTTTTTCCGGTTTTCTGGGGTGGCCACCTGCGCCACCACAACCTGATCAAAGCATTGTGATGTCCCTACATTGATGGATTAAAGGCCAGAAGTCCATCATTAAGTTCTTCCATGAGAACCCTGAATACCATGAGGACTGATTGAGGTCATTTATGTTAGATAGAATGCTTAGAAGGGGCTGGGCAGTCTCGTGGCCTGGAACTCCTGCAGATTTTATTTTTTTCTCCAGTCGTCTGGAGGGTTTTTTTTGTCCTCCCTGGCTATAGGACCTTACTTTTTTCTATGTTAATTAGTGTTCCCTTATTCTAAATTTATTTATTTTGTTTTTTTCTCTTTCTTCATCATGTAAAACACTTTGAGCTGCATAATTTGTATGAAAATGTGCTATACAGTAATCCCTCCTCGATCGCGGGGGTTGCGTTCCAGACCCCCCCGCGATAGGTGAAAATCCGCGAAGTAGAAACCATATGTTTGTATGGTTATTTTTGTATATTTTAAGCCCTTATAAACTCTCCCACACTGTTAACATTATTAGAGCCCTCTAGACATGAAATAACACCCTTTAGTCAAACGTTTAAACTGTGCTTCATTACAAGACAGAGATGGCAGTTCTTTCTCACAATTAAAAGAATGCAAACATATCTTATCTTCAAAGGAGCACCGTGAAGAGCAGATAATGTCAGAGAGAGCGCTCGCTAAGAAAAGCAAACAATCAAAAAATCAATACCTGCTTTTAAGTATACAGAAAGCGGCATTTTGTAGAGGAGCGTCCTATCTTCTAGGCAAACAGCCACTGTGTAAACAGCCCCCTCTGCTCACACCCCCTCCGTCAGGCAGAGAGAATGAGAGACAGAGAGGAGCAAACAAAACAAGCGCCACGCGGGAAGCATATCTTATAGCATTGAGGAGTTTTAGTTAATATGTAATACATGCTCTGATTGGGTAGCTTCTAAGCCATCCGCCAATAGAGTCCCTTGTATGAAATCAACTGTGCAATCAAACTGAGGAAGCATGTAACCTAAATTAAAAGACCCATTGTCCGCAGAAAGCGGCGAATCAGCGACAAATCCGTGATATATATTTAGATGTGCTTACATTAAAAATCCGCGATAGAGTGAAACCGCGAAAGTCAAAGCGCGATATAGCGAGGGATTACTGTATAAATACTGTAAATGTTGTTGTTGCTCAGCAAACACAAATGGCTTCCATGACTCATGCAAAAAAAACAATTTTCCACAATACCTTATATCACAGTCTCTTAGTCTCACTGTCTCTTCTCAAGTTCAGGTACAGCGACCTTGCTTTCATTTACGATCATGCAGCGATAGAAGATAAGAGCACAGTACCTTGCAGTAGCTCAGTTCTTTTTCTTTCGTTGACGAGTTCTGGAGCACACGTGTCCTCAATCCTCAGATGATAGTTTCCAGTTCAAGTTCAACGCCTTCAGATGACAAGTTTAGTGACAAAAATATAGCTGTGTTTTTCCAAAATTACCAAAGTCTAGCAGCTCCAACATAAAAAATGGGATTCAACAAATGCCTGACAAGTCAAAATGATTCCACAGACAAAATATCTTCGTTTTTAAAAGCTTTAGTTAAAATTCAAAGTAAAACTGTTCACACAAAAATGAGAAAATTGAAATAGCAAAAAAGAAATGTTCTTGTTAAGAAAAGTTCTGTTCAAAGATTAAATCTTCTTACATTTCAAATCATTACAAATCACTTTAAAATGTTTCTGAACCATTTCAAAACATTCAGAAAACTGTATGCCTATCCCATTTCTAAGAAGAAAATGTGTCTTTTAAGTCCCTGTGTACTGGGGTCTATTCTAAACATCAACTGGCTAGAAAGTTCTATTTCTTATGAACTTACAGGGGGTAAAAGGATATACAATTGTCTATAAATATGACTAAGCTACCTCTAATATGAATTTAACTTAACTTAATGCTTTAACTTTCTAAGATTGGCTCTTACAATTACCATTCCTCTGGGACCTGAGCTTCCTCCCAGATAGTTCTAAATAGAGGATGGATGATAGTGACATTTGAGGTCAGTGTCTGCCTTGAAAAGTTCAGCGTTTAAGCTGTCATATCCTGGGGAATTTCCATTCTTTAGTGATTTCACTGTTGCTGTTATTTCTTCTTTTCCTGGTGGTTTTATATAAATATCAAGGTCTTCTTCTGCTTCTGGTGGAGGTCTTTTAATACTTCTTTAACATGTTCCATCCATCAGGTTTCCTGTTCTTCTTCTGTTATTAGAAGGCTTTCTTGTTTGTCTTTAGCAGGTACTATTATTGTTGTTCTTCCCTTGCTGCATATATCTTTTCTGATATTGTAGACCTTGTTCTCCCTTACTAGCTGCCTCTTCAGCTTGGACTGGAAGACCATCCACGAAAGCTCGTCACTCTGCCCTCACCATTCTCTTCACAGTTATATGGGCTTCTCTGTATTGATGTTCTAGCCTCTCCTTGAATGAAGCTGACTTGTTGTCATTCAGCTTCTTTTTAAATCTATGTCATCCATCAATGGCTGACCATGTGTATTCTGATATCTATTCCTTTCTTCTCCCTTTCTGTCTTTAGCCTAAACATTCCTCACTGCTCTTAGTGTACACCGAAGCCACACTCTTACACATCTGATTAATGCTTTCATTACTTTCACTCTCCATATTTTGTAATGTCTGGTACCTGTTTTTGATTTGAATAATAAAAGCCTTCTTGGCTTCACTGTTCTTCAGCAGGTCCACATTGAAACGTTTTTGTGAGTTGGTCTTCCGTCCTGTGTCCCTTAATTTCAATCTCACAGTGGCTGATACTAGATGTTGATCATTTCCAAATTCTGCTCCTCTCCTCACTTTTACATCAAACAATAGTCACCTCCATGTGCTACTGTTCAGCAAGGGGTCGATCTGGTTCTTGTGTATATCCCATTCCGGACACATGGTGCTCCCAATAACTAAGTTGTTCAAGCCTTTGTCAATTCTCATTCCCATCTCCGCATCCATGCCTCTCCATGACTCTCTCATTATCCATACCCACTTCTGCATTCATGTTTACCATGATAATGATAACATCATGATGTGGTGTCTTCTCTATTTCCACCTGCAGTTGGTCATAAAATGCAGATTTTTCCTCTTCCTCACTTTCATTCGTTGGTGCATAACTTTGTATGATGGACATGCTGATCTGCTTCCCTTTCAACCTTGTCAAGATCAGTCTACTGTTAAATGTTCTTCAACTTATCAGTGTTTTCTCATTCCTTGTGATAACAGCTACTCCTTCATGATGTTGTTTATCATCTCTCCCTGAGTAGAGAGATCTGTCTTTCCTGATGTTAATTTTCACTCTGCTTCATATCCAGTCCATCTACATTTGCCGATACCTAGAATATGCAATTTGTAATGCTGCATCTCTACTGTAACTTGTGCTAGCTTTCCTGGTTTGAATATGGTACGTGTATTCCAGAAGCCTAACCTTATTTTGGTTTTAGCTGTGTTAAGGACTTCCTTTTACATGCCAGTGGCTTCTCTGCAGCTTTCCCCACTTATAGTCATATGAGCCCCTGCAGAGGACGCAGGAAGGTGTAAATTAATTCTTTGTTGCTGTTTCTGTAACATAATTGTTTTTACAAGTCTGGGTTGTTGGCCCAAAGCTTAACCTCCTATAACTAGGAGGACCGGCAGATCACACTTTTTCTGGCCTCAACCTTGAAACCTGTTTGGCTTAAGTGGCCCTTCCAGGAGCACATAGCTCCCACCAGCATAGCTCTTTAGGTCTTTGAGGCACTCAAGTTCCACAACAATGGCAAGGTGGTGATCCAGCTGGGAGTTAACACTGGAAATTCTTAAATTATCAGCCTTTATTTACATGTGCATTAATTCAACACTAATATTTAAGTACAACAGTGGCCAAAGATCAAATACAAAGCAAATTCAGTAAGGGCCAAAAGCTGCTTCAAGAGCTGTGCTCTTGCTGGGACTTATCAGATAAGCAACACAAGGGCTACACAAATCAAACAGAGCAATATGGCAGGCTAATGTCCTCAGCCTTGAAACCTTACCCGTTACTAAGACACTGGTTACCTGAAAGGGCTGAACAATCCCAAAAGAATGAGCACAGCTTACATGTAACCAAACATGCAATTCATACTCCAATCAAGCCAGATTGCTTTTTTGTAAAAACTAAACAAATAACAAATCACTCAAACAAGCACACTGGGACAGATGAAATTAATAAACAGCAGAGTTTCTATTCAAGGTAATCCAACATAGGTGTTCATTAAAAGTTTGCCCTCTTATGGTGCAGTGTTGGTCGACTTCTTCTTCATTGTAAGTTGTGCTGCATTTTTGTTCTCGGATAGCACGATGGTTCAGAACTGCTCAGAAGCTGCATGTCATTTTTCCATTTCATCTTCCTCACGACTGCATCTGTCAATAACTGTGCTTTCTTTTATACAGTAGCTTGCTGGCTATTTTTAGTAATTGACCTTAGTAAAAAATCTGATGGCTGAGAATTTACCATCAGTCTTTGCTAACTTTTCAAGTTATTTTAATCTATTTAATCTCTCTTTTCTAAAGTGGTCTCAAACTTGGCATACAATGTTTTCTAAAACTTTAACATTTCTCACTAGCCCTTCAAATACTTGTCATAATTCAGTTACTCAAGCATCCCCCAAAGCATGGTGTCATTGTCTGCCTGTCAGCTTTTCTCTAAGCTTTTTTTAAATAAACTCTTGGTTAAAGATACACAATTAAAAGTAGTTCTAGTTTCCTTTATAAGCTTTATATTATAGCTATAGTCTTGATCACACAGTTTAACCACTTAAAAACGACATCTTATCTTAATAAAACACTTAGATTAGATAGTATGAATCTTATTTGTTAAACTAAAAAACTCCATGTTTTAATCCCCATTATAATGTTATTGCGATCTTTTCACTTGTTATATTCCGAATTTTTTATATATTCAGATTGTGCTCAGACATTATATTGACTTTATACAGTATATTCAAGTTTGACTTCATATATTCAGATGTTGACTTCACATATATGCTGACTTTATAAGTTTGGAATTTGGCCTGAGAATCACTAGAAAGAGAAAGGAAGGTGGGCAGAGTCTAAAACCGAACAAAACGGAAAAAAGTGTAAGCCAGCATGAATAATAACTTTATTGGAGAGTTATTGTGGGAAGGAGAGAGAGAATCAGCATTTGTGAGATTGCTGCTGTTGAATTCATTAATTTATCAGGTGTGACCTGTGACTTAAACTATAGAAATGTGTATTAGGTCCAGTAGATTTTTGCACTGATAGTTCTAAATAAAGACATTCTGTTTGGATTTACCTACATTTGGGGTGTGTATGAGTGTCTGATTGCTGCACAATATCTATATGTTATATTCAAACCACAAATTTACACTGGCAAGAAACAATACCCTAGTGAAGATGATTGTTGTTGGTTGACTAGAGGGAAATATGCCAATGAGCTCTAATTATTTCCCCAGCAACAACATTACCTTCATATATATTAGGGCTGAAGTGTAATTAAAAATATATATATATTCACAATCTATACAGTATATATATATATATATATATATATATATATATATATATATATATATATATATATATATATATATATATATTGTGATGGACGAATGGAGTTCTGGTTCAGTCAGGATGCCTGCGGGATGGAAGGTCCGGGAGAGAGACAATACCTCCCCCAGAACATGAGAGGGCAGTCTCCCTGCTTTGAAGATTTTTATACAACAGACACAATGCCTAACGACCATCAAACACCCCCCTCCTCACTCCCATCGGGTTGCTATAATATTTGAGACCAATGTGTATGATATGAACTGCTGTGTTGCAAGACAAAAGACCAAAAGCACTAATAATTATGAAACAATTAAATATTAACAATTAGAAACATAAAATCTTTCTTCAGTTTTTGTGTTAGCACTATTATAGCTCAGGCTGAGCCTACCTTTGTCATTCTCATAAGTCAACTCAGCAGCTGTTACCTGGAGTGGAAGAATCTTCAATTACAAAATGTGTGCAGATTAGGCTTTTAAATAGTACAGACAGAAAAGAACTTCAAACTATGTATCCAATGGGATTATTTTTTAGAAGTTTTAAATTGTACATTGTCATAGGATGTATCATTTATGAATTATATATAACATCTGCAAAATCATACCCTATCTGACAGATTATGCAGCACAACTTCTGGTCCAGGCTTTGATCTTGTCAATTCTGGATTACTGCTACTCACTACTAGCAAGAGTACCCACATGTGCCATCAAGCCACTGCAGACAGTTTGAAATGCACAAGCCCATCTTGTATTCAGCTAGCCAAGATGGGTGCATGACACTCCACACATTATGTTTAAATTCTTGATGCTTCCCTACAGAGTAGTCAATAGGTCAGCACTTGTGTATGTGGAGACACTGGTGAGGTGCTATGATCATTATTGCCAATTAAAGTCTGCCAGTGAACAACATCTGGTGATGCCAACTCTGTGTGATATGAAACCTCAATCAAGACTCTTTTCATATATAGCTCCTAGTTGGTGGAAATGGGCTGTTCACCTCCATCTGAACTGCTGACTTCCTCAATATTTGTAAAAACTGATTGAAAACGCTAATCTTCTGTGAATACCTGTCAAAATGTCAATTAATGTTTTTTGCTCTGTGGATATTTGTCATGTTGTTAATTGATATATTGTATTATGCCAGCTTTAAAACTCTTCACCTGTGGCGATCAACTTTTGTAACCTGTCTTGCTACACTTGTTCAAAATAGTCACTAGGCTGATGTTACTTGATTATGTTCACCTCCATTGTATGCCACCTTGGATAGAAGCATCTGCTAAGCAAATAAATGTAAATGTAAATATATAAAATAAGTCTAATCAACTATCTTAATATACAGTTCAAATGGATAAAAATATAAGCACGATCAACTTGCACTGATTATTGCCCAGTTTTATTGATTACAGTATAATATTGGCCAATGCAGGCTACAGTAGGTAACATACAATTAATTAAATGACAAAAACATACCACGTCTGCCTTGGGGTAAATGTGAGTGAGGGATAAGGAATCAAGGATTCCACTCTGTGTCATCTGCTTCTAGGATGCTCAGACAGGGGTAGCACCTATACCATGCTGTTTCAGGTCAAATATTCCACCATGGGAGACTGAAAAAGCTCAATGGCAGCATATTCATCACCAAGCACAGGGATGACCCATTGATCTTCTGTCTCCAACTCAGACCTGTACCTCAACAGCCTCTTTCATTCATGGCTGGACTTGCATTAGCAGACATCATTTTGTGCAGCATCTTGTTTTGGACATTCCAAAATACTCTGTGATGTGAATGGATTTTTTTTTTTTTTTAACCTTCAATGTGTAAATGCAGCATAATGGCAAGGGTAATGCTGATGTGCAATCTCACTTATTGTGCTTGTTTGATGTCTGCAACTTTATTTTGACACAAAAGTAAAACTCTGATTATATAACTGATTTTATTTTAATTATTCTCATGGTATTCTCTGCACTTTAAAGTACTGGCATATAAATGAACCAAGACTAGGTACTTGGCATGTTTAAGTTAAGTGGCTCCCTTTTAAATGGGTGAGCTTTGTAGAGTTCTGAAATGTGGCAACTCAAGTCCAAAATAAAATACCATCCTCTGAGGATTTCTGGTTTTACAAGGTCCTGGCCAGAAGAGGCAGGGGTTCTCGGAATAACATGGAAGGGGCTCAGTTGTCTTCTCTGTATTGTGGTAGGAAAAACAGAAGGTACTATTAGCACCATTACCCCCTCTCATTCCACCTCTCATACCAGAGTAGTATTGCATACCTTAGCTGAGTGCAGAAGATGATCATCAGGTGCCTAATTGTGACTACATATATATATATATATATATAAATTTTACGTTTTTTTTACATTCAGTAGAAATTCAGCAAAAGCCTATTCACAAAGTGCTCATCACACATTATGCTATTTTGAGAGCTAATCATGTACATTTTAATATTTACTGAATTATACAAAGTGTTGTAAAATGTGTTGGGCAATCCTCCTAAATCCACTCAGGACACTTTATCATATCTAGTACCAGCAGGATCCATGTTTTCTTCTGAACAACCTAAATACTGTACTTCCAAGTCACGAATTCCAAAAAATGCTTGAAACGTTCCTTAATGATTTTAGTCCATGCTGTCTTAGTGCAATCTTGCAGTCCTTGCAAATACTTGCTCATGTGATCATGCTGTAAGTCATCTGATTCAACTTTTCTCAAAGATGCTCTGAGGGACTATGGTTTGGGAATTGTGCAGGCTATTGTAGTAAACTAAAGTCACTGTCATGTTCTAGTTTGGGAGTGATGTGCTTTTTTATGCCTTTCCAGAAATTACAAGTTTTAAAAGTGAATTGTTGTCATAAAAGAATGCATATGGTGAGCAACAGTGCCTAGGTACACTATGTCATTCAAATGATGGTCATCATGGTATTAAGGGGCCTAATGTGTGTGCAAACATTCCACACAATTACATTGTCACCAGCATCCTATATAGTTCACACAAGATAGGATGGAGTCATGCTGCTTATGCCAGCTTCTAACCCAATCAATTTTATTTTCAATCTTCAATTGTATAATTTGGTGTTTGGTTGATTGTGAAGTACAGTTTTCTGCTGCTGTAACCCAGCAAGGTTCAAGTTCAAGCTGAAGGTCAAATATTTTGTATACTAGGAGATGTCTTTCTTAATACCACTCTTGTAAACTGAGTTATTTGAGTATTTAGGTCCCTTCTGTTAACATGAATGGATCTGGACATTCTCCTTTCCCCTATTTCATTGACAAGGTATTTTTCCTGAGCGCTGTGTGTGGAAATCTCAGGATTTATATGATGCTGGAACTAATGTGTTTGGAGCCAACAACAGCAACATTTATGTATACTGTATAGTCCAAAGTTCTTTAAAAAAAGTTAAGGCAAAATCGTTAGATCCTTAGATTTTAGGTTTCTAATGGTTAAAATGGTCAAGGATCTGATTTGATAACCTATGCAACTCTGGCTGGGATAAAGCAATTTAATAAAGGTATGGTAAAAAAATCACGTACTGTATATCACACTTGTTGTCTGTTGTAATGTTTGGCCATTAGAGCATTTTGACCATATCTACATGGTACATATAATGAGTTGCACCCACATCATTAGCTATTTGAAGGAGCAGGCTATTTGTAGGAACAAAGAGATATACCTAATTAAGTGGGCACTGAATATGCATATACATATGTACAGTATGTACAAGTAAATATACTAATTCATTATAAAATATAAACATTAAATTTAAGGGCAATGCTGATGCCTATAGTAATAAAGAAGATATTAAACAGCATTTTTAAATGTGCTATGAAATGTGGTGGTTTATATTTGCTTTATACAGACACATTGCTACAAGTAAAATAAAGGCTTCCACCTAAATATAATGCAAACTGCAAAAATAAACACAGAATTTTAAATTTAAAATATACTCTGTAAATAGACATGTTTAAATATGAACTAATAGCATAATGAACTCTCTCAAAGTTAACTGATGAGAAAAATGAAATGTCATGTTCACTTTGCAAGTACCCTGTGATCCATCCATCTTGAGCAGTGTCTCTGTAGCCATTTTTGCAAGATGGGGTCATAAATAAATCAGTAGATATTTAAATGAAAAACAAAATGTTAATGTTGGCAAAAGAAAAAATAACTAACAAACTTCATTAGAATACATGTATTCAGTCATCTTTAAAAATGTCATGAGAGAAACAGAGACACACTGATCACATTTAAGATTTAAACATTTTTCTGGTTTATCCATTTTAGGAGATCCGTATGTTCTCTGCGACACTCGACATGCCTTTGCTGCAGGCATTTAACTCTATGTACTAGCGGTTAATTCAAACGCATACACTCTTACCTTTTTTATAATTTTTTTTATATTTCTAATAAGTAAAATAAAAATTCAGTATGTTAATTACTGTGGTTTACGACTTGAACTGAAAGCCGGCGGACTCCGGGTTCCCGAGATGCGCAGCGCTAAAATATCGGGAGGGAGGATGCCGAAGATTTTGGGTCACACATGCAGACATGCACACTCGCACACACACTTGGAGAGAGAGAGAGAGAGAGAGAGAGAGAGAGAGAGAGAGAGAGAGAGAGATAGAGTAGTAATTAGCTGATGCCATGAATGTAGAAGTGGAGAGGTGAGCGCCGCTCCTGGCTGGCTGAGTAGGAGAAGAGAGAGAAATAGGGAAGGGGGGAGAGAGAGAGAGAAAGAGAGAGAGAGAGAGAGAGAGAGAGAGAGAGGAGAGGGAGAGGCAGTGAGAGAGATTGCAGAGCGGGAGGAAACGGACCGCGTTATTTATTCTTCCTTTTCTTTTTTTTATTTCTCCTTTCACCTTCCTTTCCTTCTCCCTTGCCCCGTCCATTTTCAGAAACAGGGACCAGAAGCCGACTGGCACGGTAGGAGACACCGTCCTTCTTCTGTCTGTCATTGAGCATACAGCGAGATAGAGCGAGGGAGAGAGAGTGAGGGGAGAGAGAGAGTGACAACAGCGGGAGAAGAGATGAGCGGAAAAGGGACATGGACATGCTCTGGAAGACTGCCGGGGTCACCTCCTATTGTGACCCTGAGCACCTAAAAAGAGAGAATGAAAGAAAGACTGATATCGCGTCGGTACTACAAGAACGATGTATACAGGCTATGGAGCGATTTTCCTTGCCATTACTGAACGAGTTAATGTTAAGGCTTGGGAACTGTACAAGATAATGTCTGTAACGCGTTGTAGTGATGGATTACATTATAAATGCATACAGGATTGGGAATTCATTCTCTTTCATAGATAGATAGATAGATAGATAGATAGATAGATAGATAGATAGATAGATAGATAGATAGAAGGGAGGCTTAAGCAACCGACAGTCTAGAAAGAATGTGAGAGTTGTGAACTACCTTAAGCCGAGCTTATGTTTCATTCATTTGTTTCTCCTCACTCTTTCTCTCAGTTATTGCTTCCCTTGCCATCTCATCATCAGCTTGCTGTTGCAAAAAAGCGTGGGAAGGGAAGAGAGCAGAGAATGAGAGTTTATTCTTCATGTGTGGCTTTTCATATTCACATTCTTTATCACTACTATGTTTTTTTTTCCTGATCTACATGTCCCTTCTGTTTAGTGACATTTTCTAATAAAAAGCCAAAGCTTTCCTCTGTTAGTCTTAGACTCTGTTAGACTCTGATGTGCTTGGATGTTGCAGATTAGGGTCCAGACTTTGAAATTACCATTTTGTAGTGGAACTCTCTCTGCTTTGCTACCACCCCAGCCCCCATTTTTTCTTGTGTCCTCCCACTCCTTGATATCTACAGCCTCTGTGATCTGGGACTTTGTGCTTGGCATCAATTTTTTTTATTAAATATTAATAAAACATCTCTTTTGTTGTGCATTTTTGATGTTGACCCATTGATGTCAACCTACTTGAATAAGTATTTCTGTTTCTTTAGTCTTTCATCACTTGCACTGGTAGTGTGTCTAACTAACCTGTTGGGAGTTGGCCAATGTTAACTGACATGATGTGTTTTCTTAGCTCTTCAGGATGTTGCATTAACACCTATCAGTCGCAAGAGCTTGTCTTAGACCCCTGTATCAAACCAGCATAGCTCCCTATGTTGCCTTAAATGGTCATTTCTGCTGAAGCAGGTCCCATAGGAGAGCAGGAAGCAGTCACACTGTGTACATACTGTATCTTCAGCATTCACAGCTTCCCATGGTATCAAGAAATCACATGGGTGGGAAAGAGAAGGTGAGGCAAAACTCACCATTCACTTACCAGTCTTTGAAGTGTGATTCAAGATGGAAATGCAAAACTATATATGAAAAATAAAAACACCCATAATATTTTTTTGCTCCTCCCTTCTCAGACTAGTCTGTTTTATGTATCCCTCTTCTAGGTCATCTATCACTCTTTCATTCACTTTACCACATCATTGTTTTCTAAGACTGCTTCACTCTCTTTTTTCTATTATCTGTGTTATGCAACTGGTTAATTACACTTTTGTGTTCATAATCCCCATGGACCCCTAGGTGCGTGAAAATTAAGATTATAATAATCATCATCCATATCACACTTAATGAAAGTTGACCTGAGCTAGAAAGTGGTCAACAGTGCTTTGACATAATTTTATTTTTTGGATTAATTTATCTTTACAATGAAGTGTGTAAATTGAAGAGTAAAGTCAGGAAAAAGGAGGCAGGGATCTCTAAGCCCCAGATCTACATCTATCTTTAGTATAAGCTCTCAGGTATACACCAGGAGCATGTATGGGTTCTCAGTAAGTATGTCATTTAGGTCTGGAATGTGAAGTGATAAAGAGGCTGTGAAGACTAGAAATCTGCGAGGCAGCCATATTTTAAAGTAGCACAAGCTTTGATGAGAAAATGTTATATTGATTGTTTTAAACTGTAGCTGAATAATTAGTCTTACGCCAAACCAAAAAAAAAATGCAAGAAAATGTCTTTGTTTGATGGAATGATTTATTGATCCTAAAAGATTTATCAATAGATAAGTACTATGTTACTATACAAAAACATATTTGATGCAAAAATGTCTTCTTTAAAATTGCTGTGTGTCACAAGATTTCACGTCTTTATTCATCATCATACTGTTTTCAATAAGGTGACTGAAGCTTACTGACTTAGACTTTTCCCGACCCACTCCTTAGTTTGGATAGGTTCTTTCTTTCTTTCTTTCTTTCTTTCTTTCTTTCTTTCTTTCTTTCTTTCTTTCTTTCTTTCTTTCTGTAAAACATACTGGTGAGAGATACAGGTCAAAAGAGGGTCTGTCCTTGATGTTGTTATACTTGTAGTTGCTTTTACTTTAAGTTGCCTTGTGGAAAGGAGGCTGACTGATTCACTTCTGTTGAGGCACCAGAGCACCAATCTGCTGAGTGACTCTGGAAACTAGGGCAATATGTTCTTTGGATGTATCCCAGACTAATGTCTTGGGGACAAAGTGACCAAAATACCTAGCAAGAAGAATGCTTGTCCTAGATTACATAGATGGAGAAATGTAAGCATGGGGGAGGAAAGACAATTTACATTCGAAGTCGCTCCTGACCTCTTTTTATTGAAGGTGGAGCTGGACAGGTTTACTTCTTGTCATTTTCATAAATTACACCTGTACTATGTTATGTTATGATCCCATTCTGTGCCTAACTGGGTTTAAAATGGTGAGCCCTGACATTACTGGGGTACTGGAAACCAATAATAGTGTAAAGTTTTAAACTAGTTGGACTTTCAGCGTGACAAGAGCTAATGTAAATGAGTGATTGTGGTGATCTTGCTCTTTTTTAAAATAATTTAATCTGATTATTTGCTCAGCTAGGACAGCTATCACTGTTAATTTGTGCTATAAATGTGCCAGTCGCATTGCCAGTTAGTACCACTGTCAGCAGACAAATGACCTCTAACAGTCCCCTGTGACCTTTGTATATTAGAGGATATGATTTTTTTCCTTTTTATTTCATCTTTCTAATGCAAGTGTTAGAAAGCGCTGACGCTGTGCTGTCTTACACTTGCAAAGAAATGCTGAGCCATCGGCTAAACCCTCCCCATAGGAGCTGCTCCAACCTACACCCTGTCTTTTCTCTCTCCCTTTACACTTTTTCTTAATTTTTCTTTCAGCTTCTCTGTGAACATAATCCCAGTGTGATTAACTGATGAGTCTTTTTCCATGAATATTGGTGTGCCATTCTGACCGTTGGTTACCTAGTGATTTGTGTGTTGAAAAAAAGTCTTCAGAGTAGTGCAGATTCTGTCAAGAGGAGTTCATTTTCCTTTAATTTCCCCCTGTCCACCCACAGCACATTTTTCTGAATGAAGAGACATGAACTGCGTTTGCTGTTCCCAGGAATTATGTAGTGGGTCTTATGTAAAACAATTGTACAGTATACCAAAATAGGGTTTCTGTCTCTCTCTCTCTCTCCCTCTTTCTTTCTCTCTCTCTCTATCTATCTCTCTGAGGTTTCCAGCATTCACAGTGTTAAGCTGTTTGTTTCTTTTCGCTCTGAACTAATTCGTCTGTGGAGAGCTGTTGAAAATAATCTCTCACTATCTCTCACTCACTTTCTCACTCTCTCTCTCCCTGCTTCATTCCCACAGAGAGAGATTGAGATGTGTGTTTGGAGTTTGGAGAGCAGAGAGGAGGGCTCAACTAGATTAGCTGGAGGCAGAAAATGGAATAAATTCAATTATTTTGAAAAAAAGGGAACAAATGAAAGCACTGATGTTGAAAGACTTAAAGAGTAAACTTTCAAGCTGAGTGGTAAGAAAGAATTTGAAAATGAAAGAGTTTCTAATGTTATCTATCTATCTATCTATCTATCTATCTATCTATCTATCTATCTATCTATCTATCTATCTATCTATCTATCTATGCAATTCTTCTCTTGAGCATCTCTAGTGAGTCTCTCAGTTTAGAGGTCATTTGAATGATTGGCAGCTTGTCAGGCTGTCCTTGAATTTGATTGACATGTTGCTGATCATTAAGAACTAAGAGCATGTGAAGGAGGAAGGAGCAAAGAGCAAAGACTGTCATCCTCTTTGATCTCCCACAACTGGTCTGAGAGAAGCAGCAAATAAGCAGGGAAAGCTGGAGGAATGTATGAATGAAAACAGAGGCTCCACATTTTCTTATTGTTTTTTCACCTGGGCCTTACAATGATACCTGGACTTTTTTGGCAAAGATCAGCCCTAAGATTCATAGAATTTTGATAACAGAATTGAAAGGATTTGCTCACTGTTGCAGCTGAAATCATTTAGCTAGACTTTCTCATTAACTGAGAAAATTTGAATTTTTTTTTACAGTAGTCTGTGCCAGAATTTAAATCTTGTTGTTTTTTTCTACCTGACAAGACACTGGTTACTACTCAAATTTACATCTTACATAGTCGGGAACTTGAAATGAACTGAAGCAGAAAAGGAGTAAGCTGAAATAAGACACATCCTGAAACTCTGTTGAAAATTAAAGTGAATTGGACAAGAGCTCTTTACGATTGACCTTAACTGGGAGATATGATCTGGGAATATAGGGTTTGTAGGCTGGACTAGGATTCTGCTTATGACCTGTTGTGGTTGGAAACATGAATCATCTGAAGAAGGACTGGAAGTAAAAGGGTCTCTAATGCCTTGATGCACTTTCACTACAGGAAATCGGATCTATGAGAGTTAGTGATGAGGAGAAAGAATGACAGTGAGCTGTTTTTGAATTCTGCTTAGGCTGGGAACTTTAAACAATGGGGAGAAAGTAAGAGTGGGACTTTCATCAGGACTGACCCAAACGGGGAGCTGTGATGATTCTGAGAAGCAGTGGTAGTAATCTGGACTGAGACTCTGTGAATATGTGAAACTGGGAATTGTAATAACTGTAAGTAAGATGTAAGGGGATTTTTTTCCTTGGAAAAAAAGTGAAAGGCATAGCACTTGATTTATAAGAATTTGTAACTAAGAATAATACAATTTAAAACAAGATTTTAAAGGTAACTTACTAGGAAGGGAGATGAAGAAAAATATCAGTGATCTTGACTGAGGTTATGAACTGCGTTAACAGAGTTACATCTAGCCTAGTTTAAACCTTGTACAGTCGGTTGTTTTCCGGCAAGGAATATCAATCAAAAATAAGATGCAGAAACTAAAAAAATTCTTTCATCAAACCTGAGCAAGAAGAATAAAGACAGAAAAAGCTGGAAATGGGTTTTACTATTCTGCTTGTTGAAAGGCTTTAACCTTGCTTATTAACATGCAGTGCTTTTCATACTATACAGTCATCCATTTTTAAAATCAGCGTGTTCCAGTTCAGGGGTTCCATCCTGTCCTCTCAGCTCATCAGACACAAGATAGTAACCAACGCTTTATGGGATGGCACTTAAAGGGTACATTCATGCACACTATCATACACACTATCATAAGCCCACACTGACATAAGGAGAATGTGATAATTTCACACAATGCAATCATTTGCTGTTACAGGTGATTTTTTTTTTTGGACCTTAGTGTCAATTCTGTTTCCATCTGCATTTTAAGGTTGGTTGCAATGCTGTTCCTTGAAAATTACTTTGGGCTGATTGTAATTTGTGTGTAAGGGAAGAACATAAATATAGCGAAATTAGAAAGATATATTTTTGGTATCCTTTCTTTATACATACACCTTGTCATTTTTGCTTTTTTAATGCTTCAGCACTGTAAAACTATAACTGTTGTGCTAATACCTGAGTCAGTTCTAAGGCCTCAATTTTTGTGATTGAGTTTATGCCTACTTTATTTCTTTGAAATGTACAGGAATTTGTGTCTTCTAAAATGTGCAGTTTTCATATCAGTAAAGGATCATGGACTTTGGGGATAACTTTTGTAAGGCTCATTCTGATTAGAAAGGGAGTTAGGCCTAATCATTGCATCATTGGACTGTAAACCACAGAGATGTTGATTCAGTTTCTGCCTTTGACCTACTATGATACGTAAACTGCATATTCTTGTGCTGTACTGTACTGACACACCTGGGAAACCCTTTGAACTGGAATTCACTTCAGAAAGGTTATAAATAAAATAAAGGCCTATCATATAGGTAGAATAAGCAGGTTCAGATAAGAGAAAAGTTATGCATAAATTTTTTTTTACAAACAGTTTTTTGATGTAAATTAAACCAATACTTATCAAGGAAAGAAGGCTGCGACAAAATTAAAAAAAAAAAAAAGTCAGACCGGGATGCATAACTGGCTGCACAAGTTTTCTGAAGTAGCTAGAATATGGCCACTAGTACTTCAGACTCTCAGTATTCAGATAAGGCACTTAAAATATTTTTTAAAACAGGTGAAAGTCCACTGGTGGTTAGTGGAAAGCATAGCAAAGATCAATCATGCATTTTGCAATTGTACGGGCTTGTATATAGTTAGTGTACATCAGTATTTAGTTATTGTTTGAAAAGGGACCTTCTCTGTGTCTTTGTTTGAGTCACTAGAACTTACTTTTTATTGTTTTCTTTTTTCCTATTAATACTGTCACCCCCGAAAAAAAACAAATCTATACTTGGTTACTATGAAAAATAAACTATGAAAAATATTAATTTTTCATAGTTTGCCATTTGTATAAAATCCAGATATGCAGAGCCTGCACTGAGGCCTTCCAGTATCTGCATTGATTTTTCCACTAATCAGCTGCTCTGTGATCACAACTACTTCAGAAAGTCACAATGGGGGAGGGGAGGTTTTGGTCTCTTTTAGTCATGCTTGGAAGTGCAGAATTTCAGCAAAACTGCAGTTGCTAAATATAAGTGAACTTGTTTTGCAGAATATGGTGTCTTTGCAGTAATATGAAGATGAGCTATATTTCCATAATTTTGAATCATTTAGTCTTTTTTGACTTTAGCCCAGGAGTGGGTAAACTATGGCCTGTGGGTTACTTGCCTAAGTATCTTAATATTCTGACCCTCATGAGATGCTCTAAACATAGTAAACTGCCAAGAAGTGCCATCTAAAAATCAAAGAAAGGAAGTTTTGGTCATAGGAATAGGAATGCTCTGTAGAGGAGAAAATGTGTATGTTTTAGCTGTTTGCTTGCCTTTGTATTGTATGTTAATTTTTTAAAGAATATCCATGTCCATGATGATTTTATCAGCAATGGATTTTGTTGATAGCAGTACCCTAAAAACGGAAACTTGGTTATTACACCGGCACTATGCACAAATCAGTATAGCAAATGCCCTTTACAAAGGAGGTTAAAAGCAGATGGTACAAAATGAGTTATTTCTGTACTTTCTAGGCATACAGCTCATGTTGCCATCCTTTGTTGTGAATTTGAATTTTGCTTTCAGGACTTTGGCTGTTGCGAGACAAATTTTGTAGATTTTTTTCATCATGTTAATGTGGACAATGTAATAGAAGGCTTGCAGATGAAAGTAACTGAGCTCCTGGGCAACAGGACAAGCTAAAATAAGTTTACCAAAGTTTCTTTGCTGAATTTCTATAGACTGTACATTACTCACGAATTGTTTCTGAGGCTTGGCAAACCTACTGTGCATATGACATTGATTTCAGGGGTGAGCAGGTGTTTTAACAAATGAAAATAACTAAAAGCACTAAAAGCAACTATAAAAATGTACCAACAGATACAAATCTTTGTAATACATGAATTGTTGCTATATCCAGCATCTCAGTTGAAATTTACCATTTGTGCAGATGCATGATGTTCATGTTCATGTCTAGAAAAATATAATAAAATTACACATTGATTGTTGTTTGCTCTTAGTAACTTTTATAAAATGTTTTATAATTAAACCATTTCTTAGAGAAACTATTTTTAAAGTTAATGTCTGTGATTAACACATGCTAGTTTGCCTTGTTTTATGAGGCACACCTAAATTTTTACAGCCCACTGCATGTGTCAGTATTAACAATTTGGCTTGCCTCCAAAAAAGTTTGCATACCCCTGATTGAGTGCCTTTCATACTAAGCCTTATCACAAAGCTCTTTACAAAACATTCAATAAGTGTTAACCAATTTTTAAATGTCCATCCGCATCACTGGCATATCTGTCCATGATTTTGATTTGCTTTTCTATGGAGATATTTTTTGATGTTTTAATTATTTTTTAAATAGTTGAAAAGATATATAACAGATAAAGAAAGGTTACATTTACAATGAAAATGTGCAAATAATGCTTTTCACTAACATTTGTAACGGTAGTACAAATTTTTGATTCAAGTACAATTTATACCATTATTCTCAATGTCATCAAAAAGCCCCTCCCAGCTCGCATTGTCTTCTTTCTGGTTTAACCTTGCTCTCCACATCATACTCTATATAGTCTCTTCTAATCCTCTTTTTATCATTTTTCAGCTCTCTTTCAAGTGCTCTGGAATGTGTGTCCCTGACCACCTGTCCTGCTGTCGGAATGACTATGCCATTAAGCCCACTGTCCAGTGATGAGGATCACAAAAATTTTGTTGACTTCCCTGAGGAAGACGAAGAGGAAGAGGGTGACGTGGGTGAAGGACCTGTGTCAGACAGTGAGGAGGAAGAGGTGCCACACAATCAATCAGGGAGGGGTCAACAGGTACCCCAAACAACTAGTGGAAGAACAACAGGAGGAGGAGGGGGAGGAGTGGCTAATCCTCATATTTCAAACCCCACATCAAACTCAAACCCCAACCCCAGCTCTGCTCACAGCAGTAAAAATCCACACACTGGAACTGGGGGAGGAAACCCAGGTGGGGGAAGGAGACTGAGAGATCGTAGCCTTTCTACAGCCCCTTCTTCTGACGACACCCATTTCAGCATGATGGTCTTTCGAATTGGAATCCCAGACATCAAACAGACGGTCAGTTTTTGTCTTTTTTTAATAAGGGTGATACATATCCATCTTTTTACATTTTATTAGTGAAGAAGATACTACTACAGTCACAAATAGCTGTTAATTTCTTTCTCCTTACTAAACAGTTAGTACTACTGTCATCCATCCATGCCTTCCACAATCAATTTATAGTCTTAAGTTCCAACATTTTGATCATATCATCTCATTCACTTACTCTTCATGCCTTCTTTCAGATGCCATTATATGGCAGGGCTGCCTTATCTACTCCACTGTCAACATTCTTCCATCCTCTAACCATGTTTCAGAGGGTTGTTTCTCATCTGAGGATCTTCTTTCCTTTTCTTATCCAACTTAAATGTATTCTACTTTACTGAGTCCCTTGTTGCCTGCAGTATTTTCACTGTTATAATTCTTTCTGATAGCTACTGCCAATCATCTTCTTGTTCCTCCTCCATGTTTCACACAATATCAGCAGACATCTGTCTTATCCTGAATTTTACAGTGCCCACAACAGACTTGTTACTGGCTCCTCAGTCTTCCTTTTCAATGTGTGCTGCCTCAGTGCAACATTCCTTTACATTTTCCATATCCTCTGGACCATTCTCTCATTGGTATTACTTCTGTAAATCTTTTTTTTCAAAGTTTTTCCTAAAAGTCTTGATTCAAACTCAGTAAACCACTTCCTACCCCTTCTCTTCCATCTTTTTCCTACACTTTCCCTACACTTTAATTTTGTCTCCCTGTATTATTTAAAATATACCTCTTGTACAGTGCCTCACATTACAACTTTACTATTCAATTACGGCTAAGGAGTATAGTAGTTGTGGATATACCCAGCAAGCTCCACTTTCTCTCTCTCTCTCTCTCTCTCTCTTTCTCTCCCTCCCTCCCTCTTGTTTGCTCTCTTCATCCAAGCTCCTTTTACAGTACTCTCTCTCTCTATCTCTCTTTTTCTCTCTCACTCTCACTCTCAACTCTCCCTAGTTTAAAGCTTAGCTACTGTTGCCATAGTGACCCATTCACACTTGCCGTGAGCAGCTGATTCCCATGGCAACTGCCCTCTGTATTTGCCATGCAGCTGAGGCCACAAATTATGGGATGCAAAATGGGAAAAAAGAATTCAAAATTCTTTTTCTGGATCAGATAAGACATAAAGTGAAAATTAAGTTCAGTGAAAAGAAATGAAATGTAACACAAAACCAGAGTAAAAGTCTTGAGTTTCCATGACATACTCTATGAATAATATGATAGGGATACATAAGGGGTCAAAAGCAGGACAGAAAGTTAAAGCTGGCTGGGAAATGAACTTCCCCTCATTGCGACATGGACCAATCAAGAATCAGAAAGAGGTCAGAGAGTCTGTGCTAGCCAGGGCATCTTCTGTGTAGAATGTAATGTGGACTGGTTGTGGTGAGACATTGAATAAAGGGTATGAATTTCTAAGGGTATTTTGTATGCAATATTTCAAGATGAACATTCAGAGACAGAAAAAGCATGATGGATTCTAGCTAGCCAGATGTTCTTTACAGAGAATGTGGTAAATGACAAACAGGAGTGAGAATTTGGTACCCAGTACATTCTCCCTAGCAAGTTGAAAAAATGGACAGAACATTAGCTGCTCATTATAAAAATAACGGAGAAACAGAGGAAAACAGTAGGAAATCTAGGGAAATGTTGTGAATGGAAAGAATTCATATGTTTAATTAAGATTAAAAGAATGGGAGCAGCAAGAAACCGTGACAGACACCAGGAACGTGTGAGAGAGTGTAGTGAAAAGACAAAACTATGAATTATGAGAGAAGGAAGAGACAAATAGTGAGAACATGCTTTAATGAAGGAAAAGAGTCAAGAAAATGAGTTGTAAGCTTAGCTTGAGATATGTCTCTGGTTCACCTGTTTATGTTTTACCTCACAAGTAGGCTTTTCTCTCAAAGGCAGTTTATTTAACAAAACTACATGCTTCTATCAAAAATTTTTCTCTGCTATAAACTGTTTTTCTCATTATAGGTTCTCTCACTGAGTTACAGTTATAGTATAAGCTGGCCTCTTTATCACAGACTAGGATGCATAGTCAGACACTCTCACTAGTAACCTTCTATATCAAACACTGGTCTACTTCTCTTTGACAAATATTTTTCTTTATCACAGTAGATTTTCTCCCACAGTCAAGCTTACCTTACTGAAGCCCCTCTCGCACTAGCACTCCATGCAGGGCTGTAAGTCCATGTAGTGTGAAACTGCCTACGTAAAATTGGACTGGAAACAACCCACTTTCTTATGTAAGTGACCTGAAAACCAATGAGGCATGTGGTCAGAGAGATCAGTTGATCTCTGAGTAGTACAATTGTTATGCTCATTATATTTTGACAATGTATTGTACAGCATCATTTCCAGTATATCACATATGCCAGGATATTTGGTGGATACCTTGACGTGATCAGTTAGAATTAATTTTAAAATATATTAACCATTTATTGACTAAGCACGTCATGAATATATATTCTTTTTTGTTGCATGTGTTTTTTATCACTTGTTAAAGGAATTCAACTAATTCTTAAAACAAAGTACAACACAAAAAATTATGTAGTTTTGTACTTAATTGTAGAAAGGCAAGTTACTATTTAGTTTCAAAACGCCATTAGTCAGATTGACTTTCCTGAACTGGCAATGCCTGATTCAAACAAAAATCATCTGTTATGTAAAATCAAAATATTTCATAAACAAATATTTATTTTTGTATCACTTATACCTATCAAAGTTTTGACACACTGTGAAGGTAAGATCAGCTATTACTAAATTGCTCCCATATAATGACTAATGCGTAATGCACATTGCAAACCCAATTGCACTGTGACAAGATTGTACAAAGGCTACTGTATAGAATAAATGCATTATCAGGACATGGAATCATGGGAATGAAAAAACAAGCTGCAAAACGGATAGAAGCCAAAAATTGCTAAAATTTTCAAAAAAGCTTTATGAAAGCAACTTCAAAACCACATTATTCTGACAAGAATCACATTGGAATTTGATGACATACTGTATCTCCCTTTGATTTTTAATAGCTACCTAGCAGAATTTTTACCTTTACTTTTCATAAAATAATTCATATTTGATATCATTTGGCCTGCATTATTGCATCAAATTGTAATGCATTATATATTACTTCTAAAGATGATGTCTATGCTGCAATAGGAGAGACAGGCATAATTTATAACAAAGACACGTTTTTTTCTCTGTCTGTTATTGACAAAACCTTAAAATGTGCTCACACATTTTTAAATGTTAAAATCATGAGAAATTTCAACTTTGTCAAATGTGATACAGTAATATCACATCCAGAATTAGTTCATGCAACAACAACTGAGAAAAAGAAAGTTTAGAAAATGAACTCATGAACACATCATGGAATTAATGAGGTGATGGCTTGTACAGGAAACAACTTCCTGGGAATGACTAGGCAATGTCTAGTATCATTAGGTACTAATTCAAAACAATGATGATGATTTTACCAATCAATGGAATCCTACATCAAATGTGTTTCTTTTGCATATTTTGCTCACTGGAGCCAGTACACAAATACAGTATCTGAAAAATATACAGGCACTGCAATTTTTATTTTAATCGCATTGTACTTCTTTTTTCCTATCTTTTCCAGAAATGCCTACGGTTCAATCCAGATGCTACCATTTGGACTGCCAAACAACAGATTCTTTGCACACTGAATGAAAGTCTCAAAGATGTCCTAAACTATGGGCTCTTTCAACCAGCTACCAATGGACGAGATGCCAAATTCCTGGAGGAGGAGCGTTTACTACGCGAGTACCCTCAATCATTTGAAAAGGGGGTGCCCTACCTAGAGGTAAATAAAAATATGTGCTGTATTTTTAAAAACTAGACTGACATTAATATTGTACCAAATAAAGACTGAAATGAGAAATGACTACTGAAAGCAAATTTGTGATTTCCAGTCAGTTATTGTTAGCATTTATGATTTTAATAGAAAATAAAATGTATTATTTGTTCTTTTTTAATATGAAAGGTTCCACATTAAGAACAATATATTATTTATGCCAGGTAATTTCAAGATATTCAATTTCCAAATTATCCGTGCATTTTTTTTTTCAATTTTGACCAAAAAAAGGGATTAACAGCAAGTGGATGTGTAGATGGTTTGAAAGATATATTGCATTGTGAAATATCCTATTCTCCTTTCAGAATGATTTATTTAAAATTATGTGATGTTCTTACAAAGTGAATTGTCTCAAGCTGTATACACAGTTTATAATTAGTTTTTTACCATGTATTTTTCTATATGATTGAAATATCATTAAGGATACTGCAAAGGTGCATTTTTTGTTATCACTCCATATATGAGTGCAATGAGGTGACATACAAGCAGAAGGAGGCCACACCAAGTACAAGTACAATGAAATTCTTACTTGCATGTCTCTTAAGAACAGTTGACAATAATACAATACCAACTAAGACAGATACACATACATAAAAGTGTGCATGACATGTAGCATATACTGTGTGTATATATACAGTGGTACCTCGGTATACATCCTTAATCCGTTCCAGATCCTTTGACTTATACCAAACATGACGTATACCAAACAAATTTTTCCCATAAAAAATAAAGTGAAAATGATTAATCCGTTCCCATTAAAAAAAATCCTATTGTTATTGGCATATTATACATTGATGGGGTTGTATAAAATAATTTAAACACTTGTTAATACTAAAATACATAAACACAAAAGCAATTAGATGAAATAAATGAAAATTTAACCTCACTTTACTTTTTAATAACGTCTTTGTTTTTCACAATCGTAGATATATTATATATTTATATATATTGTCAGAACTCCACACAGGGTCATAGCAAGGTTTGGGGCAGCCACCCGTATATTTGGTATCCTGGTTTGCAAAGTCACAAAATGTTATATGGCACTGAGTCCAAAACAGAATTGAGGGAATAAGGAAAAGGGAGGCTTTTAAAGGGGAAGACAGGAAGTGAAGTCAGAGGGGTTGGGCTCATAAGGGTCTTCAGCCATAGGCTCGAGCCTGGATGTGACATCAAAGGGGCTGGAGTCGACAAGGTCATCCTCCATAGGCTCGGACCCGGAAGTGACGTCAACAGGGCCAGGTGGAATCTTCTGTGGATGGTCTGCAGGAAAGTGAGAAAAAGAATTAGTGCACTCTGCCACATCCCGGTCTGATTCAGAAATGCCCTTACTCAAGCCCTTTAGCTGCCTTCCATGAGCATGTGTGTGACTGGTTAGACAAACTACTATGCACCCTTTAGGACTCTGCCAATGGTGTAGAGCTGGTCCACTGTTCCCCAACTAGGACAAAAACCACACTGTTCCTCCTGAATCCGAGGTTCAACTATCTGATAGACCATCCCCACCAGGACCACCGAATAGACTTTTCCAGGGAGGCTGAGGAGTGTGATCCCCCTGTAGTTGGAACGCACCCTCCGGTCCCCCTTCTTAAAGAGGGGGACCACCATCTCGGTCTGCCAATCCAGAGGCACGTCCCCGATGTCCATGCGATGTTGCAGAGGCATGTCAACCAATGCAGTCCTACAACATCCAGAGCCTTCCATATTTCATTTCATCCACCCCCGGGACCCTGCTACCAAGGAGTTTTTTGACCACCTTGGTGACCTCAGTCCCAGCCCACCTCCGAGTGTCCAGGCTCTCCTTCCTCATTGGAAGACTTGTTAGTGGGACTGAGAGGCTCTTCGAAGTACTCCCTCCATTGACCCATATCGTCCCGAGTCGAGGTCAGCATCGCACCATCCCCACCATATACAGTGTTGACACTGCACTGCTTCTCCCTCCTGAGATGCCGGATGGTGGACCAGAATGTCCTTGATGCCGTCCGGAAGTTATTCCCCATGGCTTACCCAAACTCCTCCCACGCCAGAGTTTTTTGCCTCAGCAACCACTGAAGCCGCATTCCGCTTGGCCTGCCAGCACCTGTTAGCCGCCTCTGGAGTCTCACAGGACAAAAGGGTCATGTAGGACTCCTTCTTCAGCTTGACGGCATCCCTCACTGCCGGTGTCCACCAACGGGTTCGTGGGATTGCCGCCATGACAGGCACCGACCACCTTATGGCCACAACTCCGGTCAGCCGCCTCAACGATAGAGGCACGGAACATGGCCCATTCAGACTCAATGTCCCCCACCTCCCTCAGGACGTGGTCAAAGTCTGCCAGAGGTGGGAGTTGAAGCTATTGTTCCCAGCAGACCTTCACAATACGTTTGGGCCTACCAGGCCTGACCGGTATCCTCCCCCACCATCGAAGCCAACTCACCACCAGGTGGTGATCAGTTGACAGCTCCGCCCCCCTCTTCACCCTAGTGTCCAGGAGATGTGGCTGCAAGTCCGATGACACAACCACGAAGTCGATCATCAAATTAAGGGCAATAAGTATGCCCACACCTGCTCAGCACCTCTCACGGGGGCAACTCCAGAGTGGTAGAGAGTCCAGCCCCTCTCAAGGAGACTGGTTCCAGAGTCCACACTATGCGTCGAGGTGAGCCCGACTATATCTAGTCGGAACCTCTCAACCTAACGCACTAGCTCAGGCTCCTTCCTCTTCAGAGAGGTGACATTCCACATCCGAAGAACCAGCTTCTATAGCCGAGAATCAGACCGCCAAGGTCCCTGCTTTTGGCCACCACCCAACTCACACTGCACCCAACCTCCTTGACCCTTCCTACAGGTAGTGAGGCCATAGGAAGGGGGACCCACGTTGCCTCTTCTGGCTGTGCCCAGCTGAGCCCCATGGGTGCAGGCCTGGCCACCAGGTGCTCGCCATCGAGCCCGACCTCCAGGCCTAGCTCCAGAGAGGGGCCCCGATGACCCACGTCTGGGCGAGGGAAAATGCCATCCAATGTCTGCATGCATCATAGGAGGTTTCCTGAACCGCTCTTTGTTATGTCCCTTGCCTAGGACCAGTTTGCATTGGGTGACTTTACCAGGGGCATAAAGCCTCCGACAACAGAACTCCTAGGGTCATTGGGACATGCAAACCCCTCCACCACAATAAGGTGTTGGAGGGGACCGGAGGGTGTGCTCCAACTACAGAGGGATCACACTCCTCAGCCTCCCAGCAAAAGTCTATTTGGGGGTCCTGGAGAGTAGGGTCTGTCAGATAGTCAAACCTTGGATTCAGGAGAAACAGTGTGGTTTTCATCCTAGTCGGGGAACAATAGACTAGCCCTACACCCTTGGCAGAGTCCTAGAGGGTGCATGGGCGTATTTCCAACCAGTCTACATATGTTTTCTGGGCTTGGAAAAGACCTTGTCCCTCGGGGAATCCTGTGGGGGGTGCTCCGATGGTATGGGGTACCGGACCCCTGATAAGGGCTGTTCCGTCTCTGTACAACCGGTGTCAGAGCTTGGTCCGCATTGCCAGCAGTAAGTTGAACCTGTTTCCAGTGAGAGTTGAACTCCGCCAGGGCTGCCCTTTGTCACCAATTCTGTTCATAACTTTTATGGACAGAATTTCTAGTTGCAATCAGGGCATTGAGGGGGTCCGGTTTGGTGGGCTCAGGATTGGGTCACTGCTTTTTGCAGATAATGTTGTCCTGTTTGCTTCATCAGGCCTTGATCTTCAGCTTTCTCTGGATCGGTTCGCAGCCAAGTGTGAACCGGCTGGGATGGGAATCACAGCACCTCCAAATCCATGACCGTGGTTCTCAGCCGGTAAAGGGTGGAGTGCCCTCTCAGGATTGGGAGCGAAATCCTGACCCAAGTGGAGGAGTTCAAGTATCTCAGGGTCTTGTTCACGAGTGAGGGAAAAATCGGTCTGTGGTGGTGAAAAAGGAGCTGAACCGAAAGGCAAAGCTCTCAATTAACCAGTCAATCTATGTTCCTACCCTCACCTATGGTCATGAGCTATAGGTAGTGAACGTGATTGTGAATACAAGCAGCTGAAATGAGTTTCCTCCGCAGGGTTTCTGGGCTTTCCCTTAGATAGGGTGAGAAGCTTGGTCATCCGGGAGGAGCTCAGAGTACAGCCCCTGCTCCTCTGCATTGAATGGGGTCAGATAAGATGGCTCGGGCATCTGATCAGGATGCCTCCTGGATGCCTCCTTGGTGGGGCAGACCCAGGACACACTGAAGGGACTATGTCTCTCGGCTGGCCTGGGAACACCTTGGAATTCCACAGAAAGAGCTAGTAGAAGTGGTCAGGGAGAGGGAAGTCTGGGCATCTCTGCTGAAGCTTCTGGTCCTGCAACCCGATCTCGAATAAGCAGAAGAGGATGGATGGATGGATGGATATATATATATATATACTGTATGTGTGTATATATGTGTATATATATATATATATATATATATATATATATATATATATATATATATATATATACTAATAAAAGGCAAAGCCCTCACTGACTGACTAACTCATCACTAATTCTCCAACTTCCTGTGTGGGTAGAAGGCTGAAATTTGGCAGGCTGATTCCTTACATCTTACTTACAAAGGTTAGGCAGTGTTCATTTCGAAATTCTACGCATAACGGTCATAACTGGAACCTACTTATGTACATATATATGGCCATAGTCTGCAGCTCAGTCGCCATGTGAGGTGGAGTTGCGTCCCTCATTGTCACACCTCCCATGTAATTGAGTGCCTGGTCATATAAGGCTGTCCGTAGGCAGCAATCCATTAGACACGCTGCCGCTAAATATGCTTATGCAAACAAAGATGAGATAGTCAAGGATAGACTAGTGTTTGGCACAAACTCAGCGAAAGTGCGAGAGAAACTTTTAAGTGCCGGGTCTTAGCTAACATTAAATAAAGCCATGGACATGGCAAGTCTTTGCAGGACTGTGAAAGGTAAACCCCGTGCATGCAGTGTGTGATGTCTCTGATAAAGAGGAAGACGAGCTGTTTATTGATGCAGTAAGAAAGGAACAACCCTCTGAATCTGAACAAGCCTTTGTAGACATATCAATAGGAAAGCAAGGTGTAAAGCTTAAGTTTAAATTAAGTTCATAGACATGCTGCCGCTAAATATTCACAGGCAAATCCACAACTTAATACCGGGAATGCCGGTTAAACATCTTAGATTCACGAGTACCGATTTGGGTAGTGATCACTTTGATGAATGAAACCTGTTCAAAAAATGCATTAAACAATTCAGAAAGCAGCAAAACGATATGAAGTGAGTGACGCATACAAGCATATTCATAAGTGCAGCTACTGTGGAAACAAAGCACTGTGTAAACCTTAAGTTTAAATTAAATTCATAGACACGCTGCTGCTGGCGTTTGTCATGCCTATGACGAATACGATATTCCCGAGATACAAGTTTACTGAAAGGACACAGGGTATAAACGAGACTTTTGATCACTTTCTAACGGAGTTAAAATTGCTGGTGAAGGGCTATGTTTATACAAACGAAGATGAGATGGTCAGGGATAGTGTTTCGCTAAATATTCGCAGGAAAATCCACAAGTTAATACCGGGAATGCCTGTTAAACATTTTAGATTCACAAGTACCGATTTGGATAGTGAACACTTCGATGAATGAAACCTGTTATCTTTACAACGGTTGACAAACACAGAATGTAACTTGAACACAACACATCCTTCAAATACGAACCTGATTGAAAGAAATAATGATAATCAAATCCTTGATGACAGCAACACTCATAACAGTGACAAAACAATTACATTGACAATCATGTTACGTTATTTTTAAAATGTTTAATTTTCTTTTTAATAAATTCTTTACCACACTACTTCTCTGCTGCAAAGCGCGGGTATTTTGCTAGTATATATATTGTGACAGTAGGGGGCAGTAGTGCACCCTTGAACCCTCAGGTACAACTCCAGACACCAGGTAAAAGTCCAGAACCTTTTTATTTTGTTCTTCCGTGCACCAAGCACCCTCCACACTACTCATACAATAAACCAACAAACACTATCAATAAAGTCTCCTCCTCGCCCAGACACTTAGCCACCCTTCCTCCCAGCTCAGCTCACCGTCTGGACTGAGGCACCGTCCTTTTATAGCCCCTGACCCGGAGGTATTCCTGTCCCGACAGTCCATAGTTCCTTACTCCTTCCTGGTCAGGGCAATCAGTCCTTTTCTTTAACCCGGGAGCACGTCGTTCCTTCCTGTCATGTGACCCTGGCGTACTCCCGGGTCATAGGGCATAAAGAACCCATAAGCCCCTACAGCGACTCCTGGTGGCCCCCAAGGTATCCAGCAGGGTTGTGTTAAAACACTACAAAGTCCATAAGGCCCTGCTGGACCTCGGGGCATGGTCCTGCTGTCGGGAGAGCTCCTCCTGGCGGCCTGGGGGTGCGAACCGGCATGGGAAGCCAGCAGTCCTCCACAGTTCCTCCCCCTTAGCGACGACTTCTGGGGCGGGCGTCCAGCCCCACGAGGGACGTCCTCCTCCAGGAAGACGCGTCTGCCGGACCTTGGCTGCGTTGTCCTTGTCCTCTAGCGAACCTTGGGGGAACGACGTACCTTCTGTCCCCCCGGGAACAATGGCGCCACTCGTGGCCCGGCTGCCGGCAGTTGTAGCATCGGCAAAGTCCTCCTGGTTGTCCCCCTCTGCGAGACCAGAAACACCTCGGGAACTCCGTTAGAGATATCTCCGTCCCTGTCTCCGCCAAGGAGGGTTTTACGGCCGCTTTACTGCTTTCAACCTCTCTCTCCATTATATTGGGAGACCCACCTTTTCTTTTGGGGATTTCCCGTTTGATCTGGGGCTTGGGCTCAGCCTGAGGCTCCCTATGGAAAAGAGAGCCTCTTTGCTGTTTGCACGCCCATTGTTCTGTTTTGTTTCGAAGGCGGCGTCATTAGTACCGCATCGCTCCGGGTAACAGCACTGTTTAGCTGTACCTGGGAGATTGGCACTTCCTCCGCCCCTCCAGTAACTAACGTCAATGCCCTTATTACACCGGTCGGGGTTTGGAGTGGCGACTCGCTCCGGAAGGCCACGTCACACGCATGCCTCGGTTCGATCGCTTCCTCCCCCTCCTGGTCAGTCATCACTCCGCTCCACTGTCGGGTTCACAGTGCTTTGACACTCGCTGTTTATTAATAGCGGGGCCAGATCGCACTGTGTCCCCTTATGATATACGGCACAGATCTCACTCACCTGCACCGCCAAATCACTCGAGAGCAGGGCTTCTCGGCCTAATCGCCGCAGGTATTCCACTAATCCTTTCAGCGGCGCCTCAGCTGTAGCTCCCAGCTCCTCTACAAGAGCCTTCGGTTCCTTCACTCGCTGGAAGAAAGCATACACGGGCTCAAGGTATTTTTCGAGCTGTCGTAAGTTCACAAAGTTAGTTGTTTCGGCCGGGGTTAAGTCCGCTTCCGCATTCGTTTCACCTACCGGCCGGGAGCCAATGAGCACGTCCGCTCCTGGCACGTGCTCTGCTGGGCTTCGCGGCGGCTTCTGGGACATGGAGTCCGAAGAGGAACAGGTAGCCTGCGGCGGGCGTCTACAAAACATGACAAAAATGAACCCGAAACGTCGGGCGGTTCACCTGCAGCTCCCTCCATAGTGGATGGCGGAACCCCCGGACTATCTACGGAGTCCGAGGTGCTCGACAGCGGTCCGTGTCCCGATTGACGCGCTACCCGGGCTAACTCGGCCCGAATTAGCTCTCGGTCCTCTTCGCTCCTGGTCAGGTAGGTCCAGGTCCTCTCGGTAGCTTTCTCGGTAGCGGGTGGTGGTTGCACCTCCGTGAAAAGATGGGGAATCCCCCGAGGGTTGTCTGCCCACACAAAATTTGTTTTTAATACAGGTCCTCTGCCAACAGATGGCCAGAGTATCCTGCCGACTACGCCAGTGTGACAGTAGGGGGCAGTAGTGCACCCTTGAACCCTCAGGTACAACTCCAGACACCAGGTAAAAGTCCAGAACCTTATTATTTTGTTCTTCCATGCACCAAGCACCCTCCACACTACTCATACAATAAACCAACAAACACTATCAATAAAGTCTCCTCCTCGCCCAGACACTTAGCCACCCTTCCTCCCAGCTCAGCTCACCGTCTGGACTGAGGCACCGTCCTTTTATAGCCCCTGACCCGGAGGTATTCCTGTCCCGACAGTCCATAGTTCCTTACTCCTTCCGGGTCAGGGCAATCAGTCCTTTTCTTTAACCCGGGAGCACGTCGTTCCTTCCTGTCATGTGACCCTGACGTACTCCCGGGTCATAGGGCATAAAAGAACCCAAGGTATCCAGCAGGGTTGTGTTAAAACACTACAAAGTCCATAAGGCCCTGCTGGACCTCGGGGCATGGTCCTGCTGTCGGGAGAGCTCCTCCTGGCGGCCTGGGGGTGCGAACCGGCATGGGAAGCCGGCAGTCCTCCACAATATATATATATATATTTTTTTTGTTTATGTATATATCATATTATAATATTTGTTATGATTAACTGCAGAGTAACCTTATGATCTATGGTTAGTAATTAAATCACTAAATTGCTGGGCACCAGTTTTGTTTACAACATTTAAGGAGTGAGAAAAGCAACTGTACAGGATGACTGAGATCTTTAACAGTACTTGCCTTTGTACAGCAGCAAATGTCAAACAGTATATGTCCTGAACAGAAGGCAGCTAGGTTGCTGGCAATATTCTGTGCTTCCCTCTCTACCCTTTATAATCTTGAGGTAAGCAGTGCCTTACTAGGATAGAATGCAGCTAAAGAGGGTGAACTCTATGTGCACCTGTAGAAGTTAGAGAGAACAAATAGAAAAATACAAGCTTTCCTTAGATATTTGAGGAAGTAGATGCTCTAGTGAAGCTTTGGGATAAGACATTTAAAGCTGCTCAACCTCTCAACAGCATCCCCATTTAGGAGTGTGCGATATGTATCATCTTCAATAATATTTTAATTGTTGTTTTAAGGATGTGCAAGCTCAAATTATCGAGTATGTCACTCGCTTTGCAAAAAACAATCAAAAATACATCTTGAGAGTCCATGCATTCACTAATCATTGAACCTAACAGGATATTGCATGTGTGCAAAACGAGCGCATAGGTGTGCACAGTCATGGCACCACAAGTTAAGCTATCATAGATACCTAAAAATGAGTGAGCAAACAGCACCAGGGGATAAAACAGCCTTGCAATCTATGTCATTAGATTTAATTACAAGACATGGATCTCGTATGGGTGAGGCACTGTGGTGCAGTGGTAGCGCTGCTGCCTCGCAGTTAGGTGACCTGGTTTCGTTTCCTGGGTCCTCCCTGTGTGGAGTTTGCATGTTCTCCCCGTGTCTGTGTGTGTTTCCTCCAGGTTCTCTGGTTTCCTTTCCACAGTCCAAAGACATGCTGATTAGGTGCATTGGTGATCCTAAATTGTCCTTGGTGTGTGTGTGTGTGCCCTGCAGTGAGCTGGCTCAGGATTTGTTTCCTGCCTTGCACCCTGTGTTGGCTGGGATTGACTCCAGCAGACCCCCATGACCTTGTAGTTAGGATATAGCGGGTTGGATAATGGATGGATCTCGTATGGAGGTGATTTAGCTTTGAAAAGACAGATGTTGCTCAAAAGACAGCAATCTTTAAATTATGTTGGAAATTGGTTGCCATTAAAGACAGCTCGACAACTAACTTGTTTCACCATCTGAGAGCTAACCACCACACAGAATATGAAGAATACAAAACCCTTCAGGAGTCAGCTGTCCATGACAGGTCTAAATCACCCAAGGTACAAGCACAAAAACAAACTTTAGCAGAATCATTCTGCAAAATGTTCTGTTTGACAAGAAAAGCAACAGATGGCATGACATAACAAATGCCATCACCAATTACAGTGCACAAAATAAGGTGCTAATTCAAGCAGTTGAGAGGGATAATTTCAAACAACGGTTGAATACTTTTGACCCAGATACACACCAGGCAAGATCCACATGCATGGTTATAAATATTTCAGTCAAACAGCTTTGCCTAAATTGTACAATTCATGCCAGACTCTGACGAATAAACTGCAGAACGTTTCACATTTTGCCACACCAGCATATTTGTGGTCAAGCTAAACATCTGAGCCATATGTCTACTTAACAGTGCATTTCATTGACAAAGCCTGGCAACTGCAAAGCTACTATTTGCAGACATCCTCCTTCCCAGAAGACCACACAGAAAACATCATTGCACAAGTATCCTGACTCAGCAGGAAAACAGGAGTGCTGAATTTGTGAGTAAACTGGGAGAAGCGGCAAAAGACCAAATCAAAAGAAAATGAAAATAAACCATAGCAACCATAACCCAGATGAGAGGCAAAATCAAAGTGGCTTCTCTTAAAGAAACAGGCTACAAAGCATCAAATTACAGCCTAAATCATGACATCACCCCCTGTCAAAGACGAAACCTCAGGACACGTCCATCTGAACAGTTTCCCAAATTCCTGTATAAATAAGAGCAAAGAAAAACAGCACTGATTGTTAGTGTCATACATAATGGAAGCCCATTGAAGACGTTTCTTGTCCAGCAGTGATATTATAAACAATATATGTGTCCAATCGTCCAGATATGTTTTAGGCTGGGCTTCAAAGACTATGCAACATTGATTTAAGTACCCTGAAATTCAGTAGGGCCTCCTAAAAAACAAATCGGATGTGGAATTTGAAGCTCATGTTGGTGGCTGCAACCTAAACCAGGAGTCTGATTTGCCAAGGCATTAACCGTGAATATTTACTGATTCACAGCCCCACGCTAGTTGTTCCACAGATGTCTGCAGTTTCCCTAATTGTCTCTTTAGGGTTTTTATTTCCCCTTACATATCTCGGGGTTAGACATTATGATCCAATCCGGTGTCCTGACTCAGCAGGAAAACAGGAGAGCTGAATTTGTGAGTAAACCGGGAAGAGCGGCAAAAGGACAAAACAAAAGAAAACAAAAATAAACCATAGGGATTTTAACCCAGACGAGAGGCAAAATCAAAGTCAAATAAGAGGCAATAAATTGTAAATTTGGGTAATTTGAGCTCCACTATAAAATGCAGACTTTGTACATCAATTGTCCAAGATCTTAAAGATGTGCTGACACCATGTCGGCTGCGAGAACACCACGTTTGCATGACAACAGACAGTGGTTCTAACATTGCCATTGCACTATGGATTAACAAATAGAAGAAGCTTGTTTTGGACATAGGCTTCATATCACCATTGGTAAGCAGTTTAAGTGAAATTGATCTAGTACGGAGTCCCATAGGTGTCAGGCAGAAAAAAAATGTTCAGACAAATTATTGATCTGTTTAAACAAATTACATAATTCATTTGAACGGATAATTTTTATTTCCGTTACAAGCACATGCCTATCGGGCATGTTTGATTTTACAAGCCTCTTTGTTGGGGGTCCATGATTTTAAAACACATTTTTATCTTTAATTATGTAAAACACTTGCTCAGATCCCCACCTCCTTGCCCTGCTCCATCCCACCCCTATGGCTGCAGAAGTTAGAGCTGGTAATGACACAAGGAAGGGAGCTAAAAAAGAAAAAAGTATTTTTGCAGCTATTTAAAAAAAACACAAGAATTCAGAGAAGGTGAGTCTCTGCACACTGCCACTGAAAAAGAAATCAAGAGCTACTTGATCATACCTGAAGTGGACAGCCCCTTGAAGTGGAAAGCCACTTGAGTTGTAGAGAACATGAAAAATACATTTCCCCAAATTGGGGAAAGTTGCAAAAAAGTATCTGCGCATCCCCACCTCAAGCAGGCTTTCTGAGAGGGTTTTCAGCACCGGAGGAAATGTTGTAACATGTAACTCTGTTGCTGTGAAGCCAGATGCCGTGGACAGCCTGGTGTGTCTGTCATACAACTTGAAGTGTCCTCAGTTTCCTTCTGGTTTGTTTGTAGAAAATTGGACAGAACTTGAAGTTAATAATTTGTTTAAGCATATTATAGGTTTGAATTTTATGTATCTTTGTGCAATATATGACAGAACATGTTTACAGATGCTATAGTTTTTTTCCTGTCTAGCATTTGACAGAACTTTGTATTTTTACACTATAGTATATTATGTTAGATTTGTGTTCTAGTATGCATGCTGCACAATTCATCTTACAGCAGAGCAGTTTCCTAAAGTTCAGTTATGATGAGTATTTTATTCCCTTTGGATTCATACATTGTTTATATTAAGCATAAGTTTCTGTTTAAAATGATCTGACTATAATATGTTTGTTTGTTGGACCAGAAGTGGTGCGCCTCGATCTGAGGTATTGGCTCCTGGTGGGATTTCCCGGGAAAGGTCTGCAGGAGACTTAGAAAAAGAGTTAGTGCACCCCGCCACCATCTGGGTGGGCATTTTATATGAAACATCTAAACCCTTTAACTGTCTCCTATTCGCACGTGTGTGACAAAGCTTCCCCCTCAGCCCAGACCCATCGGGTCGGGCGTCCTGCACCGAGAGGAATGTGAGTCCGAGAGAGGGTGTCAGCGTTGGCATGAAGGGTGCTTTTTCGATTAACGAGCGAGAACTTGTACGGTTGCAGGTCAAGAAACCACCTGGTGACCCGCGGGTTTGGCTCTTTGTGGGGGGCCATCCACTGTAAAGGCACATGTTCCATCACCAGAGTGAACTCCCGGCCCAAGAGGTAGTACTGCAACTGTATAATCTCCCATTTAATGCCAAGGCTTTCTTCTCCACCACTGCATACCTGGTCTCCCGGTTCCAACAGTTTCCAGCTCAGGTACATGACAGTGTGTTCAACACTATCGACGTTCAGCACGGCTCCCAAGCCTGTGTCTGAGGGGTCCGTCTGGAGGATAAATGGAAGAAAGAAGCTAGGGGCTATTAATATAGGTGTTGAAGTCAGAGCCTGTTTCAAGTCATAGAATGCAGCTTCCGTCTTGTCAGCCCATACCACATTGTTGGGAGCTGTTTTCTTCGTCAACTCCATCAAGGGTGGTGCTCTCTTGGAGAACTGAGGTACGAACTGGCAGTAGTACCTGGCCAAACCGAGAACCGCTTGTTTCGCGGACAGGGCCATTTCAGAATGGCATCTAGTATTGAACACTGTGGCTTGACAGTACCCCGACACACCAGGTAGCTCAAATATTTAGCCTCTTTCAGTCCGAAGAAACATTTTTTGGGATTGATCCGAAGCCCGGCTCCTCCTAGTGTCTGCAATACTGCTGTCACCTGTTGTATGTGCTCCTTCCAGGTGCTGGAATAGATGACGACATCATCTATGCAGGCAGCACTATACGCATTATGGGGCCGGAGCACCATCACATTCCAGTGGAGCTGCCTTTTAGCGTTTTGGGGGAGGCAGTGTCCAAAAGTAGCTGCCACCCCCTATCCTTCCATCCTCAAGGCGTCCTGACAGGGTTGAGCTTCCAGCCACCCATCACAATAGATAGATAGTACCCTTTGTAATGCCTTTACTGAGGGTAAGCATATAGGATATAAAACTGCCAATCTGCACATGCTGAGATCAGTTGGTTAAAAGGTCCCAAATTCTGTTCTATAGGAGTTTGATGGCTAGCTTTGCTGGTAAAACAGTGCTAAATGCTGGGCTAGAATATGTGGAATACATATTCTATATATAATAATATATTCTAGCCTCTCAAAGCACTTCATCACAGAGTACCCCTGGTTTATAAGCATGCAACAGTTCAATTTTTTTTCTTAGGCACAGGTATAATTGTTGTCCATTTGAAGAGAGAGGGACTCACATATTTTGTCAGTGAAATATTAAAGTAATCATTTCACTGAGGATGTCAGCTGATTGGTTGTTACAATATATTTAAAATGACCTGAACTTCCATCTGGATATTCCAACATGGGGCAAAATATTATCAAATATTCTTCAAAATTACATATCAATAAAACACGTGAAGACTGAAAAAAGAGAACTATTAATGTTTAGGAACCAGGAAATTATATAGGATGGAAAACGTTTTAACACTATTTTAATATCACTTTTTAAATGTGAGCACTAGAAGAAGTCATTGACACTTAAGTAAAAAAACAGTATGCACAAATAGAGACACCATTATAATATCTAGTTTGTGTCAAGCAGTTTTTGTTGAAGCATTCCATGTACGTACATCTTTAATAGTAAGAAAATTTGCTTAACATAAGTTCTTCTCTTTCGAATCTGGAAGAAACTTTGCATCAACAGAAGTGAAATATATAAACCAATTTCAAAGCAGCACACATAGAGGCTGGCTACAAAGGCAAGGCTTCCAAGTCAGTAAGCCAATTCCTTTGGTACAGCGCAGTAAAGGCTGCTTTCCAATCCAAAGGACATGTGTTAGATATGCACTACTGCCGCTGCATGACTGAGAGGAAGAAATCACACTGAGTGAATTCCTAAGCAGAAATACGTTGTGCAGTGAAATGGAATTGTTCCACCAGAGGGCTGAGTATCATGTGAGGGGCAAGTGTATTGGAGGATAAGAAAGAGAGAGAGAGAGAAAAAGAACCTTCTACTTTAAAAAATAGCATCTTTGTAGTTAAAAACCTGATTGGCAATTGGGTAGTGACAGAGAAGGCTACTATGTAATCTAGAAGCCCAAGTATGAGTCCCACTGCTACCATTAAAGGAAAGATTACAAGATGTTTGTCGACTTGTGCAAATTTCTAAGCAGAGACACCCATAATTTATAGTCAGCTCTATTGTAAGATGGTTGAGGACATTGATGTTTTTGTAGTGACTTGAGTATACGTTAGCAATAGAGGCCTGTCTTTTGAACCTTGTCCCATTGATACCAAAGATTTTTTTTTTATTTTGGGTTTTACTAGTTTGCTGCATTAGAAATTTTTAAAATAAATTATAGGTTGACTAATTTTTTTGCTCTATAATTTGTTGTCTGTATTTTAATCATTTTGGGAATGCTTTTTTCTGTTTAAATAAATGTGCATGGTTGTTTATGCGGCGTGTAATTAGTAATTTGTAAAGTGGTAATTACAATTTTTCCTCGAAACTTGTTAAAGCACTCTGACACTGCACTCAGTGCAGAGCGCTATCCAAAAATAAAGTGAATTAAATCGAGTAGTCTAAGATAAAAATAGATATTTTCATCACTGATGTTCTAACCATTGTCCAGTTACTGTATATGCCTGCCCATTTGTGCTTGCCATAATAGTTGCCAGTAGTGCTTAAATGCCTGCTATAGAAAACCAGTTCTGTCCAGGAGTGACTGTATTGACTTACAGCAGCTGTCATCTTTGTTGTCATTACAAGATAACTGTGCAAAATGGGCAGTCATTTTGATCAATTTCTAAAGTGATTTCTTAATTTTTCAAGTTAGCGGACATTGACGTCAGCCTGCGAATGCCTGCTGCTGAGCTATGTTTTGTAAACAACAATTTCCTCTTTCCTTCTTTGCACACTTCTGAATGCAAAAGCAATTGGTATTCTTTTAGATGTTTCTACATGATCATATTTACTTTCAGCCTGTCTCAACTGCTTTAATCCTGCCACACTACTTTCACATCTTATTGCTCTATGTACAAGTATTTCAACGTCATTCGGAAAGGAAAATGGCCAACAACTATTTTGAGCCATAGCTGCACTGTACCTGGTTGAATAGTACTGTGTAAATAAAATTTGGAAAAAAAAACTTAAGTGCAGTAAAGAGGTTTAACAAACTACACCTCTGTTGTAGTTAATAATGAACTGAAGATTATGTGACAGCTCTTTATAAGACTTCACTTTATTATATTAAAGTTAATGTTGAATTATTTGCAGATTACAAAGTTTGTGGTAGGACAAAGTCACATTACTTTTACTTACCTAATTCCATGAAAACATACTGATCTGACCAACACCAACTGTTGTATTGGCTGTGCATAAATGACACAGGTAGTGCTTATAGGACAGTTACTCTTTTAATCTGAGATAGAAGTAGTTAAGGGAGGAAAAAATACATTTTTTCTTTCTTCATATCATCCCTATTACATAGATAATAAATGAAGATTTTTTTTTCGTCATGTTTCCTCTCTTGTCCTGGAAATTCGTTAAAAAAAAACTAAAGGTTTTAATTGTTACGAAGTGTAGTCTGTATCAACAGGTATTAAACCTTTGTGATGTTTGACAAAAATACATATTTCAAACATGTTCTTTATTGCTAAAGTCAAAATAGTTTTTTTTTAATATAAGGTATTGAAGAATAATTGTAAACATTATTCTCTGAAAATAAAGCAACTTAAACACATGCACCTAACATAATAAGGAAAGAACAAAGTATTAATGTAAACAAGCAATATAACTTTTCACTGTACCATTGAACCTCCATCTCTCAGACTGCTCACATGCCTACCCATGTTAAGCTCTCTACTGCTCAGTCACCTTTTTGTACATTTTTTCTGACTTTGTGATCAGCTATACACAACAGCTGATGATTTGAATAACTCAGACGTTTCACTACCTACTATAGCTGAGACCAACAATGATGTGACTTCTGTCAGTGGTCTTAATCAAACTAGTCTTAATGTTGTGTGCTGTGTACTTATCCAAGTTAATGACCATCCTGGAAATGGCACATCTTCCTAAAACATGTGAGGAGAAATACTCCAGCTTGGGTCCTGACAATGGCATAGTAGCAGCGCTGCCATGCAATGAGGGGTCCGGGCCCAATGTCTCACATGCTCCCTACATCTGAATGTTCTCCCTGTGTCGGTGTGGATTTCCTCTGTATTCTCTGGTTTTCTCCAACAGCCCAAAAACATTCAGGTTAGGTGGATTGACACTGTTAAATTGGCCCTAATACAGTATGTATCTACAAATATTTGTGTGTGCACCATGCTGCCACCATATCCAGGTGTTGTTCCTGCTTTCCACCAAATAATTACAGGCTCCAGCTGCTCTGCTAACCATCCCTAGATAAGTAGTTTAAGAAGATCGATGGATTTTCTAACTCAGTTCAGTGGCTGGTACACATGATGAAAGAATGAATTTAAACTCATCAGCCATGCCTAGCACCAGTAAGAAATACAACCAAGCAACAAAGCTAATTTATGAGGGTTCCCAGATTCAAAATATCCCTGAACTGCTCCTTTCCTTCAACCAACCACTCAAACCAGATTACTTGTGTTTGTCTTTGGAGATATCACAAAATGGAAACGTTTTGTGCTGGCTGAATTATGGTTGCGTGTCATCCTTTTCTGGTGCTAATTGACTTCTACCTGGACTGCAAATGCTACTGAGAATTGCCTGCATTTGTGACTGAAAGTACTGCCATATTAAAGCTCCATTCAATATACTTATTTTAGAGAACATGCCTTTGCTAAAATCGTTATTTAGCACCTTTCAAAACAACTGGAGTTGTTTTTAGTGTAAAAGCATTTGAACAGCACAAGCAGAAAATAATTTAATTTTAAAATGTGTAATGAAATTATTAATGGAGATTATTCATTGATAGTAAATTTGCTCTAGAGTTGCATTAACACTTGTCATTCAAAATTTAAAAGGTAAACAAATTCAATGCAATTCTATTTGAATATATGGTAGAGTACTTGCAGGTGTGTACTGCTCCTGTGTCTCCTATGACAGCATTTGATTTAGTTTATGTGCTATTGCTATTGCTCAGCCTGTCCTATGCTGCCTTATGTGCTAAGCCTCTATGGGTACATTAAATTTCTTGCTCACAATTAGATTTGGATTCAGGCATGGTGAAGAGAACAAAACTTAAATCACAACAAAACAGTGTTTCCATTTTTTCACCTTAAAATAATAAAGCGCTATGCAAGATGCTCATTTAATTTACCATAACCCATTTTTAGGGACATAGATGAATGTAAGGGTATATTATGGATAACTACTTAATTCCTACCTTGTGCTCTTTGATGACAATATAGGCACCAGTTCATTGACTATAGTAATTCGATTAAGTGGGATTCTGAAAGGGGGTTCTGCCTGGGTAAGAAAAGGCTGTTTTCTTGGATGCATCTGTAAAGGACATAACCGTGAGTCTGATAAACTGAATGGCTGGAGTTTGGTCATGAGTGATTTTTCAATGTACCCTTCCATCAAGATACCTGGTGTCATATCTTAGAGATCTAGGGACAACACTGATAATCAGGAATTGACACATTTAATTTTGGAAAGATTAGGCCATGGCTCAGTGTTGAACTGCCATTCCATTGAACAACAACATTTACTTGTATAGCACATTTTTTATGCAAAATGTAGCTCTAAGTGCTTTACAAGAAGTCAATGAAACAGTGATAAGAAAAGTAAAACAAGTTAAATTAGGCATGAATAATAATGAACTCATTATGAAAAATAAATCAATACGAGCTTGCATAACAGATATAAAATTAGTACAAAACTAGAGTCCTAATATACAGTTATAATGTTGTTTTCTAATTCTCTAAAGATAATTATGATGATAAGTTGAGATTGACGGGAGGACAGAAAGTGCAAAAAAATGAATAGATCAAGTAAATACAATAAAAAAAATAAAAAATAATAAAATAAAAATAAATAAATAGGGTTCCAATACCAAAAGACCATCCAGTTGCCACCGGCTCAATTTTTTGCTATATCTACATTGTTGTCATTAAAGAATCTGATCTTACTGAGTATAAAAATTAAAGTGTGGTTTAGAATTTTGGCTCTATCCTTAGCTGTTTAATATTAGAACATAACACTGTTTCAAATTATGACTGGAGATGAAAAGGCTAAAATACTTTGTGATAAAAATTTAAAACTCCTGAAACCCAGGTACATTTCTGAAAGAAATACCTCAGTGCTAATTCGAAAACCTAACATTATCAAAGATCTTGTCTGATGTTCCTATTGTTCTTAAACAATAAAACACAGAGCACAAATGCTACATTTAGCCTCATACAATGGAGATGTTAATATATGCTGCACCCCTTAAAGCTCACTTAAGATCCATATGGAATGACTACCAGTTCCCAATCACAGAGTGTACAGAAGAATTTTATTTTAAAGTGTAGGATTCAAGAACAACTATTAAATAAAGGAAGAGCTTGCTGGTGCAGAGGTTAGAACTACTATTCACACCTCTGAAGCCCTGGGTTTAAATGTTGGCCTAGTCACTACCAATAAACGTGCCTTCTGTGAGTGTGTTCTGTAATGCACTGACACCACATCTGGTGTTAGATATTGCCTTGTGCTAGAGGCTGCTGAGGGAGGTACTCACCCTTTGTAACCCTGAATTGGAAGAGGCAATTTCAGAATATGGACAAGCGAATGTTAAATGAATATTGTGCAGAATAGGCCACAAGATAATAACAAAACTTTGAGGAACATTTTGAGAAACTCATCAGTAAGACCATGTCCCCAGCTCTAAATCAGATTTTTTTTCTCAGTACCCAAATAAGCTGCTCAATCTCTGATTCAGATTTCATTAAGATTTAATTAAATAAAAAAGTCAAATAGCAGACCTTACAAATTTGATGCTACAATATTTTGTTTATATAACACTCAGTTTGTGATTTCTTTTCCAGTTCCGCTATAAGACGAGGGTCTACAAGCAGACAAATCTGGATGAGAAGCAACTGGCCAAGCTACACACCAAGGTAAAACACTTTTTAAGAAAAACAAAATGGGGTAAAGAAAGATACATCATATACAGAGAAATTTATCTGGGAAACCAGTTCACCTGAATCCCACATTTGTTTCTTTTGCAGGTAGACATGTAATTCACAATGTACAATTAGCAACTTGCCAATTAGTCAATGAATCAATTCTGCTTTCTGTGTTTTACATAACAATTTTTACATGAGCATTATCTCAACAAACATGACAAAGTACATAAAAACTAAATTTCAATAGACTAATAAGCTTTTACATGCATCTTGTTTTTGTCGTAATTTACTAAGGAAAAGGTTCTTGATTTCCCTGGACACCCTTTCATATTATTATACCATATAGTACATTTTTCTGGTGAAAAGTAATTGCTCTGAATGGTAAATACACCATCGTTGATGTGATCACACAATGCCCTAATCAGGTAACTTGACTTCCACTCCTGTAACACTTTTGTAAAACTTTCACTTTACAAAACTGCGATAGGTCAGCTACATTTTAATATATAGCCTTTGGAGTGGTTAATCACTAACACCACAGATAGAAAATGAATATCACTTGGAGTTGAGATTGCCAGTATATTGGTATAGACTCTTTAGCTTCAACTTTTTACCCTTCTAACAGGTGCAAAGCCAGGTACAATAAAGCTATTGACCTAGATAACCCTCCCAGTGATGTACTGTTTAACAGTTCCAAGATGGAGGGCACTCTTTTGTATAATCTACTCGTGAGCAGTTAAAATAGTCATGGTTTACTAGATCACCTTGTAACGGCTGGCTCACTCTTCCTAACCAGCAGCTACACCACCAAGACCCGTGGCCTGGCAAGATGAGGAATGTTAAACCTGATAAAGCAGTACTTCTTCCAAATATTATCATGAGGGACCACGGTTCCATGGTTTTATCCTTCCCCCTTTGTTTCCAGGGGTGTAAACAGGATAATGCTATGAAAGACATTACTCAGCACAAAATATGACAATGTTAATCATGTAACACCACTACAACCTGTACCTCTAACAAGAATGCAATACATGTGCCCATCCATCTACATACAGGTACTCCCTATACAGCTGCATAAATTGATAATGCCACTTATCTTTCTTGTACTACTTAATTAATTGTATTTTAGGTTGAAAGTGCCCTGTAATCCTTAAAGGTGAAACAGGCAGACATACTGTAGTTTGTTTCAAGGAGCATTACAGAGATATCAAAATCAAAGTCTTTACGAAACATCATCTCATTATGTAAAACCACTTCCTATGGTGAGGGTCATGGTGGCAGCAAGCACATGGGATTTACAATTAAAAGCTAAAAAGGTCTCACTTTGGAGAAGACCTTATGATATGCCCAAACCACCTCAGCTGGGTGTTTTTGATGCAGAGAAGTACTGACTCTGCTCTGAGGCAATCCAGAATTGCAGAGCTTCTCATCCTATCATGTAGTGTCAGACCAATGGATCTGTGAAAAATAAAATCTGCTACTTCTACTCACAATCCTGTTCTTTTGGTCATTACCTACAGTTAGTGACCAAATGTGATGACAGTGATGTATATTGACCAGTAAACCAAGAGTTTCATCTTTGACTTAGCTCCTGTTTTACCATCATGGACTGGAACAGCACATGCAGCACTGCTACTGCCACTCCAATTCACTCCAATTCCCTTCTTTCATGAATCAACAAGAGATACTTCAGCTCCTCCACTAAGGGCAGTTTTTCCCATCTCACGTGGATGAATTGCACGCCAATGTGGTCCTGTTATCTCATACTCCTGCAGTATCTCCTACAATACATGCTAAAGGGCATGGCCATAAACCTATTCTAAATTTACAAAACACATGTAGAATGGGCTCTCACACTCCCATGCACTCTCCAGCAACTGCACAAGGGAGATGAGCTGGTCTAGTGTTTCATAGTCAGGATGGAATTCACATTGTTCCTCCTCTATCTTAGGCTCAACAATCGGATGGAGTCTTCCCTCCAGCACCCTGGAAAAGCTTGCTTCAGGGTAGGCTGAAATGTGTGAACCCTCTGTAGTTAGAACACACTCTCTGGTCACCTTCTTAAATATAGCGAACGTCATACCAGTCTGCCAGTCCAAAGGTACTTTACTCACATTGTGACATTGAATGGAAGCTATTCCAACAATGTCTAGTGCTTTTAGCATCTCCAGTCCAGTCAGATTTCAACTGCCCCAGCAACCTTACCAACATGCAGTCCTTGGGCCATCATAGTCACTTCAGCAACAGCAATGGGATCCCCCCTTCAGGGCATGTCCTTCATTGCCCCATGATAGGGGGGCATGTCCACTGGGTTTAACAATTTTCCAGAGAAGAGGTCAGTAACTCTTCATCCTTGCCTAACACAGTCTGGGCAAGACCATACCTTCCCCTTCAGAACCATCAAGCAATTTGCCGGAAGAACTTTGAGGCAATCCAATAGACTTTCTCCTTGGCCTCCCCTAACTCCTCTCATGCTCAACCTTTTGCTTCTGCAACCACTAAAATGACATATGAGCAAAGACAACTTAATGATTTGATTTGTTATTGCTGAAAGGAACACATTTTATTTATATTTCCAGGTTTTGTTATGCAGCATGTTCATATTTGAATTTGTATAATTTTGAAAGGATATATTTTTATGGAGAGCAAAATCTTTTGGGATATTTAAAATCTAAGTTTATTTTTTATATAAATTTACATAAGAGTAAAGAAATTTGAATGTTTGTTCTTTTAAGTTATTTAAGGTTTGAGTTGATTTATTCACGAATAATATTCCTGTCTGTTTTTACCATTCCTACCAAAGATATGTCTGTCGACTAAATAAAAATTCCTTCTATTTAAAATTTAAATAGAACTTAAACAAATACGATAGTTCATAATATCCACGCAGACTTGCACGTAAGGCGGAGTTATCCATTTTAACAAGCAGCGTATTACACTGATACGAAATAGCTGTGTGTATATATGTAGATATGTATGTATATGTATATATATGTTTATATATGTGTGTGTGTGTGTATATATATATATGTGTATTTGTGTGTATATGTGTGTGTATGTATGTATGTGTGTATGTATATGTATGTGTATATATGTAGATATATATATGTATGTATATATGTGTATATGTATATATATATATATATATATATATATATATGACAACAACACTCATCACTCACAACAGTGACAAAACAATTACATTGACAATCATGTTACGTTATTTTCAAAATGTTTCCTTTTCATTTTCATTGCTTCTTTAACACACTACTTCTCCGCTGCGAAGCGCGGGTATTTTGCTAGTGGATAAATAAACTAAGGTTTTGTACAAATAATGTTTTTCATTTTTCTTCCTTAATGGATTCTGGCATCCCCAGCAACAGTTGCTAGCACCCCAAAGAGTGTATATATATATATATATACTAGCAGAATACCCGCGCTTCGCAGTGGAGAAGTAGTGTGTTAAAGAAGGTATGAAAAAGAAAAGGAAAAATTTTAAAAATAACGTAACATGATTGTTAATGTTATTGTTTTGTCATTGATATGAGTGTTGTTCTCATATCTATATATATATATACAGTGGTGTGAAAAACTATTTGCCCCCTTCCTGATTTCTTATTCTTTTGCATGTTTGTCACACAAAATGTTTCTCATCATCAAACACATTTAACCATTAGTCAAATATAACATAAGTAAACACAAAATGCAGTTTTTAAATGATGGTTTTTATTATTTAGGGAGAAAAAATCCAAACCTACATGGCCCTGTATGAAAAAGTAATTGCCCCCTGAACCTAATAACTGGTTGGGCCACCCTTAGCAGCAATAACTGCAATCAAGCGTTTGCGATAACTTGCAATGAGTCTTTTACAGCACTCTGGAGGAATTTTGGCCCACTCATCTTTGCAGAATTATTGTAATTCAGCTTTATTTGAGGGTTTTCTAGCATGAACCGCCTTTTTAAGGTCATGCCATAGCATCTCAATTGGATTCAGGTCAGGACTTGACTAGGCCACTCCAAAGTCTTCATTTTGTTTTTCTTCAGCCATTCAGAGGTGGATTTGCTGGTGTGTTTTGGGTCATTGTCCTGTTGCAGCACCCAAGATCGCTTCAGCTTGAGTTGACGAACAGATGGCCAGACATTCTCCTTCAGGATTTTTTGGTAGACAGTAGAATTCATGGTTCCATCTATCACAGGAAGCCTTCCATGTCCTGAAGCAGCAAAACAACCCCAGACCATCACACTACCACCACCATATTTTACTGTTGGTATGATGTTCTTTTCTGAAATGCTGTGTTCCTTTTACGCCAGATGTAACGGGACATTTGCCTTCCAAAAGTTCAACTTTTGTCTCATCAGTCCACAAGGTATTTTCCCAAAAGTCTTGGCAATCATTGAGATGTTTCTTAGCAAAATTGAGACAAGCCCTAATGTTCTTTTTGCTTAACAGTGGTTTGCGTCTTGGAAATCTGCCATGCAGGCCGTTTTGCCCAGTCTCTTTCTTATGGGGAGTCGTGAACACTGACCTTAATTGAGGCAAGTGAGGCCTGCAGTTCTTTAGACGTTGTCCTGGGGTCTTTTGTGACCTCTCGGATGAGTCGTCTCTGCGCTCTTGGGGTAATTTTGGTCGGCCGGCCACTCCTGGGAAGGTTCACCACTGTTCCATGTTTTTGCCATTTGTGGATAATGGCTCTCACTGTGGTTCGCTGGAGTCCCAAAGCTTTAGAAATGGCTTTATAACCTTTACCAGACTGATAGATCTCAATTACTTCTGTTCTCATTTGTTCCTGAATTTCTTTGGATCTTGGTATGATGTCTAGCTTTTGAGGTGCTTTTGGTCTACTTCTCTGTGTCAGGCAGCTCCTATTTAAGTGATTTCTTGATTGAAACAGGTGTGGCAGTAATCAGGCCTGGGGGTGGCTATGGAAATTGAACTCAGGTGTGATACACCACAGTTAGGTTATTTATACAATAATTCTGCAAAGATGAGTGGGCCAAAATTCCTCCAGAGCGCTGTAAAAGACTCATTGCAAGATATCGCAAACGCTTGATTGCAGTTATTGCTGCTAAGGGTGGCCCAACCAGTTATTAGGTTCAGGGGCAATTACTTTTTCACACAGGGCCATGTAGGTTTGGATTTTTCTCCCTAAATAATAAAAACCATCATTTAAAAACTGCATTTTGTGTTTACTTGTGTTGTATTTGACTAATGGTTAAATGTGTTTGATGATGAGAAACATTTTGTGTGACAAACATGCAAAAGAATAAGAAATCAGGAAGGTGGCAAATAGTTTTTCACACCACTGTATATCTATATATCTATATCTATATATATATATATATATATATATAAACTGCTCAAAAAAATTAAAGGAATACTTTGAAAACACATCAGATCTCAATGGGAAAAAGAAATCCTCCTGGATATCTATACTGATATAGACTGGGTAATTTGTTAGGAACGAAAGGATGCCACATCGTTTGATGGAAATGAAAATGATCAACCTACAGAACCCTGAATTCAAAGACGCCCCAAAAATCAAAGTGAAAAAATTATGTGGCAGGCTAGTCCATTTTGCCAAAATTTAATTGCAGCAACTCAAAATTGTACGCAGCAGTTTGTATGGCCCCTGTGTTCTTGTATACATGCCTGACAACATCGGTGCATGCTTCTAATGAGATGACAGATCGTGTTGTGGGGGATCTCCTCCCAGATCTGGACCAGGGCATCACTGAGCTCCTGGACAGTCTGAGGTGCAACCTGGTGGCATTGGATGGACCAAAACATAATGTCCCAGAGGTGTTCTATTGGATTTAGGTCAGGAAAGTGTGGTGGCCAGTCAATGGTATCAATTCCTTCATCCTCCAGGAACTGCCTGCATACTCTCACCACATGATGCCAGGAATTGTCGTGCACCAGGAGCCACTGTACCAGCATAGGGTCTGACAATGGGTCCAAGGATTTCATCCTGATACCTAATGGCAGCCAAGGTGCCTTTGTCAAGCCTGTAGCGGTCTGTGTGACCCTCCATGGATATGCCTCCCCAGACAATCATTAACCCACCACCAAACTGCTCATGCTGAATGATGTTACAGGCAGCATAATGTTCTCCATGGCTTCTCCAGACCCTTTCACTTCTGTCACGTGCTCAGGGTGAATCTGCTCTCATCTGTAAAAAGCACAGGGCACCAGTGGTGCATCTGCCAATTCTGGTATTCTATGGCGAATGCCAATCGAGCTGCATGCTGCTGGGCAGTGAGCTCAGGGCCCATTAGAGGACATGGGGCCCTTGGGTCACCCTCATGAAGTCTTTCTGGTTGTTTGTTCAGAGACATTCACACCAGTGGCCTGTTGGAGGTCATTTTGTAGGACTCTGGCAGTGCTCATCCTGTTCTGCTTTTCCCAAAGGAGCAGATACCAGTCCTGCTAATGGGTTAAGAACCTTCTATGGCCCTGTCTAGCTCTCCTACAGTAACTGCTTGTCTCCTGGAATCTCCTCCATGCCCTTGAGACTGTCCTAGAAGACACAGCAAACCTTCTGGCAATGGTACATATTGATGTGCCATTCTGGAGAAGTTGGACTACCTGTGCAACTTCTGTAAGGTCCAGGTATCACCTCATGGTACCAGTAGTGACACTGACCGTAGCCAAATGTGAAACTAGTGAAAAACAGTCAGAAAAGATGAGGAGGGAAAAATGTCAGTGGCCTCCACCTGTTAAAACTATTCCTGTTTTGGGGGTCATCTCATTGTTGCCCCTCTACTGCACCTGTTGTTAATTTCATTAACACCACCGCAGCTGAAACTGATTAACAACCCCCTCTGCTACTTAACTGACCAGATCAGTATCCCAGAAATTTCATTGACTTGATGCTATACTCTCATTAAAAAGTGTTCCTTTAATTTTTTTGAGCAGTATATATATACTCAGCAAAAAAAGAAACGTTCCTTTTTCCAGGACTGTGTATTTCAACAATAATGTTTTAAAAATCCAAATAACTTTACAGATCTTTATTGTAAAGGGGTTAAACAATGTTTTCCATGCATGTTCAATTAACCATAATCAATTAATTAACATGCACCTGTGGAATGGTCGTTAAGACCTTAACAGCTTACAGAAAGTAGGCATTTAAGGTCACAGTTCTAAAAACGCAGTACACTAAAGAGACTTGTCTACCGACTTTGAAAAACACCCAAAGAAAGATGCCCAGGGTCCCTGCTCATCTGCGTGAACGTGCATTAGGCATGCTGCAGGGAGGCATGAGGACTGCTGATGTGGCTGGGGCAATAAATTGCCATGTCCGCACTGTGAGACGCCTAAGCCAGCGCTACAGGGAGACAGGAAGGACAGCTGATCATCCTCGCAGTGGAAGAGCCCGGATCTTAATCCCATTGAGCACGTCTGGGACCTGTTGGATCGCTAGGGCTAGGGCCATTCCCCCCAGAAATGTCCAGGAAGTTGCAGGTGCCTTGGTGGAAGAGTGGGGTAACATCTCACAGCAAGAACTGACAAATCTGGTCCAGTCCATGAGGAGGAGATGCACTGCAGTACTTCAAGCAGCTGGTGGCCACACCAGATACTGACTGGAACTTTTGATTCTGAGCCTCCCTTCATTCAGGGACACATTGTGAAACATTTTTAGTTTATGTCTTATGGTGTTGACTCTTTTAGTGTTCATACAAATATTTACACATTAAGTTTACTGAAAGTAAAAACAGTTGAAAGTCAGAGGACGTTTCTTTTTTTGCTGAGTATATATATATCTATATCCATATATCTATATATATATATATATATATATATATATATATATATGAATATATATATATAGCAAAATACCCGTGCTTGGCAGCGGAGAATTAGTGTGCTAAAGAAGGAAAGAGAAACAAAAGGAAACATTTTGAAAATAACGTAACATGATTGTCAATGTAATTGTTTTGTCACTGTTATGAGTGTCGCTGTGATATATATATATATAGCAAAATACCAGCGCTTCATAGATGTCGTGTTAAAGAAGTTATGAAAAACAAAAGGAAACATTTTAAAAATAATGTAACATGATTGTCAAAGTAATTGTTTTGTGTATTTGGCAGTGTCACGGCAGTGTCACAAAGTTGTTTTCATCTAGCTGCATCAGAAAATGTTCCACGACATCTGACACGCCTCCTTTTTACTGTTTTCTCACAGCTTGGATTGCTGCTGCCATAATGGGTTTGAGTCTATATATATATATATATATATACATACCTATCTACATCATATATACACACACATACATACATACACACACACAAATTATATATATGTGTGTGTATGTATGTATGTATGTGTGTGTGTGTATATATATATATATAATGTAGATAGGTGTGTGTGTGTATATATATATATATATACATATACATACAAACATATACATATATATACACATATATATACCTGTGTGTGTGTCTATATGTGTGTGTATAGCTTTGGTCACTGAGTGACGGGGAAAAATAATAAAATATAGTCTATAAGTTATTAAACAGTAAAACATTAACGTTTTAAGAAGTACAGGTACATTGAGCACTACTGGAGTGGTTGCGGGTAAACTACATTTTAAAGACTGTGTAACACAACAGGTAAGTAGTACTAACAGCAGCTAAAATGTATATGGATCATCTCTCGGTAGTAGATCCCTTTTGAAAGGCGCTACACGACAGCTGTGGTATAGAAATTACATTTTCTATGTGAATGTTCAAATTTCTGCCTCTGGTAATGTGCCTTACCGGTATTACCAGCAATTAAAGAAAATTAGTTTTGTGTCCTCTGCAGTGTTAAGAGAGAAAGGCTTTGGTTTGGGATAAAAGGTGTAAAGAAAGGAAAGTTGCCTTTTTCTTTTTATATAGTGTAGAGAGATGTCTTCGCTGACGATATGAGCGCCTTTTGGGGACAGTCGCGGTGGGTCTTATGTAGACTGGTGAGACGTCCCTGCTATTAATCGGTTGTGATGGCACTGTCAGTCCTCCACTCATGTGCGTGTCTTCATAATCCGAGCTGACGACTTCATAATCGTATACGTTGAAAAGAAAGTGCGAATCGCCTTAATATTAGTTTGCAGCGGTGTACAAAAGGGGTCCCGTGCTTGCACTTGTCTGGGCTATAGCTCAGGGGGAGGATGAAAAAAATTAAAAGTGCTCACTTTGACTTAAGGCAGAAGCGCAGTCAGCGTCTCAAAGGCCGGCACAGCTATGCACGCGCGCCGGCTGCTCGACTTTCGCTGGGCAGGAGACCCCAGTTTTTGCAGACACGTTCAGGATATCAAAAGTCTCAGCGCTCTTTGGAGGTCATTCATATATATATATATATATATAGAAAATACCCGCGCCTCGCAGTAGAGAAGTAGTGTGTTAAAGAAGTAATGAAAAAGAAAAGGAAACATTTTAATAATAACGTAACATGATTGACATTGTCATGAGTGTTGCTGTCATATATATGCCTGCCTAAATAAGGCACTCTCGCTTCACTCTTACTTTTTTACCGTTCATTTAATTGTGGCTATTGGCGGAAAAATTATAAAATGGAATGAGGATTACACTGAGTATGGCTTTACCAAAACAATTACTGACGGCGAATCGATTATTCATAAAGCTTGAATTGGTGATCTGTTTTTCTCTGTTATCCGTATATTTTTTCATACTTCTTCTCAAACCAAGGGGGTGCGAGGGTAAAATGACCCGGATGAGCCCCGGGTTCTCCCCTTGACATCACTTCCTGGTGTGGCGGAAGTGTCAGGAAAGCCTCTGGAAGCACTCCAGATCTTCTTGGAATTATTTCCGGCAGCACTTCCTGGTGTGGCGGAAGTGCTGCCATCCAGGATTCTCCAACTGTCCGGGCGCCCCCTGGCGGTGGCCACATCCTCTCACGGGCATCCCAGCTCCGTCTCTTTGGCCCCCAAATAGACTCGGGTGGCTGCCCTCTCTTGGCCGAGGAGAAGTATTGTCCCAGTTGGGGAGTGTCCAGGCATCCTGGCCGGGCAGTGTCCGCGTACATCTGTGACACTGCCCCCTCACCAGCTGAAGCCCATCCAGCAAAGCGGCCCGTCCCGCGAGGTTTAACAGTTTCCCAAGGCGGGGTCCTGGCGTACCATCTTCCATGGTCTGGACCTGTAAAACAAGACACAGGTGCGGAGACATCGTCCCGACGCCGCCTAATGGCATTTCTGCTCAGGGCATACGGACAACGTCTCCACAAATGCCCAGCTCCATGGCACCTGTAACACCGGTGCACCCCTTGCATTTCAGGTGTTCTCCAGGCCTGAAAACAGAACGGGAACGCCCATGCCTGTATCCATTTAGCTTGGCTTGGGGCAGCTCTCCATTGCCTCGGAGAGAGCTCTCTCACCGCAAACGAGCTCTCGTTCACTCTTTACGCCCTGTCGGGAGACCCCTCCGTTTTTCTCCGGGGCCTCCCGTTACTCTGGAGTGCTGCAACAGCTTGGATCCCCTTATGAATTAAAGCGGGACCCCGTGCTGTTTGCACACCTCTCGATCGGGTTGCGAGCGCCGCCGCTTCTGGGTGCCGACACATACAAGCCGGCACCCCCGACTCCACTTGTACTGCGGTCTCAGTACTCGTCCCCCGATCTACTGTCGGAACCCCTGCTACTTGGATCCCTTCCGTTACATCCGGTTCTTTCGCTAGGGATTCCATAATCATGTTCGGTACCGGTGTCACTTACCTGTACCGAAGCATCGGACTGACTGGAGAATCCCACGTCGCGCCACGTTAACCACCCCAGTACAGATCTCATGGGCACATCCGCAGTCTCCTCCAGCGTCTTGATTAGCCCCTTCAAATTTTGGAGTACCTGTAAGAGAGGCTGTACAGGACAAAAGAATTTCTCTAACTCCTGTACAGCCAACAACAAGTCACTTAAGCCAGCTGGCGCTGAAGTCATACATTTTTCAGACTCACCTGCCGGCTGGGAGCCGTGGAGCTCCTGCGCATGCTCCACTGGGTCTTCGAGCGTCCCAGGATTGACGTTCGTTGGTCCCACCTTCTTGTACTCATCGGCGGGCACACAACACACTCCGTCCAATCCCGTGCTTGTTTTTGGGAGGAACTTCCGGTTTTCCGACGCTCCCTCCACCCTATGATCAGACGCCTTCGGGGAAGAGTCTTCCAGGCTTCTTCCGCCCCGTAGCCATTCTGCAGTCGACAGCGTCTCCTCTTCATCTCCCGTCGCCATCTCATTGTCACTCTATGGGTCAGCGTGCTTTGGCCACAGACGCGGATTCGGGCAGTCCCCTACTAAAAAACAAGACCAGGGGACCGCAGGGTAAGTCTCGCCAAGCATATCACTATCCGACGCGAGACTTACCTCCCGAATCCCGTCTTCCCGAATACGCCGCCGTCGGGTGGCCTCTTCTGCCGCCCCGTGCATCCGTAACGACGACTCCGGGTAGAGGCGTCACTGTCTTCAGGGCGCATTTGCCCTTCTTCTTCCCCATACTACCAGACGTCCGTTAGGCGTGGTTCCCTTCGAGCGTTTCTAGAGGCGTTGGTGCAGGCTTGCGTGTCGCAATGGAAGTGCTTGTTCGTCTGCTGTGCGGGGTTGCTTCCACAAAATATGTTTTAAAAACGGGGTTCCCCCTTTTAGCAGGAGGTAGGCCCCACATTGGGCGCCATTGTGGAAACCGTACCCCCAGACACAGACAGACAGACACCAGGATGTCCAAAACACACTTGTTTATTTATTTTTCCCACTGCAACCACAATGCCTTCTCTCAGCACCTCTCTTTCTTTTCTTCCTCTTCTTCTTCCTTTCTCTTTCTCTCTCTCTCTCTCTCTCTCGCTTGACCTCCTTCCTCCTCCTCACAAGCTTCATCTCCTTCCTCCCAACTCTGGCTCATTGTCTGGAAGGAGGCGGCCCCTTTTATCAGGACCCGGATGAGCCCCAGGTGCTGCCCTTGACGTCACTTCCTGGTGTGGCGGAAGTGTCAGGAAAGCCCCTGGAAGCACTCCGGGTCTTCTTGGAATTATTTCCGGCAGCACTTTCTGGTGTGGCGTAAGTGCTGCCATCCAGGATTCTCCAACTGTCCGGCGGTGGCCACATCCTCTCACGGGCATCCCAGCTCCGTCTCTGTGGCCTCCAAATAGACCCGGGCGACTGCCCTCTCATGGCCGAGGAGACGTATTGTCCCAGTTGGGGACTGTCCAGGCGTCCCAGCCAGGCAGTGTCCCAGTACATCTGTGACAATATGTATATATATATATATATATATGACAGCAACACTCATCACTCACAACAGTGACAAAACAATTACATTGACAATCATGCTACGTTATTTTCAAAATGTTTCCTTTTCTTTTTCATTACTTCTTTAACACACTACTTCTCCGCTGCAAAGCGCGGGTATTTTGCTAGTATATATATATATCTATACTAATAAAAGGCTGACTGACTGACTCACTCACTGACTCATCATTAATTCTCCAGCTTCCCATGTGGGTGGAAGGCTGAAATTTGGCAGGCTCATTCCTTACAGCTTCCTTACAAAAGTTTGCAGGTTTCATTTCGAAATTCTACGCGTAATGGTCATAACTAGAAGCTATGTTTCTCCATATACTTTAATGGAGTTGAGCTCGATGGCCGTGGGGGGGTGGAGTATCGTGTGACATCATCACGCCTCCCACGTAATCACGTGAACTGACTGTCAACGCAGTATGTAGAAAACAAGGAAGAGCTCCAAAAAGCGCTGAAGAAAACATGCATTATACAATTGAGAAGGCAGCGAAACAATAAGAAGCGAGCGACTGACACATACAACCATATTCATGAGTTCAGCTACTTCGGAAACAAAGCACGGTGTAAACCTAAAGTTTAAATTAAGTTCATAGGCAGGCTGCCGCTGGCGTTTGTCATGCCCACGGCTAATGCAGGATACAAGTTTAATGAGAGGACGCAGGATATAAACAAGAGTTTTGATCACTTTGTAACTAAGTTAAAATTGCTGGTGAAGGGCTGTGCTTATGCAAATTCCGAGAGACTGTGTTTGTGGGGGATTAACAGTTAAGGCGGGTGGGGGAGTCACGTCATCATCTCCCCTCCCATTCACCTCATTTCGCTCTGAGCTGAGCTCTGCAGCTAACGCAAACGCAGTGTTACGGAAGCGACTTTGTGACGCTGCCACCAAATACTCACAGAAAAATCCACAAGTTAATACACACACTGTCTCTACAATTTCTCCACACTGAATCCTCCAGGCACTACTTACAAAAGGTTACATTGACAATCGTGTTATGTTATTTTTAAAATGTTTCCTTTTCTTAGCACAAGCACAGCTGAGAAGCTTCGATGCATGTGCTCCATAATGTGTTAAAAAATCATGCATTTAATCACACTTTGCAATACAAGAAAAGGGGAACTTCTGTCAATGCATGATTTCCTGGTACACCGATTACATTGATCAGCGCTTCCCGATTCATTTTACCCTCGCACCCCCTTGGTTTGAGAAGAAGTATGAAAAAATATGAGGTTAACACAGAAAAACAGATCAGCAATTGAAGCTTTATGAATAATCGATTCACCATCAATAATTGTTTTGGTAAAGCCATACTCAGTGTAATCCTCCTTCCATTTTATAATTTTTCCGCCACTAGCCATGATTAAATGAATGGTAAAAAAGTAGGAGCGAAGCGAGGGTCACTTATTCAGGCAGGCAGGCGACAGCTCAATAGCTCGAATTTGGATATAAGTAGGTTCTATTTAGTCACCAGAAATATCTTTGTTAGGAATGGAAGTTGAATTTAGTCTTTAAATTTCTATGGTAAAGAAAAAGTTATGCAATGATGACTAAATTTAACTATATAAAGTCAAAACTTTTATATATAAAGTCATTCCCGAATATATAAAGTCAAACCTTGATTATATAAAGTCACTGTCGGAATAAATAAAGTCAAAACTTGAATATATAAAGTCAGCGCTGGAATATATAAAGTCAAAACTTGAATATATAAAGTCCTTTACCCGAGGCCCCCAACATAACCAGGATGGACGCCCCCTCGCGGTCTGGAGGAGGCACAAGCCCTCCTCTCGTCCTCCTGGGCGTCACAGCCGGGCTCCTGCCCCAGCCGGGGACCACAATATATATAGATATAGATATATATATTGTGAACGATAGGGGCTGCTCTCGCTCCCTTGAACCCCTGTCCACGACTCCAGACACCAGGTAAAAGTCCAAATGTTGACTTTATTTCTCTTCCACAGTGCACAAAGCACACTCTCCTCCACAATACTCATATAATCACCAATACTACACAATAATAAACAAATAACCAATCCTCCAGCTCCCAGACGCGTTGCCACCCTTCCACCCAGCTCAGCTCGTTGTCTGGGAGTTCCCATAGTCCTTTTATAATCCCTGACCCGGAAGTGTTTCTGCCCAATAGTCCACAAGTCCTTTTCCTTCCGGTCAGGGTAAATAGTCCCTTTCTTCAACCCGAAGTCCACGCTCTTCCTGTGACGAACCTCCGGGTCACAGAACACCTAAGAAGCCCTCGGTCCTCCCTGCAGCTCCCTCCTGTGGCCCCCACGGCATCCAGCAGGGCTTTGCATAAAAACTCCAATGTCCATGATGCCCTGCTGGTCTTCTGGGGACCTCCATGCTGCAAGGAGGGCTCCACCTGGCGGCTTGGGGGTATTGGCTGGGATAAATTGCCGGCCATCCATCACAATATATATATATATATATATATATATATAGATATATATATATATATATAGAGATATGAGAACAACACTATCAATGACAAAAACAATTACATTAACAATCATGTTACGTTATTTTTAAAATGTTTCCTTTTCTTTTTCATAACTTCTTTATCACACTACTTCTCCGCTGCTAAGTGCGGGTATTCGGCTAGTATGTATATATACTGTATATATGTGTGTATATGTATATATATGTTTATATGTGTGTGTGTGTATATATATATGTATATATATATATATATATATATGACAGCAACACTCATGACAATGACAATGTCAATCATGTTACGTTATTATTAAAATGTTTCCTTTTCTTTTTCGTTACTTCTTTAACACACACACACACACACACACACACACACACACATATATATATATATATATATATATATATATATATATATTTGACCTCCAAAGAGCGCAGAGACTTTTGATCACGTGAATGAGTCTGCAAAAAGTGCCGTTTCCTGCCCTGCAAAACTCGAGCAGCTGGCGCGGGCGCATACTGTAGCTCTGCCGGCCTTTGAGGCGCTGGACTGCGCTTCTGCCTTAAGTCAAAGTGAGCACTTTTAATTTTTTTCATCCTCCCCCTGAGCTATAGCCCAGACAAGTGCAAACACGGGATCCCTTTTTTACATTGCGGCAAACTAATATTAAGGCGCTTCGCACTTTCTTTTGCACGTATACAATTATGAGGTCGTCAGCTCAAAGAGTGGAGGACCAACAGTGCCATCACAGCCGATTAATGGCAGGGACGTCTCACCAGTCTACATAAGACCCACCGCTACTGTCCCCAAAAGGCGCTCATATCGTCAGCGAAGACATCTCTCTACACTATATAAAAGAAAAAGGCAACTTTCCTTTTTTTACACCTTTTTTCCTTTTATCCCAAACCAAAGCCTTTCTCTCTTAACACTGCAGAGGACACAAAACTAATTTTCTTTAATTGCTGGTAATACCGGTAAGGCACATTACCAGAGGCAGAAATTTGGATGTTCACATAGAAAATGTAATTTCTATACCACAGCCGTCGTGTAGCGCCTTTCAAAAGGGATCTACAACCAAGAGATCATCCATATACATTTTAGCTGCTGTTAGTACTACAGTACTTACCTGTTGTGTTAGATAGATAGATAGATAGATAGATAGATAGATAGATAGATAGATAGATAGATAGATAGATAGATACTTTATTAATCCCAAGGGGAAATTCACAGTGTTACACCGTCTTTAAAATGTAGTTTACCCGAAACCACTCCAGTATTGCTCAATGTAGCTTTACTTCTTAAAACATTAATGTTTTACTGTTTAATAACTTATAGACTACATTTTATTATTTTCCCCTTGCACTCAGTGACCCACACACACACACACACACACATATAGACATATATATATATATATATATACATATATATATATATATACCTGTATGTATGTATGTATACGTATATACATATATATAATTTGTGTGTGTGTATGTATGTATGTATGTGTGTGTATATATGATGTAGATAGGTATGTTTATATATATATATATATATATATGTAGATATGTATATATACAGTATATATATGAAGATATGTATGTGTATATATATGTATATAGTATGTATAGTCTATATATATAGACTCAAACCGATTATAACAGCACCAATCCAAGCTGCGAGAAAACACTAAAAAGGAAGCATGTCTGACGTCGTGGTACATTTTCTGATGCAGCTAAACGAAAACCACTTTGTGACAGTGCGGCCAAATACACAAAACAATTATTTTGACAATCATGTTATGTTATTTTCAAAATGTTTCCTTTTCTTTTTCTTTACTTCTTTAACTCACTACTTATACATAGACACACACACATATATATACATATATATGCATATACATATGTACATATATACACATATACTGTATATACACATCCACTCAAGCTGTTTCAATTTCTGAAAAAAAAAATGCATTTAAACTGCATTTCAATTCAAATCAGAATCATCATCCGTGGCTAAATTTGGGCAGACTTAAAAATAAAGTGGTATTCTAAGTACTTTAATTAATGTTCAGAATGGTATTGTCTTTAAATAATAATAAGAAAAATTTCAACATAAAGTGCAGTTTTTCATCTTAAAAAAATAAGGCAGAAACATAAAAGTTAATTTGACCAGCTCCACCTTTAAACTCTGAGTAACCTTAGCCAAAATTATTTTGTACATTAGGCTAAAACAGTGTGATCTTTGAACATTTTGTAATTAGATGTAATTAAAATTACTAAGGTCACGGAAGTCCAATGATCCCCAATAAGAGCCAAAAAGTCAGCTTTCTGTAATGCATCTAATTTTGCTTGCTTTTCAGTGTCATAAAGCTGTTGAATTTTATTTGAAATAGTCTCTCGGCACGGCAGTTGAAAAGTTGGATGACCTGACGCTAACTGTAGCACATTTTCTAACCCCCTATCTTCCAGCACTGTTAGTGGTCTACAGTCCAAAGCAATCCATTTTGCGAGAGAATTTGTAAGTTTGACCGATGTTGACTTACTAATTTTGGTCCTGAAGCCAGTCATTTCATCAGTTTTGGGCTGCCGACACCTTTTGTTGGTACTCAAACTCGTACTGCTAGTGCTAGTGCTAACAGCATACACAGTTTCTGTGTTCGCTGTAACATGTTTTGCATTTAGATGGTACCGTAAGGTTGAAGTGCCTTGGTGTTATGCAAACTCCTTTTTGCACAGTTTGCACAAAACCACGCTTTTATCAAGGCTTCCGTCGGGTAGTCTTTTGAAATGAAATTTTCCTCCAATCAGTCCTAGCAACGCGCTTTCTTCCGACTCTTATATTTTTGTAGCTCTGATGTGTGCATCAATGTAATTGGTGTACCAGGAAATCATGCATTGACAGAAGTTCCCCTTTGCTTGGAATGCAAAGTGTGATTAAATGCGTTATTTTTTAACGCGTTATGGAGCACATGCATCAAAGCTTTTCAGCTATGCTTGTGCTAAGAAAAGGAAAAATTTTAAAAATAACGTAACATGATTGTCAATGTAACCTTTTGTAAGTAGAGCCTGGAGGATTCAGAGTGTGGAGAAACTCTTGAGACAGCGTGTGTGTTAACTTGTGGATTTTTCTGTGAGTATTTGATAGCAGCGTGACAAAGTTGCTTCCGCAAGACCATGTTAGCTGCGGAGCTCAACTCAGAGCGAAATGAGGTGAATGGGAGGGGAAAGGATGACGTCACTCCCCCACCCACCTCAACTGTCAATCCCCCCACAAAGACAGTCTCTCGGAATTTGTATAAGCACAGCCCTTCACCAGCAATTTTAACTTAGTTACAAAGTGATCAAAACTCTCGTTTATACCCTGCGTCCTATCATTAAACTTGTATCCCGCATTAGTCGTGGGCATGATAAATGCCAGCGGCAGCCTGTCTATGAACTTAATTTAAACTTTAGGTTAACACTGTGCTTTGTTTCTGATGTAGCTGCAGTCATGAATATGCTTGTATGCATCACTGTGCATGACAAATGGCAGTGGGAGCGTGTCTCTAAACTTAATTTAAACTTACGGTTTACACCGTGCTTTGTTTCCACAGTAGCTGCACTTATGAATATGCTTGTATGTGTCACTCGCTCGCTTCTTATTGTTTCGCTGCCTTCTCAATTGTATAATGCATGTTTTCTTCAGCGCTTTTTGGAGCTCTTCCTTGTTTTCTACGTACTGCGCTCACAGTCAGTTCACGTGATTACGTGGAAGGCGTGATGATGTCACACGAAACTCCACCCCCACAGCCATCGAGCTGAACTCCATTACAGTATATGGAAAAAATAGGTTCCAGTTACGACCATTACGCATAGAATTTCAAAATGAAACCTGCCCAACTTTTGTAAGTAAGCTGTAAGGAATGAGCCTGCCAAATTTCAGCCTTCCACCCACACGGGAAGTTGGAGAATTAGTGATGAGTGAGTGAGTGAGTGAGTGAGTGAGTGAGTGAGTGAGTGAGGGCTTTGCCTTTTATTAGTATAGATATATATTGGCGTGGTCACCCCTGCAGTCCTTGCTTTTCTTTATCGAAGTAACCAATCGCCACACAATCAGCACAATAATAGATGTTAAGCCATCTGTATGCTTAGAGCGCCGATTCTTCAAAACATTTAAGGAACATTGAAATATCTTCGCAGTACATATTTAATTATTCTATCCTTCACGCCAGACACAGTGAAGAATATACTGTAGATTATTTAAATGAAGTTCAAGTTTTATCTGTATAATACTAGCAAAATACCCGCGCTTCGCAGCAGAGAAGTAGTGTGTTAAAGAAGCAATGAAAAAGATCAGGAAACATTTTTAAAATAACGTAACATGATTGTCAATGTAATTGTTTTGTCACTGTTGTGAGTGATGAGTGTTGCTGTCAAATATATATATATAGCAAAATACAAGGCCAAGAGCAAAGTACTGCTTTAAAAGTTTTATTAAGAAGAAAATTAAACCTTTTTAAACTGAGGGAAAATATACCAAAAATTATTTGTTAAGGATCTCATTGTATACCACATTGTGTGTTAGGCCCTCCGGTTGTAATATGACCAAGCTGTGCGCTGAGCTTACTCTTGAGCATGCAACGTACAGTTGGCCATGTGAACAGTAATCTTGTTTCAAATCTCACAGCTTGGATTGCTGCTGTCATAATCAGTTTGAGTTTCATGATTTGTTTCAATTATGACAGTATTTGCAGAACTTGTGTTGAAGTGACATTCGGCATCTGTCAAGCGTTGTAAGTATACAACCTGTTTCATCGATAACTTTACATCCAGCTTTTGAGAGTTTAAACATTCATAAACATCAAAGTGTCCACTACTGAAATCGTCACCTGTGAGCCTAATACTGTATGTTTAAGAGGCATTGGCGGTTGTCGAAAGGTGTAAAATATTTGGCCATTTCGGTACACTTGAAAGTGAAAACCGAACAATTCAGCGGCAGCCATCAACTCACATGCAGAACCATAGGTGAAGGGCTTAAACATTTCACTCTTCTAGTGCTCCTGTGTAGTATAATTATCTCCTGTACCGTCATCAGTCCACACAATGAACCTGTCCCAGTCATTCAATACATAAGACACAATGTTCCTCCAGATATCAAGAGTGAGCCTGATATGGCCGTGCAATATGTAACAAAGAGAATGGAAAAGATAGGTGCCATCTCCGGGCATGGAAACCACTTGGTAAGTGACAGTTCTTTGATCGATGGTGATCACCTTGATAGACATGGTAATGGGGGTTGCAATGATAAAGGAAATGGGTACCTGATCGATGTAAAGTAAGTCTAAAATACCTACACAATAACTATAATCGTAATAAACGAACAATAAAACAGCGGAGAAGCTGTGGATTAAATAAAAAGGCTGTAGATATCAGTAGGGAGACGTGAATCCCGTGGCGAAGCAAGGAAGGAAATGTAGAGACCAGAGCGACGAATATTCAAATTTCTTTACTCTTATGTAATTTTATATAAAAAATAAACTTAGATTTTAAATATCCCAAAAGATTTTGCTCTCCATAAAAATATATCCTGTCAAAATTATACAAATTCAAATATGAACATGCTGCATAACAAAACCTGGAAATATAAATAAAATGTGTTCCTTTCAGCAATAACAAATCAAATCATTCAGTTGTCTTTGCTGATATGTCATTTTAGAGCTGGACGCCTGGCATCTTTTTTTGGCAACAGGTTCGTTTATGTTTGGTGTGAGGTTCTGTGTTGTGAAGATTCTCAGGATGGACTGCAGGTGCTCATCAGTGAAGCGACTCCTGTGTGCTGTTTTGTTAGTCTTTATCACTGAGAAGAGCTTCTCACACAGATATGTGGTACCAAACATGCACAATGTTCGAGCCGCATGTAGACGGACTTTTTTTGTTCTTCAAAGTCACCAAAGCGCCGTGCAAACTCAGTGCGCTCAGTTTATCAGCAAAGTGCGTATTTGGGAACACCGTAGTGACGACTTGGTTCAACATTACTTGGCAACAGGGAAAGTGGGGCGTTGCACTGGTGCATTTGTGTCTCCCATAAAAGTAGCTTCACTTGAAATCACTTTGTGATTGTGCACGGGTAAAACGTCCGCTGAAGTGTCAGATTCTTATTTAATTCTTCTGCTTTCTGTATCTTCTGCATTGCATTCAGGTTACCCTGATGTTTTGTCTCATAGTGCCGTCTTAGATTAAATTCTGTAATTACAGCCACATTAGCTCCACAAATGAGACACACGGGTTCAGTAAACATATACTCAGCCTCCCATCGGTTTTTAAAGGCTCTATTTTCAGAATTAACTTTTCTCTTCAGCATCGTGTGAGCTAGCTTCGCAATAACTTGCAGCATCATAAGCTAGACTTGATTAACGCGGTAAGTGTTCGGCAAGGCAGCTGAAGCGCTGCATTATGGGATCTGTAGTTTATTGTGTTACCAGCGCTTCATATACCTGGGCCATTAATACAATAATACAGTATATAAAATGATCTCGCGGGCCGGATATAATTACACGCCGGGCCGGATGTGGCCTGTGGCCCTTGAGTTTGACAAATATGGACTAAATAGAACTTGAAAAGATATATTTTTTGAAATGTGATCGCGCAATTCAGATAGAGTTGACGCGCACTACAGCCTGCATCCTCCCCTCGCTCTTACTTTTTTACCGTTCATCTAATGAATACACTGAGTATGGCTTTACCAAAACAATCATTGATGGCGAATAAAGTATCCATTATTCGAGTATGTAGATCGGGATATATATATTCATATATATATACCCGCGTATCGCAGCGGAGAAGTAGTGTGTTAAAAAAGCTAGAAAAAGAAAAGGGAACATTTTAAAAATAACGTAACATGACTGTCAATATACAGTATTTGTTTTGTGAGTGTTACTGAGTGTTGCTGTCATCAAGGATTTGATTATCAGTATTTCTTTCAATCAGGCTCGTATTTGTAGGATGTGTTGTGTTCAAGTTACATTCCGTGTTTGTCAATCGTTGTAAAGATGACAGGTTTCTTTCATCGATTCGTTTCTTACTGCATCAATAAACAGCTCGTCTTCTTCTTTATCTGAGACCTGACACACTGCATGCACGGGTTTTTTTACACTGTCTTCCTTTAGCATGACATTGACTTTTTCCACCGTGTGCTTTGTTTCCGCAGTAGCTGGATTTATGAATATGCTTATCAGACGCTTCATATTTTTTGCTGCCTTTTCAATTGTGTAATTCGATTTTTGTTCAGCGCTCTTTAGAACTGTTGCCTTTTATCTGTGCACTGCGTCAGTTCACGTGAGCCACTCTGTGTACATGCATGGAAGGTTCCCAGCTGTGCTGGTGCCATCTCGTGCTATGTCCGTGGCTGTATTTAATGTTACCTTAGTCCTGGCACTTAAAACGTTCTCTCACAGTTTCGCTGAGTTTGTGTCAAACACCACCCTGACCATCTCATCTTCCTCTCCATAAACACAGTCCTTCACCCGTGAATATTTAGTGGGAGCTTGCTATTGGATTGCCGCTGACGGACGGCCTTATATGGGCAGGCACTAAATTACAAACAGCCAGCGCAGCCTGTCTATGAACTTAATTTAAAGTGTAGGTTTACATCGTGCTTTGTTTCCGAAGTAGCAGAACTCATGAACATGGTTGTATATGTCACTCGCTCGCTTCTTATTGTTTCGCTGCCTTCTCAATTATATAATGCATGTTTTCTTCAGCGCTTTTTGGAGCTCTTCCTGGTTTTCTATGTACTGCCTGATTACGTGGGAGGCGTGATGATGTCACACGAAACTCCGCCCCCACGGCGTTCAAGCTCATCTCCATTACAGTAAATGGAGAAAAACAGCTTCCAGTTATGACCATTACGCGTAGAATTTCGATATAAAACCTGCCCAACTTTTGTAAGGAAGCTGTAAGGAATGAACCTGCCAAATTTCAGCCTTCCACCCACACGGGAAGTTGGAGAATTAGTGATTAGTCAGTGAGTGAGTGAGTGAGTGAGTGAGTGAGTGAGTGAGGGCTTTGCCTTTTATTAGTATAGATAATAAACATATTTTGCTGCATTTCATCTTAAAAATGATATCGTCATCATATGTAAATACGAGCTTTATAAAGTGGCTCAGGTTGTGTAATATTATAACTGTAGTGCAAGTTTACAGTGGGGTGTGGAGTTGGTCTCGTTCGTTGCGAAAGATGGACGTCTGAAGTGGAGCTCCGCTAGCAGCTGTGTTATTTTTGCATGCATTCCCAATCTGAACACTCATAATGGTTGGGGACTTTAATTGTGTTCTAAATCCACTCTTAGATAGGACTTCTTCCACAGGGGGAACGACATCTAACACCGCAAATATAATTACAAAGTTTATAACTGATCACAACTTATCAGACCCCTGGAGGTTTTTAAACCCAAACTCAAGAACATATTCTTTCTACTCACCAGTACATCATTGCTACTCAAGGATTGATTACTTCTTTATAGACAATAACTTCTTGCCTATGATTAAATCTTGCAAATATGATGCTATTGTTATTTCTGACCATGCACCTATGATCTTGGAGCTAAAGTTACTAAGCCCCATACACTCACCCCGCAGATGGCGTCTCTATTAGCAGACGAGAATTGTACAGAATTTATATCCAAACAAATCAAATTCTTTCTAGAGACAAATACATCCTCAGAGATCTCTGCAGGAATACTCTGGGAAACTGTTAAGGCCTTCTTAAGAGGACAGATTATCTCATATCTTTCCCACAGAAATAAATTAGAAACCAAGAAAGTAGCAGAGATAAAAAGCGAAATTACTAGAATAGATGAAGAACATGCCAGACTACCAAGCGAGACTCTACATAGGAAAAGGCAGGCTCTACATTCAGAATTAAACCTCTTGACAACTAAAGAAACTGAACAACTAATCTACAAATCCAGACATCATTACTATGAACATGGAGAGAAAGCTAATAAGCTTTTAGCTCAACAAATTCACAAGCAAGAAGTGCAACGCAATCTCGTAATCACCACGAACGGAGATAAAATCATCGAACACAAAAATATAATGCACACTTTCAGAGACTACTATAAATCCCTATATACTACTGAGTTTAAAGAAGACAATACACAATCTAATGCATTTCTGGATACATTACAGATACCACAAATAGACACTTTTAGTGTGGAGGAACTTGATAAACCTCTGGCATTATCAGAATTACTAGATGCTATAAAGTCACTCCAAGGTGGAAAGCAGCAGGCCCTGATGGCTACCCTGCAGAATTTTACAAGAAATTCTCCTCAGCTAGCTCCCTCCTATTAGCAACATTTACAGAAGCCAGAGATAACCAATCTCTTCCTCAAACCTTTGCCAAGCACTAATCACTGTTTTCCAAAACAAAATAAGGACTTATTACAATGTGCATCATACAGACCAATTTCACTTCTGAATAATGACGTTAAAATACTCTCTAAAATCATAGCTAGAAGGATGGAGAAAGTGCTCCCTCGGTAATATCACAAGACCAAACTGGATTTATTAGGGGCCGACACTTATCTTCAAATCTTCGCCTGTTTAATGTAATATACTCACCAACTAAATCAAACACCCCAGAAATATTATTATCATTGGATGCAGAAAAGCATTGACATGATTGAATGGAAATACCTTTTACTACATTGGAGAAGTTTGGGTTTGGCCCGAATATTTGTTCATGGATCAAATTACTGTATACTAACCCAGAAGCTTCAACAACATTTGCTCAGACTACTTTAAACTAGAATGTGGTACTAGACAAGGATGCCCCTGTCACGCTACTGTTTGCAATTGCCATTGAACCACTGGCAATACATTGTCAAATACTGATCAGATAAAGGGGATTAGCAGAGAAGGACTGGAACAGAAAATCTCATTATATGCAGATGATATGGTACTGTATATATCAGACCCAGAAAATTCTGTGCCTGCAGTCTTAGCAGCACTCACAGAATTTCAAAAGATCTCTGGTCTCAGAATTAATCTGAATAAAAGTGTACTCTTTCCAGTGAATTCTCAAGCATATAATATTAGATTAGACACCCTACCTTTTATCATTGCAGAACAGTTTAAATACCTAGGGTAAACATCACAAGTAAACATAAAGCTCTTTATCAACAAAATTTCGCCTGCATGGAAAAAATTAAACAAGACTTGCATAGATGGTCAACCCTTCATCTCACACTAGCTGGAAGAATTAACACTGTTAAGATGAATATTCTTCCTAAGCTCCTTTTTATTTCAAAACATCCAATATACATTAATAAATCATTCTTTAAACAATTAGATTCAACAATAACCTCATTTATTTGGAATTCAAAACATCCACGCATCCAAAGAGCGACCCTACAAAGACAGAAGGCGGCATGGCTCTACCTAACTTCCAGTTTTATTACTGGGCAGCAAATATACAGGCGATAAGAACCTGGACACAAATAGAAGAACATACACAGGCCTAGTCCGCAATAGAAATAAAATCCTGCAGTACTTCTTTGTATTCCTTGCTCTGTGCTCCAATAAACACACGTTATCGGCAATACACTAATAACCCAATTGTGCTCCACTCACTTAGAATCTGGAACCAATGTAGAAAGCATTTTAAGACGGAGAAGCTTCTATCTGTGGCACCTCTGCAAGAGAACCACCTCTTTCAACCTTCACAAACATATGCAGTTTTTAATATCTGGAAAAAATTGGAATTAACTTGCTTAGAGATCTTTATATAGACGTCTTTGCATCCTATGAACAATTACATTCCAAATTTAACATTCCAGCTACACATTTCTTTCACTATCTTCAAATCAGGAACTTTGTTAAACAGAACCTTCCAGATTTTCCTCATCTTGCACCCTCATCCATGCTGGAAAAATATTGCTCAATCTCAAGGACTTAGACTCCATCTCTACAATATATAAAATCATTTTACAATCCCTCCTTTCAAAGATCCAAGAGGACACTGGGAAAAGATCTCTCAATTAATATATCAGAAAAGGAGTGGAAAGTAGCAATGCAGAGAATTCACTCAAGCTCCATATGCAAAGCATACAATTATACAACTCAAAATTATATATCGAGCACATCTGTCTCGACTAAAACTCTCCAAAATGTTTCCAGGGCATGATCCAACCTGCGAACGCTGCAACCAAGTCCCAGCCTCACTGGGTCACATGTTCTGGGCCTGCACCAAATTAACATTATTCTGGACAAAATTTTTAATTACCTTCAGACAGCCTTGGACTCACAATCCCTCCTAACCCATTAACAGCTGTGTTTGGGGTTCTTCCAGAGGGTTTAAAGTGGAGAAAGACAAACAAATTGTGATTGCATTCACTACACTTTTGGCACACAGACTTATTCTGATAAACTGGAAGAATCCAAACTCTCCTCTTTCAAGTCAGTGTGAAATCGATGTGGAATTGGAAAATATCAAATACTCAGTTAGAGGATCCATACAGACTTTTTCAAAACATGGCAGGATCTAATCAGTAATATTTTAAAATAAGCTCATAAAGCACAGAGAATTTATTAATTTAGGTATGTTTACAAGCCTTAAATTTCACACCGTTTGCCTTGCTCTCTCTCTCAGGGTTGGGGATCGATTTGTCCTTAACTCAATTTTACTTTTTGTAAAAACTTGATTGATTTGTATGGATTGCAATAAAATTAATAAAAATATAATATTAAAAAAAAATGTTTAGAGTGGGGTGATTGTACTTATAAGTACAAGCAGTTCTACAAGGAACAATTGATTAAGTGCGTTTAAAGTTCTTGGGATATAACTGTTTCTGAACCGCGAGGTCCGTACAGGAAAGGCTTTAAAATGTTTTGTCGTTGCTGAGACAGCGTGTTCTTGATACTGTATACTGATAATTCTCTTTCCGATCAGCTGCTGCTATGATTCCCCACTCAGATACAGTGATATAAATACTCCGAGTGGTGCAGTGAGAGTAATATGGAAAAAGATAATCCGCTGTGGCAACTCCTAACGGGAGCAGCTGAAAGAAGGTGCAGTGAGAGTAGCAACGCTAAAGCAGTTATGGTATTTGAAATACTATGGCTATTCCCTGGACCATTATATTGTTACAAGTTAATTACAATCAGATGTATTACACTAATAAACAATTTGTGGTTAGTTTCAGTGTATTTATAAAGCCGCATCAGGAAAATAAAAGAGTAACCACACAGTAACAGTAGCACTGCTTTGACGCTGGGTGCCGCCAGTCTGCAAAACCGAGCGGAGAACTTGCGTTCGACAAGTATGAGGTACCATGGAAAAGTACGTGGCTTTACGCCAAGTGTAGGTTTTATACATCGCAATTTGAACGTGAAAAAGTTCTTACGCAACATTTCTGTGCGTACGCACCGTTTATACATGAGGCCCCAGGTGTTTAAGTCCAACAGGAATAACCAACTTTAATGCCTTGACGTTAAGACAAGAATTGTCCAGTTAGATAGATCAACCCTGATTTGTTCCTAGTGGGAAATGTGAATTTTTACAGAAGCTCATGAAATAAAAATAATAATATTAATAATAATAATAAAATAAACACACCGCAATATGATTAAAATTTGAAGAAAATTAAAAAGAAAGAAAACTTCTGACATGGCAGTCACAGTTAGAGTGAAGCGTTATGCAGGTGGCTTGCCATTGGTATAAAAGAGTCCCAGCAGTGTTTCTCTCTACAGTACAATCCTGCTGAATGATTTGTTGACTGGAAGAACTCAGTGTTAGTGTGTCAGAGAGACTCTTTTAACTCTCTCCTTGCTGCTACCTCCAGGGGGTTCAGAGTGCATCCCATAACTGAGTCTGCCTTTGTAATTAGCTTGTTGATTCAGTGGGCATTTTTTAAAGTGATGTTACAAGCCCAGCACACCACAGCATAGAAAATCACACTGGCCATCACGTAGTTGCAGAAGATGTGAAGGATGTCACTACCCACATTAAAGGAAGGCAGTTTCTTAAGAAAAAGAATTCTGCACTGCTCTTTCTTATCCTCTTCCCTGCTGAGGGCATTTTTTAGCAATTTCCGCCTGAGGGGAGAACACCATAATAAATTATTAATTTACATAATAATTATGTAATAAATAAAGGAAGAACAGTCAGTTTTTCATTAAAATGTGACAAATGGGATGGAAATTGTGCTTGTGACAAATTTACTCAAAAACTGATGCCAAAATAGCAAGAAAAACATAGGCAGAAACTGTGATTTTTCTCATTTTTTGCTGTAAAATACAGTTCAAGTTCAAGCAATGCCAGGTGAGTTTTTTTCTACTCTGAGGTGTTCCCAGACATGTCAGCTGTTTCTGTGAAATGTTTCATGTTGATAACATAAAGAAATAAATAGTTATAGCATTTGGCCCCATCGACACTCCTCCCACCTCTGGAATCTTTTCTGTTAGGTATGCCTAAAATATAAATATAAAGAATATAAAATTAATATAAAATAATATAAACTATTTATATAAAATATAAATAATTTCTCACATACACACAGAGACATATTTAACATCATATGCACACACACCAAAACAATCTCATTTTCGTTTATTTTGCTCACCTTTAGTACATTCCTTTTTTCAAACATTGGCATGTTATATATCATTAGAAACATCTCTGTCGCAATTAAAAAATGGTATAAAGCTTGCGATGGCATGACCCACTGTGCCAGAGCAACTCACCTGGAAATGCAAGCTGCATCTTTTTAGGCTGTCTTATTGACCTGTTCTTTTACATCACATATCTAGTGAATAATTCAACATAGTGACAAGTTTGGCTAGTTTAATTCAGCAGCACCTGCTGTAAATGTTGATATATAACTTGTCTATATTTGCTGTTGCATTGTGAAGTTTTATGCAACAACACATGAAAATTCCTTCTCCCACATGGGCATGAGTGGTTGATTTGCATGTCAGGTCAGCAGCTTTTAAAACATTGCTTTATTCAGCGTCATTGGAAACATCACAGTCTCAGCTATCCAATGGTGTGAAGTTTGAGATGCAAAGACACACTGAGCAAGAGCCATTACTGCCAAAAAGGACAGATGGTAGGTACCTACCAACCACTTCTGCCACGTTGTTGCATTACTTCGGATTACTTGGCACTCTTTAAACACAGACACATGTGTGCAGGCTCATTTTAGTTAGCAGAAACTATTGTAAGTACTGATATGTAACTTGACAATCTTTGCTGCTGTTTTGTGTAGTTATATGTGTAAACATGCAAAAATCCTATAAACTTTTTTTTCGGGTTTTGGCCCATGGCAGCCAGGTGTTCAATTGAAGTGACTTTTGGAGGAATTGTTTGAAATCTACTTGTTGAGACCTTTCGATTTATGTATAATACTTGGGTGTTCCTTGCTCAGAATAATTACTAGGCTGGTTTTAATTTTTGTTGGTCAAAGGAACATACTGTAACAGTGTGATCACTATGAGAGTGTAGTAGACACTTGTGGCTTCGTGTCTGCATGTTGCATAGTTCTTCTGAATGATGTGGCAAATAGTGTTTTGAAACATTTTCTGAACCTCTGTCGGCCCAGTACCAGGCCACTTAGGGTTTAAGAGTTATGTAGTTCCTCTGTGTTTTCAAGACCAGTTCAACCTGTCATTGATGTGGGCAAAAAAGTTCTTGCAGAAGTGCATTACCGTTTCTTACTAGAAACAAAGGACTTTCTTTTCTTGGGTTTAATAATAATAATTTGGGTCCATATTGACAACTGTTGTTCTATTGTCTCCTTATTTCTTCACATCCCTCAGGCATTGTAAATTTTCAAATTTACATTTGTGTCATGTCGAACCGTATAAAGGAGCCCATTTAGCTTCCCTCTAAACTACGTCACTGCTTTGCACAGGCATATTACATTTTGTTGACTGAGATCAGTGTAGTATCATTGCAAGGCTGTGACACTTACATTGCTGACTACCATGCAGTTAAATCTGATCTTTGACTTTAATTACAGTTACTGTTGGTTTTGTGAATCCTCATGTTTCTCCATTTCCTCCAAATAATGGAGAAAACGCATTGGTTGTAGTTAAAAGTTACTATTTACTTTTACTCACTCTAAAGCACTTTAGCTGCATTTATCCAAAATGACCAAAGTTCTGCAGCTTTTAGTTCACTTCATTGGATGTTTCAAGCAACAGTGTGACACACGTTCCAAATAATTCCGTAGAAAAATATATTTTTGTTTTAAATGTTTTAGTAAAATTTCAAAACAAAACAGAAGATATAAAAAAATCGATATTAAAGAAAAGTTTTTGTTTAAGAACAGTTCTGTTTAAGGCTTATATATCTTGTTTCATTTAGCCAAGTTTGGTCATATAGACGTACTTAAGGCACACTAAGCACGTAAGCATAGTCAGAAAAGTGTATGTCTTCTCCTATTTGCAACATTCCTAATAGTCCTTGTTAGTAGTAAGACTACAGTGGGATACAAAAGTTTGGGCAACCTTGTTAATAGTCATTATTTTCCTGTATAAATCGTTGGTTGTTACGATAAAAAATGTCAGTTAAATCTATACTAATAAAAGGCAAAGCCCTCACTCACTCACTGACTCACTCCTTCACTGACTCATCACTAATTCTCCAACTTCCCGTGTGGGTGGAAGGCTGAAATTTGGCAGCTTCATTCCTTACAGCTTCCTTACAAAAGTTGGGCAGGTTTTATATCGAAATTCTATGCGTAATGGTCATAACTGGAAGCAGTTTTTCTCCATTTACTGTAATGGAGATGAGCTTGAACGCCGTGGGCGGAGTTTCGTGTGACATCATCACGCCTCCCACGTAATCATGCAGTACATAGAAAACCAGGAAGACCTCAAAAAAGCGCTGAAGAAAACATGCATTATATAATTGAGAAGGCAGCAAAACAATAAGAAGCGAGCGAGTGACATATACAACCATATTCATGAGTTCTGCTACTTGAAACAAAAGCGATGTAAACCTACACTTTAAATTAAGCTCATAGACAGGCTGCCGCTGGCGTTTGTAATTTAGTGCCTGCCCATATAAGGCCGTCCGTCAGCGGCAATCCAATAGCAAACTCCCACTAAATATTCACGGGTTAAGGACTGTGTTTATGCAGAGGAAGATGAGATGGTCAGGGTGGTGTTTGACACAAACTCAGCGAAACTGCGAGAGAAAGTTTTAAGTGCCAGGACTAAGGTAACATTAAATACAGCCATGGACATAGCGAGATGGCACCAGCACAGCTGGGAAACTTCGATGCATGTACACCGAGCGGCTCACGTGAACTGACGCAGTGCACAGATAAAAGACAACAGTTCCAAAGAGCGCTGAACAAAAACCGAATTACACAATTGAAAGGCAGCAAAAATAGGAAGCGTCTGATACATACAAGCATATTCATAAATCCAACTACTGCGGAAACAAAGCACACGGTGGAAAAAGTCAATGTCCCGCTAAAGGAAGACAGTGTAAAAAAAACCCGTGCATGCAGTGTGTCAGGTCTCAGATAAAGAAAAGGATGAGCTGTTTATTGATGCAGTAAGAAACGAATCGATGAATGAAACCTATCATCTTTACAACGATTGACAAACACGGAATGTAACTTGAACACAACACATCCTACAAATACGAGCCTGATTGAAAGAAATAATGATAATCAAATCCTTGATGACAGCAACACTCAGTATCACTCACAAAACAAATTCTGTATATTGACAGTCATGTTACATTATTTTTAAAATGTTCCCTTTTCTTTTTCTAGCTTTTTTAACACACTACTTCTCCGCTGCGATACGCGGGTATATATATATATGTATATATATATATCCCGATCTACATACTCAAATAATGGATACTTTATTAGCCATCAATGATTGTTTTGGTAAAGCCATACTCAGTGTATTCATTAGATGACGGTAAAAAGTAAGAGCGAGGGAGGATGACTCATTGAGGCATGCAGGCTGTAGTCTTGGCGTCAACTCTATCTGAATTAGCGATCACATTTGAAAAAATATATCTTTTCAAGTTCTATTTAGTCCATATGTGTCAAACTCAAGGGCGGGCCACATCCGGCCCGGCGTGTAATTATATCCGCCCGAGATCATTTTATATACTGTATTATTGTTATTAAAGCCGGGTATATGAGCGCTGGTAACACAATAAACTACAGATCCCATAATGCAGCGCTTCAGCTGCCTTGCGTAACACTTACGCGTTAATCAAGTCTAGCTTATGATGCTGCAAGTTATTGCGAAGCTAGCTCACACGATGCTGAAGAGAAAAGTTGATTCTGAAAATAGAGCCTTTAAAAAGCGATGGGAGGCTGAGTGTCGCTGTGATATATATATATAGCAAAATACCCGCGCTTCACAGCGATGTCAGGTGTTAAAGAAGTTATGAAAAAGAAAAGGAAACATTTTAAAAATAATGTAACATGATTGTCAAAGTAATTGTTTTGTGTATTTGGTGGCAGCGTCACAAAGTTGTTTTCGTAGCTGCATCAGAAAATGTACCACACGTCTGACACGCCTCCTTTTTACTGTTTTCGCACAGCTTGGATTGCTGCTGTCATATATATATACACACACATACACACACACACATACACACATACATACATATATATATAATATACATATATATATATACACATACATATCTTCATATCTACATATCTATATACATATCTACACACACAAATTATATATATGTGTGTATGTATGTATGTATGTATGTGTGTGTGTGTGTGTGTGTGTGTGTGTGTGTGTGTGTGTGTGTGTGTATATATATATATATATATATATATATATATACACATACATATACTTATGTGTATGTTTGTATGTGTCTATATGTGTGTGTATAGCTTTGGTCACTGAGTGCAAGGGAAAAATAATGAAATATAGTCTATAAGTTATTAAACAGTAAAACATTAACGTTTTAAGAAGTACAGGTACATTGAGCACTACTGGAGTGGTTGCGGGTAAACTACATTTTAAAGACTGTGTAACAAAACAGGTAAGTAACTAACAGCAGCTAAAATGTATATGGATCATCTCTCGGTAGTAGATCCCTTTTGAAAGCGCTACACGACGGCTGTGGTATAGAAATTACATTTTCTATGTGAGCGTTCAAATTTGTGCCTCTGGTAATGTGCCTTACCGGCAATTAAAGAAAATTATTTTTGTGTCCTCTGCCGTGTTAAGAGAAAGGCTTTGGTTTGGGATAAAAGGAAAAAGGTGTAAAGAAAGGAAAGTTGCCTTTTTCTTTTATATAGTATAGAGATGTGTTAAGCTGGCGTTATGATCGCCTTTTGGGGACAGTCGCGGTGGGTTTTGTGTAGACTGGTGAGCCGTCCCTGCCATTAATCGGCTGTGATGGCACTGTGAGTCCTCCACTCGTATGCGTGTGTTCATAATCCGAGCTGAGGACCTGATAATCGATATCGTGCAAAAGAAAGTGTGAATCGCCTTAATATTATTTTGCCGTGGTGTAGAAAAGGGGTCCGTGTTTGCACTTGTCTGGGCTATAGCTCAGGGGGGATGAAAAAATTAAAAGTGCTCACTTTGACTTAAGGCAGAAGCGCAGTCAGCGTCTCAAAGGCGGCACAGCTATGCACGCGCTGGCTGCTCGACTTTTGCTGGGCAGGAGACCCCAGTTTTTGCAGACACGTTCATGATATCAAAAGTCTCAGCGCTCTTTGGAGGTAATTCATATATTATATATATAGCAAAATACCCGCGCCTCGCAGCGGAGAAGTAGTGTGTTAAAGAAGTAATGAAAAAGAAAAGGAAACATTTTAATAATAACGTAACATGATTGACATTGTCATGAGTGTTGCTATCATATATATTCCTGCCTAAATAAGTCACCCTCGCGTCGCTCTTACTTTTTTACCGTTCATTTAATCATGGCTAGTGGCGGAAAAATTATAAAATGGAAGGAGGATGGCTTTACCAAAACAATTATTGATGGCGAATCGATTATTCATAAAGCTTGAATTGGTGATCTGTTTTTCTGTGTTAACCTCATATTTTTCATACTTCTTCTCAAACTAAGGCAGTGCGAGGGTAAAATGAATCGGGATGCTGATCAATGTAATCGGTGTACCAGGAAATCATGCATTGACAAAAGCTCCCTTTGCTTGTAATGCAAAGTGTGATTAAATGCATTATTTTTTACCGCGTTATGGAGCACATGCATCGAAGCTTCTCAGCTGTGCTTGTGCTAAGAAAAGGAAAGATTTTAAAAATAGCGTAACACGATTGTCAATGTGACCTTTTGTAAGTAGTGCCTGGAGGATTCAGTGTGTTGAAACTCTAGAGACAGCGTGTGTATTAACTTGTGGATTTTTCTGTGAGTATTTGGTGGCAGTCTGACGAAGTTGCTTCGGATGACGGCGTTAGCCGCGGAGCTCAGCTCAGAGCGAAATGAGGTGGGAGGGAGATGATGGCGTGACTCCCCACCCGCCTTAACTGTCAATCCCCCACAAACACAGTCTCTCAGAATTTGCATAAGCACACCCCTTCACCTATAATTTTAACTTAGTTACAAAGTGATCAAAACTCTCATTTATATCCTGCGTCCTATCATTAAACTTGTATCCTGCATTACCTGTGGGCATGTGAAATGCCAGCGGTAGCCTGTCTACGAACTTAATTTAAAGTTTAGGTTTACACCTTGCTTTCTTTCCGAGGTAGCAGCACTCATGAATATGGTAGTATATGCCACTCGCTCGCTTCTTATTGTTTCGCTGCCTTCTCAATTATATAATGCATGTTTTCTTAAGCGCTTTTGGAGGTCTTCCTGGTTTTCTACGCACTGCGTTGACAGTCAGTTCCGTGATTACGTGGGAGGCGTGATGATGTCAAACGAAACTCCCCCCCCACGTCTTTGCAGCTCTACTCCATTACAGTTAATGGAGAAAAATACCTTCCAGTTATGACCATTAGGCGTAGAATTTCGAAATGAAACCTGTCCAACTTTTGTAAGTAAGCTGTAAGGAATGAGCCTGCCAAATTTCAGCCTTCTACCTACACGGGAAGTTGGAGAATTAGTGATGAGTCAGTGAGTGAGTGAGTGAGTGAGTGAGTGAGGGCTTTGCCTTTTATTAGTATAGATATATGACAACAACACTCATCACTCACAACAGTGACAAAACAATTACATTGACAATCATGTTACGTTAAAATCAAAATGTTTCCTTTTCTTTTTCATTGTTCCTTTAACACACTACTTCTCCGCTGCGAAGCGCGGGTATTTTGCTAGTATATCATATAGGAGACACACACAGTGATATTTGAGAAGTGAAATAAAGTTTATTGGATTTACAGAAAGTGTGCAATAATTGTTCAAACAAAATCAGGCAGTTGCATAAATTTGGCCACCACAAAAAAGAAATGAAATCAATATTTAGTAGATCCGCCTTTTGCAGAAATTACAGCCTCTAAACGCTTCCTGTAGGTTCCAATGAGAGTCTGGATTGTGGTTGAAGGTATTTTGGACCATTCCTCTTTACAAAACATCTCTAGTTCATTCAGGTTTGATGGCTTCCGAACATGGACAGCTCTCTTTAACTCACACCACAGATTTTCAATTATATTCAGGTCTGGGGACTGAGGTGGCCATTCCAGAATGTTGTACTTGTTCCTCTGCATGAATGCCTTAGTAGATTTTGAGCAGTGTTTCAGGTCATTGTCTTGGAAAGATCCAGCCCCGGCGCAGCTTCAGCTTTGTCACTGATTCCTGGACATTGGTTTCCAGAATCTGCTGATACTGAGTGGAATCCATGCGTCCCTCAACTTTGACAAGATTCCCAGTCCCTGCACTGGCCACACAGCCCACAGCATGATGGAACCACCACCATATTTTACTGTAGGTAGCAGGTGTTTTTCTTGGAATGCTGTGTTCTTTTTCCTCCATGCATAACGCCCCTTGTTATGCCCAAATAACTCAATTTTAGTTTCATTAGTTAACAGCACCTTATTCCAAAATGAAGCTGGCTTGTCCAAATGTGCTTGAGCATACCTCAAGCGGCTCTGTTTGTGCTGTGGGCAGAGAAAAGGCTTCCTCTTCACTCTTGCATACAGCGTCTCCTTGTGTAAAGTTCGCCGAATGGTTGAACGATGCACAGTGACTCCATCTGCTGCAAGATGATGTTGTAGGTCTTTGGTGCGGTCTGTGGGTTGACTCTGACTGTTCTCACCATTATAAGCTTCTGTCTATGCGAAATCTTTCTTGGTCTGCCACTTCCAGCCTTAACTTGAACTGAGCCTGTGGTCTTCCATTTCCTCAATATGTTCCTAACTGTGGAAACAGACAGCTTAAACCTTTGAGACAGCTTTCTGTATCCTTCCCCTAAACCATGATGGTGAACAATCTTTGTCTTCAGATCATTTGAGAGTTGTTTTGTGACCCCCATGTTGCTACTCTTCAGAGAAAATTAAAGGAGGAGGGAAACTTACAATTGACCCCTTTAAATTTCTCATTATAGGATTCACCTGTGTATGTAGGTCAGGGCTCACTGAGCTTACCAAGCCAATTTGAGTTCCAATAATTAGTTCTAAAAGTTCTGGAATCAATAAAATGACAACGGTGCCCAAATTTATGCACCTGCCTGATTTTGTTTGAACAATTATTGCACACTTTCTGTGAATCCAGTAAACTTCATTTCACTTCTCAAATATTACTGTGTGTGTCTCTTATATGATATATTTAACTGACATTTTTTATCGTAACAACCAACGATTTATACAGGAAAATAATGACTATTAACAAGGTTGCCCAAACTTTTGCATCCCACTGTATTTCCTTATAGGCTTAATTAATACTCTGTTCTACAGATATAGCTAATAAGGATCTCATGTTAGCTTTCGGGGGTAAAAGGCTATACCATATTTTAGGTAGCCATAAGAAAATGATATTCTATAGAAATTAAGCAAACATATGAATTTAACACCAAACATTAACTTTCTACAATTGGCTCTTACACTTCTGGCTCCTAATTATTTACAATATTTTACTTCAGTAAGAGTCAAAATCTGTTCTTATATTTTCAATAACTAACTATTAAATAACTAGTAATTTAAGTGAAAACAAACATTTAAGAATTTCTTATTTAAACATTAACTGTTTATTGTAGCAGGCACAGTTTTTTCACAGGTCTGTCAAGTGTGCTGGTTTTGGTCTGCACACAAACTCTTCTGACTATGGCATCTGCCATTGTCTTGATTACTTGACCAATTAACGAGGAAATGTTGGGTGCAGCATCATCTACTAATAAAACAACATCTCCTGGTTCAAAATTCCTTCTGGTGTAAGCCATTTTTGATGTCTTCTTTAGGCCATCTTTTCCAAAACAAATTGGTCATGTATTGAACCTGCTTCCAGTGTCTTCAAGTATACTGGTCATTTTTAGAAAAGAGTCTAGGGGGCATGTTAGGCTGTGTTTTCAGTAACAATAAGTGACTGGGTGTGAGTACCTCCATATCATTTGGATCATTAGATGCCATTGTGAGAGGTCTGTTATTGGTGATTGATTCAACTTCACACATGACTGTTTGGAGACTTTCATCACAGAGTATTTGCTGGTTGAATATTGATTTCAGAATCTTTCTTATGTTTCTAATTTGTCTTTCCCATACTTCACCTTGATGAGAGACTGATGGTGGGTTGACAGTCCATTTGATTTCTTTCTTCATCATCACATTGCTAATTTTTTCTTGGTCAAGATTTTTAATTGCTTCACGGAGCTCTCTTTCTGTTCCAATAAAGTTTGTTACATTATCTGAGCGTATGATTTTAACTTGTCCTCTTCTGCAAATGAATCGAAGTATGGAATTGATAAAAGAATCGGAGTCTAATCTGTGTGCAATCTTTATGTGTACAGGTCTGATTGTTAGACATATGAAAATTACTGCATACCTCTTGTCCAGACTGTGTCCTTTTTTAACTTGAAAAGGGCCAAAATAATCAATGCCAACATTGTAGAAAGGTGGTTAGTCAGGTAACAAACAATCTTCTGCCAAATCTGCCAGCTTTTGCTCACCTGCTTTTGCATTGTATCTTCTGCATGTTGCACACTTTGAAATTATTTTCCTAATAGTTGAAAAGTATGCTTGAGGAATCCAATATTTCTGGCATAGCTGTGCGAGCATATATTGTAGCCCACAAAGTCCAGTTTCTTTATGAATGTGCTGCAATATAAGAGAAGCAGTGTGTGAATGTTTGTGGAACAATGCAGGATGTTTAGCTTCTTCTGGCATTGCAGCTTTGTTGAGTCTTCCTCCAACTCTCAGTATTCTATCTTGTATGACTGGGTCAAGTATGAAGATTTGCCTGTGCTTTTTTACAGGGGTATGTTTCTTTAAAGCCTTTAATTCTTCTAGAAATTCTTGTAGTTGACTAAGACGGTTAAGCTCTGTTTCAGCTTTAGTCAAGTCCTGAAGAATTCTTGCTTTGTTTTAAATTCCGTTTGTACTTTTTCATTTGTTCTGTGATGAGTGTTCTTTGTTGTTCTGGGTTATTTTCAGATGAATGACTTCAAGTTGAAATTTCTTTTTTTTAAGTGGAGCAGTATGCCTTTAACTCTAGAATTACCAAAGCCTATGAAAAAACTTGTAATCCCAGCACACCTTAAACCCCTTTGCACCTCTCCATCAGCGTCTTTTGTCTTGTAAATGTGTTGATCAACACAAGCAGTAAGCAGCCTACTATTCCATCCCCCTATCAATTGCCACAGCTCAGTTTACAAAGAAGGTTCTCAGTGCTCAGTGTTTATCTTCTGGTTGACTGAGCGCTGGCGTTACTGGTCGCCGCTGCTCGCCAGTAACCTTTTAGCTTTTTATCTTTTTTAACTTTTTTATGATTAACTTACAATCTAATGGACCAAGCAGCTGTTTTCATTTTCATTTTGGGCAGATTTATTTGTTGAGTTTTATTTTTTAATCCTTTAAAGCTAGACTGATTCCTAGCTCGACTGCTGATTTGGCTGTGTATGGACTATTTTTAGGTCTATCTCCTCTTTGAACCATACCTGGCTTTGTTCTCTGGACATCTGAGTTGTCTGCGTCTTCACTTAACATGTGGACCGGTAGGATATTTATTAGGTTCGTGTTTGTTTGGTCCCTCCTGCCGCTCGCTATCCTACTGCGACAGGCCTGCTTTCTGTACTCAGCTGCCGAGCTATTCCGACTCCACTTCCACCTGTCTGAGCCTCCACTGACTGGGCTGTATCTCCATCCAGACATTGTATTTCACCCCCGTCGGAGATACATCCACCACGGGTCCCACTGGAGTATCCAAGCTGACAGTTCAAAAATAATAAACTCCATCTGGTCCAGTTCTTCACGTAATTTAGGCAGAGTCGCTGACCACAGTGTGTTAGCCTGCCTAGCCCAGTTGGCTAACACCGTTGTTAAATGTGATAACTCCATTGTCAACTTTGATCTGCTGAAGATCCGCTCACTCATGAGCAAGGGGCCTCTCATCCACAATCTCCTCACCGATCGTAAGTTTGACTTTTTCTGTCTAAACGAAACATGGCAACAACCTCATGACTTTTCCCAACTTAACGAATCCACTCCCCCAGGGTTTGTTTACATCTCTCAACCCCGTGGCTCTGGCCGGGGAAGAGGTCTCGCGTTAATGTATCATGTGAAGTGGAAAGATCTTGTCTGTATGTCTAAGCCATCCACCTGTCAAATGGACCCCCTCCCTACAGTTCTGGTCAAAACCTGTCTCCCCTCTCTGGTTCCTCTTATTTCTGCTATAATCTACTTTTATCTCACTACTGGTACTGTTCCTTCATCTTTTAAAACTGCTGCAATAACCCAAGTACTGAAAAAACCTGGTGTCGATCCGACTAATTTCAGTAATTTTCATCCTATTTCTAATCTACCCTTCATTTCCAAAATTCTTGAAAAAAATAGTGGCTATTCAACTTCATTCTCATTTATCTCAAAATAAACTGTATGAACAGTTCCAGTCTGGTTTTCGTCCTCTCCACAGTACAGAAACAGCACTTACAAAAATTACTAATGACCTCCTTATGGCAGCTGATTCTGGTTTAATTACTATTCTCATCCTCCTTGCTCTGAGTGCAGCCTTTGACACTATTTGTCACACTACTCTTCTCAATAGATTATCTTCGATTGGCATTACCCACACTCCACTAGATTGGTTTAGATCCTACCTCTCAGGCTGCACTCAATTTGTTCAGCTTAAAACATTCACATCCCAATCCACTGCTGTTACTTCAGGTGTGCCCCAGGGCTCTGTCCTGGGGCCCCTCCTTTTCATTATTTACCTCCATTCCCATGGCAATATCTTTCGTAAAATATAACATTACCTTCCACAGTTATGCTGATGACACCCAGCTCTATCTCACTAGCAAACCTACTGCTTCCTTTCCACCCTCCTCACTTATTGATTGCATAGCAGAAATCAAATCATGGTTTTCTTCAAATTTTCTTAAATTAAATAGTGACAAAACTGAGGTTCTACTCATTGGTACAAAATCAACATTGTCCAAAATTGATCACTTTTCATTTGTTATTGATAATTCCACTGTCTCCCTTTCCCCACAGGTTAAGAGTCTGGGTGTCATCCTTGACAGTACTTTATCCTTTCAGTTCCACATCAATAACATCTCCCGGTCTGCATATTTCCACTTGCGTAACATTAATTGTATTCACCCCCACTCCCCACACAGTGCTATCCTTGTTCATAGCCTTGTCACTTCTCATCTGGATTATTGCAATTCCCTTTTCTTTGGTCTTTCTCGCAAATCTCTTTATAAGCTTCAACTGGTCCAGAATTCAGCTGCCTGCATCATTACTAGAACCCCCTCTATTCACCATATCACTCCTGTTTTACAGCAGCTTCATTGGCTTCCAGTTAAGTTCAGCATTCAATTCAAAATTCTTCTGTTAACTTTTAAGGCTATCCACAACCTTGTCCCTCCATATCTGGCAGACCTCCTTCATGTTGCCATTCCCTCCCGTACCCTTAGATCCTCTTCCTCCATCCACCTGACTGTAAGCCGTCCGTCTTACCACTATGGAGAGCAGAGCATTCAGTTGCTCTGCTCCCCAGCTCTGGAACTCACTACCATCTGAGCTTAGAAATATTGAATCACTTTCACTTTTCAAATCTAAACTTAAAACTCATGTGTTTAAGACTGTTTTTTCTCTCTGATTACAATTGCTGTCTGATTTTAATTTTTTAGTTTACTTTTGTTTATAATCTGTGTTTTATCTATTGTTCGGTGTCCTTGAGTGTTTAGAAAGGTGCCTACAAATAAACTAAATGTATCATTATTATTATTATTATTATTATTATTATTATTATTATTATTATTATCTTGGATTGAATTGCCTGGAGTTGTAGAGGGTACATAATATGTCGTCATTTGGAAAACATACATTTCATTTGTGTTCCATGTCAATCAATCAATCAATCAATCAACATTTATTTATATAGCACATATTCATACAAAAAATGTAGCTCAAAGTGCTTTACAAAATTAATAGAAAAATAGAAGACACAAAAAAATAAACATAAGTCAACATTAATTAACATAGAATAAGTAAGGTCCGATGGCCAGGGTGGACAGAAAAACAAAAACTCCAAGAGCTGGAGAAAAAAAATAAAATCTGTAGGGGTTCCAGACCACGAGACCACCCAGTCCCCTCTGGGCAATCTACCTAACATAAGTCAAACAGTCCTCTTTGTATTTAGGGTTTTCAATGTAAACACATTGTTTTTCATGTTTGAGTAATCTATACTAATAAACGGCAAAGCCCTCACTGACTCACTCACTGACTGACTGACTCATCACTAATTCTCCAACTTCCCGTGTAGGTAGAAGGCTGAAATTTGGTAGGGTTATTCCTTACAGCTTCCTTACAAAAGTTGGACAGGTTTCATTTCGAAATTCTACGTGTAATGGTCATAACTGGAAGCTGTTTTCTCCATTTACTGTAATGGAGATGAGCTTGAAACCCGTTAGGCGGAGTTTTCGTGTGACATCATCACGCCTTCCACGTAATCACGCAGATGCGTAGAAAACCAGGAAGAGGCCCAAAAAGCGCTGAAGAAAACATGCATTATATAATTGAGAAGGCAGCGAAACAATAAGAAGCGAGCAAGTGACATATACAACCGTATTTATGAGTTCTGCTACTTCGGAAACAAAGCACGATGTAAACCTAAACTTTAAATTAAGTTCATAGACAGGCTGTCGCTGGCGTTTGTAATTTAGTGCCTACCCATATAAGGCCGTCCGTCAGCGGCAATCCAATAGCAAACTGCCACGGGTAAATATTCACGGGTGAAGGACGGTCCTTATGCATAGGAAAATGAGATGGTCAGGGTGGTGTTTGGCACAAACTCAGCGAAACTGCGAGAGAAAGTTTTAAGTGCCGGGACTTCGGTAACATAAGATACAGCCATGGACATAGCACGACATGGCACCAGCACAGCTGGGAAACTTCGATGCATGTACACCGAGCGGCTCACGTGAACTGACGCAGTGCACAGACAAAGAGAAACAGTTCCAAAGAGCGCTGAACAAAAAACGAATTACACAATGGAAAAGGCAGCAAAAAAATATGAAGTGTCTGATACATACAAGCATATTCATAAATGCAGCTACTGTGGAAACAAAGCACACGGTGGAAAAAGTCAATGTCCGCTAAAGGAAGACAGTGTAAAAAAAACCCGTGCATGCAGTGTGTCGGGTCTCAGATAAAGAAGAAGACGAGCTGTTTATTGATGCAGTAAGAAACGAATCGATGAATGAAACCTGTCATCTTTACAACGATTGACAAACACGGAATGTAACTTGAACACAACACATCCTACAAATACGAACCTGATTGAAAGAAATAATGATAATCAAATCCTTGATGACAGCAACACTCAGTAAAACTCACAAAACAATTAATGTATATTGACAGTCATGTTACGTTATTTTTAAAATGTTCCCTTTTCTTTTTCATAGCTTCTTTAACACACTACGTCTCCGCTGCGATACGCGGGTATATATATACCCCAATCTACATACTCGAATAATGGATACTTTATTTGCCATCAATGATTGTTTTGGTAAAGCCATACTCAGTGTATTCATTAGATGAACGGTAAAAAAGTAAGAGCGAGGGGAGGATGACTTATTGAGGCATGCAAGCAAAACCACAATAGCACGCGGGCTCAATGTACTAAAAAATATATCTTTTCAAGTTCTATTTACTCCATATGTGTCAAACTCAAGGCCCGCAGGCAACATCCGGCCCGGCGTGTAATTATATCCGGCCCGCGAGATCATTTTATATACTGTATTATTGTACTGGTGACACAATAAACACACACAGATCCCATAATGCAGCGCTTCAGCTGCCTTGCAGAACAATTACCGCGTCCCCGCCTTCTCTTCAGTCGTTTCCTTACTTTGCGAAGGAAGCAGCTTTCTCAGAGCTTCTGCGCTGTTTTATAAACGAACGATATATAAGAAAGTCCTTTTTCCTTGCTTCGCCAACGAAGCAGCCTTTTTATTTAATCCACAGGTTCTCCACTGTTTCATTGTTCATTTATTACGATTTTTATAGTTATTGTGTAGGTTTTATTTAATCCACGGGTTCTCTTCTGTGTTCACTGCGGTGTCTTCTTTCGTTTACGACCTTCGCCAAGGAAGCAGAAACTTACAACCACCGAAACTTTGTAACGGCACAAGACTTCAGGTCACATCTCTACAAAACAACCTAAATGAAGCAACTATATTTACTGGCAGTGCCTCAGGTGACACAGTTTTTATTCCTCGCATCCCCGTTATACCATCTAATCTCCCATTTCAATTCAAACGCGTTCAATTTCCAGTAAGGCTCTGCTTCGCAATGACAATTAATAAGTCTCAGGGAACAAACACTACAAAAGGTTGGCATTGATTTGAGGCGGGATTGCTTTTCACATGGCCAACTGTATGTCGCATGCTCAAGAGTGAGCTCAACACACAGCTTAGTCATATTACAACCAGAGGGCCAAACTGACGACGTGGTATACAGGGAGATCCTTAACAATTAATTTTTTACATATTTTCGTTCAGTCTAAAAATGTTTACTTTTTTATTAATAAAAATATTCAGACAGTATTTCACCGCTGCGAAGCGTGGGTATTTTGCTAGTAAATGATAAAATGTAGACATGAACTGTATAATGTGTGAAGGCTGGAGTCCAAATATCAAATAAACACTTTCACAAAAGGTACAAGGATAGTATGAGAGCTTCCATGGTGCAGCGGTAAGAACTGCTGACTTGTAATTAAGACGTGGTGGGTTTGATCCTGGCTGCCTCTCAAAGTTATTATTTTGAGTAGTGAGCTGCTCATATTGTTAAAATTATACAATAAAAACATAATTTGATTTGTGTCTGTAACAGCCGCTGTATTGTAAAAGTTTTTTTGACTTCCTTTCTCTCAGCCACAATCACAATACAGTAATTTCCCCCATTGGATTGTATTTAAATACAATTAATCCGTTCCGGACTGTGTGAGCTGTATGTAAATAATTTTTTTTAAGATTTTTAAGCACAAAAATAGTTAACTATACCACAGAATGCACAGTGTAATAGTAAAATAAAATGTAAAAACATTGAATAACACTGAGAAAACCTTGAACAGAGAAAGCTAATATTGCAAGAGTTCACACTATAGCCTTACGAACAGCTCTCTGTAAACACTTTTTTTTAATGAGTTTTAAGCACAGGGAAAAAAAATGACATTTGAAAAATCTGTAATTTATACAAAAACTATCCATAAACAACCAAGAAAACTAACCTTGCATGAGTCAAGTCCTGGCATGAAGGAAGTGAGGAAGAACTGGGTGGAGAAGAGATAAAGTCTATGACGATGTGGGTTCACTGCATGCTTCCATCTCGTTTCCGGGAGCCCTTAAACCCATCACCGTCGGTAATGTTACCGATGAACACAACTGTGAGGCGCTAAAATGGAGCAATCGGATGGTGCAAAAAGTGCCAAGTGCTTTTATTAAAATCAACAAAACAATAATCAAAAACAATGTCCAAATTAAATAAAGTGCAGTGCTTTCAGAATCCTTCAATAAATAAATCCCATAAAAACAGAAGTGAAGTGGAGGTTAAAATCCAATAGAAAAAAGTCTTCATTAAATACAACAAGGTTAAAACAATGCTCGAAGCAGTTTTTTTAAAAACAAACCCGATGCATTCTTTAACTGCCTTCTTGGCCTTACGCGGCCAGCTGTCCTTCTTCTGGTCACTCCAGCTCCTGATCGCTCAACTGAAGCAACCGATTCCCTCTGCCCCACCGAGTGTTGGCCAAAACACCCCTGCTTGGGTTCACTGTCCAGCTGCCTGCCTGCAAGCACACGCTGGCTCGCTCCAATAGAAAAAAGTCTTCACTAGATACAACAAGGTTAAAACAATGCTCAAAGCAGTCTCTTTAAAAACAAGCCTGGTGCATTTTTTAACTGCCTTCTCGGCCTTATGTGGCCAGCCGTCCTTCTTCTGGTCACTCCAGCTCCTTGATCGCTCAGCTGGAGCGACCGCTTCCTTCTGCCCCATCGAGTCACTGTCCAGCTGCCTGCCTGCAAGCACGCGCTCACTCACTCACTCATACCGGTTCTTTCCACAGTGCTTCCTGCTTACTTCCTCACTCCGCAACCTCTGTCTTTCTTTTCTTTTTCCTCTCTTTAGCCACCTCGCGCTTCTATTTAAGAAGAGGACATGGCAGCTCTAGCAATCAACCACCACGCCCCCTCACTAAGCTGCAAGCGCGGTGATTATTTATTTCAAACTGGCCTCTTGACGTTAGTTGTGGACCCGCTATACCACAAAGTCCCTCAGCACGATGCACATCTGACCGAGAACAATGTACTGTACAGGGAGAGACTGAACACGTGCGTAAATCACCGGCGCATACAAACCGGAAGGGAAGCGAAATAGAGCACAAAGAGTTCACAGCAAATGCACATGGAGAGACTGAACACGTGTGGAAATCATCGGCGCGTACGAACCGGAAGGGAAACTGGCTTGTTCGTCACCCGAGTGTGTGGTCGTAAACAGATGCAAACGTTTGGCAAACTTTTTGGTCGTAACCTGATTTGTATGTGTTCAGAGACGTTTGTGACCTGAGGTTCCACTGAATGTATATATGATATTTGGAATAATTCATTTTATTACCTGTATAGTACATTTTGGAAAACATTGTGGCACTGGTGCAACATTATACGTATTCATTTGCATACCTTCTTGGGAACTGTTAACATTTGAATTTGATAATTGCATATAGCACGGAACTGATCTCTCTGTACTATTCTTTCCTCTGCATGTCCTGGAGTACAAAAGAAGCACCACTATGCACCAAAATGTGGTCACTGATTACAACAACAAGAAGGCATGCAAATGAATATGAATAATGTTGCATCAGTGCCACAATGTTTTATGAAATGTACTATACAGGTCATAAAATGAATTATTCCAAATATCATATACTGTATACCTATGTCTCTGCCAGGATCAAACCGGCCACCTCTTGATTACAAGTCAGCAGTTCTTACTGCTGCACCACGGAAGCTGTCATACTATCATTGTAACTTCTGTGAAAGTGGTTGATAATTGGACTTCAGCCTTCACACATTATACAGTTCATATCTACATTTTGTCATTTATTACTAAAACATGAAAAAGTTTTTGTTTTAATGAAGTGTTTACATAAATTGTTGTAGACATGGAACACACATGAAATATATGTATATATATTATTTATCCACTACAACTCCAGGAAATTCACTCCAAGATAAACACTGAGAACCTTCTTTGTGGATTGAGCTGTGGCGATGGGTAGGGGAATGGGATAGTAGCCTGGTTGCTCTTTGTGTTGATCGACAAATTTACAAGACAAAAGATGCTGACGGAGAGGTGTGAAGGGATTTAAGGTGGGCTGGGATTACAAGTTTTTTTGTAGGCTTTGGTAATTCTAGTGTTAAAGTTCAGAAACCAAGCCACTGCTTTCTTTAAGCATAGCCATTCTGAAAAGTAGATGATGAGTTTATTTACATGTTTAGTAATCTCTTCTACAGTTATTGTGTTAACTGAACAGATTTTAATTTCTGGATCATCTTCAGAAAGTGAATCTTTCAGTTGATCTGGTCTATTTGACCACTCATGTTCTGGCTTTAATAAGAAACGTGGACCTTGTAACCATGTGGTGCTTTTGAGGAAGCTTTTTGTGCTTAACACTTTTGATGGTTGATCTGCTGAATTCAGGGCAGATGTGACGTGTTTCCATTGTAAAGGTCATGAATGATCTCTGATCACTGAGATTCTGTTGGCAACATAAGTCTTGAATCAAGTATTTTCATTTGAAATGTACTTTAGCACTGTGCTGCTGTCAGTGTAAAATGTAGATTCTTGCAAGGGTATTTAAAGTTCACCTTTTAGCATCTTGTCCATTTTGACTGCCACAATGGCTGCTGTTAGCTCTAGTCTTGGAACTGTGACATGCTTCAGTGGTGCAACTCTTATATTGGACAAGAGCAGATATGTGACAGTGTCATATCCATCTTCAATGGCATCTGCAAAATGGTGCATTTGGGCTGACTTTAAGGTTCAAAACCTTGCATGTTTGATGCATCTGTTCACATTGTAGTTCGCTAGTAATTGTAAGTCACCCATCCATTTTTTCCATTTCTGAATGTGTTTGACTTTCACTTCTTCATCGCACCTATATTTCTCTTTGCACATGTCTTTTAAGATAAGCTTTGCTGGCAGTGTAGCTGGTGCTGGAAATCCGAGGGGGTCATAAACAACAGATAGGATACCACACTTTATAGCGGGCATGTCTTCTAACCTTGTCTGAAATTTGAAACTGTCTGTATTTGTGAGCCACTGGATGCCCAGGACATGTTATGTTGGGGGCTAGCTATGGCTCAAGTCTAAATCCTTTTGTTCAAGAGTTGTGTCTTCTTCAGGAATAGACAACAAAACTGTTCTGCTGTTACTCACTCACTTGGACAAGTGAAATGCCCTTCTGAGGGATAGTGCTTGGAAATCTTTTGCCATCTTTATAGCTTGCTCTTCTGTTGCTTCTCACTTTAAGCAAACATCTATGTAGTAATTATGGAGCACAGTGTTAACGGCTTCCTCAGGAAATGTATCTCTGGCATCTTCAGCTGTTATTCGCAAAGCAAAAGAAGCACAACTAGGTGAAGAAGCAGCACTAAAAAAGATGTACTGTTTAAATTCTTCCAAATCTTTACTTAGGTTACATTTAGGCCACCACAAAAAGTGTAAAGATCAGTGTCTTTATCTGGAACTTCAACTTGGTAGAACATTGATTTATTATCTGCCATTAATGCCACTGGCTCCTCTCTGAATCTTGTAAGGATGCCAATGAGTGTGTTAGTTAAGTCGGGACGTTTCAGTGGTTGTTTATTAAGTGAAGTTCCCTGATAGGTGGCTGTACAAGACCACTCAAATCTTATTTTTCTTTGGATGATACACACAAAGATGTGGAATATACCAACTTCACTCTGCCTTCATTACGATTCAGGCTTTCTTTGGGTATCTTGACGGCATAACCCTTCTCAATAATGCCTATCATGAAAGTTTGTGGTCTTTGTGGAAACTTGAATTTTTGCTCAGTTTTCTTTTGAGCCCAATAGCATGCTGCTTAGCAGTGCAGCGATTGTTTGGCATTTTAAGTGTTTCATCTTTTAAAGACAGATTTAAACAATAGTGGCCACCAACCAGTCTTGCAGATTCTGAAGATGCACATGAACGTGATGTCCTCCTGAGACATTTCTTCTTTCTTTTTACAGCTGCACTTTGGAAAGTCTGAATTTTACTGTCAGTGCAACATTTCTTCTGTTTCTATTATTGACACACAATTTATTGAATGTTTAGGCAGCTTACCACTGTGCTTTGTGAAGTCATCTATTTCCTTATATAGTCTACTGACCATCCATCCAAATGCAGTCTTCACGGCACAAGGTGTACCTCTTCTGCTAGGTGTGATTTGCCACATCTTAAAGACCTTGGGGTTGTTGATACCTATTAAGAGATCAACTGAAGAATCTATGAATGGTACATATACCTCCTCAAGATATGTCCACTTTTCAATGTCTTCTTGTAGTGGAATATTTTCTCCGTCCATTGGAATAGAGAACTGTGTACAGACTTTTGGAAAATCATTATACAGTACTCATTATCATTGAGACCACAGACTTAAAAATCTGATAGGAAAGAACATGGGGTTATAATTTTTTAAATTATTGTCATAATTACTCAGTTGTGAGGAATACTTGAGCTATTTTCCCATGAAGGTTTAATCATCTCTAACATTTTTCAGTGCAAATCGTTACTGTACTAATAGGATCTATAGAGGTGTATGTGTCTGCATATCTTTCACTCTTCTTCGATTTTACCTTAACAAGGACCACATACAACGCATATTCTTCTCTGGCCCCAGTAAGGACACAAGTTCCCATCTCGGTTTCCTCTTCAGTGCATGTATCTTTACTAGATGTAGCTTTAGTGGATGTTCCTTCATCCTCCTTTTCAATAAGCAGGATGTCTGGATGCTGCAAAGAACATATCTGACGTTTCATTATTTCTTTACAATTCTTGCCAAGGTGCCACTATTTGAGACAACAAAAGCATAAACCTTTAGGTTTTAAACAGTCAATTCTGTCTTTATGTGTCAAATCTTTGATTTTACTACATTCTGCAAGAGTGTGGTTATCACTGCAAAATACACAAGGTTTTTTTGAATGCACAGGCAACTGTTGCAGACCTTTTGACCAAAGAATCCTGAATCCCATTTTCAGTAGCATCAGTGATACCTGCAACAAAAGTACCCCCTTCTCTGGCCACTCTTCAGGGGAAACTTTCCCTCATTAGTCTTCTTTTTTCTCCTTGAGTAAATGGCTTTGATAGGCTACACGATATACAGGTTGCAAAAGTCTTTTAGCCTGTTGGTCTTGAAAGTTAACTAGGTTCACAAGTTGGGTGCTTTGGCCTTCATTTTCCTCTGTATCACAAGTGTTGTGTACCCACTAGCTTCACAGTTGGTAGGAAAGTTTTGAGAGTATAGTATAAATGTTTGCCTTGTTATCAAATTCTTGTGCATCTTTCACTTTATACATGACGTTCATACAGTTAGTAAGAAAGGCTGTATAGTCGCCACCATCTGATTTTATTTTTGGTCACTCCATTACTTTCTCTAGATATGCATTGGCTATCTGTAGCTGGTTTCTATAATAGCTTTCAAGCTGCTTACTAGCCCTTTTGTAGCCTTCCTTTGGTGGTAGGTATGTGCAGCTTTTAACAATTTCATCTGGTGAACCTTTAGTAAATTGTGCTAAATAATCCAATTTATCTCATGTGGTCTCCAACACGTTGTCTTACAGTGCGATCAAATGACCTGATAAAGTCTCTTTAGGCCAATGGGTCACCATAAAATAAAGGGTTCCTGTCTCTGTGGTGCTTCAGTACGCGGTGTAGGAGATTAATCTTGCTTATCTCTTTGTTGCACTAACATTCTAGGGACTTCAGCGACTACTGTCTGGCTCTTGATTTGCTTTTGCATAAGCTGATGCATATTACACAGATCATCTTTGAAATTCTGCCTTTAGGCCCTTGCATTAGTGCTAGGTTGCTCCTGCCTTTCTGCTTTAAAGTAAAGTGTAGAATTTTATCGAGTTCCAACCATTCAAATAAGACTGCCGAAGAAGGGGCTGGTGCTGCAGCGTTTAATTGGTATGACAAGCTGCATTTATTGTCGAGAATGCACTTCACCTGGGTGGTTTGTGGAACTCTGGATTCTGTGCGATCTTGATCTTGCAGTTGAAACTCTCTGAAGTGATTAACAAACTGTTCATTAGGTCAATTTATTAAAAATCTATTCATATCATTAAGCCATACTGCTGTAGCAAAACTAAATTCATTCCAGGTCTTAGAGTTGTCTGTGAACACTTGTTTCTGTTTTGTAATTGCTTTTTTGTCATTTAACATGGATAATATTCTTCCATTCAGCTCTTCAACCTGATCATGTGTCTCATGAATTTCAAACAGCTGCTCTATCTTGGTAATATTTTCAGGATTGTCTTTAAGGCTTTCTGGATTCAGTCAAAAGATCGGAAAGCTGATCTTGCCTTTTCTTTATGTGATCTTTAAGATTCTTAAGCACATTCTCTGGCTTTGAGTCCATACTCAGATCACTCCCTGTAACTTCACTTACGCTCCACTGGGACATCTTTACAACAGAGCAAGTGTCTGACAGCACGTTTTGTATAAAACAGCTTCTTAGCAACAGCTATGTCACAATTGAGATGCTCCACCAACACAGACAAGTCAGGCTTCCTTATCTCAGGCAAAAACATAAGCAATCATCCACGATGCCTTTATATTCTATCACAGTCTCTTAAATTCTTTTAAATTCAGGTACAGAGACTGTGCTTTCAGTTCAGAGCATGCATAAATAGAAAAGAAGAGCACAGTACCTTGCAGCAGCTCAGTTCTTTCTCCTTTTGTTGACAAGTCTTCTAATTGTAGTTTCCAGTTCAAAGTCTTCTGATGATAGTCTCCTGAGAAAACATTTTAGCCGCATTCATCCAAAATTACCAAAATTCTGCAGTTGTTGGTTCACTTCATAGGATGACTCAAGCTACAGAGCAGAGTGACACGTGTTCAGAATACTTCCACAGACAAAATATATTAATTTGAACGTTTAGAAAAATTTACAAGCAAAACACATAAAGAGAGAAAAAATGATACTAAAGAAAAGAAAAGGTCTTTTTAAGGCTTATATATCTTGTTTCATTTCTCTAAGTTTGGTCATACATTCATACTTGAGGAAAACTAAGCAATGTCAGAAAACTTTATGCCATCTCCTATTTCCAACATATCTAATATAGTCCATGCTAGCAGTAAGATTATTTCCTCACAGGCTTAATTAACACTCTGTTCTACCAATATAGCTAAGAAAGTTTTATCTTATGTTAACTTTCAGGGGGGTAAAGACTATGCAATTTCTAGGTAGCTATAAGAAACTGATATTCTGTAGAAATTAAGCAAACATATGAGTTTAACATCAAATATTACATTTCTAAGATTGACTCTTCCAAGCACTCTCTTCTATTCTTATCACATTCTGGAAAACCACATCTCAATCAGCTACAGAGAAAAATTAAATCATGGCTTGCTTCCATTGGATAAACTGTGGTGTTTTTTTTCTCTTTCATGTCTTCTTTATTTTGTTAACTTCAAAAAGTGCTTAAAGCTAATCATTAATCGGTATCGTGAACTCAATAATGATATGCAGAGGTTGCTTTTTCCAAAATGCAAGGCTATGCACTGATTAGTTTATCTCATATCCCTGCTCCACCAAAGCGATTAATAACATTGCCTGATATTTTTCCCAGTTTCTAACTGCACTCGTTTCACCAAGAGGATCCCCCCACACACAGATACTTCAATCCACAGAAGAGCAAACACCACCTTTAAATGCTGTCTGTGGGTTGTCAAGAAACCTACAAAGGTAGAACTGGGTCCCAAGGCCATAATAGTTGAAAAATACTGCTTTAAAATAAACTATGCAAACCAGCTAAAACAGTTGAAGAAAAAAATGCAACATTTGCTACCTTTAAGGACATGGCACTTTTATTAATTCTCTTTTTTAAGCTGTGAGCACTGATGAAATGGTCTGGAACAGTGCACTGCTGAAGGGAATTGTCCTCCCCACTTTGGCACTTGCACAAGTTTTCAGATAAGAAAGCAGGAAGGTAATGTTAATATGTTGTAAATACATTTCTTATTGAATCAGTTGCACAACATTAGCAGAGCTTCCAGCAACACCACCTGGCAAGCACCTACTAAATGCATCTTCTTTGACCTTCGCCAAACTTGCTGCTTTAAATTCTCTTCTGCGGACAGCCTTCATTTGCATAAACTGGCACTCCCCATTTGAGTCTTTGCTGTGGCAAAACAAAGGACACAATGTGTTACATTGTTCAACTTGCTGGAGAATTAATAACTAAAAATATCACAGATGTTACCAAATTTCAATCAAATCAGTCAAAGCATTTTTGAATATTTAGTTTTCCTATTATAGGTTTTTTGTCCCTAAATATTGATATATCAAAATGTTCAAATGTTCTTAATGGATGTATACTGCTGTAGATTTAGCATTCTGCCAAATTACATCTTTTTAGCTAAAAAGAGGAAATTGTGTTTTTGCTGAAGAGTGTGCCATTCAACTTTGAATTTTGTGTATATATATACAGTACAGGCCAAAAGTTTGGACACACCTCCTCATTCAATGTGTTTTCTTTATTTTCATGACCATTTACATTGGTAGATTCTCACTGAAGGCATCAAAACTACCTGGTCAAATAGCCCTTACACAGCCTGGAGGTATGTTTGGGGTCATTGTCCTGTTGAAAAATAAATGATCGTCCAACTAACCTGACTTCTGCACAACACAACTGCTGGTTCCAACCCCATTGAAGAAGCAAGAAATTCCACTAAATAACCCTGATAAGGCACACCTGTGAAGTGAAAACCATTTCAGGTGACTACCTGTTGAAGCTCATCGAGAGAATGCCAAGAGTGTGCAAAGCAGTAATCAGAGCAAAGGGTGGCTATTTTGAGGAAACTAGAATATAAAACATGTTTTCAGTTATTTCACCTTTTTTTGTTAAGTACATAACTCCACATGTGTTCATTCATAGTTTTGATGCCTTCAGTGATTAACATTAATGTTGAGTGCTACAGTAATTATTTTATGTGCTATCCTAGCTTTTTTACAACCTTTCATTTGTCTAAGTAATGTTGCATCAAATGGATAACCATTACCTCTCCTAGTCTTATGAATTTCCCATAACATTACTGGTGCTTTTACATTCGTTGTTGCTTCCTGTTTAAACACATATAATATTACATCATTTTCAGGTGTTGATATTGCAGTCAGTTGTTGCCCCCCTTCAATTGTCCAACACGATAGTCCATTAGAATCAGGTTTACAGTTCATCATAGCCAACTAGACGGATACGTTATTATGCACAGTCACAGTTATTGCAGTGTCTTCATAAGTCATCACAGGTAAAGGTAACAAGTCAGGATATTCCAGTTTCATGTGAAATGGACTCGTAGATGTCTTGTCTCGTAACTGCCAGGTACAGTTCTTGGTAAGGGTGAAATTCAAGGTTACATACTTTTCCGTTCCTGGCGTATCAGCAGCCCAAAAGACTTTGTTATAGGGGGTGCATCAACTCCATCCGGTCCAGAAACCATTTATCCCGATTATTCCACACGTGAGGATAATCTGTGTAAGGGAAAGCAGAGGGGCGACTGAGAGCCCGTTAAAAGAACCATTCTGGACCTGCAGCTATTATTTCTCCTGCCCTCGGCTTTTGCCCTGGAGTTAAAACCCATACCTTCCCTCCTATTTCTCCTTTAAACTGTTCAATACTGACTAAAACATGTGTGACTTTTTCTATGTGCAATTTACATATGTCCTGTCCTTCAGCTATGTGTATGTCTTTATTGCCTTGATTTTCTAAAACTAAATACCATTCATTTACACAGATCTCTAATGTCTCTGTTAAGCATGCATCTGTTACAAGCATTTCAACATTTATTCTCACCTCCCATTCCTTTGGCCACTGACCTGTTATCCCCAAGCTGAGTCTTTCTGAGGAGTTTAACTTGATCGTAAGTGATTTAGGTGCCCTAACCAATAACCCTGTGGGAGTTAATTCATTGTTTGCCAGTGGACTAATTGTTGTCAGGTGGAGGGCACACACAGGTGGCTCTCCTTCGACATTTTGAGATTATTGAGATTAAATAAGGCTTGCTTTAAAACTTTAGTCCAGCCTTTAAGATGATTGTGCCCAGTTAGTTTTTTAACTTGTTCTTTCAACAGGCCATTCATTCTCTCAATAAGTCCTGCAGCCTGTGGGTGATAAGGGATATGCAGAGTCCATTGAATGCCAGCTCCTTGAGCCCACTCTTGTACGTCTCTTCCAGCAAAGTGGCTTCCTTGATCACTTTGGATTTCTTCAGGCACTCCATATGCTTGGATTAACTGGCTCAGTCCATTAAGTGTAGCTTTCTGGTCAGCTCTTGTTGATGGATAAGCTTGTAACAGTCCAGAATAAGTATCTACTGCAGTTAAAGCATATAATAGTCTATTTTCTCGTGGCAGTGGCCCAATGTAATCCACCTGCCAAATTTGTCCTGGTCCCATTCCTCTCTTCAGTTTACCAGTTGCCTTCTTCTGTAGGGGCCATTGTTTTACTTCTGTACATGTGGAGCAATTGTTCACTATTTGTTTAACAATATCAATAGTGACTGGTATACATCGCTGATGACACCATTGATATGTTTTTTCTGCTCCCATGTGTCCTGAAGTTTCATGAGCCCACCTTGCTAATGATATTAAGGAAGGCTCGATTACATTTACTTCAGCATAGGTGCACAGGTCTTCATTTGTTACAGAGGCTTCTTCCAGGTTGATTTCTCGGAACAGCAGCTATTAGATCAGCTTGTTGGTTATAAAGCCTCTCAAGGGATATCAGAGGGGCATGGGCATCTACATGACCAATGAGAGTTTCCCCTCTTGTGCCCATTGTCCAAAGCTGCTCCCACAGTTCTGTGCCACCCCAAAGTTCTCTCCCATGAATAGTCCAAGCAGCCCTTCTCCACATTGTGATCCACACTGTTAGTCCTTGAAAAACTGCCCAGCTATCAGTATAAACAACAACGGGGAAGCTTTGATTTTCTGTTAATGCCATAGCGACGGCAATATGTTCAGCCCATTGGCTTGATTTACCTTCCCCCTATTGCTTCAGGATGGTCTCAGTGTGAGGTTGATAAGCCACTGCTCTCCAAAGCCTTTACCTCCTTCCACAGTTGCTGACCCGTCTGTGAACCAGCTGTTCTCCTGTTGCACTGGTGTCAAATGACTGTATGCTGGGGCTTCTTTAAAGGGCGACTCCACTACAGGCACAACAGGTGGTATGTCCTCTGGATCCTCATAAATCACAGCTCCGGCCATAGCCCCTTGTAAGGCACTCGTGTCTTTGCCTTCAAAGTGTGCTCTGGCTTGTAAATACCATTTCCACTTGCATAAAGTTTGATTTTGGGCAGCGCCTGCTCTCGCTCCCAGGCCATTATCTCTAACCCACCCAGCAATGGGCAAGTTAGTGCGTAGCTTTACCGGAGCAGGACCTGTCTGTCTCTCAGTGTGCAAAAGAGCCCAGTATGCTGTAAGAAGCTGCTTTTCAAGTGGTGTATATTTAGTCTGTGAGCCTGTTAGTTGTCGGCTCCAAAAGCCGATGGGATCGCTTGCACCCATTTTCTGCCATAAGCTCCACGTAGCAATATTGTTCTGTTCTGTGGCTTCCAGTTCAAAAGGCAAATTAGCTTTTAAAGGTCCCAGTCCTTGGTGTTGGACTAAAGCTTCTTTAGCTGCCTCAAAAGCAGCTTGTTGTTTTTCTGTCCATTCAAACTGTGCCTTTTTCTTGACAACATCATGTATAGGTCTTAAAATTAGTCCCAAATGTGGCACAAATGCTCTCCAAAAGCCCATTAAACCCACAAAGGATTGAGCTTCTTTTTTGTTAGTTGGTGCCTTTAATTTATACAAAGAGTCAATTACTTTTTGGGGCACTCGTTTTTCTGGTCCAAACCACATCATGCCCAGAAATTTAACTTCTCTGGCGGGTCCTTGGATTTTGTCTTTATTGATAGCCCATCCTCTGCTCTCCATGTGGGATATTAAAACTGGCAATGCCTTTGTTACTGATGCTTCATCCCCAGTTAACATTATATCATCCACATAATGGAAACATCGTACCTTTTCAAATCTGAGCAGGTAGCCAGATCTCTTGCTACAAGTCCATGGCACAACGTAGGGCTGTGTAGGTATCCCTGTGGCAGTACTTGAAAGGTGTACTGTCTGTCCTTCCATGTAAATGCAAACTGATCTTGACTTTGGGTTGCAATTGGAATAGAGAAAAAGCATTAGCCAGGTCTATGACAGCATGCCACTCTCCTGCATTAGCCATGATGTCTTCTATGATGGTCACAATATCAGGAACTGCAGCAGTCAATTGCGGTGCTTTAGCATTTAGACCTCTGTAATCGATTGTCATTCTCCATGAACAATCCGGTTTTCTGACTGGCCACACAGGAGAATTGAAGGCTTACTGCAGGTCGAATAATTCCTACCCGCAATAACTCTTCCACTGTTTCTCCTATTTCTTGCAAACCTCCTGGCAAACGATACTGTTTTAAATTTACAGGTGTGTCAGGGACTGGAATTTCTAAAGGGGTCCATTTTGCCTTTCCTCTTACTATTGCTTTTACTATTCTACACATGACATTACGAATCCCAAAAGAAAATGTTCCCCATTCTGTTTGGAATGACTTTCCTGTAAGAATATCTATCCCCAGAATATATTCAGGCAATTCTGAAATAAGCACCTTAGCTTTAAAAGAGGGTGACTTTCCTATTGCTAAGTGTACTGTGATTAGTTTCGCCTGGATATCTGAGCCTCCATATCCGTTTACATTTACAATTGGTCCTGAAAAGTTATATGGATTCCCGTGAATTAAAGTTACTTCTGCCCCAGTGTCCATAAGTGCCATAACCTGATGTGGTTTTTTTCCTTTACCCCAGTAAATGGTTAGCGGGACGTATGGGCGTCGGTCTCCTGCATGAATGAGCCGTACCTCCCGCCTACAGGAGACCTGCCATCTCCTCAATATGTTGGCGAGGTGTGCCACTCGTTGGAAAGTGAAAAAGCGTTTGGTTTGTGTTCGAGTGTTTTGTTTCCTCCTCACTAGGCGGTGCGGTTGGAGGGATTCTGCCTTCGTCCTTTTTTAGACTTTCTCAGAGCTTGCCATCTCTGAAAAATTTCCCCTGTTGGTTTGCCATCGATATCCATTTTATTTATTCCTGCTTCTATCAGATCACGCACCATTTTGTACGGCTTACTCTTTGTATTGTATGCCCTGCTATGGCTCTAACTGGTCTCTGCCCAGCCGATACCGTTGCACCCAATTCATCTAACTGGCCCAATAATGCAGCCACATCCCATACTGTCTGCTGATTAACTCCGGCGAGCATAGATAATAGAGCCCCTTTTAAATGATGCGGTGCATTTTTTATTAAACGGTTTCGCATTCCGGCAGTGAAAGCTTCATTATCAGGGCCAGCAAACGCAACTCCTGGTGCAGCTTTATAAATAGCTGCCTGCAATACCCATTTCTCGCAGCTGCTGAATTGCTTCAGAAGCTGTACGCCAAAATCTATCAATATCTTCCACATCTCTCGCGTCTGGATATGCATGTTTCACGGCGTTTACAACCCATTCCACTATTGATACGATCGCTTGATTCTGTCCCCCTCGTAATACATTTCTTAATTTCGGATTCGTGGTGATAGAGCCTAAATGTTTGATCTCTGTATCTGTCAATTGACAACTATCACCCCCTTCATCCCACATACGTAAAATCCACTGCATCAAGCTCTCGCCTGGTTTCTGTCTATATTGTTTACCGAGTTCCAGAAACTCTGATTGTGTAAAATCGCGTACGGTTCGCGTTACCCTGTGCTGTCCACCGGGGTGCCCCTTGGCTTTATTTTGCACGACCAGTCTTGCATCTATAATTGTACAATTGTCATTATTAACCGTTAGCTTCTCCGTCCCCTTCGTCATCTTCCCAGATATTGTCGTCACTATCTGAGTTATGTATACTGCCATCCCATGTTTCTGGGTTCCAATCGCCTTGCATTATGGCTCGTACTTTAAAAGAGGAAACGGGGTGTGTTTTGCCTTGTTTACAGTGCTTAGCATGCACTAAACGGACAGCTAGCGTAGTACATTTAGTTTCCCACTCATTCGCATTTTCCATGGATTCTCGAGTAATCAGTTGCTTGTCTTGTAAGTTTTCTATTTCTTGTTTCAGTTCCCCACATTCAATGATCATATTCTGCAGTTTATGATCCAACTCACGTACTGTAGTTAATAAAAGCCAGCTGATTTCACCGGCTGCTTGTTGTTCCTTTTTTCCCCTGCGCTCCAGCCTGAGCGCCAATACCGCCTGTTGGACATTTGAAGGAGTCACTTCTCCTTCTAACTCAGGCCATGCAATTGGGGATGTATAATTATTAAATAACTCAGTCACTGGTGTCCATGACAGTGCGCGCGACCAACCAGGAAATTGGCTGAGCCCACCTCTTCCGCTATTATCCAAAGCATATGTTTTAAACATAGTATTCATCATAAAATTATGATTTATGAATATTAATTCTGGTTATTCAATTTTGCTACAATCCTGCCGACTACGCCAATTATTTTTCCGATGTTAGTGTTAGCTCCGTGGAAATATGTTCTTTTATCTTGCGGCGTTTTAATAAACCTTTATTTAAATAAGTATAAATCATAACGGCGATATCCCTCTTTTCGGCGATAGGCGGCGACAAAGTCACAGAAAAGACAGAATATACTTAGCTTGTTTAATGCGGCTTACGTTGCTATAAAACGACAGGGAAGACCAGTCAAATTTCATCTGTTGAACCGTGGGGATTCGGTCGTGTAGAAATTGCTTTTTTCTGTCACAATGGAGGTGGTGTTGGAGTCTATGGCTTCCACTCCCGCAGGTCTTCAAAGCTTGGCAAGGTTCCAGCGTTCTTTTATATTGTGTCCACATGACCAAATCCCCCAGTACAATGCCAAACAAGGTAGACAAACTTAAGCTAAGCTTCAGACAGTCAGATCATATAACACTTAGGCCTTTTAGGGCTGACAACAGCTGTTCTTGTCTGTCTTTATGCTTTGCCTAGCCCAGCAATTCTAAAAGCTGACACTCTGTGCTAAAGCTGGTTCAGCTCTTCATGGCATGTTATACAGAAAAAGAATGAAAAATACATTTAAAGAGATCTAAAACAGATACAGTGACACAATTCTTAATATTATAACAACCTTAGTATAACACATGAGTTATTTACAAGTTTCTGACCACTTATAAAATGTGTTCAATGTGCTGCCCATTGTGTTGGATTGTCAATGCAACCCTCTTCTCCCACTCTTCACACACTGATAGCAACACCGCAGGGAGAAATGCTAGCACAGGCTTCCAGTATCCATAGTTTCAGGTGCTGCACATCTCGTATCTTCACAGCATAGACAATTGCCTTCAGATGACCCCAAAGATAAAAGTCTAAGGGGGTCAGATCGGGAGACCTTGGGGGCCATTCAACTGGCCCATGACGACCAATTCACTTTCCAGGAAACTGTTCATCTAGGAATGCTCGGACCTGACACCCATAATGTGGTGGTGCACCATCTTGCTGGAAAAACTCAGGGAACCTGCCAGCTTCAGTGCATAAAGAGGGAAACACATCATCATGTAGCAATTTCACATATCCAGTGGCCTTGACGTTTCCATTGATGAAGAATGGCCCCACTATCTTTGTACCCCATATACCACACCATACCATCAAATTTTTTGTTCCAGCAGTCTTGGAGGGATCTATCCAATGTGGGTTAGTGTCAGACCAATAGCGGTGGTTTTGTTTGTTAACTTCACCATTCACATAAAAGTTTGCCTCATCACTGAACAAAATCTTCTGTGTAAACTGAGGGTCCTGTTCCAATTTTTGTTTTGTCCATTCTGCAAATTCAGTGCGCCGATCTGGGTCATCCTCGTTGAGATGCTGCAGTAGCTGGAGTTTGTAAGGGTGCCATTTGTGAGTAGCTAATATCCGCCGAAGGAATGTTCGACTAATGCCACTCTCCAGTGACATGCGGCGAGTGCTACGGTGTGGGCTCTTGCTGAATGAAGCTAGGACAGCCACTGATGATTCTTCATTAGTGACAGTTTTCATGGGTCCACATTTTGGCAAATCCGACACTGAACCAGTTTCACGAAACTTAGCAAGCAGTTTGCTAAGTGTAGCATGGGAGATGGGTTGTCTCGTAGGGTGTCTTGCATTGAAATCTGCTGCAATGACCCAGTTACTGCGTTCACCAGACATCAACACAATTTCTATCCGCTCCTCACGTGTTAACCTCTGCGACATGTCAATGGCTGTAAACAAAGAGAAACTTGTAAATAACTCATGAAAGAATAAAGTTACGTTAAAACCAAGCACACCATTGTTTTTCTTATGAAATTCCCAATAAGTTTGATGTGTCACATGACCCTCTTCCTATTGAAAAAACAAAAGTTGGATCTAAAATGGCTGACTTCCAAATGGCCACCATGGTCACCACCCATCTTGAAAAGTTTCCCCCCTCACATATACTAATGTGCCACAAACAGGAAGTTAATATCACCAACCATTCCCATTTTATTAAGGTGTATCCATATAAATGGCCCACCCTGTATATATATATATATATATATATATATATATATATATATATATATATATATATATATATATATATATATATATATATATATATATACTGTATATATATATATGTACTGTATATATATAATATGTATGTATTATTTTTCACCAATTATCTTCTTTTTATTAATTGTTTTGCTATTATCTATTTTTATTTACTAAATGTTTGTTTTATTTTTCATTTTGCATCCTCTCCTTTTTGTTGAGACCTAGAGGATGGAGGCTCCTAACACGGAAGGAAGTCTGTTTATGGGGCTTTCACCTGTGATACTATTTGTGCCAACTGCAAGCCCTAGTCTGACTACTGGTCCATTGGGTCCCACACTGATTTACCTTGCTTTTATATATGTATTTATAGGTAAACCTTGAGGCTATTCAACTAAATTAGCTATTGTGAGTTTTTGAAATGGTCTTTTTGTTTTGTTTCTTTCTTCTAGATTTTTTTTCTTTGGATTGATTATATTAAGACTTGACTTTATTTAACTACAATTACCTATTAAAAATATTCTTTGATTTGGTAATTTGTTTTAGTGTTTTATCTTAATTTGGAGTGACCTTTATTTATTTATTTATTTTCTAGTTGACGTTTCTTCTGATTATTATTTATTTGAAAGTTGGCTTTGAAAATGTATCCCTTTAGTTCCTGAATTATTGCTGCTCTTTCCTTTTGATAATCCTTTGTTTTAAGAGGTTTAAATTTTTATTTCCTTAAATATTTAATGTTTCCCATTTTTCATTAATCGATTTTTTTAAGCCTCTTGGTATAATTTCTAATAAACTAAGACTGATAAATTATTTAGTTTTTCATGGCACATAGTCTTTCCTTTCATGTTCATGAGTTTCTTCTATGGCTTGTACACTTAATAAACTTCCAATGCACTCATTTTTCTTACTACCAGGAAAGCATTTGACCTAACTCAATTCCTGTGTGGCAAGGGGAAACAAATCATCACACTTTACTTCAAATCATTCACTCTTGCACTAGAATTTTCAAAATATTCTCACGTTCACACAATACAGTTCATAAAACTATCCAAGATAATCCAATTTCTCTTTTTTTCTAAACATAATTATAGAAAAGCCACATTTCCTATCAACCAGACCACACCTACACTCCAAACATTGTACTGAAAGTCTGCTGTGTTCACTGGCAGTACCCTTGAAGTAAACAATAATTGTAACTGGCACACATATGGTGTCTTTCCAAAACCTGAATAATACCCAGTGAGTCATGATCTATAAAAAGAAATGCATTTATTTCCTTAAATGCAAAACAGAGGGATAAACAAATGAATTACATCACGTACAACATAATGTACAAAGACAGAAGAAACCCTGCTGCCTTCCAATATAAGAAAACCTTTCTACTAGGTAGGACAGCTCACACACTCTCTCCTTTTTACCAGGTACAATCACTTTCTCGCCTTTCTCTCTTTCTTTTACTTTCTGCATCTATCTTTATCGTAGCCATTTTCTCTGATCACTGAGATTTAGCTCTATCTTGTAATGAATGTACAAAGGTTATCTTAAACAAGGAAAGAAAAAGAATGATTGGCAAAAAATCAGGTCAGAAAGTAGTCAGGAAAACAGAAAGGCCAAAAATACCTTGTGTCTGAAACAGAAAAACAAGTAACAAAAATCAAGTTTGAAAAACAAAGCTTAAAGAGTTATAAATATTTTAGGAAAAATCCAAAGTTGGACTGTCCATGAAATTGTGCCACCATCTTAAAAACCAAAAGCCCTTGCAATACGAAGCTACCAAGCACAAGACCAGCACGAGATTTATTAAGATAATCAAAATGGTCATGGCTAAAAAGAATGCAGCATGAAATGACTGCAACAGTTAAAATGGTGTTAAAATTAACACAGCGTCAGAAATAATCAAAAATACTTGTAAAAAAAATTGATAAATAATTCAGATAGTAAAGAATCTCAGACTCACAATAAACATTTCTTTTTGACTCTAGCCTCAATTATATTTCTGCAGTGAGGCTGTTTTCAACCTTATCATTGGGTCACATTTGACCAAACCTTCCTTAACAAAGAGATGTGAGTGCAGAAATCCTTCTAGCTGCTGTTTGTCCTGAAATCCTGATCTCTATGTTTCCTTAAACATCCAGGTCTGCCAAGCAAAAGACACAACAAAGCAGTCTTAACTCCAGAATGAGAATTGTGTAGTACCATATGATGGGCTGATGTTTAATGTGTACTTTCCTTGAAGTCTTCTGAGACCTTACACTTGAAAGGACAACTTGGAACCAATTCTCAGGTTTATGGACCATGTGTGGCCTCTTTTGGCCCAAAAAAGTTTTAAACTGCTTGAAAACTCTCAGTGGCCTTAATCTCATTTTATCTCTCTCTCCCTGTGTGGCATCTTTAGGTGAGCTGCCTTCAAGGTACCTACTGCACATAATGGGTTTATCACAACTGGACAGAACATTACAATGGACATAAATTACAATTGACATAAATTTGAAAAAACATGGCTAAAATGTATATTATGCAAATTTAATGAATCAGCAGCATATCGCACAATGATATACTTTATATCAGAAAGCTGTGTATAAATATATATAAATATAAATACATACTATATACTGTATATTTAATATGTACAGTGTATATATATATGGCATGTAATAAAACAAAGGAAACCTATGCAGCTTCTCAAAGAACAGATATCAGATCAAAAGAGTGGCTTGTCTATTTGACCTGTTATTAATCATAAAATGCACTCCTTTTGTCACTTATCTCTCTCTCTTCTAAGGCATTTTTTATGTTAATTGTTTGCCCTTTTTGAAATATGGCAATCAAGGGCATCAGGCTTTCAGACACCTGTAATCTCTATCCTGGGTTCACTTCTGACCAAGCACTGGAATCTCTTCCAGGATTAGGGGCAGCTTTCCATTTGTTCTGTAGACACCAGGCTGCAAGTCCATTTAGCAGTTGCTGAGATCCCTGTAACCCTGAGCCTTCTGTTACAGCTAAAGGGCCAGTCATCCAAGGCAGCTCCCCAGCTCTTTATTTTGTCAAAGCAAACCATTTTCTCCTTTATTTCCTTATGTGATCATCTGTGGTTTTCTTTCAACACCAATGTCCACAACACATGTGTTTTTTACAATATTTTCAACCTGGTTTCACCAACTCACACATGACTATTCAGTCCTTTTTCCTCTCTTCGGCCTTCACCACTTCTCTCTTGCAAGCTGCATCTTCCTGCTCCTGACTCCGGCTCCTTGAATGGAGTGAGGCAGCTCCTTTTATAATGCCCTGGATGTACTCCAGGTGCTGTGAGATGGTCTTCTTCCTGGTGTGGTGGAAGTGCTGCCCTTGCACCCAGAAACACTATGGACATATAGAGTTCCTTGAGCAACAGCAATTCCTGGTGTGACAGAAGTGCTGTCCTCCAGGGCTAAGGGAACCTTCCAGACACCCCTTGAGGATGGCCACGGACCCCCACAGGGTTGAGCTTCCCAGCTCCGTATCTGTGGTCCTTAATGGAAATCAGGGGGGCTGCCCTCTTGTGCCCAGAGGAGATTTTGCTCCTCTCTTGGTTCTTCCAGGTGTCCTGGCGGGGTAAGGTCCCTGGTCGTCTGCCACAGTGGGTTCCATGTCACAAGCCTGTTTTGTTCCATAATATAGTATATGTGTTCGCCATCTCCATCATTTTCCTAATAGTTCTTTTTCTATGCTGAGTTGATGAGTTTTCATTAATAGATCAACATTTCTGTTGGTTTCTGTCAAATAAATATTCAGGACAAAACATAGGCACCTATTGAAAACAGTTTAGATCTTGTTTACCTTTGTCTTTATAGTTTGCCTAGTCTGGACTTAGTTTAACTTGAATATATGGATCTTAATTGTCTTATTAGTATTTTTGTAACTTACACATTTTTGAGTTGAGAGAAGACTACTCTGAATTTTCCTATCCTGTCCACCATACTCTGAAGGTATTTAAAATGCTCAACTTCTAAATTTACTTCTTCTAAGTGTAAGATATGGCCGGCCATGTACCCCGGCCAATACCCCCAAGCCGCCAGATGGAGCCCTCCTTGCAGCATGGAGGTCCCCAGAAGACCAGCAGGGCATTATGGACCATGTAGTTTTTATGCACCGCCCTGCTGGATGCCATGGGGGCCACGAGAGGGAGCTGCAGGGAGGACCGAAGAGTTCTTCATGCCCTATGACCCGGAAGTTCGTCATAGGAAGAGCGACGGGCTTCCGGGGTGAGAAAAAACATTATTTACCCTGACCCGGAAGGAATAAGGACTTGTGGACTGTTGGGAAGGAACACCTCCGGGTCAGGGAATATAAAAGGACTGTGGGAGCTCCCAGACGATGAGCTGAGTTGGGAGGCAGGGTGGCTAAGCGTCTGGGAGTGGAGGATTGTGATTGAGTATTGTTTATTATTGGTTATTGAAGAATAGTGGAGTGGTGGTGCTTTGTGCACAATTATTATTATAATAAATAATTATTGGATTTTTATCTGGTGTCTGACGTGTGGTCTGAGGGTACAAGGGTGCGAGAAAGCACCTAATCTGTCACAATTGGCGTAGCTTCGGCAGGATTCTCTGGCCGTCAGTTTGGCAGAGGACCTGAATTTAAAAAATTTATTGTGGACAGAATACCCCGGGAAGACAGCGTCACGACACACACAGAAAAAATCGCCAGAAACCTCATCTTTATCAAGTCCGTCATGGGGAAGAAGAAGACAAAGCAGAGCGCCAGCAACAGCGGAGGTCTAGCGCTCAGCATTGCCTGCGCTCAAGAGGAGCTATGGAGCGGCTACGCATTTCGGGAGAGATTTCCGGAGGAGGACGTCTCCGACGAGGTATGTACGGGGAATGTACTGAATAATCTTTTTAAATTAACACATGATGTCCCATGTACATACCTCCCAGATGTCCATCCGAAGGCTCTGCGGGAGGTAGAAGACAGACCCGAAGGCGATGGCGCGCTCTCATTCAGGCAAACGAGTAACCGAAGCACTTCCGCATTACGGGTGCCGGCGAGGACACGTGACCTACCACAAGGGATTCCAGGAAGGTGGCGTTCGTATCCAGCTGTTTGTGGCTTCGCCAAGAAAAGACGGACTTGAGTTTTTCAAAGGGGAAGGGGAGGCGATCAGTACCGCTCTCCTACAAAAGGTAAGGAGGTCCGGAAATGATTGATCGGTCCGTCGATAAATTGATACAGACGGATCGCAGTCAGCCAAAAGCGGCACCGCGGTCCTCCGAAAAGAACTCCAAATCCCAGGCTCCCTTGCGGGACCTGTCTGAGCGCGATGCCAGGAGCGGCCGTGTTTATTGGCTCCCACCCGGAGGGTAAGGCTAATGATGGCTCGAGCATGCCTCCGGGTGAATTAAGTAACTTTTTGGACGTGCACGAGCTGGAAAAGTTGCTTCAGCCCATGCACAAATTTTTACAGGTGGTGGAAACAATAAAGAAGATCGTTGGGGACTTGGGAGCAGCGGCTGAAGCGCCTTTAAGAAAGCTGGATGAATACTTACGGCGATTTGGTGGGAGCCTCCGTGTTATGTGATTTGGCGGTACAGGCAGGTAATGTCGGTACCGTATATAATGTAATAGGGACGCAGTGTGATCCGGGCCCGCTTTTAATCCATAGCGGGTGCCAAATGGATGCGTGCCCTACAAGAGAGGCCGAACGTTACGGAGCGGCTGGGGAAGGACCGATCAAGCCAGAGCAGCTGGATGGTGCTGTCTCTTGGAGCGATTCGATCCTAAAGACCCGACCCATGTTGTTTATAAATCAAAGGGCGTGCAGACAGTAAAAGGGCTCTCTTTCACTAATAGAGAGACCCAAATTGTGGACAAGCCCCAGAGTAAACTGGAGATCCCTAGAATAAAGAGGGGGTCTCCTGACAAAGTTGAGCAGCGAGCTGAGAGCTCAGGGGCGGCCGTGGAACCCTCCTCAGTGGACAAAGGGGCGGAGCGAAAGTTTCCCGACTGTTTCCAGACTCGCAGAGGGATATACACTGGAGGAAGGCGGCTGTGCTATGAATGCCGCTGACCGGGACATGGATGGCGAAGTTGTCCTGGGAGGACGTGGAATACAAATCCTTTTTTATTTAATATTCCCCAAGGTTCTCCCGGAAATTTTCTGGACTTCGCCAGGACCCGAACAACAACTCCTCCTGGAGGAAGACATCCCTCAGGGGCTGGCCGCTCCGAATCATGATTCGTCACTGGGGAGTACTGTAAGATATGGCCGGCCATGTACCCCGGCCAATACCCCCAAGCCGCCAGATGGAGCCCTCCTTGCAGCATGGAGGTCCCCAGAAGACCAGCAGGGCATTATGGACCATGTAGTTTTTATGCACCGCCCTGCTGGATCCCATGGGGGCCACGAGAGGGAGGCAGGGAGGACCAAAGAGTTCTTCATGCCCTATGACCCGGAAGTTCGTCATAGGAAGAGCGACGGGCTTCCGGGGTGAGAAAAAACATTATTTATCCTGACCCGGAAGGAATAAGGACTTGTGGACTGTTGGGAAGGAACACCTCCGGGTCAGGGAATATAAAAGGACTGTGGGAGCTCCCAGACGATGAGCTGAGTTGGGAGGCAGGGTGGCTAAGCGTCTGGGAGTGGAGGATTGTGATTGAGTATTGTTTATTATTGGTTATTGAAGAATAGTGGAGTGGTGGTGCTTTGTGCACAATTATTATTATAATAAATAATTATTGGATTTTTATCTGGTGTCTGACGTGTGGTCTGAGGGTACAAGGGTGCGAGAAAGCACCTAATCTGTCACATAAGACAATTCATTCATCACTGAGGGTATTTACTTTCAGGATTTTTGTCTTTTCTTTAAATATCTGCATTCCCACCAGGCTAGATACTACCACATTTAGGGAAAGTATCATGCTTTTTTCTGTGCTTTTAAAGGAATAGTTATTCCAGTTGTAATAAAATGTACTGTAATTACTATGAAGGCTACAGTTTTTGATTTGATTAGGATTGCTTTAAAATGTCATTGCCACATTTAACATGTGGACTGAAAATGCAGAAGAGTAGGCATGATTAAGAAATTTGCAAACAAGATAATACTGTTTTAATATTGTTATTTTAATTTAAAAGTTGTTGAATGTCTTGTAAACATTTGTTCTCACTTGAAGAGTGTTTAGGAGTTGCAGCATCAGTGTCATACCAGCATATTATACTGACTTCATGGTTGAAGTTTTATTCTGAAATGCTTTAGGCATGTGGACCTAAACATCAATCAACTAAGGCTATAGAGAAGAACAAAGCTAAACCCTAATGCTTATTAAAAAGAAAACAAAGCAGGTTACAAGAATCCACTAAGATTTTCATTAGTCATCTTATTTGTTTTTAAGGGTCAGATTCATCCTCTGGTTGAGCATGTTTTAGGCTGTTTTGCACTTTGCTTTTATCTTTGCCTTGTTTGGCCTGAAATCTATTGTTCCTGTGATCAAATATGACCAACATGGCCATGATGTTGTGATTTCAAGTGGGTGTGGCCATTTTATGTAGTAGGCATAATCTTAAAAGTCAATGTATGGCATCAAAGTAGCTATATACTCTTATATAAATAATACTACAGTACATTCACATATTACTGTAATTTCCCTCTTGTGATGTCTTAGCTTCCCAATTTGTTGTATTCGCTTGAGTTTCTCATCAGCATTTTGCTAGCTGTTGATTTTTTACTCAACCCACAAAAAAAGCAATTAAAAACTCTAATGTTTTGAGAAAATGAAAGGCAAACTGTAATTTTAAGTGTGTATTGCGTCTAAATAAAATCCGTCCACAAACATACAATTTCTGTCCAACCAGGTAAATATTTTTTATTTTATATTATCAAATGAGGTGAAAGGTCAATATTACATTGTGACTCTGTTAAATCAGATTTCATTTTAGTCTTCAAATTGTCCCAAAGGACTTTCACTTAAAAGGGGTTTCACATGAAGTGTTCCACTTCTGTCTGTCTGATAGCATGTGAAACAGCATAAGACTGTAACAACTTTTGATTCTTTTTGGAATTGCCAAGCTCATTCTTTTGATATTTATTTATCAGCATTGTTTGAAGCAACCTTTTCTTCTTAGCCAGCTGATTCTAAATGTTTATATTTTGCATTACTGAGAATGTCTTCTTTTTGGTAAATCTTGTTTATAAGCTGTATTTAAGACTTAGGTAGGGCTTGTCTGTATTTTTATAATCATTTAATTTTTTTTTAATGTTCCTTGTCACTGGAAAAATCTTTGGTGACTCAGAAGCACATTATGTCCATATTCACATTGCTTTTCAGTCTTACATGCTTACTAGATACGACAACTTAAAAAAACAAATAAAATATTCTATTGCTGAGCTTTCAGTAGATCTAATAAAAGCAAAACACTCAAAATATTATTTCTAAATTTAATTTTATATTTTCTAGCATAAATTTAAGTTTAAATGTTGTTTCCATTTGCAGATGAATGGTGTGTGTTAGGATCTTCCATAGAGTTGAGTGTAGCATGGTACTTTTTTGAGGATTTTATCAAAATTTTGTTTCTTTGACAATTTATTTTTTACATTTTCTTTACATACTTTTGATTGTTGCAGTCAAGATGACATGATTTTGTATACTTTTATCCCTTTTTGCATAATGCCTTGCTGCAACATATCACTGTGCAACTGTCATTTGTTGTAGTATGATAATTTATTTAACAGCCAAGGATAAAAAAACTCTCTATTTTACTTAAAAAAAGAAAGAATTTTTTACAAACCAAATAAAAAAATGAAGTTTTGTTGTAATTTCCGGTAACTGTTTTAAAATTTATTGTGATAGTAGGCTCTGTTGCATAAAATACTTAGATGAAGAAGAGTCTTCAGTTGTCATTACAAATGAACAACAAAATGAACATTTGTTATTACAGATGGCCAATGGAGCCTCACCATGTAAGCAGTCAGGCTGTTTAGTCTTAAGACAACAGTTCCTATTACTTTTTAGACTGATTTACATGCCATTCACATACATTTTTAATTTACTTCATTCAGCACACAGAAAAATGGTACCCTCTAGTAATAACCCTTGTGCCAGTATTATATAAAGTCTGAAATTAAACATATTAAATGTTCTAAATAAATATCTACGGAAGCGTATTAGGGCCACGGTGAAAAAAAAAAATACGGACACAGCGAAGAAAAAAAAAGTCTAAATGTCGAGATTAAAGTCGACATGCTGACTTTATTCTCGACGTGCTGACTTTATTCTCGACATTTACGTCGAGATTAAAGTCGACGTGCTGACTTTATTCTCGACATTTACATCGAGATTAAAGTCGACATGCTGACTTTATTCTCGACATTTACATCGAGATTAAAGTCGACATTTACACTTTATTCTATTGTTTATTTTGTCAGTAGAATGTCGCAAACTAAACTTCATCTTTAAATGAATGTTCAATTTACTAGATTCATTAACCCCTTCATTAATTAATGTAGCACATTAAATGCTTTATATTAAGTGTTCCCCGACCCAGTTTTTAATCTCTATGCGCTTCTTCAACTGACTTCCTCTTGCACTGTGAGGCGCAGACAGCGATCGCCGCACATTGACTTCATGATGTTCCTGCTCTAAGAACATTCAGAATACTAAGAGAAATACTTGATATCTTCTTCACGATGAAATGCAATAAAGCATGTATTAAACATGGGTGGCGGGGGGCACGGTGGCGTGGCTATAGAGCTGCTCCCTTGCATTAAGGGGTTCCCAGTTGTATGTTCTGTGTAGTGAACTTTATGGCAAGTGTGACGAGGCTCCAAAAAAACTGGATATATAAATGGGTATCGCACAGGTTTAACTGGAATATCGTGTAAATGTTGGGTTCGTGATGTGGTGGTCGGAGACACAAACGCAGAATTCAATGGATGTTCTTCTGAGCGGGCTTTCTTTATTACATGCGCGCTGTCTCTATCTAGCGTACTAAACTTCCAGTTCCAATCCTTGTTTTTTCTTTCTGCACATAACCAATCACCACACGATAAACGTCTTTGTGAAATTAAAACAAGTTATAAACCTAGACCCCAGAGTTTTCAAAAATGTACAGAACTTAAAATGTATTAAAGCATATGGGGGCACGGTGGCGTGGTGGTTCACTGCTGCTTCGCAGCAGCAAGGGGGTCCCGGGTGTTCCCTGCCTTGAGTTTACATGTTTTTCTGGTGGGTCTACTCGGCGTGTTTCAGTTTCCTTTCAAAGACATGTAGGATGTGGGGTTTTGTTATGTATTATTGACCCTGCTACTTTATATGTTGCACGTATTCACCCTGCGATGTGTTGGCGTCTCATTCAGGATTTACTCCTGCCTCGCACAGGATGCTTGCTGGGATGGGCGCAACCCTGAATGGATGGCATAATTAAGCATGTATAATGAAGATTTTTTTAATTTCTGAAAACTCCATCCCAGCAAGCACCGTGCCCCCACATGCTTTAATAATTTAAAGTTCTGAAAACTCCGAGGTCTAAGTTTATAACTTGTTTTAATTTCACAAAGACGTTTATCTTGTGGTGATTGGTTATGTGCAGAAAGAAAAAGCAAGGATAGAAACTGGAGGTTTAGTACGTCAGATAGAGACAGCACGCATGCAATAAAGAAAGCCCGCTCAGAAGAACATCCATTTAATCCTGTGTTCGTGTCTCCGACCCACCAAGCCCAATATTTACACAATATTTAAGTTAAACCTGTGCGATACCCATTCATATATCCAGTTTTTGGGACTTTGTACTACACTGAACATACAACTGGGGACCCCTTAATGCAAGGGAGCAGCTCTATAGCCACGCCACCGTGCCCCCCGCCACCCATGTTTAATACATGCTTTATTGCATTTCATCGTGAAGAAGATATCAAGTATTTCTCTTAGTATTCTGAATGTTCTTAGAGCAGGAACATCATGAAGTCAATGTGCGGCGATCGCTGTCTGCGCCTCACAGTGCAAGAGGAAGTCAGTTGAAGAAGCGCATAGAGATTAAAAACTGGGTCGGGGAACACTTAATATAAAGCATTTAATGTGCTACAATAATTAATGAAGAGGTTTGAGAAAATCTAGTAAATTGAACATTCATTTAAAGATGAAGCTTAGTTTGCGACATTCTACTGACAAAATAAACAATAGAATAAAGTGTAAATGTCGACTTTAATCTCGACATAAATGGCGAGAATAAAGTGGAAATGTCGAGAATAAAGTCAACATGTCGACTTTAATCTCGACATTTAGTCTTTTTTTTTTCGCTGTGTCCGTATTTTTTTTTTCACCGTGGCCCTAATACGCTTCCGTAAATATCTGATTCAAAGAAGTGACTTTTTATATAGAAACTGTTATCAGAAAACAATATATAAAGTTTAATGTTACATATAACCTAATTTTATAATTTAAATTTGCTGGTATAAATGTATGGATGTCTTTGTTAAACAAGCAGGCAGTTTCAAGAACATCTTTTATGTCCTTTCCTTCTTCCTTGGTTTTTTTAACTGTTCCCCTTATTTATTTCTTTTAATTTGTTTTTGCTGATTTTTTTTTTTTTCATGCCATTTTAGGCCAGCCTGCGGAAGTTTCTTGATCATGTTCAGACTGGCAATGTGGAAAAGATGGCAAAATTCTTGGATAAGGGGCTTGACCCCAACTATCATGACTCTGATACTGGAGGTATGCTTACATCACAAGTTTTTCTTGAGACCTTCATGTGTGAAGAATAGCTTCTTTTTGAATTTATTAGGTTTAATCCCAAAACTGGTCCCTTTCCTTATAGTATAATTTTTTTCAGCACTTCTTTTTCATAGTGGGAAACTTATTTTCATTTCTTGTTATTCTGCCTCACCAGAGACTCCTCTGACTCTAGCAGCTCAGTCTGAACTTGGGTGTGCTGGCCTTCGAGTGCTCTGCTTAGGAGGAGCTCATATTGATTTCAGGGCACGGGATGGAATGACAGCCCTGCACAAGGCAGTACGAGCTCATAATCATAGTGCTTTGCTGGTGAGTATAATCAACTGATTGAGTGAAAAAAGCCTTTTAATTGGGATTCAGAATGCACTTTATGGGTAATTGTTTCCATCCTACACCTTTTTAATAAGTTCTCTTTTAGTAATTAATTAGACCTCATGATTTTTTTGCTACTGTAGGGACCTAGTTTTCACATAATATACAATTGCACAGATGAAACAAACTTTTTCTCGGCATTATTTTACTAGGATGTCCAAGATTTTTTTAGTATAAACAAAAGTCCAAAGTCACTAAAATGTTTCATCATACATAGATATAAGCCAGCATATGAGGAATTTATGACACTATAAATGTTACAGATGACGTATTAAAGTCTTTGTAGTATTATGTTGTCTTTAATTTGCTTCTGATGGCTTTTGATGATGCATTCTCTGTGGTGGTTCAATTTAATACATGCCTCTGGACTATGTTGTCTAGTAATGATTGTTCCATTTTGTCTACATTTTGGAGTATCAATTACTATGCCTTGCTTTAATAACACATCTCAGTTATTATTTCTTTTAAAATAATTTATCAGGCCTTGGACATTAATATCACATTGATTTTTGTTTGTCTCTTTTGTTCTATTTTCCATGCTCAAAACTATGCACTTTGTGGTTTGAGGCAACATATGCCTACCTATACTGCTGAAATATTTTCATTTTGCCTGTCTTAGTAGTTGCTTGAACTGTGTTGTGTTCTCTAATGTTTTAAGGCATTCCAGATTTTCAGAGCTTTAATTAGTTGTAATATATTTCAAGGAAAGTGTGACTTTACATCTGGAGTGACACTTTTGTGAATTGCTTTAGTTGGTATGTGTCTAACCTGAATATTGTGTCTGAATTGCTTTAGGTGGCTGTGATAAGGGGATCGTGGCAAACCTCAATTTTAAAAATAATTGCGACTCGGAATGTACAGACTCCAAACAGGTGCATGTGTGCACTAGGATGCTTTGTTCTGGGGTTGGTTGGGATGCTTGGCTGATCACACACTCAAGTGCATATGCAAGTGGATTAGTCAGGTGCCTCATTCACGCCTCAGGGGAGACTGGAGTATATCACACCTGCACACAATAAGGCTGGATAAATGGATCCTGCACTGTGGAGAGCGGAGGTTTAGAATAAGAACATAGCAAAAGAAAACTCGAGATGGAGGTTAATAAACACAGAGAGAAGGGCAGGAATGGGATGAAGTCGGTTCAATAAAGACTGGAAGCAGGGAGAGAGAAATGTGAGCTCTAAGGGAGGAGTGTATGGCCGACACTCGAGGAGGCTGAGAGTTGCTCCTGCTGAGCATCCCAGAAGTGGCAGTTAGAGGCAGAATGAGCAAAGCTCAGTGTGGCACCTGTACACACTGCTAATGGACTGGCTACAGGGGCCCAAGTTGGATCAAAGGATTGTCTGCACCTATGGGTAGAAATCTCCTCATGCTGAGAAATCTGAAGAGGGTAGGCTGGGGAGATGTCAGATTTTAGAAAGCAGCACCAAGGCTCATGGTTTTTAAAGATTATATGTTTGTCCTTTATTCTAACCTTGTTTTAATGGAACATTTATTATTGATTTTTTAACCTCCACATTCACTTGATTTTATGGATTATTAAGTGTAAGAATTGTATGCACTGCACTATTTGCACTTTTCTTTCTGCTTTAATTAGACCTGGGAAAGTTAACACATTCATTTTTGTGATTAATATGGCCTGTTTAACCTGTTAAAAAATACTGTCACATCCTACATTTTAATTGTCATTTTTTTTAACATTATGAAACAATAATAGAGAAAAGCCAAGCAAAATGACACCTTTTATTGGCTAACTAAAAAGATTATAATATGCAAGCTTTTGAGGCAACTCAGGCCCCTTCTTCAGGCAAGATATAATCAACAAACATTAATAGAAATAGTTAATTGTGAACCTAAAGAATTACATACACATCCAGTATCATATTTATATAATACATTACATACTACATTACATCTTGCCTAAAGGGGCCTGAGTTGCCTTGAGAGCTTGCACATTCTAATTTTTTTAGTTAGCCAATAAAAGGTGTCATTTTGCTTGACTTCTCCCAACATCCATAATGGCCTAACACCTTAGTTCTATAATACTACCTTTAAAAATTTTGAGAAATAAATTTTTATTTAAAAGTTTCAATTAACATATTTCACAATGCCTTGCCATATGTCTGTACTTGGTATGGTATTCACTTCCTTGATTTATATATACTGCCATAGGTGCAGGAGAATGGGAGGAAGGGGGGGTTTATGGCAGTCCTGGAGAAATACAAACGAAAAGTAGCAAAGGTAAAAATTACACTTTTTTCCCCCCATATCATGTTCCTGAAAGAAGATTGAAATTAATGTTATATCACATGCATGCAAAATAAATTTTCTTTGAGTGGCACTAAAACCAAAATAAGTCGGTAGTATAGTACCTCTGTATTTAACTTGCCAGTCTGCCAAGTAGCTTATTGTGCTTACTGCTCTAATATAATGATAAAATTCTATGAAAAAGAAGTGTAATGATTATCCCTACCCATTATTCCACTTTATAGAATCTCCACTAATTTATGCAAAGAACGCAAAGTAACCACCCAAGTCAGTGTATATTTACTTTATGATTTATATTAGATTAGATAAAACTTCTGAATTTATTTTATAATTGCATGTTTTAATGTTAGATTCAATTAATCACACTTAATGCCATATAATTATGCAATTAATTAGTTTTTTTTTATTTATTCCCATCCCTAGTTTTAATAAAAGCACTGACACTTTTTGCCCAAAACCCTTGGTAGATATATGTGTCCTCAGTTGCCTGGCTTATCTTGGTACATGACTATTTACAGTTATGGGTTGAAGAGGCTCCCAGAAGTGACAAGGGAGCATGGAGTTAACCCAGATCATCACAGTGGCCTTGTAGAAGGTATTCTTTGCAATATGAAAAGTAGATACATTTTTGCATTTACATTTAACGTAAGAATGGGATTAATTAAGGCAATCCTTACAAACTGATGAAACTCTAAACATAATCTGTATTATGCTGTATTTGTTGAGCTGTGCTTTGCAAAATTCAGTACTATACAGCATCAACGGCAGCTGTTGTATTAGAAAGTGTTACAGGCTCTAGTAGCCTGCTAATATTAATTCAACTATCTGGGTTATTGTCAAGAAGTCTATTTCCAGCTTGCTCCAGTACCTGGGAGATTCTGAATCCTTGTGCTGCATTTTTCTTATTACATATTTTATTCTGTTTGTTATATTTGGCAAAAAGCTTGCAGCACAATCTTTTCTCAGGCCTAGTAATGTTTGAGATTTTATTTTAAATTATTCATTTTGTTTCAAGAAAGTAACATAGTATACAATCAAGCAGATACAATTTGAAGAATGCAACAAATAACTTTAATCTTGATAATCAATCCTGAAAAAAACTACAGAACCTTATAAAACAAAGAAAACACAGAAAAAGAGAGGAGAACCAAGAGGATGGAAATAAATTTTAAAAAATGAAAAAAAAAAACAAAACAAATTTTTCCTGTATATCAGTGGTTCCCAATCTCTGTCCTGGGGACCTACTGTGGCTGCAGGTTTTTGTTCCAACCAACTTCTGTTTTTAATTGGACTGCTAGCCTAATGAAGTGATCTGCTATTTCTCAGTTTCTGTATTTTAGAGTGAATGTAAAAATTACAAAACTAAATTAGGTAAATTTTCATTAAAATGTGCTAAGCAGTTATATGGTAAATGTATTTTTTACTTTTTAACAATATTTTCATCCTGATTTTCATTGTTCTTTTGTGGGGTTTCTGATAATTTCATCTGTTATTTACTAATTAGCGGATCTGGTACTAAAGTAGTTGAAGCGTTTTATCATTCAGTGTCGTTTTCCCATGTGTCTGCTCTGCTTCTCTTTAATTGTCATGTGTTCTAATTGTTTAATGAATCCATTATTTACTAATTAGTGGGTCTGACGCTAAAGTAGTTGCAGCCTTTGATTATTCAGTGTTGTTTGCCTGGGTGTCTGCCCTACTTGTTTTTAATTGTCATTAATAAGATACAACAAAGGGGGAAAACTGCACAGAGAAAGGGCAAAATATAATGAAATCAACAAAAAAAGAGTTAAGCATTTAAATCTATAGTAAAAGCAGAAATATTTCTAAATGTCTTATAAATGTAAAATTCAAGCTACTGTGCTTTTCTGAATGTATAATAAGGGGAAAAAAACCAGCTAATTAAATGAGAACAGTGTTATCAGGTGTTGTCACTGATTATGAATCTGGTTGTAACAAAAACCTGAAGCCGCAGTGGGTCCCCAGGACCGAGTTTGGGAAGCACTGGACTGTTACAATCAATTTGTCCTTATCCACTTTAAGTCTGTCTTGGAATACATCAACTTTATAGCTGTTAATGTGTTAGTGGTGATTGTGACACCAAGGCTGTTTGATAAGTATTGAAAGACTTTTGTCAAAAATACAGTGCATCCGGAAAGTATTCACAGTGCATCACTTTTTCCATATTTTGTTACGTTACAGCTTTTGCCCATTCCTCTTTGTAGCATCTTTCAAGCTCCATCAGGTTGGATGGGAAGCGTTGGTGCACAGCCATTTTAAGATCACTCCAGAGATGTTCAATCGGATTCAAGTCTGGGCTCTGGCTATGCCACTTAATGACATTCACAGAGTTGTCCTGAAGCCACTCCTTTGATATCTTGGCTGTGTGCTTAGGGTTGTTGTCCTGCTTAAAGATGAACCGTCGCCCCAGTCTGAGGTCAAGAGCGCTCTGGAGCAGGTTTTCATCCAGGATGTCTCTGTACATCGCTGCAGTCATCTTTCCCTTTATCCTGACTAGTCTCCCAGTTCCTGCCGCTGAAAAACATCCCCACAGCATGATGCTGCCACCACCATACTTCACTGTAGGGATGGTATTGGCCTGGTTTCCTCCAAACGTGACGCCTGGCATTCACACCAAAGAGTTCAATTTTTGTCTCATCAGACCAGAGAATTTTGTTTCTCATGGTCTGAGAGTCCTTCAGGTGCCTTTTGGCAAACTCCAGGCAGGCTGCCATGTGCCTTTTACTAACGAGTGGCTTCCATCTGGCCACTCTACCATACAGGCCTGATTGGTGGATTGTTGCAGAGATGGTTGTCCTTCTGAAAGGTTCTCCTCTCTCCACAGATGACCTCTGGAGCTCTGACAGAGTGACCATTGGGTTCTTGGTCACCTCCATGACTAAGGCCCTTCTCCCCCGATCGCTCAGTTTAGATGGCCGGCCAGCTCTAGGAAGAGTCCTGGTGGTTTCAAACTTTTTCCACTTACGGATGATGGAGGGCACTGTGCTCTTTGGGACCTTCAAAGCAGCAGAAATTTTTCTGTAACCTTCCCCAGATTTGTGCCTTAAGACAATCCTGTCTCGGAGATCTACAGAAAATTCCTTTGACTTCATGCTTGGTTTGTGCTCTGACATGAACTGTCAACTGTGGGACCTTATATAGAGAGGTGTGTGCCTTTCCAAATCATGTCCAATCAACTGAATTTATCTCAGGTGGACTCCAATTAAGCTGCAGAAACATCTCAAGGATGATCAGGGGAAACAGGATGCACCTGAGCTCAGTTTTGAGCTTCATGGTAAAGGCTGTGAATACTTATGTACACGTGCTTTCTCAGTTTTTTTATTTTTAATAAATTTGCAAAAATCTCAAGTAAACTTTTTTCACATTGTCATTATGGGGTGTTGTGTGTAGAATTCTGAGGAAAAAATGAATTTAATCCATTTTGGAATAAGGCTGTAACATAACAAAATGTGGAAAAAGTGATGCGCTGTGAATACTTTCCGGATGCACTGTATTAATTCGTTGCATTCCCAAAAAACGTCAAGTAATGCTAAGCGCTTGATGGCAACATTCACAAGTTGGATCTTGCTTGAGTACATTTTGGACAATTTTAAAAAAGATAAGTGTGATCAATGAAAGATTTTAGGTTGAATTACTGAGTGCTTGCCAAATATAAAGCTAGAGTGAATTCTATGTATGGCTGGCTTCCACTCATTTTCTGAAATGTTAATTGAAACTTCCTTTTCCTCATTGTACCTTAGGATTATTGAAGGAAAGATCCTTTGAGATGTTTTATATATTTTTGAAATGCCGTATGAATTCTTCAGGAACAGAAATGGGTGGAAGGTCTGGAAAATTGGGTAGATTTCTTATAATAAAATTTCCAATTTGAAAATAGTGGAAAAATTGGGTTGCTAGTAAATTTAAACTGAAGCCTAATTGTTCAGAATTTGCAAATATGTTATCTATGTGCAATTCTCTTATTGTCTTAATTTTAAGCATTTTGCAAGGATTAAATAATGAGTAGGTATGAAAAGGTTGAAAAAGATGATTATCTTATAGATACATGTACTATATTCTAAGTGATTAGTGGATGACTGGATTATTTGTGTATTGATGGAATTTACGATTTACAGGGGAACAAAGTCATGCATGTAAAGAGGTACAGAAAGATTTAATTTATTGCTGACCAGACTGGTGTAAATTCATCAATTTTTGACTATTTCCATGTCTTTATAATGTGTACATTCGCCAACCATTTATGAAACTGAAAGCTAGCTAGTGTCATGCCACCTTCTACTTTGTAGAGCCACCTTTTACATGCATGGGCATCTCAACTTCCAAATAAATTAAGTTATAAGTTAGTGTAGTTCCTTAAAGAATGATTTGTTAATGTATATAGGGATGTTTTGAAATAGAAGCTTCGGGAAGGATCTTCATCTTGACAATATTGATTATCCTTGCTAAGGTGAGATGGAGGTAGACCATCTGTTAACATCTTGTTTAATTTATTCCATGCTGTTACCAAATTGTTTTGAAAAAGATCTTTGTATTTACTTTTGATGTTTATCTCTAGATATTTAAACTGTTTTGATTAAATGAATAAATAGTTGCCTAGTCTAATGTGGTGTGCTAGAGAGTTTACTGGAAAAAGCCCACTTTTATTCAAATTAACTTTGAGTCCAGATGTCTTTTTAAATTCTGCTAATGCATTAAGGACTAATGTTAAAGATACTTGTGCGTCTGATATATAAAGTACTATATCCTCAATGTGAACTGATATTTTCTGCTTGAGTCCTTCTCTGATTATTCCCTTTATTTATAGTGTATTTCAAAAATTAACAGTGTTTCAATGCTTAAGACAGAAAATCAATGGTGACAGAGGACACCCTTGTCAAGTACTACGTTCTGTTTTGAAGTAGACAGAGTTAATATTGTGAATGCAACTGAGGCTTCTGGACTGGTTTGAAGTAATTTTATCCATGCAGATATATTTGAGCCAAACCCAAATTTGTGCAATGTGGTGAATAAATAGTCTCTTGACTCTGTCAAAGGCTTTTTCTTCATTCAAAGATAAAATCTATGGTGTGTTAGACTTTGGGGATTAGTGTCTTAGCTTTAAATCTTTTGGGTATGTTTAATCTGTCCTCCTTTAATGAATTCAGTTTGGTTGTGTGATATTCCAGTAGGAAGCACTTTTCCAATCCTCCTTGCTAAAGCTTTAGGGAATAACAATATCGTCATTCAGAAGTGAAACTGGTATGTATGATGCACACTGTAGCAAGTCCTTATTTTTCTTTGGAAAAACAATCTATATATATAATTCACTAAGGCAAGACGACTATGGAAAGCCGGCGTGGATTCACTAAGCCGCCGACAAGTGAGACACCTATGGCGCACACAGGAAGGAGCCACGCCCACCAACTCCAAGACCATTGGATACGACGACAACTCGCAGAGCCACTGCCACCAACTCAGACGCGACAACACAGAAAAAATGGCGTCATTTATATTCATCTGTCATAGAGGCAACATGCAGCTCCGACCCACGCTGACTGTTCATAGAGGCATGTTTCTCGCGGAGGTGAATCGCCATATGCAGCGTGTAAAACGGTTTGCGAGGGGTATCCCATGGGATCCTTAAAATATTTCTTTACAACTGAGGTTAGAACACAATGAAGTAAGCAGTCTTTCAAAAACAAGTTTTCGGTTATAACGCACGACTGCATGACCATAGCACACTGTTTTACACGCTACATACAGCAATTCGCATTCGGGACAAACATGCGTCTTCCTAGATGCTCCTGCACTTTGTACACACCCCCCTCCCACCTCGCTACTACCGTGGTCGGGTGTCTTGGTAGATTATATATAGAAAGGCAGCCAAAACCGCACAGAGCAATGAAAAGTCTACGTGAGTCACAGGTGCATCTGAACTGTAGAAAGACGACAACGACTCGAGTGACGAGTTGAAGGTGGCCACACCTGCTTCACCAATGCAGGCCCCGCAACAGGGCAGCCAACCGGGTTCAGGGGGGAGTATGGTTACAAAGCTGAAATTGACAGAAGGGCACCACCAGGTGTGAAGCCTTTCGCTTCATTTGACTCAACACAGGAAACCTCACCCGGCCCGGACACGGAGAGGATTGACAGATTGAAAGCTCTTTCTCGATTCTGTGGGTGGTGGTGCATGGCAGTTCTTAGTTGGTGGAGCGATTTGGCTGGTTATTTCCGAAAACGAACGAGACTTCCGCCTGCCAAATAGTTACACGACCCAACAGCAGTCGGCGTCCAAATTCTTAGAGGGACAAGTGGCTTTCAGCCACGTGAGATTGAGCATTAACAGGTCTGTGATGCACTTGTATGTCCGGTACGCGTGCTACACTGAATGGATCAACGTGTGTCTACCCGGCGTGGGAAGGCGTAGGTAAGCCGTTGAACCCCATTCGTGATGGAGATTGTGGCTTCCAATTGTTCCCCACGAACGAGAAATTCCCAGTATGTGCGGGTCATACGCTTGCACTGATTACGTCCTTACCCTTTGTAACCCCCACCCCCTGTTCGTGTGACTTGGTGGATTATATATAAAAAAGCAGCTGGAACCGCAAAGAACAATGGAAATTCAACGTGGAAACCGACTGAGGCGGTGTTTGGAAAATTAACAGTCAACGTGACTCACAGGTGCGTGTGGACTGTACACAGACAAAAGCGACTCAGGTAGGGAGTTGGGGCGGGCACATAAGCAGGCAGTGCGTACTGAACGAGCGCCGTTCAACCCCGTCCTTCGCTTTGAAGGCGCGACGGCGCTTCTCCGGTTTTCAGTCACGGACAATTGTATGTTGGTTCGTAGCGTGCATTGTTGCAATGTTACTTTTCTTGGTGGTTTATTAAATTACGGATTTTTCAAATGTTTATTTTTTCCTCTGTGCTTAAAAATCATTTAAAAAGCGGCCTGATTATGCGGCGTATGTTACGCCGCGGGTTGGCTAGTAATTAATGTTTGGCAAAAAGTCTGTGGTTGAATTTTGTTTTCTCTCATTTCTGTGATGACTGTTGGTAATAATTAAGGGGGTAACTTAGTTAAACATTTTTTTTTAAATAAAATTCTACTGGATAGCTATCAGGGCCTGCTACTTTTGAAGTGTGTTTGTAACATCCAGTAATTCTTAGAGAGTCAGAAGTTTGTCATGTTTTTCTGGACTACGAGTATTGAGCTATGCTATTTGTATTGTATATAAAAACTCCTTAGATTGTGTCTCAGCTCCTTTAAATTGAATGGAGTATAAGGACTTACAGTGCTCTTTAAACTTGCAAGTTATATTTTTATGTTCCATGATCTTATCTCCAGTTGCATTAGTCATTTCTGCTACTGGGTTGTGAACTTCTAGCTTGTAGGTTTGTTGAGCTGAAAGCCTTCTCTGCAAGTTCATCATAATGATGTCGCAATTTAAAGATGAGTTGTTCAGTTTCATTTGTTGTCAAGATATTAAATTCTGAATGTATAGCCTGTCTTTTCCAGTAAAGTGCCTCATTTGGGGACATGGTGTATTCATGAGCTTAATTCATTCTTGGTCTCCAAATTATTTTCATGAAAGAGATATGAAATCTGACCTCTTAAAAATGTATTCACAGTTTCCCAAAGTATTCCTGTGGAAACTACTGAGTTAGTCACTAAAAAATAATTGATTTGTTTGCAGATGAACTCTGTAAAGTTCACATGTGCTAGAGACTGGGTTAAGGCAACAGTTATGTGATGAGCGAGTAGGGAATAGTGATTGAGTGCCAAGATTAGAAGACCGTGAACAGAGATAACAATTGTGTTTTACTTACGATTAAGATTAAGATTTGATAGTAGGTAATAAATTATTATTGTTTAAGAAATAATCAGTTTTAATTAGCTGTGATGAACTGGGGAGAAGAAGGAATATTCTGTTGAATTTGGATTTAAGAATCTCCGTGGGTCTGATAAATTATGATCCATTAAAAATTGCATGGTTGTCTTTAGATGTTGTCTTTAGCAGTATTAGATGTTATTGTCACTGTAGTTAAAATCGCCAAATTCAGTTTAATCCAACTCAGGCTCTGAGCCAATTTAGGGTCCAAGCGTATCCTGCAGTGTCTGGCACAGGGCAGTCTATTACAGTACCTTGCATTCAGCCAATTTAGAACTTCCAATTAAACATGTATGATTTAGGATGTAGGAGGAAAGAAGAGTGTTCAAAGAAAAACCCATGCTGACCCAGGGAAATTTCCACCTAGACAAATGACTAAACATAAGGAGAATTCTGTATCTGAGGGGCAGCAGTATTAACCTCACCACATTTAATCAGACATGTTTGACCATTTAACTAGATTTATTAGTTTACTAATTAAATTATTTAAGTAATTTTTTAAATAACTATCCTGACTAGAACTGGCTTTTATTTTATCCCCAAAATTGCACAGAAGCAGATCATGTATATGACACTTAATGCAGTCTTTGAAACACTTGTTTTCTATTTTGAGCAGTTTTCAGATGCTGTTTTAATTAAGTTAAGTTTAGTTGGCATTCTCAGGCAACTGTTTCTCTCAGTTGTCATGTTGAAAACTGTCAGCTAGTAACCAGATGTATATCTATAGCCTAGGAATCAGGTGGTGAGATCTTTGTAGGATCTTCTTCGGTGTGCTTGCATAAATGTAGATTTACTGTTATAAGGTTTTATTATATTTTGAGACTGTTGGCTTTATTGGTGGTGGTACCTTTGGCTATTTATTTATTTATTTTTAAATGTAAAAATTTTGGCTACTACTTTCTATTTTATTGGCAGGACTATACACCATGATATCAATTGCTAGTTTACCTTCCTAGGCAGGCACCCAAGTCCATCTTAGAAATGTTTAATTTTGGAAGTAGGTGTATGATACATACTGGCTTTTCTATAAGTGTTGTGATGTATAGTTCACTCTGAGAATAAGTGTTTACACATTTGCAGTCAGACAACATACTTTTGTTGGCACAATTTTATGTTACCATCATTAAGTTTCATCACGTTGTTTTAGAAACGTAATTGAAGAAATACTATGACATGTGATCACTTGGAAAACAGCAAGACTGCAGCAGTATCAAAAGCTCTGTGGAGGCAAGCTAAACTTTTATCCTATCATATTAATGAACATGTTCAATTCCAATTATTTATTTCTCTTCACTGAGTGTAGGCTTAAAGTGTTGTAAGAAGAGAAAAACCCTCCAGTCAGTAGCATCCTTATGGAAAGTAAACCTCTGGGAGATCTATGGTCAGTTAAGACTAGTAAGTGAGACTAAAGTAGTAAGTCTTCAGTCTCGATTTAAAAGATCATTACACAGCTTTGGTACACTGTAGCTAAAACTTTACGTTAGACTTTTATTTTGTTATTCTTTGAATTCTTTATTAGGCCAACATTTGAGATCTTAATACATGATTGTTTGAAATTAGTTAATATTTAAAATAGGTAAGCTGCGCCTGGGCCATTTAAGGCTTTATATGTAAGTGGAGACTTGGCCATTTATGGCTTTACATGTAAGTAGGAGGATTTTAAGATCAGCTCTAAGCTTAAATTGAAGCAGTGTGTAACATCTTATAAATGGGTGTTAGGTGGTCATATTTTTAGTTCTTGTAATGATTGTTGCAACAGCATTTTTGATTAACTGTTAGCTGCATATTTGAACAGGAAATGAGTAACACATTGAATAATCATTACACTAGAAATATATTCATATATTAGTTTCTCAGTATCCTCCATATTTAGAAATCATCTTACTTTTCCATTATTTTTAAGCTGGAAAAATAGGTTTTAGATAGCTTTATAATGCATGTTTTAAAAGACATACTAGTGATAAAGTAATGCCTAAGTTGCATTGTGATTAACTCAAACTAATATGTAGATCAGCTGACTTGAAAGTTGACAGAATATTGTTGCAATCTTCATCATTTGCTCTAATAAATAATATTTTTGTTTTCAAAGACAAGAAGCTAATATACATTTAATATTTGAATACACTGACGATAATTAAAGAACTATTCATAGAAACATAATTTGGTCTAAAAGAAAGGTATAGCTGGGTATAATCTACATATGAGTGAAAATGATTGTTACATTTTCTAATAGTTTTCAAAGGAAACATTTTAAGTGAAAACAGTAAAGATCCAACTAATGCACCCTATGGGAAAACATAATTAACTTCTAAATATAATGATGGAATACTGTCAATACATTTCTTCACATACATCTATAATAATAAAAGGCAAAGCCCTCACTGACTGACTGACTCATTGACTGACTGACTGACTCACTCACTAACTCATCACTAATTCTCCAACTTCCCATGTAGGTAGAAAGCTGAAATTTGGCAGGCTTATTCCTTACAGCATACTTACAAAAGTTAAGCAGGTTTCATTTCGAAATTCTACACGTAACGGTCATAACGGTCGACAACGTCCGTCATGTTGAACTTTCTTATTTATGGCCCCATCTTCACGAAATTTGGTAAGCCGCTTCCCTGCGCTAACCGAAACCGCTGTACTTACTTATTTCGATGGTATGACGCCACTGTCGGCCGCCATATTGAACTTTCCAACGTCACCAATTTTTAAACTTCCCGTGTAGGTAGAAGGCTGACCCCATCTTCACGAAATTTGGTAGGTGGCTTCCCTGCGCTAACCAAAACCGATGTACGTACTTATTTCGGTGGTATGACGCCACTGTCGGCGGCCATATTGAATTTATCAAACATCAATAATTCTCCAACTTCCCGTGTAGGTAGAAGGCTGAAATTTGGCAGGCCCATTCCTTACAGCTTACTTACAAAAGTTAAAAAGGTTTCATTTTGAAATTCTACGCGTAACGGTCATAACGGTCAACAACGTCCGCCATATTTAACTTTCTTATTCATGGCCCCATCTTCACGAAATTTGGTAGGCGGCTTCCCTGCGCTAACCGAAACCAATGTACATACTTATTTCGGTGGTATGACACCACTGTCAGCCGCCATATTGAACTTTCCAACGTCACTAATTCTCCAAATTCCCGTGTAGGTAGAAGGCTGAAATTTGGTACTTATTTCGGTGGTATGATGCCAGTGTTGGCCGCCATATTGAACTTTTAATGAAAACCGATGTCCGTACTTATTTGGTTGGTATGACACCACTGTCGGCCGCCATATTGAACTTTCCAACGTCACTAATCCTCCAACTTCCCGTGTAGGTAGAAGGCTGAAATTTGGCAGGCTCATTCCTTACAGCTTACTTACAACAGTTAAGCAGGTTTCATTTCGAAATTCTACGCGTAACGGTCATAACGGTCAACAACGTCCGCCATGTTGAACTTTCTTATTTATGGACCCATCTTCACGAAATTTGGTAGGTGGCTTCCCTGAGCTAACTGAAACCAATGTATGTACTTATTTCGGTGGTATGACGCCACTGTCGGCCGCCATATTGAACTTTTCAACAGTCTTTGTTACTTATGGGCCCATCTTCAAGAAATTTGGTACACGGGTTCCCAACACTAACTGAATCCTACTTACGTACATATATACGTCCATAGCCTGCAGCTCGGTCGCCGTGTGAGACGGCGTTGGGTCCCCCGTCCCAATGCCTCCCACGTTGTTGGTTGCCTGCCTGTATAAGGCCGTCCATCGCTCTGGTCTCTTCATTCCCTTCTTTGCTTTGCCACGGGATTCACGTCTCCCTACTGATAACTACAGCCTTTTTGTTTAATCCACGGCTTCTCCGCTGTTTTATTGTTTGTTTATTACAATTATAGTTATTGTGTAGGTATTTTACACTTACTTTACATTGCTCAGGTACCCATTTCCTTTATCATTCCAACCCCCATTACCATGTCTATCGAGATGATCATATTGCACGGCCATATCAGGCTCACTCTTGATATCCGGAAGAACATTGTGTCTTATGTATTGAATGACTGGGATAGGTTCAAGGTGTGGACTGATGACGGTACAGGAGATAATTATACTACACAGGAGCACTAGAAGAGTGAAATGCTTAAGCCCTTCACCTATGGTTCTGGATGTGAGTTGATGGCTGTCACTGAATTGTTCGGTTGTTTCTTTCAAGTGTACCAAAATGGCCAAATATTTTACACCTTTCGACAACCGCCAATGCCTCTTAAACATTTTAGATTCACAGGTGATGATTTCAGTAGTGCACACTTTGATGTTTATGAATGTTTAAACTCTCAAAAGCTGGATGTGATTTTATCAATGAAACCGGTTGTGTGCTTACAATGCTTGACAGATGCCGAATGTCACTTCAGACATTCACACAACAAATCCTGCAAATGCTGTTGTAATTGAAACAAACCATGAAACTCAAACCGATTATGACAGCAGCAATCCAAGCTGTGAGATTTGAGACAAGATTACTGTTCACATGGCCAACTGTACGTTGCATCCTTAAGAGTAAGCCCAGCACACAGCTTGGTCATGTTACAACCGGAGGGCCGAACTGACAACATGGTATACAAAGAGATCCTTAACAAATAATTATTGGCATATTTTCCCTCAGTTTAAAAAGGTTTACTTTTCTTCTTAATAAAAATTTTAATGCAGTACTTCGCTACGAACCGCGGGTATTTTGCTAGTATTTAATAAATATGAACTAAAACATGCAAGAATGATGCTGGCAAGCCCAATGTAATTCTCCATTTATGTATTAGAATGGTGGTCAGTGTTTGCTTAAATCTAACAACATAATAACTGTGGAATTACCATCATTGCAAGATATTGGCATGTTGTTTATAGCACTATTTAATAACTGATATGTTTAAAGTATTAGAAACTGTGCTAGCCAGTGATGATCTACTAATGCTAAGAGTTGACCCTGCCAGAACAGCCATTGAGGTTTTCAGTTGCTTTGTGGTGTCGAAGTCTGTGGGATAGGTAGTAAGTTTCATTTTATGAACTAAGGTTATGACTTTCTGTTCTGTTATCAAGTTAAAATTACTAAACGGGCATACACAAGGAGAGACAGTGTTTACCAATGCAATATTTAGTATGACTGACAAAATTTAAATCTGAGATTTTATATTTATCTATACTAATAAAAGGCAAAGCCCTCACTGACTGACTGATTCACTGACTCACTTATTCACTGACTCACTCATGACTAATTCTCCAACTTCCCGTGTAGGCAGAAGGCTAAAATTTGGCAGGCTCATTCCTTACAGCTTACTTACAAAAGTAAGGCAGGTTTCATTTCGAAATTCTATGCGTAACGGTCATAACTGGAACCTACTTATGTACATACAGTATATACCGGGCATAGCCTTCAGCTTGGTTGCCGTGTGAGGCAAAGTTCCGTCCCTCATCGTCACGCCTCCCACGTAATTGAGTGCCTGCCCATATAAGGCCATCCGTCAGCGGCAATCCAATAGAAACACTCTGCCACTAAATATTCAGATGAAGATGAGATGGTCAGGGTGGTGTTTGGCACAAACTCAGCGAAACTGTGAGAGAAACTTTTAAATGCCGGGTCTTAGCTAACATTAAATAAAGCCGCGGACATCGCATGAGATAGCACAAGCACAGCTGAGAACCTTCGATGCATGTACTCTGAGTGGCTCACGTGAACTGACTGTGAATGTAGTTTGCAGAGAACAAGCAAGACCTCCAAAGAACGCGGAGACTTTTGATCACGTGAACGTGTCTGCAAAAAGTGGCGTCTCCTGCCCTGCAAAAATACTATAAAGGTCGAGCAGCCTGCCGGCCTTTGAGCCGCTGACTGCGCTTCTGCCTTAAGTGAAAGTAAGCACTTTTAATTTTTTCCTCCTTCCCCTGAGCTATAGCCCAGACAACTGCAAACATGGGATCCCTTTTCTAGACCGCGGCAAACTAATATTAAGGTGCTTCACACTTTCTTTTGCACGTATACGATTATGAGGTCATGGAAGACACGCACAAGTGTGGAGGACCGACAGTGCCATCCCGGCCAGTTAATGGCAGGGCCGTCTCTCCAGTCTACACGAGACCCACCGCGATGGTCCTGTACCACAGCCGTCGTGTAGCCACTTTCAAAAGGGATCAACTAACGAGAGATGAACCATATACATTTTAGCTGTTGTTAGTACTACTTACCTGTTGTGTTATAACGTCTTTAAAATGTGGTTTACCCGAAACCACTCCAGTAGTGCTCAATGCATCTTTACTTCTTAAAACATTAATGTTTTACTGTTTAATAACTTATAGCCTACATTTTATTTTTTCCCTTGCACTCAGTGAGCGCAGCCATGGGTAATCAGCTATATATATATATATATATATATAGAGATAGATACAGATATATATATATGTAGATATGTATATTTAGATATGTATATATATATATATATATATATGCGTGTGTGTATATATGTGTATATATATATATAATATAATATATATATCAAATATGTGTGTGTGTATATGTATGTGTAGATGTGTGTGTGTATATGTATGTATGTATGTATGTACTGTATATATGTCTGTATATGTATGTGTGTGTGTGTGTGTATATACAGTATATATATATATATATATATATATATATATATATATATATATATATATACGCTTCACAGGGGCGAAGTACTGCCTTAAAAATTTTATTAAGAAGAAAATTAAATCTTTTTAAACTGAAGGAAAATATACCAATAATTATTTGTTAAGGATCTCTTTGTATACCACATTGTGAGTTCGGCCCTACGGTTGTAATATGACCAAGCTGTGCGCTGAGCTTACTCTTAAGCATGCAAGTACAGTTGGCCATGTGAACAGTAATCTTGTTTCAAATCTCACAGCTTGGATTGCTGCTGTCATAATTGGTTTGAGTTTCATGGTTTGTTTCAATTATGACAGTATTTGTAGGACTTGTGTTGAAGTGACATTTGGCATCTGTCAAGCGTTGTAAGTTTACAACCAGTTTCATCGATAACTTCACATCCATCTTTTGAGAGTTTAAACATTCATAAACATCAAAGTGTCCACTACTGAAATCGTCACCTGTGAATCTAAGATGTTTAAGAGGCATTGGCGGTTGTCCAAAGGTGTAAAATATTTGGCCATTTCAGTACACTTGAAAGTGACAACTGAACAATTCAGCGGCAGCCATCAACTCAGCGGCAGATGCACAGGTGAAGGGCTTAAGCATTTCACTCTTCTAGTGCTCCTGTGTACTGTAGTATAATTATCTCCTGTACCGTCATCAGTCCACACCTTGAAGCTGTCCCAGTCATTCAATACATAAGACACAATGTTTCTCCTGATATCAAGAGTGAGCGTGATATGGCCGTGCAATATGTAACAAAGAGAATGGAAAAGATAGGTGCCATCTCTGGGCATGGAAACCACTTGGTAAGTGACAGTTCTTTGATCGATGGTGATCACCTCGATAGACATGTTAATGCGGGTACAGTTGGAATGATAAAGGAAATGGGTACCTGAACAATGTAAAGTAAGTCTAAAATACCTACACAATAACTATAATCGTAATAAATGAATAATAAAAGAGCGGAGAAGCCATGGATTAAATACAAAGGCTGTAGTTATCAGCAGGGAGATGTGAATCCCATGGCAAAGCAAGGAAGGGAATGTAGAGACTGGAGCGACGGACTGCCTTATATAGGCATGCAGCCAACAACGTGGGAGGCGTTGGGATGGGGGACAAAATGGCGCCTCACATGGTGACTGAGCTGCAGGCTATGGACGTATATATGTACGTAAGTAGGATTCAGTTAGCATTGGGAACCCGCGTACCAAATTTCTTGAAGATGGGCCCATAAGTAACAAAGACTGTTGAAAAGTTCAATATGGCGGCCGGCAGTGGCATCATACCACCGAAATAAGTACCAAATATCAGCCTTCTACCTACACGGGAATTTGGAGAATTAGTGACGTTGGAAAGTTCAATATGGCGGCTGACAGTGGCATCATACCACTGAAATAAGTATGTACTTTGGTTTCGGTTAGCGCAGGGAAGACGCCTACCAAATTTCGTGAAGATGGGGTCAGCATTCTACCTACACGGGAAGTTTGAAAATTGGTGACGTTTGAAACTTCAATATGGCGGCTGACAGTGGCGTCATACCATCGAAATAAGTATGTACATCGGTTTTGGTTAGTGCAGGGAAGCCGCCTACCTAATTTCGTGAAGATGGGGCCATAAGTAAGAAAGTTCAACATGGCGGACATTGTCGACCGTTATGACTGTTACGTGTAGAATTTCAAAATGAAACCTGCTTAACTTTTGTAAGTAAGCTGTAAGGAATAAGCCTGCCAAATTTCAGCCTTCTACCTACATGGGAAGCTGGAGAATTAGTGATGTGTCAGTGAGTGAGTGAGTGAGTGAGTGAGTGAGTCAGTCAGTCAGTCAGTCAGTCAGTCAGTCAGTCAGTCAGTCAGTCAGGAGGGCTTTGCTTTTTATTAGTATAGATATCAAGGCATTCATAGCAAAGTTGATACTTCTGGAAGGCCAGGAGAAAGATTGTAACTTTGCATAAAAAGGGTGAAGCAGAATTTTCTTTCTCATTCGCAAGTTTAGTTATTTCAGATCTTAAACAACAATTTCAGAAGTGATTTGCTGATTTGGATGCCAATGCTAGGGAAATTAGATTGTTTCAAAATCCGTTTGACTGTGATGTTGCAGATGTCCCAAGTCAAGTTAATAGAAATTATTGAACTTCAGGCAAATGAACATATTAAAGATAAATACAAGGAAGGAAAATTGATCAATCTTTATAAGTTTTTGAACTCTAAGTAGTTTCCAAATTTGAAGAAATTTGCTTGTAAATTTATCTCCACTTTTGTAGCAACGTATCTATGCGAACAAACTTTTTCCCGAATGAAATATATCAAGTCAAAATACTGGGCAAATTTATCTGATGAACATTTGAAGTCGCTACTTCTAATTAGCGTTTCAAAATTTGAACCTCAGTTTAATAAGATTTTAAAAACACAAAAACAGTTCCATCATTCACATTAATGGTTTTATTATAATTTGTGATGAAAATATGAGAATTTGCTGGTAGTGTTCGTTGTCATTAATATACGATAATTGAATCTCACATACTCTGTAATTAGTTTATAAGATTTTCTGCTTTCAATAAAACTCATATATCTAAAGTTATTCATCTTTTTTTTTTTTTATTATGGCCTGCTGAAAAGTGCTGAAGTACCCAATGTGGCCCTTGTAGTGAAAAGTTTGGACTTTTTTTAGACCCTTGCTCTAATCCATTGTTTAGATTACCTTCAGACCACCACAGGAAATGAAGAAGATGAGTACCTCCATCTGAAACTTTCACTTGATAAAATCACTGATTTAATATCTGCCATGAGAGTGATTGGCTGCTCTCGGAATCTTGTAAGAACTTTAACGAGTTCATCAGTTAAGTCAGGTCCTTTCAGCAACTGTTCATTTAGTGAGATGCTTCAGTAAGTGGCTATACAGGTCAAAAACCACTCTAATTTTATTTTTCTTTGGATGATATCTTGTGTGAAACTGTTCTGTGGGTACCTTAATAGCATAATCTTTGTCTAAAATGTCCTTCATGAAAATGTTGTAATCTTCATAGAATGTTCGACTTCTTTTAAGCTTTCTCCTGATGCTAATAGCATGCTGTTCTGGAATGCAACAATTGTTTGGCAATTTAAATGTCTCATCTTTGAAGGGAAAATTGATGCAATAGTGTCCATTCACTAACTTTGCAGGCTCTAAGGCTATGTGCATTAACTTAATGTCTTCGTGTGACATTTCCTCCTTCTCCTCACAGCTGCGCTCTGGAAAGTCTGTATTGTATTGTACAGACTTTGTGGTTCAGAAACAGTTTTATCCCAAGAGCTATAAATGCACTCAATCAGTCCATCAAGTGCTTCCGGTAGAACTGTTTGTACTTATAAGTACAATTGCCTCACTGTTAACTTGCATTACAGTTGTACTATTGCGCAACCTGAGTCACTTATGCTATTATATTTTATATTTTTCACTGTTTTTTATCCTATTATTATTATTTTTGTTGGTATTTTACCATTTTATAGGATGGAGGATTTACATACTGAATCTCATTGTACCATACAATAATAATAAAGGAATTCAATTCAATTGAGAATGCGTATTTACAGGTGATGACAACTGGCTTCTAAGTCAATTTAGATTTCCAGGTGCTATCTTCACGGAGCTCTTCAATTCCGGGATTGTTCCTGCCTCACACTGTATGCTTGCTGGGGTTGGCATTACTCTGGCAGGATAGATGGAAGGAATAGTTAAACATGTACTATGAAGATATTTCAATGTTTCTTAAGATATTTCAATGTTTCTGAAAGTTTTGAAGAATCAGCATTCTAAACTTACAGATGACTTGACATTTATTAAAGAGCTGATGGTTTGGTGATTATTTGGAGAAAGAAAAGGAAGGACAGGAATTGGGAGTTAGAACGTCTGAAAGAGACAGTACTGCTGCAATAAATTATTTTATTGAGGATTGCAAGCATCTTGTGGGAGGTAGGAACAATCGCTGGAAGGGATGCCAGCTCGTTGCTACCACTGTGCCAATGTGTCTCAATGTTTTATACATGCTTTAATTTCTATCATCATGAAAATGATATCAAGTATACTGTACATCTTAGTGCTTAAATTGTTCAGAGAGCTATAACATGATGAATGTAATGTATTCTGTGTCCTGGAGGCTTGAGAGAAAGCCAGTTTAAGAAGCACATACTGATTCACACACATAAGAGTACATAGAATACAAAGCATTTAACGTGCTACTTTAATTACGATGGGATTTGAGAAACTATTCAATTAAACGGTTTTAAGATGAAGTTTATGACATTCTACTTTAATAACAAAATAAACTATGTGATTAAAGTGGAAATTCTGACCTTTTTTCACACTGTGTCTTTTTTCTGTACTCTAATACGATTCCATATGACATGCAGACGGTGGGCTATGACTCGCCTTTTCACAGCGACTTTGATATCTGACCACTTCTTATTTATTTCTGGCATTGTGCGACTTTCTGAACTTTCAAGTTTCTCCGCCACTCTGTCAGTCGATCAACTTCCTTTTGTTGTTAATATCACTGCCAACTTCCATTTGTTTTTTATATCACTGCTTAAATCAAAAAATGGTACGTTTTTCTTGCCTCAACTTGGTATTCACTGAAATTCTTCTTTTTCCCCTCTGCTTTTGCCATTGTCTTTTCACAGAGCACATATCATAAGGGGCTATTTATATTGATTTGCATATTCAAAGAGGCGTTATGCTGGGAGGAGTCGGGATGGGGCCGCAGGCGTGTGCATGAGTTTTACTTTTCATGATGACCGGGATTTATGAAGCAGAAGAATGTGGAAGTTGGCGTACACACAGATTTATGCATCTGCATTTTTTTGTGCACACGCACATTTCCGCTTTTGTCCATACACCCTGTTTTAGTTTGAATTCTATGCATCTACGCACGGCCTTATGCATGAGGCCCCTGGTACTGAAGGATTGGCCAGTAGCATGCATCTGGAAATTAACCCAGGCTGCACTGGCACAGTGAACTGCTTGATGTCATCATGGAGATGGTCCTCCTCTGCAGCATCACAATCATCAGGATAACCACTCAGGGTTCCATACGGAGTTTAATAGCTCCTTGGGCTTCCAGGTAGAGATGTCATGTCAATCATGCACCAGGACAGGTTCCCTTTAAGGTATTTAAGCTCCTTTATCTTAGTTTAAACAGTCACAGAAGGAGAGCTAGTGATTCTCTCAAATGTTCAACTCGACAAAGATTAAAAATACCTGTCGAGTCTTTTAAATCCTCGCTGTTTCTTCCATTGTGGACCGACATCAGGCTTAAACAGCATATTATAAACTTTTAGTGTAGCTGCTGGTGAGTAAGCCAAGATCAAGCACAGGTCAAATGCGTGCTGAAAGAAATCGTTCATTTTAAAAGATTTTGTGAAAATTCAAAGCAAATAGTCCACACAAGAATAAAGAAAAAAGCTTGTTACACACGTAGAATAAAAGGCCAAAAAATAGGAAAAAAATATTTTCTCTAAACGTAGCTTTTCTTGTCAAATTTCAGTTGTTTCTATACTTAAAGATGCTTTACTTTGCCTTCAGCACGCTCTAAACATATGGCACTGCATGTTCAATAAAGCATGTTAGGTTTCATGCTATTGGGCACGTAAGGCACCATTTTAATCCATATGCCCTCCATGCCTTATACATGGCAAGACAGGTCATCCAACTGAGGCTAATCTATAGTCACAGAGGCTAGAAATAGAATATACCAATTCAATTCAACGTGTAGGGGTTGTAAGAACCTCGCGTAGACTATGCTCTAATATATAAACAAGCATTTAATATAACTTAAATAACTAGCAAATGGCTCTTACAACAGCAGTTTTGCCCTTTTAATTAGCTCATTGATTTAGTGGGCCTCTCCTGATGTGATGTAACTAGCCCAGTACACCACAGCATAAAAAATCCCACTGACCATCACAGACTTACAGAAGATGTAAAGTATGTCACTTACCTCATTAAAGGAACACAGTGTCGTAAGGACAAAGAGCCTTTTCTGTCCTCTTTTATGTCGTTAAATTGTGTTTCAAGGCCATTCCAACCTGTCATTAATTTGGACTCTAAAGTACCTCTAGGAGTGGAACATCTCTACTGTACAGCCACTCCTTGAACAGTGACCAGACATAGAAAGTGTAGTGAAAGTCAGTAACTAGTTCCTTGTATTCACTGATGTTAAGATACAGACAATTCTCTTTTCATCAAGAAGCACACTTTTACACCTGACTCCTATACTCCACTTCATCAATACATTCCAGAAGTGTAGAATCATCTGAGAAGTGACATGACCTGGTGTTATATTTATAGACTGTATGAGTTGTACAGAGTGAAGGTGCTCTAGTGTTGCTTCATCAGAAACACAATCCTTGAGTTAACAAACTGTGGTCTGTCCAAAAGATAGTCCATTATCCAGGACACTATAGGCTCATCTAGGGCCGTCTTAACATATGGGCACTGGCCAGGAGCGCCAGAAGTATAGGGGACCATGATATTTCTGATCCCTTTGTGTGTTTCTGGTTTGCTATCAAAACAGGAGGCCCAGTGCACTACTTTACCCAGGAAGCCGATGATGCTGTGAAGAAGCTTTGTCCAGGTGAGAATAAGTTTTGAGGAGCAAACTGATAATTGCATCCCCCACTCTAATCTTTTTCCTAGTCCAATAGGAAAACTGCAGTAGTTCCAGGTGGTCTACCAGAATAGGACTCCTATAGTCTAGGACCAGTCTCTCAAAGGTCTTCATGATATGAGAGTTGTCACTGGTCTGTAGTCATTAGACTAAGAGGCGACCTTCCTTCCTTGGAACAGAAACAATGCAGGATGTTTTCCAAAGCGGTGGCAGTTTCTGAAACCTTATGGACAAATAAAACAGGTGACAGTAGACACCTCAAAGTTGGTCAGCACAGGCCTTAAGAACTAGAGGACTGATTCCATCTGGTCCCACAGCTTTTCCAGTGTGTAGCTTCCTCAGTTGTCTCCTTACTTAGTCTTCAGTTATGGACAGTCCACACTAATGGTCAGAGGTGGACTTGTCACTGGCCATTCCAGTTAAAGTGGTAGGAGTTGTTGATGTAGTATGGATGATGTGGAGAGGCTTGTCATTGGAATAAGGTGAAAGTAGGAGGGAAAATCTATTAAAAAGTTGATGCAGGGCATTTTACCTTTGGTCTGCATATCCTTCTAGCGCATGAGCACTGGATTGCTTGAGTCTTGTAATTATACCCAGTCCATTCTAGACATCTATCATGTTGTTCTGAGAGAGTTAGTTTTCTATTTTAGCTTTGTAAGCATTCACTCTCCTATACTCAGCTTTTTCTTTAGCACACACTGTACATCCTTCAGAGCCTCTGTCACCAGATTTGAAAGCTCTCTTTTTTTCTTTCAGGAGAGATTTTAGCTCCTTAGTAGACCAGGAAAACCACCATCTTTGTGAGTACCACCGTGTAGACACAGATGTGAATCATAGGCCATATGAGAATATGAAGGCAATCTTTAAGAAGGATATTAGGGAGACTAAAAGACAGTTGGAGAGGAATACAGCAAATAAGGCGAAAGACGACCCAAAGAGATTTTTTCAGTATTTTAGTAGTAAAATAACAGTCAAGTAGGAGGTGAAGTGCATTAGGAATAGTAAAGAGGAATTAACAAAAAAAGACAGTGAAATTGCGAATGTTCCAAATAAACATTTTATGAGGTCTTCACAAGAGGGGAAATAGATAACCACCCAGTGGTAAAAGGGACTACCTAAGGAGGCACTGAAGGATTTGGAATTTGTAGATGGAGAGTACTGCTCAGATTAAATAGGCTGAAATAAAACAAATCTCCAAGTTGGGAGCATGCGCTGCAGGACTAGATAATATTTACCCTCATTCTTAATGTTAGTGAGTACATATCCTTGACACATTTTCAGAAAGTCACTGCACACTGAGGACATTCCAAAAACTGGAAAATGGCAAATATTATCCCATTATATAAAAAGGGTGACCAGGCGGATCCAAACAACTATAGGTCTGTAAGGTTAATGTGCATCACAAGGAAATTATTGGAAGGAATTATTAAGGATAAGATTGTGCAGTACAAAGCAAGTACATGAGTTTTTCCTGAACAGTTAGCTTGGGTTCAGAAGAGGGAGGTCATGTTTTACTAAAAATGCAGGAATTCTACGAAGAAGCAACAACAAGGTAAGATGAAAGTGGAGCTTATATTTATCTGCACTTTCAGAAAGCATTTGATAAGGTGTGACATGAGAGGCTGGGCAAGAAACTAAAAGAAGTGGCAGTTCAGGGTGATGTTTTTTGATGGGTTTTGATTAATTAGCTCAGACATAGGAAACAGAGGGTGATGGTGAGAGGAACCATATTGGTATTGGCCGATATTAAGAGTGGTGTTCAACAGGGGTCAGTGCTATGGCTGCAGCTATTTTTAATAAATTACATATTGTGGATAATCTGGAATCATTACAGAAGGATTCAGACAGCATACAGGCTTGAGCAGATTTGTGGCAGATGAAGTTTATTGTCAGTAAATGCAAAGTATTGCACATAGGAAGTAAAAATGTAGGGTTTGAATACACAATGGGACGTCTGAAAATCGAAAATACACCTTATGAGAAGGATTTAGGAGTCATAGTGGACTCTATGCTATCAATTTCCACTGTTCAGAAGCTATTAAGGCTAGCATAATGTTAGATTATATAGCATGGTATGTAGAGTACAAGTCCAAGGACGTTAAGCTGAAGCTTTCTAATGCACAGGTGAGGCCTCATCTAAATTAGTCTGTGCAGGTTTGGTCCCCAGGCTACAAAAAAGACATAGCAGTGCTAGAAAATGTTGAGAGAAGAGCGATTAGGCTCATTGTAGGGTTATAGGAGATGAATTATTATGATTAAAAGACTGAGCATTTTCAGTTTAAGCAAAAGAAAATTAAGAAGTGACATGATTGAAGTGTTTAAAATTATGAAGGGAATTGTTACAGTGGATCGAGATTTATTTTAAAATGAGTTCATGAAGAACAAAGGGACACAGCTGGAAACTTAAGGGTAAATTTCACACAAACATTATGAAGTTTTTCTTTACATAGAGAACCATAGACACTTGGAATAAGCTACCAAATAGCATGATAGACAGTCAAGACTTTAGGGACTTTTAAAACTAGACTTGTTTTTTTGAGAATTAAATGGATAGAACAGGCGAGCTTTGTTGGACTGAATAGCCAGTTCTGATATTACAGTTCTCAATCGCTTTGGTGCATTTCTTGAAACATAATTTACGTTTACACAACAGTATGTGCATTTCTCAGAATAAGTACAAACCGCAAAACAGTGTATTACTTGCAAAAGCAAGTAACTTGCTCGAAATGCTTAGTTTATGTCCCAAAAGCAAATATTTGTGTCAGTGAAACTGTCAATGCCATCAGAATGACAAATCCTTGCTCCATTGCCTATGAACAAGATGGTCAAAAATGCGTGAACATGTTTTCAACATAATTGGTTTGATCTGTACTGAAAATTTTCACAAGGATTTTGGTAATACTGTCTGAAAATCAATAAGGCAGCATATTTTCTGTGTGGCAAAATTTCTATACTACAAAGTTTCAAATTACTGTGTTTACTGTTCTGGAATTGATTGCAAGAGATTGAATATACTGTAAGATACTTTTTGGAATATTGTTTGAAAATGTACAAGTGACTAACTTTTTTTCAAAGTCTTCTGTTTCAATTCTTTAGTAAAACATAGTTGAAGTAGTTTTGGTAAATTACAAAGTACAAACAGCACTGAGGGGATTGATTGCCAGAGACTGTATAGGATACAATATTTTTTATACTGTTCTTTACTGTATTGTGCAGAAATTTGTTACAGTAACAGTTATAAAGAAAGCGCCTTTTACAGCAACAAATTGTATAAAGGAAAAAGTGCAGATGGACAGAGGAAACACTCCAGCAGTCTGGGCATAGCCATACTTTTTTTTTTTGTTTGTTTGTTTACATCCTGATGTTCTTGTCTGTCAGGCTACAGATTTTCTTCCACATCACAGCAGAAATTCTCTCTATCCTCATTTTCAGGTATAAGATCTATGTACAGGGAGTCTAAAAAGAGCAACAGATGTTGTGTGTTGTATGGGCTTACAAGGGGAATATGAGTAAACACACCATTGACAGAGATGGCTGCGCACATGGTAATATTCCTTCCCTGCTGGCCTGGAATATCAACAGTAGCTCTGTGATCAATGACATTCCTTCCATGCCTTCGGTCTTTAGCCAGATTGAAGCCTGCCTCATAAACATATATGAAATTATGAAGTGATTCCCTTGAGTGCAGATCCAGTATATTCTATACACCAACTGGAAAAAAAACTAATTATAGCACTTATTGTACTGTAAAAAATTATTTTGTTTACAGTATTTTGGACATTTTTCATCAAACAGATGCAAACCTATTCAGACTTTACTTACTTTATTGTACTATGCAGTAATATAACTAAAGTTGTACTGTTTACTGTAGATTACAGTATGCAAATAAATATTTTACCTGAATGTATTGGTAATGCAACTCCTTTACTTTGTCAACATTTCTTTCAAATGGGACCCGGTAGATTTGTTTCATGCTCATTTGGTGTCTTTTCAGCACTCTGTCAATTGTTGAGACACTTACAAATGGGATGTTCTCAAAAACATTGTTGTCTTCAATCACAGCTCTCTGTATCTTCTGTAGTCGAATGGCATAATTTACAACCACCATGGCACAAATGGCCTCCTCTTGTTGAATAGTGAATAGATGCCTTCAACCACCCCTGTGAGGTAGTCTTGCAGTCCTATGTGGACTGTATTGTAAAATGGAGAAAATATATACAGTAAATATACTAGTGTACAGCATCAACTATATAATGAAAATATACAGAAAAGAAAACTCTGTACTTTGAAGCTTTAAAGTACATATTTTTACATTATAGCACCCACCTGTTATCCAGACGAAATGTTTGTATGATTGCGGACACCGTAGTTTGCTCAATATTTGGCTTAACCATTTGACCAGCCTCTGCCATTATGAGACCATGATTGACAACATGGTTCACAATGTTGGCCCTTATTATATATATATATATATATATATATATATATATATATATATATATATATATATATATATATATATATATATATATATATATAGTATGAGTTGCTTGCGACCCAACACAGATTAGATACAGGAGGCACATGTAAAATTAAATAAGATTTTATTTTATTCGTCTGTGTGCTACGACTTCCCCATACCCACAGACACAACACAGTCCCAAGCACACAATAAATACAATTATTTACTCTTCTTTGGAACTCCTTCCCAGCAACCATGTCCTCCTCCACCCGACTCTGACACCTGAGTGGTGGTCGCTGGCTCCCTTTATAGTTCACCCGGAAGTGCTCCAGGTGCTTGATCCCCAATTTACAGCTGCACTTCCGGGTGTGACAAATTGGTTGCCTGCATAGCCTCAGGAATCCCAAATACAGCGCCCCCTTGCAGTACCTGCAGGACCCAACAGGGCTGCACCCAACTCAAATTCCCAGGATGCCCTGCAGGAACCCGAGGCACTGTTCCACCCCAGGGAGGCAGCCAACTAGCGTTCAGGTGGAGGTATTGCAATGCCCATGGCTACTCCCCCAGAATATAGTGTGCAGGGGCGTGTGTGTATATAAATATATATATGTGTGTATATATATATATATATATATATATATATATATATATATATATAGTGGAAATCGTACCCTCAGACACAGACAGACGGACACCAGGATGTATAAAACACACTCCTTTATTTTCCTTTGAGCACCACAATGTCTTCTCTCATCAACTCTCTTGCTTTCTTCCTCTTTCTCTTCTTCTGCTTTCTCTCTTTCTTTCTCTCTCTTTCTCTTTGACCTCCTTCCTCCTCCTCACAAGCTTCGTCTCCTTCCACCCAACTCTGGCTCGTCTGCTAGAAGGAGGTGGCCCCTTTTATCATGGCCCGGATGAGCCCCAGGTGCTCCCCTTGACGTCACTTCCTGGTGTGGCGGAAGTGTCAGGAAAGCACCTGGAAGCACTCCGGGTCTTCTTGGAAGTATTTCCGGCAGCACTTCCTGGTGTGGCGGAAGTGCTGCCATCCAGGATTCCCTTGCTGTCCGGGCGCCCCCTGGCGGTGGCCACGTCCTCTCAGGAACATCCCAGGTCCCTCCTTGTGGGCCCCAGATAGGCCTGGGCGGCTGCCCTTTCGTGGCCGAGGAGTAATACTGTCCATGTCGGGGACTATCCAGGCGTCCCGGCCGGGCAGTGTCCCCAGACATCCGGGACACTGCCTCCTCACCAGCTGATGCCCATCCGGCAAAGCGGCCCATCCCGCGAGGGGTAGAAGATTCCCAAGGCGGGGTCCCGGCATACCATCTGCCACGGTCTGGACCTGAAAAACAAGACACAGGTGCGGAGACGTCGTCCCGACGCCGCCCAATGACATCATTGCTCAGGGCATATGGACAACGTCTCCACAAATGCCCAAAGCACACGGCTAAAACATCAAAGGGAAAAAAACCGGCAGGCCGGGCGCAAATGCAGAAATGGCGATCAGCGAGTAAAGCGGGTGTTTGAGAAAGAGGGAGACGGAAGCATAAAGGAGGTACCCGAGTATAAGGAGGAAGATGTAAAACAAGGTCGGTCTTTGTTTTGTTTTGTTTGTTTTAAAGCGGCTTGAATAAACTTTCAAGTGAAGGGGCCAGTTTTGGTTTGGTTTGTGTGGCCACTACGCACCCGAGCTACGGCTGGGGCCCCCAACGGAGTGAGTAACATTTACTGACTGGGTAAATAAGTCCTGGGTTAGCTCACCAGTAGTTTTGGACACAATATATATACTGTATTGTTGTAAATAATTTAGTGTTTGTTTTATGTATTGTGTGTGTGTATATATATATATATTTGTAAATACTTTAAGTTTTGGGAAAACTGTTTATGTTCAAATTAAGTGAAGAGTTTGGTTTTATAACATATCTGAGTAACAGTGCTTGGATTGGGCATTACCGGGTTTAAAGTGGGCTATAGTGAACCTGCCAACAATAAAGGAGGCGACACCATTATAAAGAGCTCAGGCCTTTGCCTACCGATAAAGGATTGGTGGTGCAAGGGGGTTACAATAGTTTTGATGCCTTCAGTGAGAATCTACCAATGTAAATGGTCATGAAAATAATGAAAACACATTGAATGAGGAGGTGTGTCCAAACTTTTGGCCTGTACTGTGTGTGTGTATATATATATATATATATATATATATATATATATATATATATATATATATATATATATATATATATATATATATATATATATATATATATATATATATACACACTACAGTAAATTGAAGATTCATGGAATTCACCTCTGAACAATTGTAGGGAATTGGTTGATCGTTGGTTCAGCTAATGCCTCATGATTATTAGTTAAGACTCACCTGAGAACAAATAATCAATCCTGTTATAAATTTCAGATTTACCAAATACATAAATATGTTAGACAGATTATGACAACTAGTTTACCATTTTTGCACAGAATGACTAAAGCAATGAAATAATGGGTAGATGTTTTGAGTGGAAGGACTAATTAACAGAGAACAAGCATAACACATTTTGACTGAGATCACAAAAGCAAACGAGAACGTAAAAAACAAAAGACAATTGTACACAATCAGTTGCGTGGATGTACAAAGCATATGCTATTTTTTCAAAAAAATGGGAATTTGCAGTTATGATGTGCACAACTAATAAGCAGATATGCAGTTTGTTAGTAGGCTTAGTTTTTCAACAGTTGGCAGACTCTCTTCACCTACCTACTTGTAGTTCAGTAGAGACATTACCAATTCAGGAATTTTATAAGGTTTCTATTGCTTTGTTGTTAAACAACCTTTTTAAAGCAACTGTGATTAGTCAGAAACAATATGCTGACCTTTCATGTTGATCATCAGTCTCTCATTTAGTACCATTTTATTTAAGATAAGGATTTCTTCTGTGTAAAGTAGCAGGTGGATTATTGTCAACAAAAATGCAGACACCTGAGAAATAAACTGAAACGTTACTCAATTGTGGTTTTTCTGACCATACTGTAAATGTTTTGTTGACCAGCACATTCCGAATTCAGGTGTCTGAATGACATCTTGAAATACAAGAAGCGCCAAGAAATGCAGCAGCTCATCATAACCGACATCAGACTCATGCAGCCTGAAATTTGGCTTAGTGTGTGCTGCTGTATTAATTGCTGTATACATACTATATCTTGGGCTCAGTCAGAATTACAGGTAAAATATGGTCATTTATGAACAAAATTCTGTGAGGGGTTATTTCTATCTAATACTTGTGTCTTGAGCCCTGGACATCCACTGAATGGCCGATTTGAAAGTTGCCGAGCACATTCAAAGAAAAAACATCACTTTGGTATGCTTCACTAACACTTGAACCAGAATCTATCGTGCCGCCATTATCACCTCCTGAAGAACTGTTACTGTTATCAAACAGTAAATTGCTTTCTTCATCACACGGTTTACACACCAATATTCAGCTTGGTCTGTCACCTCAAATGCTGTGTCAACACCTGCCCTCTGTCACCAGCCGCCGTTCACTGGATGAATATATGTGGTTGGCTTGTGGTGGATAACTTATTCAAAATTATTCAAAAACCAAATATCAAATATATTTTGATTAATTTGGGGACGCCTGCAGCCCAGGTTAGCCCTTGCATTAAGTCTGGTTGTTATGAAAACTAAAAATATTTTTAGTAAATTTTATTTCATTTAATCTTTTCAGCTTTTCATTTTGGTTTTGTTAATTAAAAATTAGAAATTAGAAAAAAGGAAATATATGTGACATTTTAAAGAAATCATTTTGTGACCTGAATAGTACTAATCAGAAAACATTGCATTAATGCAATATTATTTGAAAATGAATAGTGTCAGATCAGGTGTAAATTTACCTTTTTTCAGTTTTATTCTCTCAGTCATGTTCACAATCTCCCTCCCTCCCTCCCCCCACTCCTGATCTGATCCTAACTAACAGTGTCAGCATAAATTTACACCCGATCTGATGCTTTTAGTTTTCAATAATTTTGCATTAGTGCAACAATGTTTTCTGATTGGTTCTATTCAGGTCATCAAGCAATTTCTTCAAAATGTCACATATTTGTCTTTTCCCCCAACCCCCCAGTGCTGCGTTGACATTATGCACCAGAAGGCGTGACCTTATTCAATGAGAACAGGAACACACAGGTGGCTGGTTGCTGTATGCTACAACATTTTTGACCTGGCAGTGATCAATGCACATGTACTGTACAGGGCATGCATTGGTCCACTGAGAAAAGAAGAGTGTTCTTTGCTTACCTTGCAGAGGAACTTCGTCGTCGCTTCTTACAAGAAAAGGCGATGGAAACAGAAAAAGAGAACGCAACATCGACAAGCTTCTGTCCCAAGACCGCTGATTTCCCCTGGAAAGCAAACTTGATGTCATGTGCCCCTTCAATGTAATAGGAAGCACAGCATAGAGAGAAGTGTGTACATTGCATCAGGTACACATGTCATAAATGTAGGAAGGACGGTCCTTGGGTGTGTGGGAACTGTTAACATTTGAATTTGATGATTGTTGTACTGTCTGTACTATTCTTTCCTTTGCATGTCCTGGAGTACAAAAGAAACACCACCATGCACCAAAATGTGGAGACTGGGCAAGATCGGGGTGAGGAAAAAAAAGCATGTGTTCACTGATTACAACCGCAAGAACATATGCAAGTGAATATGAATGTTGCACCAGTGCCATAATGTTTTCCAAAATGTACTATACAGGTCATAAAATGAATTATTACAAATATTATATATACATATGTCTGTTTTTGTCAGTATGGTTTTGACATCATGGACTATAAGGTGCATATTAATTCAGCATGAGCAGAACACTCAATAAAACTGAACAGAAAAAATTCAAGTGACAATGAGATACCAAGGCGGCACCACGGAAGCTATTATATTATCCTTGAACGTTTGTGAAAGTATTTAATTTGATATTTGGACTTCAAGCTTTACACATTTTATGTTTACATTTTGTCATTTTTTTACTAAAACATGAAAAACTTTTTTTAACTAAATGCAAATAAATGCATGTGTTCCAAATAACGATATTTTTTACCCTCTAAAACACTAGCACTTCACTCCCAGATAATCAAGGAAGTTTTTTCCCTTTTTGCAGCAGTGGTGGGGGTTTGTATAGCAGACTACTTGCTGCTTGAGTTGATCAACACAATTATAAGACAAAAGACACTGACTGAGAGGTGCGAAGGGATTTAATAAGGTGGGCTGGGTTTACGAGTTTTTCCGTAGGCTTTGGTAATTCTAGTGTTAATACACAAATGAAAGGCTGAATAGATTTTTTTTTTGGTTTAAGATCTAATGAATTCAAGCTATTGTTCTGATATTTGCTTTATTGTTTTGACAATTTTTTTCTGAGCTTTATACATTTGTCTTATGTTTCATTCTAGTGTTTGTATGTTTTGGACACATTTTTCCTTGTCATTTTCTATTAGTAGATCATTTGTACTTTTTTGCCTTCATTTTCTTTCCTGTATTGCAATTTTGTTTCATAGGAGTCAAATTAAAAATGCAAGGATACAGAAATTGAATGAACAGGCAACAAAACCAAAACTGAAAATCTAAATCCAAATACATAGCCGAAATTTGAAAAACCTTAATTCCTAAATGAAATGTTGAAAGGCTACAACAATAAAAGTAAACAAGAAGCCAAACACAAAACTATGTTAATGACACGGTAAAGCTGCAGTGGCTGAACAGTCAAAGTAGTCTCCAGGTGGTGAAGGGAGACTGATTAAATACTTGGTGCATATTTTCTAATTATAGGTCTTACCCCTCCACCATCAAAGACAATAATAGAATTAACCTCAAGAAAAATAGATTAGCTTTGTCCCAAAATGTTCTGATGGAGCAGAATGTTAGTCCAATATCCTAGAAGCCATAAAGCTCACCTTTATTGTATCCAGGAAGGGGGTGTTCCCCTGTAAATCATTAATTTTATATTCCTTTCCAGCATCCAAAGCTCAAATCTGTTTGACAAACATTCAGTACCAAACTGACACCAACCCTGGTTGTAGGGATGGTTCTGTGTTTACTACACTGCAAATGGCTACACAGTAGTCATTTTCTGAATCATCACTTTCCATTGAAAGGGGCATCATCAGCAGTATTATGCTGCTGTGGCCAGTATTTTATCTCAAAATCAAAGGCAGCTGGGTTAGTTGTTTTAGGGAGCCGCTGAGAATTGTCTGTCACAACAATAAACTTTGAACCTAAAAGGCAACTTTGAGATTTATCTGTTACAGCTTATAGAAGAGTAAGAAGCGTAAGCCTCATGCTTTGCTACTTGTCCTCCTTCTCTGTGTTACACAACTTCCTACTGGCATAAGCTGTAACTTGGTTACAGTCATTTTACTGATGGTAGAAAACAAACATTTTATAATCCAGGAAAGAATATTTTATATAAAGAATCAGAAGTGTGTAAATATTTACAGGGAAATCTGAATTAATGTAAAATTCCAGTAACTCAAAACATCCAGATTTAATGATTGTCATATTTTTGCCAAATTTTTCTATGGTCATGTGGATCTTTGTCTCTAGAAAATCTGTTAGCATAACTCAAATGCACCTCAATTTATTCTGTGTTTTATGCTTATGTAGGTGGTTGGTGCTTGAATGTTTAGATGGGTAATGTGTGCTTTTCGGATTGCTATTGGGATGCCTTTTTCTTTTACCTGTTCTTCTCTCTGTGCGCACCCCGTTTCCCTTTCTCTTGCTCTGAGTGTGCTTGGGCATGCATAACGTGGGTTATAAAATAGCTTGTCATACACAGCTGATTCTGCCTGCTTGTTTGTTTTTAGCCATTTAATTCAAAAGCTGGAAAGAGAAATAAAGTAAGAAGGCACTTGAACAGGGGAGTGGGTGAACTTTATTCATCTATACAAGTCCTGTTTACACAATGCAGAGGTTTCCAGTTCTTAGTTTACATACAACATGTATGTATGCACTGTGCTAACCTGTATTACAGGAACTGCAAGAAGTATAGACTAAACTTGCAAATACTGATCATTCCTTTGCTAAGGACTCTAAAATGAACGGAACAGTCCACTGAACTACATTGAAAACAGCAATACTCCAGTCACATTAAGACCCTAGAATATAAAAGTGTAGATTCAAAATTACTCTCTAAAGAAAAACTAAAGTAGTAAAACAACACAAAAGTACACAGAAAACCACAACCATGTTACCTCTCCAGTACAAACAAATGGGTAAGGGGACTTGTTTTATATGCAATATTTTAAAAACTCAATTTTCTTTTTACGAAAAATATGTTGAACCACAAATTGCTCTGTTTACCACCAGCCTATCATTGTGCCTGTAGCTGAATAAGCAGCCCAGCTGAAAGTTTACACTATCAATATTTTTAATGGATAATGTAGCAAGGGCTCACTGACATTAGTGACTATTAAATGTTCTGCCTCAGAATGAGAGTCCTTTTTTGATGAAAGGGGTCAGGAGATGAACTGTAGTCAAAATGTCAAGCCAGGGTCAAAACTAAAAACCTAACAATACCAAAAAGCCAGAAAGAGTTTAAATTGCAAAAATAACAAAGCAGATGCTATTCTTTATAACCTAAACTCAAATGAGTTGGGAACATGTTTACTGACTTTTATACAATTGTTCCAGTTAAGTCACATTTTGCATGCTCCCTGTTTTCCAACCACTTTTGGAAAAAACAAGCCAAAAAAGACGAATTTTTTTTACATCAAGAAAACAAATCACCTGTACCAGAAACATGTAAATACCAAAACTTCAACATAAATACATTAGGAAAGGTATGTGTCCACTGCTGCACTGATGACAGTGGAAGCATGTTTATGTATTTTTCTTGTTCCTTCTGCAGGATAAAATAGAATGTCAGCGTCTGATCCAAATGATGGACGCCACCGACTATGTTATATTTAGCTACCGTAATGCAAGGCTTAAGTGACTTCCAATCCCCCCACAAATGCTCCTCTTGACATAAACATCGACAACTATCATATAGTGTACAGTGTTTAGGGGGCTAACTTTCTAGTCCTACCACTTCATTGCAATCATTTGCCTTTTGCCGCACAGATACTGCACCCTGCTGCAGGTTTTTGCAGGTTTTGCAGTTCGGCTGTACAATGCCATTTGTATCGGTTTCACTATCCATGTCAACATTTGATGACCAATTCACATTATAATTGTCATGACTCGAGAGTCCCAAAAGCGCAGAAGCCCCAAAAATACTTCTAAAAATTGCCCTCTGGGATTGATATTATTGTCTAACCACAAATAGATACAAAGAGGCCTAGGAGAATCTTTATAAAATATAAGGTTTATTTAAACAAAAGGCTCTGTAGTACAAAAAGCTCGTAAGAGCACAAAAAAGAATTGCCTGAAAAGTCAAGGCAAACTATAGTAAACACAGGCCCAATACTGAATCTCAAGGCAAGGTCAAAAAACAGCACAAGTTCTAAAATCCAGGAAAACAAAATAAGTGAATAGGGACAGCAAATCACAAGTAAACACTCCACTCCCTACCACATTCAAAGTGAACCACCAGGAACATCAGGTCCTGGCAGTGATTAGCAGGTGGGCCAGCATCTTGGGTGAAGCCAAAAAAAACACATAGGACATAACCAAGGCATTTTTCTTTTACAAACAAACACAAAGAATAATGCACATAATAAACAAAAGAAAAATATAAATAAATGGGACAAAAACAAACAAAACAGAAGAAACAACTCTGAACATCAGACAGGGAAGAAATGCTGACTGAAAGATGAGTCATCACTATTGCTTTATTAAACTAATGGTTCAGTTTTAGTTTGTACTTAAACTGGCTTTACAGCTTTTTCTGTTTTGAGTGAAGGCTCCGCTTCAGTCAAGAATATTGATGTCACAATAGTGTGGCAAACAGCATAGAAATATATATGATGCTGGTTATCCACTACAGGGCGGCAGAATACTGTCCTGAGCATTATTTGAGTATAACAATGGACATTGGATTATAACAGCTTAACCCCAGAGAAGCTCAGGGTTGACCATTTTCTTATAGAATTTGGAGCTAAGAGAGGGTTACAGTTAATGCCAGGGAGTTGATGCCTCTTTACGTCTCTGGCTAATATGTTGTCAAATAAATTGGCATGTAAATCTGAGGCCATTTCAGACACTTGTTCTCTTAATAGTTTTTGTTCAGTGTCCATTAACTCTAGTCTAGATATTAACTACTCAATCTCAGGATTCCGTTTTTTGCCTCAGAATGACACAATGCTATTTTTTTAATAATAATAAAAAAAAGTATGGAGATGAATTGTAGCGTGAAAGTCAAGGTGGTGTTAGAACCAAATGCCACAGAGATTAGTCATCAAAATTAGAATGTTAAACAAAAATCAAAGACCTTTCTACAAAAAAGAAGTTTGGTAGCCAGAAGTTTAAATATCAAAAATCACAAAACAAATGGTATTGTATTTATCCTAAACTTGGATGTGTTGAGAATGCAAGTACCAAACTTTATACTGTTGCACCAATTATGTCATGCACCATACAATCCTGGTGGGTTGTGGGAAAGATTGTGTAAGCCAAAAGCTTCCAATCTGTCTTACACTGAAATTCCTTTTTTGTGTCCATTTTGCTGCAACTGACTGGTACCCTATCCAGGGAATTCATCTGGCCTTGATCTGCCCTGAGTTTGTTGGGATAGGCTCCAGTCACCCATGAAGCTACCCACGATTAAGCTTAAAAAATGATATTTCCATTTTGTATAATTTTGATTCTTTTTCATGGTTTATTTTTATTATTGCCTAATTATTTTATTTGTATTTATTAGATAGGCACTATTTGTTCCCAAATTAAAATTTACATGGTTTCTATTTGCTTAAATTTGTACCATGTCCCTTGTGCTTTGGGGGTGCTTCCCCAAGATTAGAGTCAAGTGTTCGTTTAGGGACTGTTCCCTGCACTATAAAGGCTAATGGGAACTGCAGTTCCTCTGCAGTACATTGTATGAGCTTGGTGTTTAGATTTTTCTTCCTCATTTTGCTCTATTTCTTGTATTCACTTGCTTTTTCGGCTCTTCGCTTCTGTAGTTTGGGACAATTCAAAGTATATTTTTGAACTTTAAGCATTAAGTGCTTTTTTGCCAGGTGGGTGGGATTCAGACTTGCTTGCTTCCTTGTGTTTTGTTTTTTTTTTTGCCTCCCACAACTGTGCCAGTTTCAGGTGAATGGATCACACCAAAATTTGCTCCTTTTACTGTAATTACCTGTCTCCTTAGTCTTTTTAGGACTGGAGACAGTCCAGGGAAATGTATTTTGTGAGTCATTCCCCAACACCTGTCCAAGGAATTAGGTAGAAAGAAAAATCTTCATACATAGAAACTAATAAATAAAAGGGCAGCAAAGTGTGGCACTTATATACTATGTTTACTGCCTAAGATGGTTTTTAACCTCAAAACAAGCTTAATACGTAAACATTTTTTTTTTACCTACATCTCTAATACAGTATGACTCCCTAGCCTAAAGTACTTCCGTTTGTTTCCACAATAAATGAATGAATAGTCAGTCAGTCATTATCCAACCCGCTATATCCTAACACAGGGTCACGGGGGTCTGCTGGAGCCAATCCCAGCCAACACAGGGTGCAAGGAAAGTAACAAACCCTTGGCAGTGCGCCAGCCCACTGCAGAATGAATGAATAAATAATGAATAAATAAAAAGTAAAATCCACATAATATAGAATAGGAGTTGAGGTAAGTTTTCAATGTTTGACTCATCTTTCACCATAATGACTCAAACATATAAATCCTGTTACAGGACTATTCTCATAAAGATACTGCTTTCATACATTAGGCAGATGGTCTACAATCCTAGAATGCCCCTCAATAAACCATAGTAGCTACAGAACCATAATAATATTTCCAATCCTCCACACTAACTTTGTACTGCCTGACAATTTCAGGTTTACTTGAGACAGTAACCATGCCCTAGAACCAAATACCTGATGGTCTAAGAAACAGACCTCCATTTACAGGAAGGGACATTTTTATAATTTCTATCTTAAGAACATTCTACTGTAGTCTTGAATTTGTTGTCTCTGTAACTACTCTCAGAAATTTTTAGAATTCAAGAATATATCATCTAGATACACTGGGATAATATGGAATAGAAGGTCACTCATGGCGATCTATACTGGCCAGTAAAATGTTGGCAGTCAATTACAGACAATAAATAGCATGCTGGAATACTTAAAACTTCAAAAACTCTTCCAGTGTACTGTGGCATGCCATGTCCTTCTCCATGAATCCCCCCTTATCATCTTGTGAGAATCTCTATTAATCTAGTGCCTGGGTCTGGGCCTTCTTGAATGTTACTGGGTTTGCAAACTGTAACAGGGGTTTGTGGAATACAAAGCTCAGTGTACCCGTGTAATATTTTACTGTGAATCACCCATCTTGCCCTGCTTATCAGTGTGATATGCCAGCTATACAATACAGCTTGTACCCAAGACCATATGTGTTGATACTGCCATATTGCATGTGGATCACAATTGAATGCTCATCCACACTTGAGGCAATGATCTTAATGTGTGTGCCAGTTTGGATGAATGCAGTTTGCTATAATATTACCTCACATGGATTGGTTTGTAAATGTATGAATCTATATATTACCTCACACATGGCAAGTGTTCAAGTTTGACAGTTGTGGCACCCTCAAATCATTGCTATTACAAAGATGTTTTTAACACATTGATACAAATATTACATCTCTGTCAAATCAATATCTTTTTTTAGAAGTTCATTTTTGTCCAGAGTTTCCAAAACATTCTGCTGTTTCTGTGATGTACTTGCCAAATTCTGCCTGAATGCCATCTTTTGGCAGCTCCTAGTGAATTAGGACAGCTCATGAGCTCTCCTAAATCCCAGTGAAGCTAGAAGTAGTTTCTTATATTATCACTGTTTAGGTGGATTGGCGATTCTAAATTGTCCCTAGTGTGTGCTTGGTGTGTGGGTGTGTTTGTGTGTGTCCTGCGGTGGGTTGGCACCCTGCCCGGGATTGATTCCTGCCTTGTGCCCTGTGTTGGCTGGGATTGGCTCCAGCAGATCCCCGTGACCCTGTGTTCGGATTCAGCGGGTTGGAAAATGGATGGATGGATTTTTAGCTAGCTAGGACCGTGTTCCTACTCTGATTCACTTCATAAATAATTAGCGCAGAAGTCAATAACAAGCAATACCGAAGCTGCAAAATAATGAATTCCCCAGCTGCAACATCAGCTGGCCCTGCCCCTTGAGACTCAATATTAAAAGAACTGTGCAGTAGACAAAAAACACTAATGCATACATTATATTGCCAAACACATGTGGACATCGCTACACATTTTTGAATAGATGTCTTGGCCACAACTATTTTAACAGGTGAATAAATCAAATACACGGCTATGCAATCTCCATTGACAACAATTGACAATAGAATTGTTTGTACCGAAGAGCTCAGTAACTTTAATTGTGGTACTGCCACCTTTGGCACAAGTCAGTACATGAAATTCTACTCTGCAAGAACTGTTGCAGTGAGCTGTAAGTGCTATTGGTGTGAAGTGGAAGCATCTAGGAGCAATAATATCTCAACTGCGTAGTGGCAGAACACACAAATTCACAGAGCAGGGCCAGCAAGTGCTGCAAAGCATATGTGAATAAATTGCCTGTTCTCTGTTAGATCATAACAGGGTTCCATATCGAGTCTTAATGAAATATTAGCACGTTCATAAATGAACATAACAAACATAATCTTGTTTGGCCCATAGTGTTTTAAGCTACAGACTTTAATTAAGGAGCTTTATTCTCAGAAGATTTGTTAACCATTGTAACGGTCAGCTGGGACCCTTGCCTAGCTGGCATGCCCAGAGACTGGAAGGACCTGGGGCCTCATGTATAAACTGTACATATGCACAAAAATGTTGCATGAGCCCATTTCCATTCAAATTGCGATGTAAAAACCTAAACTTGGCGTAAAGCCAAGCACATTTTCACACTAGCTAAAACCCTTGCGTACACAAGTTCTCCGTTTGGTTTTTGCAAACTGGCGGCACCCAGCGTCAAAGCAGTGCTACTGTTCCAGTGTGGTTTCGCTGTCTTTTTTAGATCCACAGCCCTGACGTGGCTTTATAAATACACTGAAATTAACCTCATATTGTTTATTAGATAAATAGATAGATACTTTATTAATCCCAAGGGGAAATTCACATAAATACAAAAAACAATATTAAAGAGTAATAAAAACGCATGTAAAAACAGACAATAACTTTGAATAATGTTAGTGTTTACCCACCCTGGTGGAATTGAAGAGTCGCATAGTGTGGGGGAGGAACGATCTCCTCAGTCTGTCACTGAAGCTACTCCTTTGCCTGGCGATGACACTGTTCAGTGGATGCAGTGGACTCTCCATGATTGACAGGAGCTTGCTCAGCGCCTGTCGCTCTGCCACAGATGTTAAACTGTCTAGCTTCATTCCTACAATACAGCCTGCCTTCCTAACAAGTTTGTCCAGGTGTGAGGCGTCCTTCATCTTTATGCTGCCTCCCCAGCACACCACTGCGTAGAAGAGGACACTTGCCACAACTGTCTGGTAGAACATCTGCCGATTCTTATTGCAGATGTTGAAGGACGCCAACCTTCTAAGGAAGTATAGTCAGTTCTGCATTTTCTTACACAGAGCATCAGTATTGGCAGTCCAGTCCAATTTATCATCCAGCTGCACTCCCAAATATTTATAGGTCTGCACCCTCTGCACACAGTCTCCTCTGATGATCACGTGTCCATGAGGGGCCTGGGCCTCCTCAAATCCACTACCAGTTCCTTGGTCTTGCTGGTGTTCAGGTGTAAGTGGTTTGAGTCGCACCATTTAACAAAGTCTTTGATTAGCTTCCTATACTCCTCCTCCTGCCCACTCCTGATGCAGCCCACAATAGCAGTGTCATCAGCAAATTTTTGCACGTGGCAGGACTCCGAGTCGTATTTGAAGTCTGATGTATATAGGCTGAACAGGACCAGAGAAAGTACAGTCCCTTGCGGTGCTCCCGTGTTGCTGACCACAATGTCAGACCTGCAGTTCCCAAGACTTACATACTGAGGTCTGTCTGTAAGATAGTCCACGATCCATGCCACCAGGTGTGAATTTACTCCCATCTCTGTCAGCTTGTCCCTAAGGAACAGAGGTTGGATGGTGTTGAAGGCGCTAGAGAAGTCCAAAACATAATTCTAACAGCACCACTGCCTCTGTCCAAGTAGGAGAGAGATTGATGTACCATATAGATGATGGCATCCTCTACTCCCACCTTCTCCTGGTATGCGAACTGCAGAGGATCGAGGGCGTGGCGGACCTGTGGCCTCAGGTGGTGAAGCAGCAGCCGCTCCATGGTCTTTATCACATGTGACGTTAGAGCAACAGGCCGGAAGTCATTCAGCTCACTAGGATGTGATACCTTTGGGACTGGGGTGATACAAGATGTTTTCCAAAGCCTCGGGACTCTCCCCTGTTTCAGGCTCAGGTTGAAGATGCACTGTAGAGGACTCCCCAGTTCCAGCGCACAGGCCTTCAGCAGTCGTGGCGATACTCCATCTGGACCCACTGCTTTGCTGGCACAAAGTCTCCTCAGCTCTCTGCTCACCTGCACTGCTGTAATTGTGGGTGGGGATGTCTCTACTATGCTGGTGTCAGCAGAAGGATGGTTGGAGGATGCAATACTCCAAGGTGAGAGTGGGTTAGGGTGGTCACACCTGTTAAAGAAGTTGTTCATTTGGTTTGCTCTCTTTACGTCTCTCTCGATGGTGGCACTCCACTTCGAGCTGCAGCCAGTGATGATCTTCATCCCATCCCACACTTCCTTCATGCTGTTATTCTTCAACTTCTGCTCCAGCTTTCTCCTGTACTGCTCCTTCACTGCTCTGAGCTGGACTCGGAGTTCCTTCTGCACGTGCTTGAGCTCATGCTGATCACCGCCTTTAAAAGTCCTTTTCTTCTGGTTCAAAAGGCCCTTAATGTCACTTGTAATCCATGGCTTGTTGTTAGCATAGCAGCATACTGTTCTTACTGGAACTACAATGTCCATACAGAAGTTGATGTAATCAGTTGTGCAGTCAACAGCCTCTTCAATATTCTCACTATGTGACCCCTGCAGGATATCCCAGTCAGTGGTTCCAAAGCAGTCTCTCAGAGCCTGCTCTGCGTCAGGGGACCACTTCCTGAATGATCGTGTGGTTGTAGGTAGCGCCTTCGTTCTTGGTTTGTAGTGAAACTGAAGCAGAACCAGGTTATGATCTGCTTTCCCAAGCGCAGGCAGACCCTGTAGTTAGGACATAGCGGATTGGATAATGGATGGATGGATGGATATGGTGTCTCTGTGCTAGCAAGGAGTTGGCGCTCCGTTCACGGATTGTTCCTGCCTCGCGCTGTATTCTTGCTGGGGCTGGCGTGACACTGGAAGGATAGAATAAACAAACATGTACTATGACGATATTTCAATGCTCCTTAAAAGTTTTGAAGAATCGCCATTCTAAGCTTACAGATGCCTTAATGTCTATTACAGAGCTGATTGTGTACCGATTGGGTATTTGGAGAAAGAAAAGTAAGGACAGGAATTGGGGGTTAGTACATTTGAAAGAGACAGTACTGCTGCAATAAATTATTTCATTGAAGGTCACACACGGCGCAGCAAGCATCTTGCGTAAGACATGAACAATCACTGTGCCACCGTGTTCCCATGTTTAATAACATGCTTTAACTCCTATCATCATGAAAATGATATCACGTATACATCTCAGTATTTTAATTATTCAGAGAGCTGTAATATTACAAATGTAATGGATTCTGTGTCCTGTCGGAGGAAGAGAAAGCCCATTTAAGAAACACATAGTGCACATAGAGCACATAGAAGATCAAATACAAAACAAAGCATTTAACGTGCTACTTTAGTTACAATGGGATTTGAGAAATTAGTAAATTTAACGATTTTAAGATGAAGTTTATGATGTTTTACTTTAATGACAAAATAAACTACGTACGTACAAATGACTAAAACAGAAATGCAATATGCATAGCTAATCAACAGTTCTAATCAGGGCATGCTAAACTAAAGTAGAACGTCTTCAGTCTGGATTTAAAAGCGGAGACTTAAGTGTCATCTCTTATATTAGCTTCAGGGCCCTGCAATTAAAAGCACAACCTCTCCCACTGTTATTTTATTAATCCTTGAAATCTTGAGTAGGCTGACATCTTGAGATTTCAATGTACCCTCTGGTTTGTAAGTAATGATAAGTTCAAATAAGTAAGCAGGACCTTGGCCATTTAAGGCTATATGTGTTTAAGTTAAGAGGATTTTAAAATCATCCCTTAGCTTAACAGTGTGTAAGGACTTTAGAACTAGAGTTTTGTTTGTATTGTCTGGGCTGTGTAATAGTTCTTGCAACAGCATGTTGATATAACTGAAAACTGCTTAAAGAACAATTAGAACAGCCAGCAAATAGCACATTGCAGTTGTTAATCCTATTAGAAATAAATGCATTAATTAATTTCTCAGTAATTTGCATATTTATAAAATGTCTTAATCTTTGATCATAGTATACAATCATAGAATTACAATTGAGCTGGAATCTGTTATAATATTTAATACAAGTGCCTCAGTTTTGCCTTTTGAGCAAGCTTTCTTTAGTGCATTCATGCTCTCTTTCTGACATATTAAACCCCCAGTTCCTATCCTAACTTTTTCTTTCTCCACATAACCAATCGCCACACGATAAACGTCCTTGTGAAATTAAAACTAGTTATAAACTTAAACCATGGAGTGTTCAGAACTTTAAAAATAACCTTTGTTATACATGTTTAATTATGCCGTCCATTCAGGGTTGCGCCCATCCCAGCAAGCATTGTGTGCAAGGCAGGAGGAAATCCTGAACGTGGTGCCAGTACTTCGCAGGGTGAATACGAGCAATACATACACTAGCAGGGTTAATATAGCATAACAAAACCTGCCATACTACATGACTTTGAAAGGAAACTGAAGCACGCCGAGTAAACCCACCAGAAAAACATGCAAATTCAACGCAGGGAACACCTGGGACCCCATTGCTGCAAGGCAGCAGTGCAACCTCTACGCCACCGTGCCTCCAACATGATTAATACATGCTTTAATGCATTTCATCATGAAAATTATATCAAGTATTTATCTTAGCATTCTAAATGTTCAGGGAGCAGGAGTATCATAAAATTAATGTATCCTGTGTGCTGTCTGCGCCTCCCCTTAGTGGAAGAGGAAGTCAGTTTAAGAAGCAGTAGTGATTAACACAGCTCCGGGAACACAACACAAAGCATTTGATGTGCTACATAACTTATGATGGGGTTTGAGAAAATCTAGTAAATTAAATATTCATTTTAAAATGAAGTTTAGCTTACGATGTTCTACTTTAATAACAAATTACGAGAATAAAGTCAACATGTCGACTTTAATCTCAACAAACGGCAGGAATAAAGTACAAATGTCGACTTTATTCTCGTCATAAGTGTCGAGATTAAAGTGGAAATGTTGAGAATATAGTCAACATATCGTCACACTATTACACAGTACCCAGGTATATTACACAGTATTGAAAAAAATACAACTTGGCTTGCAGTATTATCCAGCAGTATAGAAACAATATTCAAACATTTGAACACGGTCCACATCCGACCTTTTAAATCCAAAATACCTCCAGACAACAGACGTGGCTCCTTTTTCCAGCAAAAGTTCTTCTGTGTCATCATGTTCAACTTTATCGTCTGCTACAGCTTCAGTTTCAGAATGTTCTCTGTCCATTTTCACCGCGCAATACCTCTACTAACGCATGTACTGTACTCTGTTGTATGCTTGTTTAGCGGTGTAGCAGTGAAAAAGAGCCCCCGCGCAACACCTCTGTGGCATGTGTTTAACGGTGTAGCAGTAAAAAATGTCCCCCTTAAACAGTTTCTTGCTGTGCCACGTTCCAAATGTTGTTTAGGAAATTTAAACCGGTGTTATGGTATAAGAAAAATCCTTATCATAACAAAAATAAAAAAACTGTTTTCGGTATGAACTGTTATACCGCCCAGCACTAATTTGCCATATAGAATTATTCCAACACCACCTCTTCAACCAGTATCTCTTGATTTGTGAAGGAATGTGTAACTGTTTGGTAATGCCTCTGCTAAGAGGATCATGTCAGATGTACTAAGCCAGGTTTTAGTTAGAACACACAGTGGTCAACATCTATGGTACTGAAAATGAAACACCATAAAACCAAAACATTTTAATAACTGGCTAACATTTCTTTCATAACTGACATTTTAAACTTTATTTAGTCTAAGATCTTTAAAATTACCTGTATTATACATTTTGTAAGTCACATTGTTTTTATATTATCATTTTTTATTTAGTTTTTCTTTTTTTCTATGTTTTACTATTCAGAACTTTGTGACTTATCTGTCGATGCTTTATAAATACATTTACCTTTTTTTGACATGACTTCTGTATACAGTTTCTTCAGTGCCTCAATGATAATTGCAGGTATAACTTGTAAATTGAAAGAAATCAAAATAATAGAATGCAAGTAATAAGTATGTATAGGTTCTGAAATAGAATACAAGTTTAGAGCAGTACTTACCAAACTCGGTGCTGGGGACCCACTGTGGTTGCAGGTTTTTGTTCCAACCAGCTTCTGTTTTTAATTCCTGGGCTAATTAAGTGAACTGTTATTTCCCCAAGTTCTGTGTTTTAGGAACAATATAGAAACTAGAAAACTAAGTTTGGTTAAAAAAAAAAATTATATATATTGAAATGTACCAACCGTATGGGAATGATGTATTTTGTTCTTTTAACAATATTTACATCTTGATTTTTATTCTACTTTTCCAGGTGTTCTAATTGTTTAATTAATCCATTTACTAACTAGAGGGCCTGATGCTAGTAGTTGTACTATTTGAATGAGTGTTTGCCTGGGTGTCTGCTCTGCTCATTTGTCATTAATAAGATACAACAAAGGGGGAAAACTGCACAGAGAAAGCGCAAAATAAAATGAAAGCAAAAGAGAGTTAAGCATTTAAATCTATAGAAAAAGTAGAAATATTTCTAAATGTCTTATAAATGTAAAAATCATGCCGCTGTGCTTTTCTGACTGTAGAATAAAAGAAAAATGAATACCAGCTAATTAAATGAGATCAGTGTTATCAAGTGTTGTCACTGATTATGAATATGATTGGAAACAAAACCTTGCAGCCACAGTGGGATCCCCCCCAGGACCGAATTTAGGAAACACTGGTGTAGAGGATTAAAACAACAACAACAACAACATTTATTTATATAGCACATTTTCATACAAAAAAATGTAGCTCAAAGTGCTTTACAAAATGAAGAATAGAAAAATAGAAGACACAATAAAAAATAAAAATAAGTCAACATTAATTAACATAGAATAAGTAAGGTCCGATGGCCAGGGTGGACAGAAAAAGCAAAAAAACTCCAGAGGCTGGAGAAAAAAAATAAAATCTGTAGGGGTTCCAGACCAAGAGACCGCCCAGTCCCCTCTGGGCAATCTACCTAACATTAGTCAAACTATCCTCTTTGTATTTAGGGTTCTCATGGAAGGACTCAATGATGATGGTCACGTAGACTTCTGGCTTTCAGTCCATCAATGTTGGAGTATCATGATGCTTTGAGTAGGTGGTGGTGGTGCAGGCCACCACCACAAAGAAACTGGAAAAAGAAACAGAAGAGAGAGTTGGGGTCAGTACGGAAAACATCAAGAGATCTTCATACAACATAAAATTAATAAATGAAATAAAAATGTAACTGAACATTTGCAATTAGCAGCTATACAAGGTAATGTTAATCTCTATCAAACATCGAGGAAAAAAAAATCACATTACAGAGTAACTACATATTTTTGCTAGCTCACTCCAACTTAAACTAAACTACCAGTAAATATTTGCCACAGCTGTCCCATCATTGTACACACTCCATAATCCTGTGCTAACAGACATTTAGGCTGTGGATGCTTATTACCTGTCTAATGCTGTTATAATTCATTCTTTATAAGAAGTGAAGGACCACTGACATTTTTTGCTATTCAGTTGTCCATTCCACAAATGTACATTTTGTTCTGGTTACAGTGAGACATTGCTAGCATAGTTTGCAGCAGTGCATAAATTACTGTTTATTATAAGTCATTCTTCCAGTTCTTTGCAGCAACTATGCAGAGGATCTGTGTAGCGTATATGAGGAATACCGTTATATACTCAAGAGTAAGATATTACTCCTACATTGAGCATATTATGTACTATTGATTTGTTACCCATCACTTACATTATTTAAAACTGAATGTGAGGCAATGGTGTGGTAATCCACGTACCAGGCCATATACCTGCTTGGTAGTTTTTAATATACAGTATATATATATATATATATATATATATATATATATATAGATATATATATATATATATATATATATATATATATATATATATATATATTTTTTTTTTTACCAAACTTAATTTTCTAATTTCTATATTGTTCCCAAAACACAGAACTTGGGGAAAAAACACATCACTTAATTAGCTCAGGAGTCCAATTAAAAACAGAAGCTGGTTGGAACAAAAACCTGCAACCACAGGGGGACAACGGGACCGAGGTTGGGAAACACTGAACTGGATGCACAGTATTTTAAAAAAGTTATATGTGCATACTCCATAAAATTTAATTCATAATTAAGTGGGAGATGAATGAGAAACTGCTTTTATTGCTGCTAATGTACATTACGAGTACGTAGTAATGTCCTATTGGTTGGCTAACACATTGACTGTTTTTTAGTCCTTTGTAAGTTACATTTTCTGTGACATACTACAGTATGTGTTTTTGTCCCGGTCTAAATAGATGATACTCATTTTTTTTTAATATTTTGAATCTCATATTCAACATATGAAAGAGGTTCTATGGCATCTGTTGAAAATAATGTATTTTATCACAAGTTCTTGGCACTGTTTTCCTAAGTTAAGTATACGCTTTGTTCATGTATCTTTCAGACAACAGCTTTGAACAGCAACTTGAAATTGCAATGCGTCAGTCTGTTGCATCCACATTATCTGTGCCAAGAAACTTGCCATCACAGAATGATGACAAGAAACCGGATGCATCAGTAAAAACTGAAATGGCGGTGTTTCCGAGCAACGGCAAGCATGGGCGATGTTTAGAACAAGTGTATCAGTATCTGATGACTGTGCCGCCTACTTCAGTGGAGGCAGAGCATGCTTTGTCAGCGGCTGGCGTACTCTGCACAAAGGTGTGCTCTTGCCTGGACGACTGCACGCTGGACAAGTTGTGCTTTCTACGCTCTTATTACAGCAACTAACTGGATCAGGGGTGCCCAATGCATCGATCGCGTTTGACTGGTAGATCGCAAAGGTAGTGCAGGTAGATCACATTGCATTCAAAAAAAAATTTTTTTAAATATTAGTCTATCATATATCCTCCCTATGGCATTTGCCACTTGATTGAAAAACAGGCCAGTCTGAAATCTCTTTTCTTTTAACACACTGGTCATCCCGCACACACGATCAAACACGTGAGGTACTGCAAAACACGGCTGTGATCTAGTTAGCCTTCCAATTTATATCGACTAAAGAAGGGATTTTTAAAAAAAAAATGTTTGGGGAGGGTATGGGCTGGATGTGGAATTGGAAGAAGATTTTTTGTTCTCACAATGTCAGAATCGAAGTGCGTTTGTCTGACGTCCAAGGTTCGATCCCCGATGAGGGGTGCAATGGAGTGTGTACGGCTGATGAGCCCAAAATAGGGCAAAACACGTGTCGCGTACTCTTTGTATTATTTGACAGTTAACTATGTAACATTCTATGATCTGCTTCTCGCAACTGAGAGGGCACCCATGGCGGATGTTTGCCAACTCACAGACCAACCACACGCATTACCTGGTAGGTAACCACCCATACAATCAGATTGTGATTCAGACTTTGAATGCTATGTGTGTATATATATATATATATATATATATATATAGCATAAAGTCAATGAAACTTATGGGATATTAATCTGGTCAGTTAAGTAGCAGAGGGGGTTGTTAATCAGTTTCAGCTGCTGTGGTGTTAATGAAATTAACAACAGATGCACTAGAGGGGCAACAATGAGATGACCCCCAAAACAGGAATGGTTTAACAGGTGGAGGCCACTGACATTTTCCCTCCTCATCTTTTCTGACTGTTTCTTCACTAGTTTTGCATTTGGCTACAGTCAGTGTCACTACTGGTAGCATGAGGCGATACCTGGACCCTACAGAGGTTGCACAGGTAGTCCAACTTCTCCAGGATGGCACATCAATACGTGTCATTGCCAGAAGGTTTGCTGTGTCTTCCTGCACAGTCTCAGGGCATGGAGGAGATTCTAGGAGACAAGCAGTTACTCTAGGAGAGCTGGAGAGGGCCATAGAAGGTCCATAACCCATCAGCAGGACCAGTATCTGCTCCTTTGGGCAAGGAGGAACAGGATGAGCACTGCCAGAGCCCTACAAAGTGACCTCCAGCAGGCCACTGGTGTGAATGTCTCTGACCAAACAACCAGAAAGACTTCATGAGGGTGACACAAGGGCCCCATGTCCTCAAATGGGCCCTGAGCTCACTGCCCAGCAGCATGCAGCTTGATTGGCATTCGCCATAGAATACCAGAATTGGCAGATGCACCACTTGGGCACTGTGCTTTTTACTGATGAGAGCAGGTTCACCCTGAGCACGTGACAGAAGTGAAAGGGTCTGGAGAAGCCATGGAGAACATTATGCTGCCTGTAACATCATTCAGCATGAGCAGTTTGGTGGTGGGTTAATGATTGTCTGGGGAGGCATATCCATGGAGGGTCACACAGACTGCTACAGGCTTGACAAAGGCACCTTGGCTGCCATTGGGTATCAGGATGAAATGCTTGGACCCACTGTCAGACCCTATGCTGGTACAGTGGCTCCTGGTGCACGACAATTCCTGGCCTCATGTGGTGAGAGTATGCAGGCAGTTCCTGGAGGATGAAGGAATTGATACCATTGACTGGCCACCACACTTTCCTGACCTAAATCCAATAGAACACCTCTGGGACATTATGTTTTGGTCCATCCAATTGCACCTCAGACTGTCCAGGAGCTCAGTGATGCCCTGGTCCAGATCTGGGAGGAGATCCCCCACAACACCATCTGTCATCTCATTAGAAGCATGCACCGATGTTGTCAGGCATGTATACAAGAACACAGGGGCCATACAAAGTGCTGCGTAAAATTTTGAGTTGCTGCAATTAAATTTTGGCAAAATGGACTAGCCTGCCACATAATTTTTTCACTCTGATTTTTGGGGCGTCTTTGAAATCAGGGCTCTGTAGGTTGATCATTTTCATTTCCATCAAACGATGTGGCATCCTTTCGTTCCTAACACATTACCCAGTCTATATCAGTATAGATATCCAGGAGGATTTCTTTTTCCCATTGAGATCTGATGTGTTTTCAAAGTGTTCCTTTAATTTTTTGAGCAGTTATATATATATATATATATATATATATATATATATATATATATATATATATATATATACTAATAAAAGGAAAGCCCTCACTGACTGACTGACTGACTCATTCACTCACTGACTATATATATATATACTAGCAAAATACCCGCGCTTCGCAGCGGAGAAGTAGTGTGTTAAAGAAGCAATGAAAAAGAAAAGGAAACATTTTGAAAATAACGTAACATGATTGTCAATGTAATTGTTTTGTCACTGTTGTGAGTGATGAGTGTTGCTGTCATATATATATATATATTTACACACACACACATAAACATATATATATACATATCTATACATATACACATAAATATACACACACATATATACATACATATATATATCTACATATACATACATATATATATATATATATATATATATATATATATACATACACACACACATATATAAACATATATACATATACATACATATCTACATATATACACACACAACTATATCAGTATCAGTGCAATACGCTGCTTGTTAAAACGGATAACTCCCGCTCTTACGTGCAAGTCTGCGTGGATATTATGAACTATCGTATTTGTTCAAGTTCTATTTAAATTTCAAATAGAAGGAATTTTTATTTAGTCGACAGAAATATCTTTGGTAGGAATGGTAAAAACAGACAGGAATATTATTCGTGAATAAATCAACTCAAACCTTAAACAACTTATAATATTTTGCTCTCCATAAAAATATATCCTGTCTAAATTATACAAGTTAGAAATAAAGTAAAGCGTTAAAAGAACAAACATTCAAATTTCTTTACTCTTATGTAATTTTATATAAAAATAAACTTAGATTTTAAATATCCCAAAAGATTTTGCTCTCCATAAAAATATATCCTGTCAAAATTATACAAATTCAAATATGAACATGCTGCATAACAAAACCTAGAAATATAAATAAAATGTGTTCCTTTCAGCAATAACAAATCAAATCATTCAGTTGTCTTTGCTCTTATGTCATTTTAGAGCTGGACGCCTGGCATCTTTTTTTGGCCACAAGTTCGTTTCTGTTTGGTGTGAGGTTCTGTGTTGTGGAGATTCTCAGGATGGATTGCAGGTGCTCATCAGTGAGGCGACTCCTGTGTGCTGTTTTGTTAGTCTTTATCACTGAGAAGAGCTTCTCACACAGATATGTGGTACCAAACATGCACAAGGTTCGAGCCGCATGTAGACGGACTTTTTTTGTTCTTCAAACACCACCCTGACCATCTCATCTTCCTCTCCATCAGCACAGTCCTTCACCCGTGAATATTTACCCGTGGCAGTTTGCTATTGGATTGCCGCTGACGGACGGCCTTATATGGGCAGGCACTAAATTACAAACGCCAGCGGCAGCCTGTCTATGAACTTAATTTAAAGTGTAGGTTTACATCGTGCTTTGTTTCCGAAGTTGCAGAACTCATTAATATGGTTGTATATGTCACTCGCCGCTTCTTATTGTTTCGCTGCCTTCTCAATTATATAATGCATGTTTTCTTCAGCGCTTTTTTGAGGTCTTCCTGGTTTTCTATGTACTGCGTGATTACGTGGGAGGCGTGATGATGTCACACGAAACTCCGCCCCCACGGCGTTGAAGCTCATCTCCATTACAGTAAATGGAGAAAAACTGCTTCCAGTTATGACCATTACGCGTAGAATTTCGATATAAAACCTGCCCAACTTTTGTAAGGAAGCTGTAAGGAATGAACCTGCCAAATTTCAGCCTTCCACCCACACGGGAAGTTGGAGAATTAGTAGTGAGTGAGTGAGTGAGTGAGGGCTTTGCCTTTTATTAGTATATATATATATATATATATATATATATTGTGAACAATAGGGGGCGCTCTCGCTCCCTTGAACCCCTGTCCACGACTCCAGACACACCAGGTAAAAGTCCTCAAGTTGACTTTATTTTTCTTCCACAGTGTACAAAGCACGCTCTCCACCACAATACTCATATAAATCACAATAATTATCAATAAACCAATCCTCCAGCTCCCAGACGCGTTGCCACCCTTCCACCCAGCTCAGCTCATTGTCTGGGAGTTCCCATAGTCCTTTTATACTCCCTGACCCGGAGGTGTTTCTGCCCAACAGTCCACAAGTCCTTATTCCTTCCAGGTCAGGGTAAATAGTCCTTTTCTTCAACCCGGAAGTCCGTTGCTCTTCCTATGACGAACCTCCGGGTCACAGGGCACGAAGAAGCCCTCGGTCCTCCCTGCAGCTCCCTCCTGTGGCCCCCACGGCATCCAGCAGGGCTTTGCATAAAAACTCCATTGTCCATGATGCCCTGCTGGTCTTCTGGGGACCTCCATGCTGCAAGGAGGGCTCCACCTGGCGGCTTGGGGGTATTGGCCGGCCATCCTTCACAATATATATATATATATCACTTTTAATGTAGGTAGATCATTTCAACCTTGTCATATTAAAAGTAGCTCGTAAGCCGAAAAAGTGTGCGCACCCCTGAACTAGATACATGTACTTATATTACAGCATGGACTGCTTGTAGGTAAGGTTAGTCTTTTATTGGTGTCAACATATTACAGTAGTTTTATTAAAAATAAGTGTCGGTTGTTCTAAAACCATTCACATGTGAGATGCCCGTGTACTGTGTCATCCCCTCCTGAATTCCTGGGAATGGATAAACCCATCTGGGAATGGATTCCCTACCCACATCCTTCCCTCTCTGGACCAAATCACATATACAGGTCCTTGAAGAGCATAATGGGAAATTTGGTGTGTAATGTTAAAGGCTCTGTAAAACTTGATAAACAAGCTTTATAAAAGTTAATGAAAGAATACTGAAATAAATAGTTTGACAACAAATGTCTCCTGGAAGCCAGCAAGTTACATGCTCCAAATTAAACTGAAAAGTATTAAAAATTAATTCAGAAGAAATAACAATACATTTATCAGATCAGACAGACCACATATATAAACAAAAATTAAATTAAAATAAAGAGATGTTTAAAATTTGGTTAGACTTACAATTAGTTGAAAGTCCAGTCGAAATTATCCTTATATTCAAGAAGATACATTTAGAAAATTCATAATCCTGAATGTCTCTTAACAGCTCGAATGCACCTTTGTATATAAAGTTATCAGTAATCTTCACAGCTTGTTTCTGACCTTTGAAATACATTCCAACCAGAGTGATAAAAAAGCTTCAAATAGCTGGGTAAAGAAGAAGCAGCTGCAAGCCTTCTTGAACTAGTTTTAAAAGTAGTTTAATCAAATTGCATTGGTTATTGGTATTGCAGTTGATAAGCAAAAAAGAGGAAAAGATGAATAGCTTGCCAGTCTACACTCAAACTATGGCACTATGTTTGATCAAGTAATTGAATTAACCAGAGACATTTAGATGCTTAAGAATGGACATGGCGCTAACAATGAAAGAAATAATGGGGATTTATCCTGAGCTGTGACCCCTGGAGGACTTAAATTGTGCAGTCTTTGTATATCTCGGCTGCACATGTTGACTGTTGGACAAATGAGTTGTGACATGCCTACTCTAGGAATTTTTTACTGTCCCAGAGAATATTAATGGAAAATAATTGTTGGCATTACTTGACTTTCAGAAGCTGTAGATAACATTGTTAGTGCTACACTTGAAATCCCCAAATATCTGCTTAAAATAAATCTTCAGGCTTTTTTTTTGATCAATCTGATTAGTAAAAGGATTTTTTCCAACGATTACAGCTTCTTGATCTCAGTTAATTGTAATAACAAGGAAATAATACATTAGAGCGCTTATATAAGCAATTAGTTAAATGCAAGTTTATTTATATTTTGTAATGAGCGTCAGGATTATCAGGATGCATTAGATAAGAATAATTCATTATTTCTGCGTCCACACATAAAATACAATTATCCCAATGATTTATTGCCAGGTACTCCATTCTGAAAGGCAGTCTGTGCTTTATCCATGTGTAAAATGCAGGCAACGGAAACACATGTGAAAAAGTTTAGAAGATGGCTTCATATTTCTTTCTAATAGTATAAATTGGGATGGGTTTCTTTTTTGTTGAGAAGAAGGCAGAGGTCTATGCCCCTTTATTTTATAATAGGGAATTATTGTAGGTAGGATAACTTTTAAAATAACTATCCAATCTTCTTCATCACTTTGCTGCTTAATCATACTATGGTATGAATTAGAAATTGTGATGAGGGGAAAAAATCATTCAGCACCTCTAATGGTTATTATGAATGTTCTATAATATCAAATGGTTTTGCCAAAGTTGACTGCAGTGTTTCAGTCCTTTGTAAACAACATTTTTGTGCGTTTGAGGTAGTTTTGTTTTGGTATACATTGATAATATCATATTTTCTAAAGACGATGTTCTTGTGTTACACATGCTAGAGAACAATCATATTTTTCATGAAATTGGACAAATGTGACTTTCAAAGGGATAAAGTATTACTTCTGTTTTATGAAACTACCCACACTAGGCTAGCCATGGATCCTACAAAGTTTACAATAATTTGTTTACTAAAAACCACCTGAAAGTGTGAAACCGGTTTGATAATTTGTGTATCTTGCTAATTATTACAGATTGTCTCTGATTTCTTCCTTGACAAAAAAAAAGCCACAAAACATTTGCATGGTTTAATGATACAGTTATCATTTGTGACTCTCCTAGTATTAAGACATCTGAATACTTGGTTGCAATTTATTGTCAAGGTAGACACATCCCATAGTGGAGTGGATGTGATACTAAGTCAACAGTTCCCTGACAACAAAAAAGTTAATCTCTCTGCTTATGTTTCAAAAAGGTAAAACCTAAGGAGATTCTTGCTGAACATAATTATGTAATCTAATTGTGAATTATTGGCAATTACTCTACCACAACAGGGTAGTGACATTCCCTGGAGGAGATTACACTCACCTAAAGGATTATTAGGAACACCATACTAATACGGTGTTTGACCCCCTTTCGCCTTCAGAACTGCCTTAATTCTACGTGGCATTGATTCAACAAGGTGCTGAAAGCATTCTTTAGAAATGTTGGCCCATATTGATAGGATAGCATCTTGCAGTTGTTGGAGATTTGTGGGATGCACGTCCAGGGCACGAAGCTCCCGTTCCACCACATCCCAAAGATGCTCTATTGGGTTGAGATCTGGTGACTGTGGGGGCCATTTTTGTACAGTGAACTCATTGTCATGTTCAAGAAACCAATTTGAAATGATTCGAGCTTTGTGACATGGTGAATTATCCTGCTGGAAGTAGCCATCAGAGGATGGGTACATGGTGGTCATGAAGGGATGGACATGGTCAGAAACAATGCTCAGGTAGCCCGTGGCATTTAAACGATGCCCAATTGGCACTAAGGGGCCTAAAGTGTGCCAAGAAAACATCCCCACACCATTACACCACCACCACCAGCCTGCACAGTGGTAACAAGGCATGATGGATCCATGTTCTCATTCTGTTTACACCAAATTCTGACTCTACCATTTGAATGTCTCAACAGAAATCGAGACTCATCAGACCAGGCAACATCATTCCAGTCTTCAACTGTCCAATTTTGGTGAGCTTGTGCAAATTGTAGCCTCTTTTTCCTATTTGTAGTAGAGATGAGTGGTACCCGGTGGGGTCTTCTGCAGTTGTAGCCCATCCACCTCAAGGTTGTGCGTGTTGTGGCTTCACAAATGCTTTGCTGCATACCTCGGTTGTAACGAGTGGTTATTTCAGTCAAAGTTGCTCTTCTATCAGCTTGAATCAGTTGGCCCATTCTCCTCTGACCTCTAGCATCAACAAGGCATTTTCACCCACAGGACTGCCGCATACTGGATGTTTTTCCCTTTTCACACCATTCTTTGTAAACCCTAGAAATGGTTGTGCGTGAAAATCCCAGTAACTGAGCAGGTTGTGAAATACTCAGACCGGCCCGTCTGGCACCAACAACCATGCCACGCTCAAAATTGCTTAAATCACCTTTCTTTCCCATTCTGACATTCAGTTTGGAGTTCAGGAGATTGTCTTGACCAGGACCACACCCCTAAATGCATTGAAGCAACTGCCATGTGATTGGTTGATTAGATAATTGCATTAATGAGAAATTGAACAGGTGTTCCTAATAATCCTTTAGGTGAGTGTATTTGTCCCTTAAAGATTTTAACTGATTGTAATAACTTAAGGTATGCAATTTCTGCAAAGAAATGTAATGCTAGTGTTATGTCTCAGCCAGGATTACTCCACTAGCTAAGGTTCAATTTCATGTTTTATGTCTCTTTTGTTCATTGTTTTTTTATTTATGTTATGTTACTTGTACTTTTTTGATGATGTGCATTATTCTTTGTTTTTGATGTTTTTTATGTATGTAAGTCACCTGTGTGTGTGTGGGGGGGGAATATTGTACCTCAAAGATTTATTAGCACCTTATATTCAAAGTCAGACTTGGTGAAGTCAGACTCTCACAGCCACACAGACAGTATACATTGCTTTGAGGTTTTTTTGGAAGCGGCACTTTTTTTTTTAATATACTGTAGGCGATGCAGAAAATCTATCTAAAAGTGCAGTTTGCCAGGCAATTCATTAAGTCTGTTTGGCTCTGAAATATTTCCTTCGGGTTTTCATAGTGTTTTCTGGACACCTGTGTGTGCAGACAATAAAAGAGGCATTTCATGCCATTGCAGGTAGGTAATACACAGGCAAAAACACCCACAGTTCTATAAAGAATTTCACAATCAGCCTAACATTCTCATTACCCAGGATTTCCAAATGTGATTGGGGCACATGGGACTGATCAGAGTGAAGTTTGGTCAAACATTATTTGGTAAATTTACCTCTCTTCCTGATGAATAATCAGACACAGTGTCTTCATCAAATATTTGATCTTCATCAATATCTCGTTGGTTAGACACAAGTTCTAGGGATATGACATTCCCTGCAACTGACCCAACAAAAATTAGGGCTATATGGAACATACCTATGGCACACATTGAGGACAAATATATGCAATGACCATCCTTTACTTGAAATGAAGTGACCACTGCATCCCGCCACTGGTTCTGAGGAGGAGCTTCCCCCTGGAATACCCTCAGAAATAGGGCGATGGGCATTTTGCTGGAGAGCCAACTCTTCTGCAGGGGTTAGGTCTGGACCGCGTGGACCTCCACCTGTTTTTTGCTTGTCTGCCTTCTTATTAGCTTTAAAATTAATGTTTTTTATATTATATATGATTCTTTATGTCAACAATTCTTTAAAAAGTTATATACTAATATTTACCAATTTGGAGTATATTCTTGTACTTCTTGTACAATGCACACTATACACGTTTAATTTGTCGGCCACTTTTTGCCAGCCATCTTTTCTGGTTTAGGCTGCTTTTGCAGTGTTACTCCTTTGTGCATATTAAATCTTGAAATTCTTCATATCCTTCGAGTAAATGGTCCTGCTCCGCTTGTGTGAAAAAATGCACCCGTTCTTTCGTCATTTTTGTTGCAGCCTATCAAAGACTTGCTGATCATGTTTTCTAGACTCAATACATATGGGTTTTTCACACAGCGTGGGTGCGCGCAATCACCCCGGATGATTACATCCAGCTAGACTAATGTACTACACCGCTGCGTTTGAAAAACCGACTTATCCCGGATGAGTTTCACTGTCATTAACTTATCCAAGATGAGGCATCTGATCTCGGATGATTTAAGCGACGTACGGAAAATACCCCCTGGTCTTGCTTTAAATGTTGCCTTTGTGGCCCACCATTTCCAGATGTTATGATTAACAGTCTTCATTAGTTTTTGATAGCATTCCCTGGATGAATTTTCAATAAGTATGCATCCATGTAGGGTTTTTGAACATCGTGGAATTGAAAAATAACATTTGTTTTGTATTTTAAGTGATTTGAAAAAGTGTAAAATATTTACAAATTTGCCACCACTGCACATTTGTTTTGTTTCGAGCACCTCCATTTTGGAACAGTTACATAGATCATTGTTATGGTGATCTATCTCAAAATCATCTGGGTGTGGTGTATGGCTTCACCAGGGTGCCATGTAAATGTCAACAAGATCATCCTATACATGTCCATGTTTTGGATAGAAACAGTATTGATATGCAAATCTTTTCAAGTTAAAAAAAACTTCTCAGTATTTTAATTTGCTTTGTCGATTTGAACCTTTGAGTTGGCTTGTGTTTAGGATTGATTGGTTTGCATTCTTTGTTAATGACTCTCGTACAAACTCCTGCTTCAGTTTTGGTCTCCTGGCTCCTTTCATAAAAATGATCACTTTCTCATTCAGAGTCAATGCAGAAAGTCAGATCATAAAAATGTGAGCTTTTGAGATGGAGCAGTTTATTCTTAAGATGGAAGTAATTGATTTGGATCAACAAGTTCTGAAAAAGCCAATAGCTGAAGGGACTTAAAGAAACACAGGGTCTTTGGAGACTAAGAAAGATAATCTTGTATTAGTATATAGAAAGATGGCTTTGAGCAATCAGTCTTTATTTAAGAAATGTATTTATGGTGTCAGTAGTGTTTAATGATCCTTAAGCTCAATATTGCTGCAGTAACTGATTTGAGCTGTTGTAAATCATAATAGCTCCTTTCTTTTTCACAAGCTAAAAATTAAAGGTACCTCTCAAATTCTGTCCATGGGAATTCAGAATAAATACAGAGCCCTTGGGGAAGTGGTTCTTACCACCACTTTCAGTTAAGAATGGAACGAAACATCATTAATATATTATTTTTGTTATTTTTAACTCACTGATTCCACTGGTTATTTTGTGCATTCCTTGGTTGAATTGGTAAAAGGAGGATATCATTCTATTGAAAACATTTTGTATGAGGAACTGCTTGCACATGGCCTATCACCTTATGATTTTATATCATAATGTGAATTTATCGCTAGAGTATCTTGACTTTAAAAATATTTTCAAAAATGACCTATTATTGGAATTAACACTGCAGAGAAAATATGACTGCTCGATTCCACTACTACCTGATGATCCATTACCTAAAGAAACAACTGAGGAAATAAAGGGTGTCACACACGTGCGCATGGGAGGCAGCTAAAGGGCTTGAGTGAAGGCAGTTCGGAGGCATGCCGGGGTGTGGCAGAGTGCACTGACTCTTTTTCTCCCTTGCCTGTAGACCATCCCCGGGGGATTTCACCTGGCTCTCTTGACATCACTTCCGGGACTGAGCCAATGGAAGTCGGCCACACCAGCTCCAGTCCCTCTGATGTTATGTCCGGTTATGAACCAATGGTGGAAGACCACGTGCCGGATCCATATGACCTCACTTCCTGTCTCCCCCTTTAAAACCTGACACTTTTCCTTTGTTTCCTCAGTCTTGTTCTGGACTCAGTTGAATGCACTTCAGTGCTGATTATTTGACAAAAACGACCTTTTGCAGCCAGGATACCACAATATACGGGTGGCTGCCCCAACCCTTTATCTGTCCATGTCTCGTTCTTGTGACAGGGGATATATTTAAGATAACTTGAAAAAGAGCTTGATTACACTTTCCATTAATGTTGTTGGTGCAGGACCTTGTATTATCATGAAATAAATCAGATAATGGTTCCACCATTTTTTCTAAACTTGATCTTCACAGTGTGTATAATTTAATTAGAATCCGGGAAGATGACGAATGGATAACATCATTTAATACATTAAATGGTGTGAAGAAATATACTCAGAAACAGAAAGATAAAAAATTGGGGAATTCCCCATATAATAAGGCAACATATTCAATCTGGTATGCATATTGTCCCCATGAAACAATTCATATTGTGAGACACCAAGAATAGCATGTGTACAGCTGTAAAACGTGGTGGAATTGGGTAATTTTAGGGCTTACATTATAAATTAAGAGTTTGTATAGTTTCCTTTAACACCCCTTTAAATCTTCCATTAGTCTGAGGGTGATGTTTGGCCAGTCTAGTCGGTTCAATGTCCCCTTGTTGTGGAAAATTATCTAGCATAGAGGAAGTGAAGTAAGAACCATCATCAGGCAGTAAGCATTGAGAATTGCCATGACAATTGAATATAGTCACTTTTAGAAGGTAACCATCTCTGATACCTCTAACAGGTTCAGCTCTCCAATGTTTAAGGTCCTATCTCTCTGGTAGAAGTTTTTGTGTCAGCATTGATGATTTTACTTCCACCTTTGTTGCCCTCCCCTGGGGAGTACCACAGGGCTCCATCCTGAGACCTCTTCTGTTCTCCTTGTACCTGCTGCCACTCTGCGCTATTTTTCAGAAACAAGGTATTTCCTTTTATCTTTATGCAGACGGCTGTCAGGTTTATTTCCCTCTGAAACATGTTTTATCCAGCCCCTGCTTGATTGCCTTATTGACATAAGGAGTTGGAAGGCATTATATTTTCTTAATTTTAATAAGAACAAGACAGAAGTCATTCTATTTAGACCCAATGGCACCAGCGGGATCCCTGCATCGACCTTTCCACTGTGGCTCAATTTGAGAAATCCATGATCACAAATTTAGGTGTGAAAATAGATTCCACTTTAAAACTTGATACTCATGTGAATGCAGTGGTAAAATCTTGCTTTTTCCAATTGAGGCAGCTGTCAAAAATCAAGCCTGTTTTGTCTAAATGCAACCTTGAAACAATGATACATGCTTTTATAACATCTCGTCTAGATTACTGCAAAGCACTTCTTTTTGGAATTAGCCAGGTCTCCATTGCTCGCTTACAGCTGGTGTAAAATGCTGCTGCTCGATTTTTAACTGGCACAAGAAAGCATGAGCATATTACCCCAATTTTGACTTCCCTTCATTGGCTTCCAGTTAATTTTTGAATCCATTTTAAGATCCTTGTATTTGTTTTTAAATAATTTAATGGTTGTGCCCCATTTTATTTGTTGGAACTGCTGCACCCTTATGTACCATCTTGCTCTTTCAGGTCAGCAGACCAGATGCTTTTACGAGTTCCCAAGGCACGATGCAAACTCCAAGGTGATCGGGCTTTTTCAGTTGCAGCCCCAAAACTCTGGAATGATTTGCTGTTGCATGTTAGGCAGGCTCCTTCACCAGCTGTGTTTAAATCTTATTTAAAAACACACTTTTACTCTCTGGCTTTTAACCCAGTGTAATATGTTGGCTATCTGTATACTTTTTATTATGAGTCTCTTCAGCTCTTATGTGTTTATTTGTTTCTGTTTTATTTACCCTTGGTTATTGTGTGTCTGATATGTTGTTATGCTTCTGATTTCTTATATTTAGATTGGCAATTCCGACAGGACTTCATCATAGTTATGGCATGATTGTACATTTTTGACCACTAGTACAAAGTCTCTATTTTGTACAGGCTATTAGTAAATGACTTTCATAGTTTCACAGTTTATACTGGTAAAAAGGATAACACAAAGTAATCTTCAACAGACAGTTCATACCTTATTCAAGGATGGTGTAAAAGAAGTAGTCTAAACACACGATAAAGGTTTGAGGCAGCCACCCGTATATTGTCCCTGGCTGCAAATGGGTAAAGACAAGAGAGACGTGTTCTCATTGAGTTCCAAGAGTGAACTGAAGTAAGTAAAGATGGCTGCTTTATAAGCCGAGAAGCAGAAATGACGTCAGTCTGGGCTCTGGAACCGGAAGTGATGTCAATTTGGGCTCCGGAACCAGAAGTGACGTCGGTCTGGTCACCGGAAGTGATCTTAAATCAGGCAGGTTTTCGAGGCAGTATTTCGCCTGCAGAGATAACAGAGACAGGTTTAGTGTACCCTGCCACCCCCTGGCCTGGAGCGTAATTACCTCCACTTGGTCCACTCAGCTCCCTCCTAGTTGCACATGTGTGACAATGGTTACACATTTTAATGTACAGAATGGTGCAAATTTGGCTAAAGCACGGGTAGCAGATAATAATAGTACAAGGAACCTTATCTGAATTGGGTGATGTTAAAAGTGGTTTCCCTCAGGGATCAGTGCTGAGGACGTTGCTTTTCTTAATGTACATAAATGTTATGGACAATAATATAATCAATAAGATGTTTAAATTTGCATATGGTACCAAACTAGGTGTAAGGAAAGATAATTTAAAATTAGCTAAATTGTTACAGAGGAACTTGGATACAAAACAGGCTCAAGCATATTTATGGCAGATGAAATTTATTTCTGCTTAAGTTTTAATGCATATAACACACTACACTAGTGAGGCGTCACCTGGGGCACCGTGCACAGTATTTGTATTCAAGTTGCAAAAACCGCTAGAGAAAGTGGTCAAATTACAATAAGTGGAAATTTAGGGCACAATCTGTGGGTGGGTACAAAATTGACTCAAACACAGAAAGCAAAGGGTTCAGAAGTAGGTGGTGATAAATGTTGTGTCTTTAAGGGATCAGTGCTAGGGGCTGTGCTGTTTATATTGTATATAAATTATCTGGGTAGAAATATAAACAACAAGTTGCTGAATTTTGCAGATGATACCAAGCTAAGTGGATTGGCAAAAAATCTGGAATCCATTAAAATCATTACAGTGGAACTTGAATAGCATACAGGCTTTGGCAGATTTGTGGAAGATGAAATTTAATGTAAGTAAATGTAAAGTATTACACGTAGGAAGTAAAATTTTCAGATTTGATTACATAATGGGAGTTTTGAAACTTGAAAGTACTGTTTATGAGGAAGGTTTATATAGCAAAATTTGCAATGTACAAGTCAAAGGATTTAATGCTTAAGCTTTATAACACACTAGTGAGGCCTCACCTGCATGCAGTTTTGTTCTTTAGTCTACAAAAATGACATAGCAGTGATTGGTAAAGTCAAGAGAAGAGTAACTAGGCTGATTTCAGAGCTGCACGGAGTGAGTTATGATGAAAGATTGAAGGAGCTGAACATTTTCAGTTTAAGAAAATGAAAAATAAGAGGTGACATGGCTGAAATGTATAAAATTATGAAAGGAGTTAGTTTAGTAGATTGGGGTTGTTATTTTAAAAGTTATTCAATAAGAACACAGGGTAAAGTTGGAAACTTCTTAAGGTTAAATTTCACAAAAACTTGAAGTTGTTTTTGTTCACACAGAGAATTTAAGAATCATGGAGTAAGTGTACCAAATATTGTTGTGTTCCTTCCCCTTTGCCTCCAGGGCTCCACAACTTTCTGGGCCCCCCTGGCAGCGGCCCTCGTGTAATCCAGGGCAGGTGTTTTTCCTCTCCCGGTCCTTCCTGGTGTCCCAGCCAGGCATGGGTCCTGGCTGTCCGCCTCAAAATATATATATATATATAATTATAGATTATATATATATATAATTAGCAGCTTCGCCCATGTAGAAGTGAAACAGGACAGCGAGGAGGGCCCTGCCTGGCTCCCTACTCTTGACGTCACACTTCACCCTCCCCCTGGCCTGCAGCCTCTATCTCGGATTACTGTGAATATATCACTCCAGCAAGCGAAATAAGATTCTTAGTGCAATGAGAGAATTTGCAAAATCAACCAGAATGTTCAAGCAAATTCTAGAAAAAAAAAGCCCGAAATCCATTAAGTATTTCTCTCGTTCGCTATCTAAGCGGATGTAAGATATGCCTCGAGACTGGCACGTGAGTGAGGATGGCCCTGCCCCACCAACTTCGGCTGTGTCTCTGTCCTATTCACAAAAATAAATTGGTACCACAAGCGAACTATGATACTAAGCGCGATGAGAGAGGTCGCAAAATGTTCAAGCAAATTATAGAGAAAAACCTGCTCTACTTCCGTTAAGTAGTTCTCGTAAAAAGCGGCCAAACAGGCAGGCAGACGTTGGATTTTATATATAGAGAGACAGATAAACTGTGTATTTATGTATGCATAGTAACCAAGAGGGGACAACACTGAGCCCCAACACCCAGACCCAATAATGCACAGTTACGGGTTCAGATGATGGATTTTTAATCCACCAAGCACTTTATACAAATAATATTAGCCAATAATCACACAAAACCATGAAACTCCTTCCTGTCCTTCCGCCTCCATTTGAGTGCTGTCCACTACATCCTGACTCTAACTCCTTTTAAACTGGACTCTGAATGGCTTACCATTCATTCATGACCCTGGCATGACTTGAGGAGAGTACTTCTGGGTTATTTAAGAATCAGGGCAGTCCTCACCAGATAGCGCACTCTTGCGGTACCCAGGGACCTGACAGAATTGCACTTTCAGCGGACCACTGCCACCTAGAGTATGGGAGATGGAACTGCTGCTGGCCTCTGGCTTCTGATTGCCCATTCCATGGCACCTTCCTTCTTGGTAGAAGGTCATTCTGTTGCCCAGCCGAGATGCTCTTCTGTCCTTCATGGCACTCACAATATATAGCAATGCCACCTATGGTCAAGCATTAATAACTGTATATCATTTCACCACCTAGTCATTTTAAAAATAGTGAGCGACACAAAAGAGCAATTATAAAAAGGAAGGAGTCCACACTGGCACCTAGCACCAGTGCTACATTGGTGTTAGAAGCTGGAGAAGAATGAGATCTACAGTCTGATTTAGCAAACGCAGAATCCAGTGGAAACCTTAAGCCTACTCTGAGTGTCTAGGATCTGGAATGTAATTTGCAGCATCAGTACTGAAAGGAATACAGCTAAAATATTGCCACATCTGCAGCTGTACCACTGCTTTTTTATCTACTAAGGTCCACTGCCCTGAGTGCTCAGTCACTGCCATAGTTACAGGCTCATGGATCTGGAATAATGGATCTAAAAGTGTGGCAAATTAAGCTGCCACTGACTCCAGGGTAAGCAGTGTGAAGCAGGGCTTGTTGTAAAGCTGTGCAGGAAAAGGGTGATGCAAATCATAAGGGCATTACAGAGCAGCCATTGAGTGGGAGTGTCAAAGCCGAGATATTGGTCTGGAATGACATTTGCAGTATCAGTTCAGTTTAGAAAAACAGCCAAGAGATACATCTGTAGCTTCACACAGTCTTAAACACCTTTGTTGCACTCAGCATCCCTGCTCCACCATCTGATAATGCAGCATTCACTACCCCTGCTGCAACACCTGAGAAGTACTCAAGACCTATGCTGATGTCATCAGCTGCACAACCAATGCAGTAATGAAGACCACTTGGTTATTTAGAAGAATTTATATGCCATTGCAATGAGTTGGAAGTGGTTTCTGGGGACAGGTGATTTGAGAGGAGGGCTTTGTAACAGCCTGAGGATGATTCATGACCAGTATGAGCTGGCATACTATCATGTAAGTGAGCAACTTCAGAGCCACCTGCAGGGGATCCTATAAAAATGGCAAGCCCACAAAGTAGCATATAAATTCCAACAAGTGTGGCAAAGGCAAGCCGTCATTTTAAGGATAACAAGCTACCTAAAACAGCAATGTAAAGAGCTGTAAAGTTACTGGAGGGCACCATTGAGCCCCAAACACAATCACATAAGACACTCACAGGTTCAAATAAAGGGTTCTTATTTCAAATACCTCATAAACACAAACACAAAACTAATTGTTTCTTATCATCTCCTCTATCTACCGGGACACCTACCCATCTGCCTCTCTTGGCCTAGAATGCCTGTCTGTCCACTTGTGACCTCCCATCTGGGTAAGCAACCTTCCCATCTCCTGGGGCATCATGTATAAATGGTGCGTACGCACAAAAATGTTGCATAAGCCTGTTTCCACGCTGAAATTGCATTGTATAAAACCTAAACTTGCCGTAAAGCCACGCAAATTTTCACGGTAGCTAAATGCTTCGCATATACAAGTTCTCTGCTTGGTTTTGCAAACTAGTGGCACCCAGCGTCAAAGCAGTGCTATTGTTCCAGTGAGGTTCCCCTTTCTTTGTTAGATCCACATCTCTGATGTGGCTTTATAAATACACTGAAATTAACCGCATATTGTTTATTAGTTTAATGCATCTGATTGTAATTAACCTGTAACAATATAATGGTCCACAGAATGGTCAAACTATTCTAAATACCATAGCTGCTTTAGCGTTGTTACTCTCACTGCACCTACTTCTTCTTGTTTCAGCTGCTCCCGTTAGGGGTTGCCATAGCGTATCACCTTTTTCCATATTACTCCCACTGCACCACTCAGAGCATTTATATCACTGTATCTGGGGAATCACAGCTCTACAACAGCTGATTGGAAAGAGAATTATCGGTATACAGCATCAAGCATATGCTGCCTCAGCCATGCTATCTATTGAACTGCTCTCATACGGCAAACGCTTCAGAGCCTTTCCTGTAGGGACATCGCGGTTCAGAAACAGTTTCATTCCAAGATTTACAAATGCACTCAATCAGTCCATCAAGTGCTCCTTGTAGAACGCTTTGTACTTATAAGTACAATTACCTCACTGTAAACTTGCGATACATATGACGACAGTATCATTTTTAAGATGAAATGCAGCAAAATATGTTTATTATATTATACAGATAAAACTTTAACTTAATTTAAATAATCTATATTGTTAGTAATTAAACATGTGAGGACACGGTGCCACAGCGCTAGCAGGGAGCTGGTGCTCCATTCACGGATTGTTCCTGCCTCACGCTGTATTCTTGCTGGAAGGATAGATGGATAGAATAATTAAACATGTACTACGAAGATATTTCAATGTTTCTTAAAAGTTTTGAAGAATCGGCATTCTAAGCTTACAGATGGCTTAACGTCTATTACAGAGCTGATTGTGTGGCAATTGGGTATTTGGAGAAAGAAAAGTAAGGACAGGAATTGGGGGTTAGTACATTTGAAACAGACAGTACTGCTGCAATAAATTATTTCATCGAAGGTCGCGCACGGTGCAGCAAGCATCTTGCATGAGGCATGACCAATCACTGTGCCACCGTGTTCCCATGTTTAGTAACATGCTTTAACTCTTATCATCATGAAAATGATATTACGTATACATCTCAGTATGTTAATTATTCAGAGAGCTGCAATATCATGAATGTAATGGATTCTGTGTCCTGTCGGAGGAAAAGAAAGCCCATTTAATAAGCATGTAGTGATTCACATACATAGAGCACATAGAAGATCAACTACAAAACAAAACACTTAACGTGCTACTTTAGTTACGATGGGATTTGAGAAACTAGTAAATTAAGTGATTTTAAGATAAAATTTATGATGTTCTACTTCAATGACAAAATAAACTACGTGATTAAAGTGGGAATTTCGAGAGTACAGTTGACATTTTGTGCTTTTTTCCCACTGTGCCTATTTTTTTTCTCTGTACCCTAATAAGCTTTCATATGACACTCAGACTGTGGGCTACGACTCACCTTTTCACGGTGACTTTTTTATTTCGGGTACTGTGCAACTTTGTGAACGTGAGCTTTCGAGTTTCTCCGACACTCTGTGTCACTCAATCAACATCCTTTTGTTGTTTATACCACTGTTTAAATCAACAAATAGTATTTTTTTCCTTGCATCCACTTGGTATTCGCTGAAATTCTTTTATTTTTCTTCTGTGCTTTTGCCATTGCCTTGTTACAGAACGCTGAGCTTAATGGCTATTTATGTTGATTTGCATATTCAAAGAGGTGTAATTCTGGGAGGAGTTTGGGGAGTGGAGGCAGGCGCTTTCACGTGAATTACTTTTCATGCTTACCGGGATTTTTGGAGCGGAAGAACGTGGAAGTTGGAGAACGCAGAGATTTATGCATCTGGATTTTTTTATGCGTACGCATATTTCCACTTTTGTCCTTGCGCCATGTTTTAGTGTGAATTCTATGAACAGCGTTATGCCTGTCCATCCTGTGTGGCACTTACAGAACAAATAATCCACATTGGTACTTGGTGCCAGCGCTACAGTTTATTAATTTTAATCATCTATCCACTCTGTAATCTGCTAGTGTGTATGGACATAATGGGGCAGATCTATTTTTTAATCTTTGCTTGTTTTGCATTTTATGCCACAGTTCCTTTATGCAACATGCTCTTATTTCAGCAAGGCTGAGATCTTATACCTGTTGCTGCTATGAAAGTTTCCAATTTTCCAACTTCCAAAAATGAAGAAAAAGAATAATAAAGCAGAATGGATGGATGAGTTTGGCTTGCTTTCCCTCTGTGGTGTACATACTAATTTAAACTAATTAAACTAATTAAAAACCTTTCAGTTTAATCTGATTTAATTTGTTGCAGACCTCCCTGAGCTGATAGTCACATGTTTTCAAGCCCTCGTTTCACATGATAGGCCTCATTTAAAGCTTAAGCAATCTTTCCAGAAACTATAGAACAAAAAATCAATTTGTGGTGCAATTTCACAATATTTAGTTGAGCCCTTTATTCATTAATGACATCTTTTGGAAGTATGTTATGAGGACTCTGAAGAGACTACATTTTTGTGAAAGCTATCTGGAGCCAATAATGTTTAAACATCCATCCATTTTCTAACCCGTTGAATCTGAATACAGGGTCACGGGCGTCTGCTGGAGCCAATCCCAGCCAACACAGGGCACAAGGCAGGAACCAATCCTGGGCAGGGTGCCAACCCACCGCAGGACACACACAAACACCAAGCACACACTAGGGCCAATTTAGAATCGCCAGTCCACCTAACCTGCATGTCTTTGGATTGTGGGAGGAAACCGGAGCACCCGGAGAAAACCCACGCAGACACGGGGAGAACATGCAAACTCCACGCAGGGAGGACCCGGGAAGCGAACCTGGGTCTCCTAACTGCGAGGCAGCAGCACTACCACTGCGCCACCCATATGTTTAAACATTTTCTGAGCAATTCTGGAATTCTATCTGGAGCTATGACAGGAGTTATTAATAGGAAAAAAATAGATGAAAGTTAATTCAATGCAAGAATATTACAGGGAACTTTGGACAAACCGTTATCTCTCACAAAAAATGTTGTGTTTTATTAATTCTGCTTTCTACTCTGAATTAAATTCGATATATTTTTTGTTTTTTTGCAGATGCTTATTGTTAAACTCTATGCACAGCTGAAAATATTCTCTTTCTAGATCCATTAGAAAATTAGCAGGAAATCTACTGTAAATCATAATAAAAGTAAGTCAGTCATTTTCTAAACCAATTTGCTCTGAAAAAGGTTGCAGAGGTTGCTGCAGCCTATCTCAGCTACCATAGGGCACAACGCTGGGACAAACCCTGGACACAGTGCCAGTCCATTGCGGGGCGCGCACACACACACACACACCTCAACCACACACTAGGGCCAATTTAGCGTTGCCAATCCACCTAACCTGCTATCTTTGGACTGTGGACGGAAACCAGTGCATTCAGGAGAAACCCATGAAGACACAGGGAGAAAATGCAAACTCCACGCAGGGAGGACCCAGGACACAAACCCTGGTCATATTACTGGGAGGCAGCAGCACTACCACTGCGCCACCGTGCTGCCCACCGTAATTAAAGTGTCCATTAAAGTGTAGTAGGTTTCCTATAAACATCATGTCCCCTTCGAACTGACCTAATTTAGGGTGTTAACAATTGGTATTATAAGATCAATATCTTTATTCAATAAATTGATACAGAATGTCATTTCACAAATAACAACCTTTGCTCAAACAAAACTTAATATGTTTTTATCTTTGATTTTTGTCAAACATTTGCCTTGATTTACAGATTCAGTATATTGAAACAATCAGAAGTATGGTGGAGGAAATGCAGAAGCAAGCAATTGCTTACAATCTTTGGAAGGACCATTTCTTAGTTTCTTTTCTTTTGGAGGAGCCAAATGAAGTATTTAAACCTGCTTAGGGGAATCACCATCTTTGCTAGCTCTCCTCTCATTGCTTTCCATCTCCTCATTCTTTTCAATTTCAACTTGTCATGCTGTTTAGGGTTGCTCTTTTTATACCACTTTAGCACATATGACTCTTCCTCCTGCAAATTCTCACCTACATATTTCCCAACAGGAGAGAATTTCAACAGCATATATAAATTTTAATGCAAAATGAAATAGAGTTTATGAGGGCAATATATAACTGTTGTGAAAATAAGCTCAGTTTACTTACTAAACAAACAATACTGACTCAGAACCAAAATAACTCCACCAGTAAACTCTGATACTTGCTCACCATTGTTCCAAAACTACAATAACTGTTGTTTTTATTCCTTCCTGCACCATTCACAATATACGTAGAATGGAGTCAGTGTGGATTAGGTGGGTACACATTTATACTTGTCTGAATTCACATGGTGCAAGTCAAACAGTTGAAAGTGTTCAAAAATCCTTTATTCTACAACTGAGGTGGCATAATTTATACTGCCATACAGTAAGATGGCAGGTGTTTAATCTATTCTAGGTTTTATGTATTATTGCGCCTAAATTACATAACCAAAATAAACATCTGATGAGTAGTGAGTATAGCCCTCAAATGTTTAAAAGAAAGTTCTTATAAGAATAAAAACCTTTGTTTCACACTACTATTAACTAAATAAAGCATAAAAAAGGTATTTTAGGAAATTTGGAAGAATGTCTCTCCAAAAAAATAAAAATAAATAACAGCCATTTTATGATGCACAACCCTGGAATCAATATTGTTTTGTGCCCCAATCTGTCAGCTATTGTTGTACCAAGGTTAGAAGTTGAAAACTAGCATACGTAAAACAGCGGAAGAGAACATTGACATTCAGTTGGTTGGGGATAGATGAGGGATCTATGTGTTATCACGCTATTTCCCTCTACTTACCCTTTACCTATTTTTATTTTCTGCTGTTGCACCTTAAAATTAACACACGCATACATAGATATATACATACACACAGAACCTCAATGGTGCCCTATGAATGACACACACACAGTTTGTTAATCTGTAGCACTATAAATCACCCAAGTGCCTTATGAATAGCGCAACTTACCCCTCTCTTAGCACTTCAGGAGACTCGCACAGACCCTAACAAAAACAGTGCCCCATGAATGACACACACACAGCTGGTTAATCTCTAGCACTTTTTACCACACAAGTACTCTATGAATAACACAACTTGTCACTCTCTTAGCACTTCAAGAGACTTACTTATTGTCAGCACGAACAACATGCAGTGTTTTAAGTATATCTCAGACCTAAATATTACTTTCTTCTCTAGGAATATATTCAAACATACAAAGGCTCAGCATCCTTGGCTATACCCCAATTATCAGCCAAGAATGCCTTACTTTTTGTACTGTTCCCTACTATTGGGTGGAGGTCACACCCTCAGTCCTTTATAAACCTTGCAGCACATAGAGTATGGAAAATGGTGCTCTTAATAAAATTACCTTATTACCTCAGTCACTCTAAATATGAAGACAAAGTATAGAAAGTTAAAATCACCATTATATTTATTACATGAATAATAATACCAGCAAGGAGTTATGGAAAATAAAATTGATAGTAAAGTCTGAATATAGTCTTTAGGAAGAGCTTACGAAAAGTAAAGATGTCAAGGATGAATGTCCCAGTGCGGCATTGATCTAGCACTCAAAGTTGTTCATGAAATGCTTTGCTGACAATCAGATGAAAACTGCTGCATGTTGCTAGCTCCTTGTTCTGACGTCACTCTTTTGTTGTCGTTGTTTCCTTTTTGTCCTCTTCTGATGAGGCATATTTATTATAAACTTCTATGTGGGGGTTTTGCAACATGATTGTTTGATATTCTGATTGGCTGGCTGTCAATATGATGGATGAATTTGCTCCAACTCTTTAATCTATTTGAGTATGTCCGTTTTCCTGAGCAATACAGTTTTTGATGTTTTAACAATCTCCTGTCTCAATCTGTAAACCAATTTAGTTCTGGTGCCGTTCCCTTTACAGGTGATAAAAACATCAATACAGCTCGAGGCATGTCCTGAATTCTCACTCAGATCAAACAAATGGTATTGTGATTCAGGAAAACAGATTGCTTTTGATGTTAACTGTCCATGCAGGTGACCTGTATTTAAGTTCATTGGTTGTTTTGTCTTGAGCAAAATATAATGAAAATATAGACCAAAATTTTCAGATTTTGCACACCACAACAATCCCTCAAGTAAAACAGCGAGTGGTGTGGTACAATATAAGTCTACTTAATCAAAGAGTGGTCCCCGAAAAAGGTTTATGCAGCACGATTTGGTGACATTTGAACAAGGATTGTGGTAGTGGAGTTTCTTTGATCCCTATATGATGAAACAGTGATTCCCTGTGCAAGTCCTCCTGTGATTCATTGAAAATTGAGAGTTGGAAGCCCTTGCCCTGCAAATGGGTATGTTGCCGGTACTGTAACATGAAACTGGCAGAGCACTGCTTAGAAAATAAAAAAAAGGCAGAACATACAGCAGGCAGCCTTAGACTATTGTAAATAAGAATATAATGCTTGGATTGTAAAACTGCATGCCACGATGCTTCAAAGTTATGCTATAAGCAGTATTTAGAAATCAAGCCTAGCATTGAGTCCTACAGCAAATGCTTCATTCTCAACAGAGTCAAAACTGTCATAAAAATGTAACACATGGTCTTCATATTCCATATTAATAGCATTCTGTAACTTTTCTACGACTTCTTAAACCATATGTTTTCTTTTTTGAAGAAGATATTTCCCCATTACAAAGATTAACTCTTATTGCACGTCAACCAAACAATCCCTGTGCATTCTGAAAGAAGCATGTGTGTAATGGTGCGTAAAGATGAGTTTTACACACTTAATATACTCTTATTTCCTGCCTTTTTCGCACAGCTATGACATGTAATATATGAATGACCAATCATAGATAACTATATATCATTTTAATGCTCTGAACCTCAGCTATCCAGTTATAATGTGCTTTTCACATTATGTGGCTCAGAGTAGGCGGAAGCTTTGATAAAAATAATTTCACTAAGCAATGATGTATTGCTTGCCTTTTCATATACATGTACAAATCACATATTTTTTTACCAATGAAAGAGGGCAGACAACATTGAAACTTAAGATTTATTTGAAAGAAGATACCCTTGTGTTTGCAAAACTACCATTTTTGCTTTTGATTGACTTGAGGATTTATTTCAACTTTGAAATATAGCAATGCCCTGCCAGCAGGGCACTTCATGCATAAGTGGTTAAATGAAAAGACACCAAAAGATAAGACATAGTCAAAAATAAAGACACAAGAGTCAAAATGAGGAAGTCAAAACACTATGTCTTGAAGGCATAACACAATCTTAAATCTATATCAAAAGACAAAGTAAAAATTTTGGTTCCAATGGTACTCTTGTACAGTAACAATAATTGTACACTGGTTATGAAGGAGTTTATCCATAATCCTGTATACCAAGAAGTGAATTGTGCTGATCATTAAATTACTGCACTAGTGAGTCACAGGTCACAACCTCTGAAACCAAAGCACAAAAAGACAGCAGCCATGAAAAACAAAATGCAGTTGGAAAAGCTGAAAAAATAACTGTTAAATAATTTTTTTAATGAAAAACTAAGCTCAATATTTGAATTTGGCAGTGGTGAGAAGTATCGAATTACATTTTCTTTCGTTACTGCACCTGAATAGGTTTTGTAGGGACATACTTTTTAAAGCATTTTTAAATGCAAATACTTTTACTCTTTAAAAAGTATATTTATTAGTAACAATGCCACTCTGTTACTTTTTCAAAGCGGGTCATTACAAAGTACAATTGATTGCTTATGCTTAATATGTAAATTTGCGAAGTACAATTAAAGTAAGGTATCAGACATAGTAACAGTGTTTGAGTAAATGGCGCAATGGCCGTACAATTCTTCCCAGCTGCATTACTGGGTACATCACTATGTCACAGTATAACAGCTCAATATATTGGACAATTGGCTAAAACCTGATAGTATGCTGTTCAAAAACAATTGAGGACACATCTAAATCTTTCAGTATAGTTGCAAAAGTGGCAGCACTCTTTCTAAAGCAGAGAGTGGACATCCCTGGGCAAACCTAGCAGAGTCTTTCAATCTCAAGGACATAAAACAAAGCAGCTTTATTATACGTGTGAACTCTGATTCCCAAAAACTGTGGAGTGATTTATATACATCAACTCTTCCTCAAGCGTCAGAAAAGACATGGAGTTAATTTTTTAAAACTAGCAGGGTATTTACAATAATATAGCATAAATGATAAAAATCATTTTGTTGGTATTTAAAAGATGTAAGTGTAATAACATTCTGATAACCAAACAGAGGCAGGTATATAGGTACAGAAACAAAAGTAGTTGTGGTAGAGATGAAGCTGTAAAAAAGATGAGACGATCCACTACTGTTAGTAAAAAAGGGAAGGTTGTTCAAATAACAAGTTGTAGAGAAAGGGTCATAAGCTATTTAGGCTTCTCTGTAACTCACTGACGTTTATCAAGTTCAGACATTCTAGCTATCAACAATGGTACACTACAAAAATAACTTTTGACTAAATAGTTAACAGTTTAAATATAATAAGTATCTACTGTATATAAAATAGTGTTTAAGATTGGTAAGAAACAAGCACTGCATATTGATATTTTAGCTCATTTTAATAATTACATCCCAGTTACTAGGAATGACTAGTTAGTAAACTGTATTAAAAAAAAAAACTCAATCAATTGTTATATATTAATAAACAGTTGCGTAATTTAAGATATATGAAATTGTTTTTAAAAAGATAAATGCATATATATGTATATGTTAAGCAGTGTTTTATCTGCCAGATTAATTTTTTTCAATAGGCAAAAATATTTTATGGATAATTTTTGTATTACAATAGACACAGAATGATTCAGTACTAAAACAATGAATGTTTGTTAAAATATTGCAATTAATATGGAAATAATGCAGTATATATTTTATGTAAAACTGATTCACCTCATTTAGTTTTTCTCATATTGAATTAACAAAAAACACTCTACCACTAAACACCTTTCTATTTTTGGAGAAATACATCTATATATAAAATAAAAATGTTATAAATGATTTATTGCAGCTAAATTTAATGGCTACAAAGCCAATATACTAGTCAATAATAGAAATAGTTTAAACTAGTGATGATGATGATGACACAATTTTAATTGATTACTGAATAAGTTTTACTGATTTAAAACTGTTATCTATGCAACTAATCATTTTTTGTTTTACTGATTAGTAGTTTAACTGTTAAATGATTTAATTCTTTTGATAAAAGAAAAGGGACCAAAAAGGTCTGCACATAAACCCCATGACCTATAAATGAGTCACTGTAGCCATGCATTGTTTAAGCTACAATAACAGGTGGCACCATTTTAGAAAAGATGCTCCCTTTCAGTTCATAATGCATAAATGAGATGCACTTAGCAAAGACAACTGTCTTAAAAGTGACTTTATCTTTGACAGCAACATAATCAGCAGCCGACACACAGTGCTGTATTTATCTACACATATTTTAAGTAATAATTGAAAGAATATACAGGACCTGTAGATTAGCAATAGTCAAGAGCCCTTTTTCTTAGAGAAATTTATTCTCCAAATGCTTATATATTTTTCTTTTTCAGCACTTTAATGTATTTGACGGAGTATGGCACAGCCAGTTTTTTTTCAAATGTGCTTTTGTATGCTGGTGCTATTCTGATTCTATTTATGTAATGTCCACATGATTTAAAAGCCTTTAACTGTTAGATGTAAATACCTCTTTCATTACTTTTGTCTCCTACTCAAAACTTTTTTTGTAAAACTGTAAGCTTGTCTTTTGTCTCCACTGAAGTCTCTGCGGTCTTAAATGATGGTTTGTTAATGATACATATGGACTTATTTTATACAGAGTATTAAGGATAATTCTGATTAGTTGCTAATTACTCCTTTGTCAGGAATGTACATAATAATTAGAGTGCAATTTACCATGTACAGAATACCATTTCCAGTTGTTAAGTGCGTGTGTAAACTTGCAAATAGGGAATCACAAGACCAGGAAGTTTTAGACATAATTAATGACTGTTAGCACAATATGTTAAAACCTACCTGTTGAAATGAAAGCTGTCATAGTTATCAAGAGCAAAAGAAGAAGTCAGGTTGGTGAAGTTAATTGAAATCCATACCCAAGGGTGGATAGTGGCCAATATACTTTGTATTAACCCAAGAAGAAAGATCCTTGTGAGCACTTGGCTCTGCAACAAATTTCACAGGCAGCAACACAATCCTTTCCAATAATAATTACATACTTAATTTTGAAGAAGTTTATCCATAGTCTCAAATACCAGGAAGTGAATTACACCAATCTTTAAACCATCACATACAGTAAGTGTGTCACAGGTCACAACCTTCAAAATCATGCCCTGTAACAAGAAGTCACAGCGTCACAGGAATGTATCAACTAAAATAGAGAAATAATTTAACAAATTAACAATTTGCAAAAACAATTTAACTACCTTAAGTTAATGTTTAAACAAAAAACTCAACACAATATAAGATTTTGGGTATTTCATACCCAGGTGTAGGAAATAAAAGAAAAAAAAAGACATGAAAGTACAGTACAGAAGATGGAAAAAATTCAAACAAATCCAATTTTTTTTTTTGCAGTTTACTTGAAGGAGATCGATTCTCTTTCTGCTATCCCAACCTTCCCCAATTACACTGCATCTAGGTTGGGGCCAGAGAAAAGAGAGATCTGATAGATAGATAGATAGATAGATAGATACTTTATTAATCCCATTGAAATATCTTTTATGAACAATAGAGTTTCCAAGCACACAAAGTCATGAAAATAATCAGAAATGCCCACTAGAAGGGTAACATCATCAAAACCCAACCAGTCACACAAAGAATCTTTATAAACTAAACATTTAATATTCATAAAATGCTCAGTTTAACAAGAAACTCCAAAGAGCACAAAAAGTACAGGAGGCAGTGCCTTCATGCCTTCAAAATAGGCAATCCAAAGCAGTCAGAGTCCCAATATGAAATCCCTGAGGTGAATTGTAAAAACAGAGTGAACTGATCACAAAAAGCCAGAAAATCAGAGTAATCAAAGAAGCAATGCACATAGGAGGACTCGTCACAACGACCATGTGTACTTTCAGTGAAACACAAGGGAAGTCCCCTGCCGTGATGGGCAGTTGATGACGGACTACCCACAAAACACAAAGAACACATCAGAATACACAGTGATATAAAGAAACCAAATAATCAACACTGTTAACAAATACCAGGTTGGGGAACAAAGATATCTCTGAAAATGTACACTTTGATGTGAAGGAACTACTTCCAGAAATCCATGTAGACCAAAAACATGCTCTATGAGTATTTTCCCATGACAAAACAAGCATAATTATTTAAGAGAAGGGCTGGTAGGAAAGGTATAGTCAAATCAATAAAAGCCAAAAATTGATCAGCAACCCAGATCAAAAATAATCAGCCCAAAAAAACAGCCTGCACAACAGATTCAAGGGTGTTAGTGAAATTATGTCTGAGGACCTCAGAGGAGGAGCCATGCACACTCACAGCCAGATGCCATGATAAGACATGGGGTAGCAGTGTTAAGCACTGGCCATCAACCCTTGAACAAGTTGCAAGGCGTCACGCATTTATACTGTAAATAATGCAGATTGTTTTTTAAGGCAGATCTCAAGTCAATCAACTTTTGAAAGAGCCCTGATGTATTTTTCTAGACTACGATGATAGTTTTGAATGCCAATGAGAACAGCACGAGAGGTGGGTAGCAGGGATGCACTTTTGTTCTTAATAAATACAGTATGACAGCTTTTGTTTTAGCACATAGGCTGTAAGTCTCAGTATAAGATATTCCCTTATTAAATAAATGTGTTAGCTTAATCTTTATGCCAATGTTTTCATAGTAATGTCCTTGGCAGGTATTTATTCAAAATGATAATTGAAATCATCAGTCAATCAGCTTTTAAAAGAGTTCGTATGTTGCATTGGAACAAACTGATTGCTTACAGAGCAAATGAGAATGGTATCAAGGGGGGAGTTACAAACCAGTGTGTTTCTTTGTGCCGGTCCCACCCTGAATAAATGGAGAGGGTAATGTCAGGAAGGGCAACCGGTGTAATCTTTTGGCATATCAATATGTGGATAACCATATGTTTCCTTTTAGGGGCGGTAGCTCCCTAGTTGGAATAAGTTCTTTTGTAATTGTGGCGCTTTAAGTAACCAAAAAATATAGAGATGTGATATTAAAAGAAAAAACAAAGAGAGGAAAGGATTTGATGTCAACTCTAACATACAGAAATAGTACAATGCCTATTTTCATAGTTGTACGTTCTCACTTCAAATGCTTGCCTAGCAGTTCTAAATGCCGAGAGCTCCTGTGTGCTAGCTTTGGCCTGGCCTATACATGTGAGTGGATTTATAAAATAATTTTTGTACAGAGCACAGTGACATTAAACTTACATTTTTATTACACCATACAATGATACAAATTTCCATATCGGATCAGTTGAAGCCCAGGTTAACACCATTACTGTTAGCCAAAAGGATGGTGGGAGAAATTGGATTACTGTTGACTGAAGGAGAAAAGGATGGGGAAGGTGTGTCTGGAAGAGAAGAGGAAAAACAGGAGAGTGGAAGTGATGGTAGGAACTTTGAATGTTGGCAGTAAGACTGGTTAAAGGAAGAGAGGTAGCTCATATGATGGAGAGAAGGAAGGTTGATATATTGTGCATGCAAGAGACTAGAAGGAAGGGGAGTAAGGCCAGGGGTATTGGAGGAGGGTTCAAATTATTTTACCATGGTGTGGATGGGAGGAGAAATGGGGTAGGGGTTATCCTGAAGAAACAGTATGTCAAGAGTGTTTTGGAGGTGAAAAGAGTGTCAGGCAGAGTGATGATTATTAAGCTGAAAACTGAATGTGTGATGATGAATATTGTTAGTGCGTGCGCCCCCCAAGTTGGGTGAGTAATGGATATGAAAAAAGATTTCTGGAGTGAGTTGGATGAAGTGGTCAGAGGACATGTTGGTGAAGGGAACAGATGGGATGAGGAGGTGATGGGTAGGTGTCAAGGAGAGAAATTCAGAGGGTCAATGATAGTGGATTTTATAAAATGATGCATTTTAAGAAGAGGGAGGAACACAGGTTGACAAAAGAGCAGAGGAAGATTCACACAGGTGGATTCTATCCCATGCAGGAGAATCAGTCTGAAGGAGATTGGAAACTATAAAGTGGTGGCAGGAGAAAGTGTAGTTAGGCAGCATAGGATGGTGGTCTGTAGAATGATTTTAGAGATCGAGAAAGGGAGGAGAGTGAAGGCAGAGCCAAGGATCAAATGTGGAAGTTGAAAAAGGTAGAGTGTAAGGTTGAGTTTAGGGTGGAGGTTAGACAGGCACTGGGTGGCAGTGAAGAGTTACCAGATAGCTGGTCAGACTACCGCAGAAGTTGTAAGGGAGGTAGCTAGGAGGGTGCTTGGCGTGACATCTGTACAGAGGAATGAGGACAAGGAAACCTGCTGGTGGAATAGGAAAGTGCAGGAGAGTATACAGAGGAAGGGGCTAGTGAAGAAGAAGTGGGATAATTGGAGAGAAAGAAAGTAGACAGTGTTACAAGGAGATAAGGCATAAGGTGAAGAGAAAGGTGGCGAAGGCTAAAGATAAGACATGATGAGGTCCATGAACGGTTAGACACTAATGAGGGAGAAAAGGACCTGTATTAATTGGCTAGGCAAACAATGATGATAGAAACATACTCACAAGTGATGAGAGTGTGTTGAATAGATGTAAAAAGTACTTTGAGAGGTTGATTAATGAAGAGAATGAGAGAGAGAAAAGGCTGAATGATGTGGAAACAGTAAACCAGGAAATGTGATGGATTAGCAAAGAGGAAGTAAAGACAGTCATGAAGAGGATGAAAAATAAGGAAGGCTGTTGGTCCAGATGACATACCTGTGGAAGCATGGAGGCGTTTATAAGAGATGACAGTGGAGTTTTTAACCAGATTGTTTAATGCAGTCTTGGAAAGTGAGAGAACGTCTGAGGAGTGGAGAAGAAGTGTACTGGTGCCAATTTTTAAGAATAAGGGTGATGTGCAGACCTGTAGTAACAACAGAGGGATAAAATTGATCAGCCACAGCATGAAGTTATGGGAAAGAGTAGTGGAAGCTAGGTTAAGAAGGGAGGTGATGCTTAGTGAACAGTAGTATGGTTTCATGCCGGGAAAGAGAACTGGAGATGTGATGTTTGCTCTAAAAATGTTGGTGAAGAAATAAAGAGAAGGCCAGAAAGATTTGCAATGTGCTTTGTGCACTAGGAGAGAGTGCATGACAGAGTGCCTAGAGATGAGTTGTGGTATTGTATGAGGAAGCCTGGAGTGGCAGATAAGTATGTAAGAGTGGTACAGGATATGTACAAGAGAAATGTAACAGTGGTGACGTCTTCAAAAGGAGTGACGGATGTGTTTAGGATGGAGGTGGGATTACATCAGGTATCAGCTCTGATCCCCTTCTTATTTGTAATAGTGATGAACAAATTGACAAATGAGTTTAGACAGGAGTCCCCATGGACTATGATGTTTGCGGATGACATTGTGATCTGTAACAAAAGTAGAGAGCAGGTTGAGGAGACCCTGGAGAGGTGGAGATGAGGAATGAAGGTCAGTAGGAACAAGGCCGAATACATGTCTGTGAAAGAGAAGGAGGTCAGAGGAATGGTTGAGGATGTAATGAGTAGAATTGGCTAAGGTGTATGAGTTTAAATACTTGGGATCAACAATACAGAGTAACGGGGAGGGTGGAAGAATGGTGAAGAAAAGATTGCAGGCAGGGTGGAGTGGATGGAGAAAAGTGTCAAGAGTGATTTGTGACAGCAGGTGTGAAAGCGAAGGTTTACAAGACTGTAGTGAGACCAGCTGTGTGGTTTGGGTTGGAGATGGCGGCACTAATGAAAAGATAGGAGACAGAGCTGGATGTGGCAGAGTTAAAGATGTTAAGATTTGCATTATGTGTGACAAGTATGGGCAAGATTAGAAATGGATACATTACAGAGTCTGCTCATGTTGGACAGTTTGGAGACAAGGCCAGAGAGGTGAGGTTGTGTTGGTTTGAACTTGTGGAAAAGTGAGATACTGGGTATATTGGGAGAAGGATGCTAAGGATGCTGCCTGGCAAGAGGAAAAGAGAATAGCCTAAAAGGAGGTTTATGGATGTGGTGAATGTGGACATGCAGGTGATGGGTGTGACAGAGTAGGATGCAAAGGATAAGAAAATATGGAAACAGATGATCTGCTGTGGTGACCTCTAATGGGAGCAGCCAAAAGATGACGAAGAATCCAACTTTGTTTGATTTGTTAGTCTTCAGTTGTTGACTTTAAAGAAAGGGGTATTTATTGGAGTCCTTGAAATAATTTTCTCAATTTATTTCATCAATACAAAGCAGAAACACTACATACAGCTGTAATAATAACATATTTTTGTAGTTTATTAATAATTAGTGTATCTTATAGGTTACCACCTGTGTCTAATGTCTGATTTGCAAGCAACCATATACAGTAAGCCATGTAGAACAATTTCATAAAAGGCTGTGTTACTCTTCTGCCTGCAAATTCCCTATTCTACAATAACAATATTTGGCTTTCACTATGTCAGATAGAACAAGGGGACTGACAAAAGAACAATCTCATGATTATTTATTTTACAACAGTAAAAGTGGAGACAAAGAATTCTGTTTTTTTTACTACTTCAAAACAGCACATCTATACATATTATTCCTGGACTTTGGCAACATTAGTCATAGCTGTTCCAAATAAATTCTATGTTACTTTTATGGGATTTGGAAGCATATTTCAACATTAATTACAATAAGAATAACACTCAAAATGCATTTTTGATACAACCATGGTTCTGTTTTGCAACTTATTGTCGTGTACCTTTAGAGTATAACATAATTAATTCTCTGGAGTGAAAATTCTTAAAGAGAAAACTCTGCCCTTAACTTTGATAAATGGAACTTGAATACTGAGAGAATTATGATAAAGTAATGGATAGTTAAATCAAAGTTGCAGAAAATGGACAATACTGAGGCTAAATTTATAGGTAAAGAAACAGGATTAAGAAATAGGATTTCCAAACACTAAATGAGGAGTGGTCCAGAGAATTCCAGTGTGAAACAATAAAATTCCTTACTGTTACTGATGGTAACCAGAACTGCCTGCGCTGGAAATAAGAAAGAAACAGTGAAAATAAGTCTGTAAGAGGAAAGGTTTGTGGAAAGAGGGGAATTTTAATCATTCTATACAGAGGATTGAGTACTACAAACTGCAGACTAGAAGAATATATATAGAAATGTCTCATGGGCCAATTGTATTTATACTGTAGCAGACAGTAGTAGTCCTTGGCCTGTCTCATAACGTGTCCTTTATATGGAGTAAGATATAAATTATGAATATATCTGAATTATAAATGCTGATGGTTTGGATATTTTCCAAAATAGAATAGGGAAGGTGCTAAGTGTACTGAAGTTATTGATGAGGGTTTTAACCTTCTTTGCATTGAATTCCAAATAAGGCTTCTAAAGGCTTTAGAGTATAGAATAGTGAAAGAGGAAATCTGTGTAAAGTTTTGGAAGTAATAGAAAAAGATTTGTGAAATCCCACATGTCTCAAAGACAGATCTTAGATAGAGATATGAAAAGGAGGGTGATGAATTATCAAAACTAGGCCTCATAAGCTAGAATGTTTCAAGCCCTGTATAACTGAAAATATCATTTTATGTTAAAAGTCAATGATTTGATCAAGGGGAAAAAAACAGAATTGCCACCAATGTGTACTGCTGTGACAATTGGGTATGAGCCGAGAAGACTTTTCACATTGTGCCAAATGAGAGAATGGGACCTAGATATGATAAATGCAACTTACGTTTTAAAGTAGCAAAGGGGAGATATTAGAGAGACCATGAAGTCATCCTTATTGCGTTCATTGGTAAGCCAGGAAAGGGGCTTAACATGAAGATCTAACGAGTTCAAGACAGATGTTGCATGATGGACCAGTATAAAACTCCAGGCCAGGGAGAGAAGCTTCAATCTATCACAGATAAGAGAGAAGTACTTAATCCTGTTAGCATTAGACCGAGTGTTACTCGGGCTGTAAAAGAAGAGCCAAAAGCATTAGTCCCGAGAGTCACTCAGGCAATGGTTTAGATGCATGTTGCATAAGCATCAGTTCCAAATGTCACTCAGGTGATGCTTTAGACGCATCTCATGTAAGCGTTAGATCCTAGCATCTTACGTACAGTATGTGGGACAAATTACAGCTGTGTGACTAACAAACTCCTCGTAACAACCTTGACAATGGTGTCTGGGAAGAAATGTCTTTCAGCAGCACAAGCGTTACATGCTGTTGCAGGTGACATGACAGTGATGTAGGGAAGCCTGTCGTCATCAGTGATGAGGAAATAAATCTGTCTTCAGGTGGTGAAATATAAACAGACTGTGACAGTGAAAGTGATTCTAATGAATCTGAAACTGCTGCTCGCGTTTGGGTTTCTGTTGACCCTGCTGCAAATAAACCTACACCACCTCGTTTTGATTATATGGGACAGCGAGGAATAAAAGTGGATATTGCCAACCAAGATACATTTATTTCAGTTATTCTTGAATGATGACATAATCTGAAAAATTGTTGCTGAGACGAACTGCTATGCTGAACATTGTTGGTTAAATGACCACACATGTAATATGTTTTCCTGTTCAAAGAAATGGCAACAATTATCTGCAGATGACATGTGGACCTTTTTGGGCTTATTGATATTGCAGGGACTTGTAGAAAAACCTGAGCACTGGTGGTGCTGGTCTAAGAACAAAACGTTGGCAACTGCATTCTTTGACGAGATCATGTCAGAATATAGATTTTCACTGATCATGAAATATTTCCACTTTACAAACAATGAAGACTTTGAGAATGCTCATCCAGCACAAAAATTCTGGGAGGTATGCCAGGCCATTTTGACAAAATTTCTATAATGTGTACATTTTGGATCGCGATGTCAGCATATGCAAAACTCTCATGGCTTATAATGGCAGGCTATCATGGATAAGAGTACATTGCATTAAAAAGAGCATGATTTGGGATACAGTTTTACCTATTCTGTGAATGTAAAACTGGATACATTTGAAATTTGGCTCTGTACATGGAAAAAGGAGCAAAGTTTGATGATAAATGCAATCAGTACAGAGTTGCTATATTACTGTGTAACCGTGGACAATATTTGGATATGTGAAATCTTGTAGCAAAGAAAGACTGACGTATGTGGAACAGTGTATCCCAACCGTTGTAGCTTGCCTGATGATTTTGCCAGAGAAAAACTATAGCAAGGTGCACTAGCAGCCTGGAAGAAAAGAAGCAGAATCCAACGTGTACCTGTCCAGTGTACAGTTCAAAAACTGGTCAGTGTGGAACGAAAATCTGCAACGAAATATGCTATTATTGTCCCGACTCTGATGTTGTATTGTGTCTTTTACCGTGATTTAAGATTCACCTCACAAAGGACTAATTTTGAGATTATATACTGTTTTGGCATCATTAGTAGTATTATTATTAGTTGTCATTATTTTGTTATTATTGCTCATTTCATATTATTATTTTTATTTTTCATTACTATTATTGATGCAGGGGTTGGTGTAAACAAGTTTGCACAGAGAGGGTAAGGCTCCAAAAGTGACATAGAGCTGATACAGAGCAAGCCCATTGACTAAGAAATAAATATATAATCAGTCCTTAAACTATATTCATGATTGCAAAAAAGAGAAAGTCTTGACAGTATGATTATGCAGCCTAAACAAGTCTGTTAAGGCTTAATCCATGACAAATCTATAAAGAAAATGAGCAGGGAATAAAAGATCTGTCAGGCTAGAGGACAGATACACATGCTCATATCCATTTTTTTAAAGTGTGTTGCAACTTTTAAAATGTGGCTTTTTAAAAAGGGAGAAAGAAGACTTCATAAAGTTTTGGGGAATAAATGGAACAAAAAGCCTTTTCCAACTATTTCAACTAATGTTTAACAAAATCTACCAAAACATCCACTGCACAGAACATTTCTCTGCAGATTACAATGAATTTCTTAAAGCTACTTGTCGGCGAACCAAGGATGCAGATATCAACAATAGGACCAATAAGTGAAACATTGAAGTTACATAAAAAACAACATATAGTTGTCAACTAGAAAACTCAAAATAAATTATATACATTTGTTATAAATTGAACAATTAAAAGCAATACAGCAGAAAAAACTGTTACAGAAACATGATTATTTAAGGTGAGAATTATGAAAAACACAGGAAGAGGTAATCATGTGACAAAGTACTAGATACTACAGGCTTCAACAGTGACAAATTAAAAAGAATGATGTAATCATAGAAATCTTAAATGTCAAGTTAGTAATATGACCGATTCTCAATTCAAAATTCTTTTAAAGTGTGGGACTAAATTTTATGAGGGCACTTTAGAATGAAGATATCTTGTGAAAAGGTATACTTTAAGTCCAATATGATATAATCAGACATTTATGATTACCACCCACTTAAAATATTTTACTGGGCTAGTCTGAATTTGGATATACTCAAAACTACACCTGCCTTTGGCATTTCCTACAGGTATAGCAGAAGTATGTGTAAAAACAAAAAAACTGGATGTGTATTCCAAGAAACTAAACACTGAGAGAACTACAACAGTGGATTCTACCCACATCACACCAATCATGTTAACACCTTCAACCAATTAAAACACTCTTAAAATGATTTAACTTTACTTTGGCTGTTAGATGGTGGGTTTCTTTCTGAAATAACTCCAGCAGAAAAATCTACTCATTATTTAATATGGCAGGGTATCTATTTAATGGAAAAACATTTGAACTGTGTTGAAATCTGAATAAGCAAACTGATCATGAAATTTGTACAGGGTAACAATTAAAATTCAAATAATCATATTATCATTTTCACATACCGTATATACTCACATATAAGTCGGGTCTGGAAACCTGAAAAATCAATGATAAAATCAGACCCCAACTTATGCGCCCGTTTAAAAATGCGATGCTTAAATTCTTCTTGCCACCCCGAATCTCACATCAGTTTCTCATGTGTATCAAAGTTTGTTGCAGCAATGCAGTTACCAATTTCTTTTGCTACTTCAACAATGCTTAATTTAAAACCAGTTTTATATTTTCTTCTGATCGAATGCTCCAGGTGTATGAGGGTGTGAGATACAAAAAACACAAATCACTGCAAGGGTGGCACGGTGGCGCAGTGGTAGCACTGATGCCTTGCAGTAAGGAGACCTGGATTCACTCACCGGGTCCTCCCTGCGTGGAGTCTGCATGTTCTCCGCATGTCTGCGTTGGTTTCCTCCCACAGTTCGAAGACATGCAGGTTAGCTGGATTGGCGATTCTAAATTGGTCCTAGTGTGTGCTTGGTGTGTGGGTGTGTGTGTGTGTCCTGTGGTGGGTTGCCGCCCTGCCCAGGATTGGTTCCTGCCTTTCGGCCTGTGTTGGCTAGGATTGGCTCCAGCAGACCCCCGTGACCCTATGTTCGGATTCAGCAGGTTGGAAAATGAATGGATAGATAAATCACTGCAAACTTGCTTCGGAATAGTTTGGGTATTACTGTTTGGTCACATAGGCACAATACATAGAAAAAAAAGGCTGTGTGCTCTGTGGTTACTCTCTCAGTTTTCCGCATTCAGCTTATACTACCGATATTATTATTCGATGTGAAAAGAAAATATATGATTCAGTCAGCTTAAAAGGGAAAGTTATGGCTTGGATTTCTCTCATAGATACACCATCCTTAGCTCAGATCATTTGTCCAATAATTGTTTGTGTGGATTTGCCCATTCTCCCTGGATGTTTCTCTCAGTATACTAACATATGCCCACAAATATATGCAAACAAATGTTAATTAAAATGTGATTCATATTTGACCCTGTTGACACAAGTGAGCCCTGTGATAGACTAGAGTCCTGTCCTGATTTCGTTCTTGACTTGTATCTGATTTTAAAAAGTATAGGCTCTGGCTAGGGGTGTGACACACAAATCATGTGACCTATGACAGCATGGCAGCACAGACCACACTCTGTACAATCTTTAGATAATATATAACTATTTTAGTTATGACTTCATATTATTCTAGGGTGAGGATGCTAATATGATGCTCATAATACTTGACTATACTTTCTGTGTCATATTTTGCTTCTGTCACCTATTTTTGACCTTTTGATACAATCAACACCTTCAGCTTTGAACTCCCATTTCATTTGAGCCCTTACTTGTACAATCATCTCCTTTTGCCTTCATATTTGGAGTTAATCAAACAACAGCTTGGTTTCAACAAATGCCAGGACCAGTAAAATGGAAGCTCCTGAACTGGTCTGATTTTGAGACTCTGAAAATAAATCATGCATGTCTATTTGAGAAAGTAAAGACAAATAAATAAAGAAATAGTTAAATTGGCTGTAAAGATATAAGAAAACTCAAAATGATAAACATGGTGAGTTTAAGTCAATTACTTATAATAAAAAATGAACAAATTTCACTGGTTTTAGAGGGACTCTGCTTTACGGCAGGAAAAATAAATACACATGCAATCGCTTAGGACAAAGATTGTAGTGCAACTCAGGGAAGTATATGTCAGACAAGGCACTTCAAAACTTTGTATTTAAAAGTGCTCTAGTAGTTCCAGTTTAATTAAATAAGTCTTAACAGGTAGCAAACTTAATAGACTCTGAGTCAGCTAAGAATTGTATTAGTTCATGGCTATTACTGCTAATCTATTTGTAAAAAAGGTCTAATTAAATAAAAAATAAGTGTTAATTTAATAGATGGTGGACCCCATGGGTGAGATTTTGTGAAATATTTCACTTCAAAACCAACTGTTTACACTGGTAGTTTACATGAAGAAAAATAACTTTTTAAATTTGTTTTTGAAGTTCTACTGTGTGTTTCAGAAATGGTTAAGACAACACAAGCAAGGTTTTTGTAGAATTCATTTTAAAATTTCTTTAAAAATGTTTATGAATAGTCGCATACCCTTTAATTATTTAATTAAATGTTTTGCAATTCAGTTGTTATCACCTTGGTATGAATATTAACAAGCAATATTCACTAGAACTCCCACACCATAGAGAGTATGACTTTGTTATTGCATCCTGGTTCCCAAATTTACTGTGTTTTGTGGTCTGAATCCATAATCACAGATGATTATGTTATGTACAAAGTTTGTTCTAAGCGGGTGATCTAAAAGTGTGTCTCTCTCGCATATACACATTCACAAACAAATCTTCATTTTTATACAATCTGAAACTAGAACTTTTCACAATGTGTAGAAATAATTTTGGGTTGGGAGTTGTATGGTGATGCCCATGCCACGCTCCACCAGGACATGTAGAACACACAGCAACTGGCTTCAGGGTGCATCTAATACATTCAAAAGGATTACTTTCTGTTTTTTTGACACATTAGTGTCATATTAGTACTAAGCCAGAAGCAGACTTAAGTCTAATGTATTTTTATTATATAATAACAATAATTATAACATAATAATAATAAATTACTAAGAACACTCCATGCTGGGATGACAACCCATAATCTGTACATCATTAGGCAGCTGCACTACCTTTGCACTACTTTCATTGATATCAAAAGATAAGAAGCTGGTCGCGTCCATTACAGGTGATGGACGTCTGACGCGCAACTCCTTTAACAGCAATGATATTTTTTCTCTTATTTTTTTGCCATCCCGAGATATCCTGTATTTACTAACCCAAGGGGGTTCAATTACAGTATAAGCAAGCAATTATAAACACAAGGACCAGAAAAGGGGCTCAGAAGAAGAAACGGAAAAGAAAGATAAAGCTTCATCCATGCCTAGACAGGCATCAAATTCAAGCTCAAGGTACAGCCTTTCAGAGACTGACCTGGAACAGATAGGCGAAAGCACAAATTTCCCGGGACCAGATGCTGCTGCATCATCTCCAGCCGAGAGTGAAAGTGGGAGTGAATGTGCAGGCAAGTCAGGTCAGGATAGTTCTTCGATTCCAGAATATTCATTGAAACTGAAAATGGCCTTATGTTCCGCGTTGTCAACTACTCCTCACGAGCCAGGAACATTGACTTTAACTGGGCTTGCCACTTCACCAGCGCAGCACGGAGGAGACCGAAATGATCTGTCCGAACTGAAGGAGCTGAAGAATGATTTAGTTCTTCGATTCCAGAATATTCATTGAAACTGAAAATGTTCATATGTTCCGCGTTGTCAATTACTCCTCGCGAGCCAGGAACATTGACTTTAACTGGGCTTACCACTTCACCTGTGGAGCACAGAGGAGACTGAAACGATCTGTCCGAACTGAAAGAGCTGAAGAATGATTTAAAAAAAGATATAAAGAAAGAAATAAATGATATAAGGAAGGAAATAAAGATCAAACACAAAACAAACAAGAAACTGTTTCAGGATATTAAAGATGACAAAAAACATTTAAATAATCGCTTTGAGGCAAACTTTAAAGTTATGCTAGAAAAAATTAAGGAACAAATACAGGAAAATGCATCTAAGTTTCAGAATAAACTGAGAGCACCTGGCACTCAGCTGGAAGACGTTAAGCAAACATTCAAGACTCGAACTGAAATAGCTGAACAACTGGCAGCTACCGCTGATGGAAAAGCAACAGCTGCAAATTGCAAAGTAATTTGGAAGTAATTGCCAAGTACTCTGCGACAGACTTGCTGCACTGGAAGATGAATGCAGAAGGAATAATATTAGAATTAGAAAGTCCAAACCCAGTGAAATTCATAGCTGAATTATTGTCTAAAATAATTGGAAAGGACTTCAAATCAGACACCAAGATAGCAGCAGCTTACCACATACGGGGATCAAATGCCTCTAAACCTAGGACTCTCATCATGCATTTTGAAAAATTACAATTTAAATTACATATTATGTTACTTCTCAGACAGAAACAAGATATTATATTTGAAAATAACTAAATTCGTATTTTTCCTGATTTCTCACTCTCAGCAGCAGCGAAACTTGCCACATTTTACAACATTTAAATGCACTTACGGAAAGCCGATATCAGATACAGCTTCTTGTATTCTGACAGACTGAAAGTGAACATTCAAGGCAAGCTCTACATTTTTACTTCCACGGAGGAAGCAGAAAAAGAACTAAGAAAACTGATCCCGACACTTTTATTTAAATAAGATTGTGAGTCGCAACCTGTCCTGGCATGGCAAAGAAGATCAATGCAATGACACTGGTACTGTAATTATACATCCCATTTCCTTCTCAGCCACATTTTGTTTATGTTTTAACTACAATTATATGTGTATATTTATGTATGTGTAAAAATGTTTATTTATTTTTTTAAGGAGACTGTTTAACACCATACCCTTGGTTTATTGTTTTATGGCTTACTATGCTTATCCAGGGCTACTGTTTAACATCATTTCCTGGGTTTACTCTCTCCAGACTGTTTAAGATTATAATTTATGTTTATAGTATTTAGATTGTACTGTCAATAGATATTTCTATTTTAATCCATATAGACCACTGCTGCGGGGCTTGTTTTGTTTTGGACATACTTTGTCTCTAGGTATGTCACAGTACTGGGATTTTGTGAAGTGCGATCCAACTTCATGTGGGGAGGCAAAATGGGGGCTGGGAGGGAATGAAAGAGAGCAAGCTATCTCTAATCTATCCGTTTAATCATTATAATTATAATTACCAATGTAACAAAAGACATGGAATAACCCTGGGAAAATTGGAAATTAAGGTCAACGCTGTCTCACTTTTGGTTAAGACTACAAAATTACATCAAAAATTCAGAATCAAAGTCTCCATGACCGAACAGTTAACTTTGTAAGGTGGAATGTTAAAAGTCTGAATCACGAATTAAAGAGAAAGTATTCTCTCACGGGCAGCACGGTGGCGCAGTGGTAGCGCTGCTGCCTCGCAGTTAGGAGACCCGGGTTTGCTTCGGAAGTCCTCCCTGCGTGGAGTTTGCATGTTCTCCCCGTGTCTGTGTGGGTTTCCTCCAGGCGCTCCGGTTTCCTCCCACAGTCCAAAGACATGCTAGTTAGGTGGATTGGCGATTCTAAATTGGCCCTAGTGTGTGCTTGGTGTGTGTGTGTGTGTCCTGCGGTGGGCTGGCACCCTGCCCAGGATTGGTTCCTGCCCTGTGTTGGCTGGGATTGGCTCCAGCAGACCCCCATGACCCTGTGTTCGGTTTCAGCGGGTTGGACAATGGATGAATGGGTATTCTCTCACCTAACAGGGCAAAGTGATAAAATAGTATTTTTACAGGAGGCTCTCTTATTAAGTAAGGATTAGTGTCGGCTGCACAGAGACTGGACTGGTCAAATATTCCATTCCAGCTTTACAAAGAAAACAAGAAGTGTGGGAAATCTTATACATAGAACAATCTCATTTGTAGTATCAGATGTAGTATCTGATCCTGAAGGGAGATATGTTATCGTCATGGGTAATTTATAATATGATAAGATAATATGATAAATATCTATGCACCCAATGTGGATGATATAGACTTCATCCAAAACGTATTTGTATCCATTCCCAATGTGAACACTCATAAAATTATAATGGCTGGGGACTTTAATTGTGTTTTAAATCCAGACCCTGGTAGGTCTCCTGCCACAGGACATCTAACACTGCAAAGACAATTACACAGTTTAAAACTAATCACAACTTATCAGACCTCTGGAGGTTTCTAAACCCAAACTCAAGAGCATATTCCTTCTACTCACCAATGCATCACTGCTACTCATGAATTGATTATTTCTTTATAGATAACAATTTCTTGCTTACAATTAAATCTTGTAAGTATGACACTATTGTTATCTCTGACCATGCTTCTTTGATAATGGAGCTCAAAACATTATGCAGCTGACGTCTTAGCTCACATTTATTAGCAAACGAGAACTGTACAGAATTTATATTCCAGCAAATCGATTTTTTTAGAGACAAATAAATCCTCAGAGGTTTCTTCAGGAATACTCTGGGAAACCCTGAAGACTTTCTTAAGAGGACAGATTATCTCATATCTTTCCCACAGAAGTAAATTGGAAACCAAGAAGGTATCAGAGCTACTCAGTGAAATTAGCAGAACTCAACCTCTTGACAACTAAAGAAAGAGAACAACTCATTTTTAAATCAAGAGATTATTACTATGAACATGAAAAGAAAGCTAATAAGATCTTAGCTCAACAAATACAGAAGCAGGATGTCTGCAATGCAATCTCAGCAATCACAAACACAGACAGAGACAAAATCATTGACCATGAAAATAAAATACACACATTTAGGGGCTACTATAAGTCCTTATATTCTACTGAGTTTAAAGAAGACAAGACACAGCCTAATGCATTTCTGGATGCATTACAGATATCACAACTAGATATTCTCAATGCTGAAGAATTGCATTAACCTCTGGCACTATCAGAATTACTAGATGCTATAAACTCACATAGATAGGAAAGCAGCAGGCCTGGATGGCTACCCTGCTAATTTTAATATAAAATTCTCAGTTAGGCTAGCTCCTCTTTTATTAGCAACATTTACAGAAGCTCGGGACAATAAACTGTCTTTCCTAAGCAAGATAAGGACTTATTACAATGTGCATCATACAGACCAATTTAGCTTCTGAATAATATTGTCAAGATACTTTCCAAAGACCTAGCTAGAAGGACTGAGAAAGTGCTTCCTTCAGTAATATCACAAGACCAAACTGTATTTATTAAAGGCAGACACTTAGCTTCCAATCTTTGACGCCTGTCTAATGTACTATATTCACCCACAAAGTCAAACACCCCGGAGATATTATTTTCATTGGATGCAGAAAAGGCATTTGGTATAGTTGAATGGATTTACCTTTTCACTGCATTGGAGAAATGTGGGTTTAACCCAAACATTTGTGCAGGGATCAAACTACTGCACACCAGTCCAGAAGCTTCAGTTTGTATTAAAAACATCAATTCAGACTATTTCAAACTAGAACAAGGTACTAGACAAGGATGCCCCTTGTCACCACTGCTCTTTGCAACCACCATTGAGCCGCTGGCAGTCCACTGTCAAAATGTTTTTGAGATAAAGGGGATTATCAGAGAAGGATTTCAACAGAAAATTCTTGTATATGCAGTTGATATGGTATATATCAGATCAACAAAATACTGTGCCTGCAGTCCTAACAGCACTAAAAGAACTTAATTTGAATAAAAGTGTGCTCTTTCGAGTAAATTCTCAAGCACACAATATTAGATTCGATACCTTCCCTTCTATCATCGCAGATCAGTTTAAATACCTAGGTTTAAACATCACAAGTAAAAAGCTCTTTATCAACAAAATTTTGCTGTGTGTATGGAAGAAATTGGTCTGAAGTATGGCTGTTTGGAATAGGCTTGTATTAGATGCCTTTAAGTACTATGACACCCTAAATGCTATAAGGGTTGAACAGAAAATCTATAAATTTGCTTGCTTTACCTCTCTCTCTCTCTCTCTGACCAACTGATGAAAGACCATCTCACACACCATGAACTTAAAAGGACAGCCCAATGAAGAGCACAGCACGGCAGCAATATTGAGACAGGCATGCGGCCTGTTCTGAAGAAAGCTGATGAAAAATGAGGACTTAACTAGAGACATTTAAAGTAACTAACAAGTCTGTGTGCTGCCTGAAACTACACATCAGCATTTATTGGGTTATATGGTTGCCAGTTTTCAAATGTACTTTGCATATTGTTATTATTTATGAATATTATCAGTAATACATGATTTTTTTTTAATTTATTTTTTATTAATTTTATTACAATCCATACAAAGCAATCAAGTTTTTACAAAGAGAAAAATTAAGTTAAGAACAGATCGATCCCCACCCCTATGCCGGGATATGACAAGGCTGCACAAACTGTTGTTGGCTTACGGGAGTGAAAATGTTTGGATAAAAATATAAGAAGAAATCATGACAAAACTGAAGCGTTACGTGATGGGTAAATTTTGACGTGATATTCGTGATCAGCACCCAAAAATTTATAAGAAACACCCAACAGTGTTCAAGAAGCAAAAACGTTGTTGTGTAGTTTTTTTTTGTTTTTTTTTTGTTTTTAATTAATTTTATTACAATCCATACAAAGCAATCAAGTTTTTACAAAAAGAAAAACTGAGTTAAGAACAGATCGATCCCCACCCCTGAGAGAGAGAGCAAGCCAAACGGCGTAAAATTTAAGGCTTGTTAAAATACCTAAATTAATAAATTCTCTGTGGTTTATGAACTTATTTTAAAATATTACTGATTAGATCCTGCCATGTTTTGAAAAAAGTCTGTACGGATCCTCTAACTGAGTATTTGATTTTTTCCAACTTCAAATAATATAACACATCGGTTTCCCACTGACTTAAAAGAGGAGAATTTGGGTTTTTCCAGTTTATGAGAATAAGTTTGTTTGTCTTTCTCCGCTTTAAACCCATCTGGAAGAACACCAAACACAGCTGTTAATGGGTTAGGAGGGATTGTGAGTCAAAGGCTATCTGAAAGGTAATTAAAAATGTTTGTCCAGATTAATGTTAATTTGTTGCAGGACCAGAACATGTGACCTAGTGAGGCTGGGACTTAGATGCAACGTTTGCAGGTTGGATCGTGCCCTGGAAACATTTTGGAAAGTTTTAGTCGAGACAGATGTGCTCGATATATAATTTTAAGTTGTATAATTGTATGCTTTGCGCATATGGAGCTCGAGTGAATTCTCTGCATTGCTACTTTCCACTCCTTTTCTGATATATTAATTGAGAGATCTTTTTCCCAGTGTCCTCTTGGATCTTTGAAAGGGAGGGATTGTAAAATGATTTTATATATTGCAGAGATGGAGTCTAAGTCCTTGAGATTGAGCAATATTTTTTCCAGCATGGATGAGGGTGCAAGATGAGGAAAATCTGGAAGGTTTTGTTTAACAAAGTTTCTGATTTAAAGATAGTGAAAGAAATGTGTAGCTGGAATGTTAAATTTGGAATGTAATTGTTTATAGGATGCAAAGACGTCTATATAAAGATCTCTAAGCAAGTTAATTCCAAATTTTTTCCAGATATTAAAAACTGCATATGTTTGTGAAGGTTGAAAGAGGTGGTTCTCTTGCAGGGGTGCCACAGATAGAAGCTTCTCCGTCTTAAAATGCTTTCTACATTGGTTCCAAATTCTAAGTGAGTGGAGCACAATTAGGTTATTAGTATATTGCCGATAATGTGTGTTTATTGGAGCAACACATTTCTTTCACTATCTTCAAATTAGAAACTTTCTTAAACAAAACCTGCCCAATTTTCCTCACCTTCCACCTACCAGAAAAATTATTGATCAGTCTTGAGGACTCGGACAGAATCTCCATAATATATAAAACCATTTTACAGTCCCTCCCTTTCAAAGATCCCAAAATATACTGGAAAAAGGATCTCTCACTCAACATCTCAGAAAAGGAGTGGAAGGTAGCAATGCACAGAATTCACTCGAGCTCCATATGTGCGAAGCATACAGTTATTCAATTTAAAATTATATATCAAGTATATCTGTCTCGTTTAAAATTGTCCAAAATGTTTCCAGGGCAAGATCCAACTTGCGAACGTTGGAATCAAGTTCCAGCCTCATTGGCCCAGATGTTTTGGGTATGTACCAAATTAACATAATTTTGGACCAAAATCTTTAAATGCCTTTCAGACAGCTTTGGTGTCACAATCCCTCCTAAACCATTAACAGCTGTGTTTGGTGTACTTGCAGATGGGCTTAAAGTGGAGAAGGACGAACAAACTATAATTGCCTTTACTACATTATTGGCACTTATCTTGCTCAACTGGAAGAATCCTAAGTCACCCATTTTAAGTTAGTGGGCAACAGATGTTATGTACTATTTGAAAACGGAAAAAATCAAATTTTCACTTGGAGGATCTGTACAAAAACTTTTCAAAACCTGGCAGGATCTAATCATTTTAGAATAAGCATTTAATTTGAGGAAGCAGATTCTCAACCCAGTGTTTTATTCTATTTATTTTTATTCATTTATTAATTTACCTATTTACCTATTTTTACTAGTTGAAAGATTTACTGTGCTGGCCTAGCTCTTTTTCTCATGGGTGGGGGTTGATTTGTTTTAAACCTAGTTTTGTTAAACTTTACTTGCTTGCATGGAATGTTATTTGATTTTAATAAAATCAATAAAATGCTTAAAAAAAAGTAAAGACTTTCACAAAACAGTACAGCCAGAACCACTTCACAGCAATGTCATCTGACCTGGCGTTGGTGAACGCACATGTACTGTATAAGGCATGCATGGGGTCCACTGACAAAAGAAGAGTGTTCTTTGCTCTCTTTGCAGAGGAGCTTTGTCAGTGCTTCCGCAAAGAAGCATGTCCTACAATATAAAATAAAGACTTTCACAAAAAGTTTTTATTCAACAATAAAAACTGGATTAAAAAGAAATAATTCAAATGACTTTGCTGTGAAATACAAATGAGAAAGGTACTATATAAATAAAATATATAAATATTATTTAATTAAATATCACTTTGAAATAAATAATGTGTTTCACATTAAAGCATTTATATTTGATATGATAAATACGCTTCATTTGAATAGTCTGTGTCTGCAGACACGGGACACACATGAAATGTATGTAATGTAATTCAAATAACGATATTTCATTACCTGCAACTGCAGACTTGAACTGTAAGTGAGAGAATTCTGGCTGTGATAGGGAAGGTTACTCTGTCAGGAAAGGCCTTATGCTGGCTGAATGGGGGATAGGTGAATGCAGGTTTAGCATTGCTAACTGACACATTTGTAAAACATAGGCGGTGATCAGCCATCAGTTGGAACTTTTGTTGATGGTTTTATTGCCTTTACTAGGCGAGGTCACCTGGAAGTGTACAGTGCATGATATCGCCATATCAAAGCTATAATGGTCAGCATTTTGGATTTCCTGTGTGACTATGGTTTTTGGATTCAGACTAAAACCTGTAGCATAATTATTACTAGTTAAAAGGCCCTCTGGTTATAAATTCCTTTTTGTGTTCTGAATATGATTTTGCCTTGTGTATTGGCTGTGGTTACAGTTAAGTGAACTTTTAATTTCTCATCTTCTTGCCCCATTTCTTGACAACACAAAGTTTCTGGGCCTTGTTTATCAGGTACTTTGGCTCTTAGTTATGACTTTGTCTTGTTTAGCTCAACCTAATTTCTTCCAATTCTAATTCCTTAAATCAAGTGCCACCCTGTGCAGTTAAGTACACTAAATTGTAAGATATCTCACAAATTTTGATAGACAGAAGAGGCACAATAAGCCTTTCAATTACCTAAACAAGAATTCACAATAGCTCATTGGTTTAGACATGTGAAGTAAGTTTCCCATCTGAATTAGAAGTAGACGCTTCTTCTGTTGGTGTTGAAGCAATAATCTCAAACTCAAACAGGATGAAATCATGATGTTGAAAATAAAGAATTATTTCAATTCAATAATTGGCCTTCTAAGAATGGAGTCACAGTTTATAGGATGCTAAACAGCTATTTTTGATCTCAGAAGATTCTAACATGCCTTAAGTTTTTTGTGGCATTTTAATTTTGTGATTTTGTTTTGTACAGCCTGAAATAAAAATATTATAGCTGGTCTTTTCTCTCACTAAATTTAAAGTTGATGAACTCCCTATACAACCAGAACCCATCATTCTCCAGGAAATAGTTTTAAATTTTTAGATTTGAGCTTTACACTCCCAACTGTTATTGATCACATTAAGTCTTCTTGGGGTACTAATTCTAGCACCTCTGATGGAAAGTTTTCTTTGGTGAGGAGTTATTTTGGGAACATGACTCCTTCGTCGCTGGATATTCAAGTGATTTTTTGTCAACAGAATTATTGAAATATTATTCTTCATGACTTTTGTTAAGAAAGGATGTTAGGGATTACTCAACTTTTGTGAAGTTTTCAATATAATAAATCTCCTTCTGGGTGTCTTAATGACTTACTGTGACTTTCACATCCACCAAAATGACCATGAGAAGAAATGTCATTAGACTTCATTTCCAATTCTTCTTTGTCAATAATGTAATTTTTGAGAACGTTCATACATTTTTTTAAAGTACATATTTTATTCCTCTCAAAAATGCAAAGGAACCGGTTAATTTATTTATTCTATAATTTGTTAGATTATTGGGCTTTCCAAAATCATTCATTCAAGACAGAAGACACCAATTTATGTCATAGTTCTGGAGGTATTTTTGTACAAATATGTATATAAAAATGAGCAGATACCATCTGAAAAGTAATGGTCAGATCAAATGCAATATCAGGAACTGGAGGAAATGTTTTCATGACTATAGTTACCGGCATGTTGCCTTTCTTATGTCAATATGGCTACATGCCATATTTGTTTGACTGTGACTTTGCCACTTCTTCAGTCCTAAAACTTATTCATTATTGGGATTAGATTAATTTAAAAGAAACGATTACATTTTCCGGTACATCCTATTGAAGGTAGGAACATCTGCAAAGATCAGCTGTTTAGAGTACAGTAAAACAGGTAATGTGACTTGCAATTTGGGATAGCAGCTTGATAGTTTCATTCCAAATTAGGTAGAAGGAATTTTGAGCCATATACAACCCTGAAACACACTGGTCCAATTTCCTATAAATTGGCTTTGCTGACTCATGTATCCAAACTTTTGTGTGCCTCAGTTATGGGCCATTTTCTTCTGATTGTATTTCAGACATTCAGCTCCTTCTCCTGCTGGCATTGATGAAGATAAACAATGTGAAATGCAGCATGTGTTATATTCCACACATTTGAGGTATTTAATGTATTATCTGTTTCACTGGAAGGGTTGTTTTCAAGAGAATTGTTATTGGGTAGTAATGAAGCACATGCATACCACTCAATGAAATTTTTCTTCCAAGCCTGATGGACATTTTGCTGGTTTCTGCTTTTGAAGCATATAATGCATTCTGTTGCAAATTATTCTTCATCTTGAACATTTAGTTTTTATTGTTATATATAAAAACATTATATTTAACCATTTTGTCGATTTTTCTCATGGACATTTCCTTGTTGTTTATGGAAGAATGCATATAATACAGGTCACATGATCCATGACATTATGACAGCCAGGATATATTAGCTGGTGGTATGTAGCACACAGCATCCAAGCTCCATTGGTGACAACTTTCTTTATTATTCCAGCTAAGTAGTACTAGGGTGTTGTACCGTGTTAGCCATTTATTCCAGCTAAGTAAAATAATCTTCATTTACAATTTGAAACTCACATTTATGACTTAACAGTATGCCTTGTGTTATTGATCTTTTTATTAAACCAATGCCTGTTCCTTTCTTTAAAGCCCTTAGTCATCTCCATGTTTAATATATTATTCTTCTCCTGCCAATTAAATAACACCATGGGGTTAAAATACTTAACTAAATATACGTTTTATCTAATTTTAAGTAAAATACATCATCCTTTTTTGTTAAAAAAACGTCATTTTTTCAGAAAAAATGTTTTTGTTTAGTTTTCAGCTAAACGTTTTAACCAATAAGTATAACCAATGAGCATATATAATGAACTTAAAATAATACATTGAATAAATAACTTAAATAAATAAGTAAATTAAAAATTAAGTAAAATAAAATAAGATGTCATCAATTTATTAATAAAAATGCTATTTATGCATATTTAAAACAAAATATTGGTAAACAGAAATAAAACCATAAACAGGAGTCACAAACAATGGCAACAATTACTTCTAAAATACAGGGCCAATAATTTCACAAGGACAGCTTTAAACAGTTTCATAAAAACAACAGGAAAAAGCTTAAAAGGTTCTAATTTTAAACAGTACTCTACTGAGACCATGCTCCAAAATACTTACAATAACAATACATTTTATTTATAGAACACTAGAGGACTCCACCCTCTGCTCCCTTCGCTCGCCCACCCCCGGTTTGGTATACCAGATATACTGTACAACTTAAAGAGATTGTTATTTTCATGGGAATTGATACATATGCAATATTTTCACTTTTACTTTTAAACTTTTGCAAAAACTAATATTTGGAATTAACTTTTCTTCAAGTTTGTATTGAATTTTGATTCCGTGTTTGGACTTACATCGTGACAACGCAACGTATATCTGCCTGTGAGTGAATATCGTTTCTTTCTGTCTAATAAATAAAATGACTTTCTTGAATGTTTCTCCATGCTCTTTCTTCTTCGCTTTGTCGTTGACATGTCATCTAGAACGTATCAAATTATTGTGCTGATAAAATATATAAGAGGTGAGTGCGCAGGTAGTGTGTCTGACAAAAGCATTCACACGACTGAGGTTAGAAAATGGGATAAATGTTCATCTGAGTTATTAGCTCATTCTAACATCTTTCTAGATTTGCTTGAGGTAATAATAAATCATCTCTGGTTGGTGAGAATATTCAGTTTTACCCTAAGGAAAATGTTAACTTCTCCAGACAGCATATTAACTGTTGTTATGTCACAGTCGATGTTCTTGGTTTCAACATAGGAATAAGTTATCCTTCCACGGCTATTGTGTCTAATGCTGTATTATTTTCTTTTGAGTTTGGTCAGACAAAGACGGTGTTGAGTTATATGGGCCTGATTGAAACATGATCTGAGTTTAGGTGTTATCTGACTGTGCTTGTGGGTTTTTTGGATGGACAATGATTTCATAGGAATGATGACTAGTCTCTTCAATTCCACCCGGGGGAGTAAATGCGAACATTAATTTTATTTTAATTCTTTTCATTTTTATTACTATTTAATTTAATATTGTTTCTTTGTATCAGTATACTGCTGCTGAATTATGTGAATTTCCCCTTGGGATTAATAAAGTATCTATCTATCTATCTATCTATCTATCTATCTATCTATCTATCTATCTATCTATCTATCTATCTATCTATCTATCTATCTATCTATCTATCTATCTATCTAGTGATGGCAAACCTTTTGGGATTGGCATGTCAAAAGTCTGAAAATGCCTAACTTGACTCTGCTAGCATGTCACCCGACTAAACAAATGGGAAACAATCCTTTACCTATTCATCTATTAAATAATACAGCCCAATTATGTGTGGAACTTTGTATTATAAAATTTAGAAAAATCAGTGACTTGCAATAGAGAAAATGATATGTGCAGTGATAATTGGGCTTAAAATAGTGCACTAAAATATTACCCTACTTTTAATAGTAATTTTGAATTGAACAGAAAAAAATATGGAACACATTACATTTGATTTGACATCAATTAATAATTTTTTGTTACTGAGTTTTATTGGATAAGTTTGAAATTGATGTCAGGTACTTTGTGCATTTCAAACCTAAGCAAACAGCACTGACTTCTTCTGTCAGTCAGTTTGTTTTTTCCATTTTAATGTTGTTTAGTACTGAGAATAATATCTCGCAAAAATATAATGTGGAAAATAAGCCAGTTTTAGGATGGATTAAGAGGAACAGTGGATGAGAAATGTAAAACACCAAAAATACTTAGAAATGCAGACTACTTGCCCTTTGCAGAAGTGCAATCACAGAGAGAAAACAATGTCAGTGGTTAGAAGTCAACTGAACTGTGCAGCAGCCGTGCTGATATGGATGGTGAGAATTAATTTTAAGCTCTGGGTGGTGCAGGGTCTCTTATTTCTTATATTTTTGTTTGTTCAGTTTCTTTGGCAACTTGGGTCTTGGTGAATGCTGGCGTGTCACCCAAAATGTCATGGCGTGTTACCTTTGACACGCATGTCTTAGGTTCGCCATCACTGACCTAGTCAAAAATGTTTTTGAGAGTCCACACAGACCTGGGAACAGAATGCTGTCAGAAGGTGGCATAGCTATGCAAATGATGTGTGTGCTTTGTGTGTGTATGTCTGCATGTTTGAGTGATTGACAGAGACAGAAAGAAAATCACAGAGATGCTCTAGCACCTAAAGCAACAAACATATGAGACACAATCCTTTGCTTAAATCTATTGCCCAGGGTACACATTCATTAGCAATCTCGAGAAGGATCTTTGCTCGGATCAGCTCTTGGAGTTGGGCTAATGAGTGTAGATGGTGTTGCCTTGGAACACAAGTAAGCAGAGTGAAGCAGAGCCTGCAGCATAAATGTGCAGGCAGGATAAAGATCATCAGAGCCACATGGAAGACCAGAGCTGCAGCCTTTGGAAGGTGGCACAGGAAGGAGATGGCCTTTAGTAAATCTTATATGAGGTAGCAAGGAAGAGACATTGCATTATATAATGTACTAGCAAAATACCCGCGCTTCGCAGCGGAGAAGTAGTGTGTTAAAGAAGCAATGAAAAGAAAAGGAAACATTTTGAAAATAACGTAACCTGATTGTCAATGTAATTGTTTTGTCACTGTTGTGAGTGATGAGTGTTGTTGTCATATATATATATATATATATATATATATATATATATATATATATATATATATATATATATATATATATATATATATATATATATATATATTTACACACACACATAAACATATATATATATACATATCTATACATATACACATATATACATACATATATATCTACATATATACACACACAGCTATTTCAGTATCAGTGCAATACGCTGTTTGTTAAAGCGGTTGACTCCGCTCTTACGTGCAATAACAAATCAAATCATTCAGTTGTCTTTGCTCATATGTCATTTTAGAGCTGGACGCCTGGCATCTTTTTGGCCACAAGTTCGTTTCTGTTTGGTGTGAGGTTCTGTGTTGTGGAGATTCTCAGGATGGATTGCAGGTGCTCATCAGTGAGGCGACTCCTGTGTGCTGTTTTGTTAGTCTTTATCACTGAGAAGAGCTTCTCACACAGATATGTGCTACCAAACATGCACAAGGTTCGAGCCGCATGTAGACGGACTTTTTTTGTTCTTCAAAGTCACCAAAGCGCCGTGCAAACTCAGTGCGCAATAACTCTAGCTTCGCAAAGCGCTGCATTATGGGATCTGTAGTTTATTGTGTTACCAGCGCTTCATATACCCAGGATTTAATAACAATAATACAGTATATAAAATGATCTCGCGGGCCGGATATAATTACACGCCGGGCGGATGTGGCCCATGCCCTTGAGTTTGACACATATGGACTAAATAGAACTTGAAAAGATATATTTTTCAAATGTGATCGCGCAATTCAGATAGAGTTGCGCACTACAGCCTGCATGCCTCAATGAGTCATCCTCCCTCACTCTTACTTTTTACCGTTCATCTAATGAATACACTGAGTATGGCTTTACCAAAACAATCATTGATGGCGAATAAAGTATCCATTATTCAAGTATGTAGATCGGGATATATATATACATATATATATATCCAGCGACGCAGCGAGAAGTAGTGTGTTAAAAAGCTAGAAAAGAAAAGGGAACATTTTAAAAATAACGTAACATGACTGTCAATATACAGTATTTGTTTTGTGAGTGTTACTGAGTGTTGCTGTCATCAAGGATTTGATTATCATTATTTCTTTCAATCAGGTTCGTATTTGTAGGATGTGTTGTGTTCAAGTTACATTCCGTGTTTGTCAATCGTTGTAAAGATGACAGGTTTCATTCATCGATTCGTTTCTTACTGCATCAATAAACAGCTCGTCTTCTTCTTTATCTGAGACCTGACACACTGCATGCACGGGTTTTTACACTGTCTTCCTTTAGCGGGACATTGACTTTTCCACCGTGTGCTTTGTTTCCACAGTAGCAGCATTTATGAATATGCTTATCGGACGCTTCATATTTTTGCTGCCTTTTCAATTGTGCAATTCGGTTTTTGTTCAGCGCTCTTTGGAACTGTTGCTTTTATCTGTGCACCGCGTCAGTTCACGTGAGCGCTTCGGTGTACATGCATCGAAGGTTCCCAGCTGTGCTGGTGCCATCTCGTGCTATGTCCATGGCTGTATTTAATTTTACCTTAGTCCTGGCACTTAAAACTTTCTCTCGCAGTTTCGCTGAGTTTGTGTCAAACACCACCCTGACCATCTCATCTTCCTCTCCATAAGCACAGTCCTTCACCCGTGAATATTTACCCGTGGCAGTTTGCTATTGGATTGCCGCTGACGGACGGCCTTATATGGGCAGGCACTAAATTACAAACGCCAGCGGCAGCCTGTCTATGAACTTAATTTAAAGTGTAGGTTTACATCGTGCTTTGTTTCCGAAGTAGCAGAACTCATCAATATGGTTGTATATGTCACTCGCTCGCTTCTTATTGTTTCGCTGCCTTCTCAATTATATAATGCATGTTTTCTTCAGCGCTTTTTGAGGTCTTCCTGGTTTTCTATGTACTGCGTGATTACGTGGGAGGCGTGATGATGTCACACGAAACTCCCCACGGCGTTGAAGCTCATCTCCATTACAGTAAATGGAGAAAACTGCTTCCAGTTATGACCATTACGCGTAGAATTTCGATATAAAACCTGCCCAACTTTTGTAAGGAAGCTGTAAGGAATGAACCTGCCAAATTTCAGCCTTCCACCCACACGGGAAGTTGGAGAATTAGTGATGAGTCAGTGAGTCAGTGAGTGAGTGAGTGAGGGCTTTGCCTTTTATTAGTATAGATTAGGTAACCAGCACACATGATAACACAGTAACACCATAAACAAATCACACAAAATGGAAATCTATTAATATATTGCCCTATCAACTACCAAAGACAGTATTAAAAAAACACCATAATATTAACATCAAATAGCACCAAAAGCTGAAACATAAATGTTCATAAATTTCTTTTCTTTTCTTCAATAGTCAAAGTTCTAAATGGTATTGTGCGCAAGTAATTGACATCATTCATGATAATCATGATGACTACTTGAATACAGCAGGTTAATGCACCATTTAAACTACATAACAATAACTGTGTCCTTCAAAAAGACTCTGTCCTTCAAACTCTTAGGTACACAATAAGTGTAAACTTTCAGCTTAAAATGCACACACAAGAACAAAGGTATGCCTAGAATGCCACGGATTCAAAGAGCCTGTGTAAATACCCAGCAACAGGCTAACGGCAACAGACACAAAAAATGTTCTCATGCTCATGCAAGACATTTGACTTTTTCCTAGAAAAGAAAATACATTGTGCAAGCATATCATAGAAAATGGGAAATATTTTATTATGATTAATAAGGCATTAGCTTGCTATACATACAGTATTTTAATAATATTATAAACTATATACTCAAAGTTACAAATTCAATTTTTGCATAACATCTCCATCTGCAGGGATCTCCTTCCTGGCATGACTTTGTTTATTTTATCTTAAATAATCCAGTTTAAATAATTCTTCTTTTTTTAAATTTTTTGATCATAATCATGTATACATGGATGTTTTTCAGACTTTGCTTCCCTTTAATTTTCAATTTTCCATATTCAACCCACATCTCATACCAAACATGATGGATTTGTGGAAGTTGGTGAAATTTGTGTTATTGGTAAGAGTTGGAGATTATAATAGCAACAATAATAATTAAACTATAAATATATTAAATAAGCAGAATGTGAGCATTAAGATTGGTTTCAAAAAGTAAGGATAACATTATCACGTGAAAGGTTTTGTCACTGCCTTATACTGTATCTCTTGGATCTATTGGTGAAACATGGACTGAATGCTCTCAATGTGCAGTTCTGAGGATCTTCTTTTTTCTTCAGTCAAATCACATCCAGCAGATTTTCTGGCGACTCTCAATTGCACAAATCAGATTATGTGCATGTTTTGTTGTGGAAAGGTCTTTATTACATATATTTGAACAGAGTTTCACAAATCCCCTCTATAGCCCTTCTCATATTTACACTTAACAACCTTTTACAAACCAAAATGATTAAGACAGATGTTTTACACACTTATTCCTTATATTCTCTAACTTAAGGTTTCTAAATAGAAACAAAGTAATGAGTATAACCAATCATACCTAATTCAACCTGGATAAATGTATGTTTATCTTGCTAGTCTAGACATTCAATATACCTAGACTACCAAGTGGCTGTTTGTCTTAGTAAGCTAAATGGAATGGTTCCTGATATGGCATGGTCTCTCGATAATGGAATGACAGAGGCTCCATGTTTCGCTATTAGTTTGACTTTATGCCAGTCTTGCACTTCCTTCATGTACCTCTTGGACAAATTGAACATCATAGTGTAGGGCTAAATCACCCTATTCAAGTCTCATGCCTTTTGATCAGTCCTGTCTGTGCATGACTTATGTCCCTGTCATAACTATCTGGTCATTCTAATCTAAGATTATGCACTTAAAGAAAGTATTAATTTTGTCAGAAGAATGCTACTTTCTTTTAAACATCCAAAGCAAATTCATCTTTTAAAGGCATTAAACAGTTATAAAGAATGCTATTACAAATACACAACAACTAAGTGAAAAAACAGCAAAAGATCATTAACAAAGCATGATGGTCATTTTGCGCAATCCATAACTCAGTTAATTTCTTTTGATTTCTGAGTGTATTTTTAATCCCTATTACAGCATGTTGCTTTTTATATGTATGAATTATAGCCAATGGGAATCTCATCCAAAACAAATTCCTGCCATTGACTTATCTCTTCTTGCAAAGGTATTGAATTTGTACAACACTAACTTATCAAAAAAGAAGTAAGGTGTGGCTTCAATAGCACGATCTCATCTTAAAGTCAGTATCAACTTAGTAGACTGACTTGATGCAGGAGACATACTGCTTGGTAGGGCAGGACATTATTAGTCAAATGGGAACTTGTTAGGTGATGGAGAAGGCCCTCAGAGCTTGTGCTGGTTAGCAGCAGGATGAAGATTATTCTTGCAAAACTGATGGAAGTGGGGACTAGGACAAAAATTCTCAGAAACAAGAACTGAATACAAAAATATGTGGTTTATTAATGAGCAAGGATCAAAGTTAGGAACTTAGATGCTGTCACACTTTTGATGTCCCTCATCATGATTTTGCACATGAGAAAGTAAAGGTGTAATATTGCTAACAATGAAACACTCAACATGTCTGTGCCTGTGAAACAAAATGTCAATTCAGAAACCCCAACAAATCAATGATAAAAATTAAGAGACCAAAATGAAGCTACACATTTTGATCAAGCATAACAAACCCTCTAAAATTGTAACAGTATTTCCTTTTAAGGTATGGGCACATCCTAAAAAAGGCACCCAGAAATGATCCTTGAGACATAAAACTAAGTAAATACATCTTAGATCTTGATAGTGAGAATCCAAATTTTTCTGGACTTCAAACTTTTATTCACACACCACATCAGTCAAAGGAGGAGAAGTTGTGTTCAAAATCAATGGTCCTTTGTAAATGGGTTTTAGTCTGGAAACATCTAATAAAGGATGAACCTTGAAATCAAATGACAAAGCCAACAGATAGATACCTAGTTCAATAGTCTGACAATGACCTATGGACCTGTATATCTTGGACCCAACTTGCTAGACTTAATCTTCAGATGGATATCCTGAGTTGCAAGTCATACCCTATGCCCAGCCCCACACTGTTGGGCTGTCAAACGCTTACCATGGAATTACCATCTCCAATTGTGGTGAGAAGAATTGACTATGCAGGGACACATCCCTGCAGCGCACCTGTACTAAGGGTTAATGGAGACCTTTAATAAGGGTTAAAGGAGACCTCACCGGCCACAGTTCATCTGAGGGCTTGGAGTGGACAGGGTGAGCAGCATTAAATACCTGGGCGTCTACATCAGTGAGGACCTCACTTGGACTCTTAAAACCACAACACTTGTCAAGAGGGCTCAACAGTGGCTGTATTTTCTGAGGAGGCTGAGGAAGTTTGGTATGTCGACTAAGATCCTGTGCAACTTTTATACGGCTGCATTGTTTAGAGCATCTTGACCAGCTGCATCACCGTGTGGTATGGCAACACTACTGCTATGGACCGCAAATGCCTACAGTGAGTGGTAAAGACTGCTGAGAAGATCACCAGGACCCCACTGCACTCTCTGCAGAGCATTTACAACTGCACAGTCCGCTGGAAAACTGCCTCGATCCTCAGGGACCCCACCCACTCCCAACATGAACTGTTCACACTTTTACCCTCAGGCAGGAGGTATAGAAGTATGAAATGCAGGACTTCCAGGCTAAAGAACTCTTTCTTTCCCAAGGCCATTCGACTCTTAAATAACTGACAGGAGTTTATAACCATGGGCCACCTCATTCTGTCTACCTCACATAACTGTAACTGTATTTGGCTTGTCCATCACACACCTACCTGCACAATTAGACTTTATACTTCTATTTTTATACTTTATGCTGCCTCTGTTACTTATTATATATCTGCTACTTATTATTTATGTTTCTCTTTATACTTTGGTTTTGTCATTTGGTGTGGACAGCAAACAAAGAATTTCATTGTACAGGGAAACTTGTTTCCTTACTGTGCACATGACAATAAACTTGAACTTGAATTTGAACTAATGGGTCAGGCATGTGTGCCCAACCACACATACTTTTTCCTGTCTGGGATGAATGTATTGAAAGCAGAGCTAAAGTCCAAAAATAAGATTCTCACATATTCTCCTGGCTTATCAAGGTTTTAGGAAATAAAGTTCAGACCTAAATTCCTTGCATCATCCACAGACTGGTTGGCTTTGTATGCAAATTGAAGTGGGTCCAGGAAGTGTGTTGTAGAATTCTTGAGGTAATCTATACTAATAAACAGCAAAGCCCTCACTGACTCACTCACTGACTGACTGACTCATCACTAATTCTCCAACTTCCCGTGTAGGTAGAAGGCTGAAATTTGGTAGGGTTATTCCTTACAGCTTCCTTACAAAAGTTGGGCAGGTTTCATATCGAAATTCTACGCGTAATGGTCATAACTGGAAGCTGTTTTTCTCCATTTACTGTAATGGAGATGAGCTTGAAACCCGTGGGGGCGGAGTTTCGTGTGACATCATCACGCCTTCCACGTAATCACGCAGTACGTAGAAAACCAGGAAGAGGCCCAAAAAGCACTGAAGAAAACATGCATTATATAATTGAGAAGGCAGCGAAACAATAAGAAGCGAGCGAGTGACATATACAACCATATTCATGAGTTCTGCTACTTCGGAAACAAAGCACGATGTAAACCTAAACTTTAAATTAAGTTCATAGACAGGCTGCCGCTGGCGTTTGTAATTTAGTGCCTACCCATATAAGGCCGTCCGTCAGCGGCAATCCAATAGCAAACTGCCATGGGTAAATATTCACGGGTGAAGGACTGTCCTTATGCAGAGGAAAATGAGATGGTCAGGGTGGTGTTTGGCACAAACTCAGCGAAACTGCGAGAGAAAGTTTTAAGTGCCGGGACTTCGGTAACATTAGATACAGCCATGGACATAGCACGACATGGCACCAGCACAGCTGGGAAACTTCCATGCATGTACACAGAGCGGCTCACGTGAACTGACGCAGTGCACAGACAAAAAGCAACAGTTCCAAATAGCTGAACAAAAAACGAATTACACAATTGAAAAGGCAGCAAAAAAATATGAAGCGTCTGATACATACAAGCATATTCATAAATGCAGCTACTGTGGAAACAAAGCACACGGTGGAAAAAGTCAATGTCCCACTAAAGGAAGACAGTGTAAGAAAAAAACCTGTGCATGCAGTGTGTCGGGTCTCAGATAAAGAAGAAGACGAGCTGTTTATTGATGCAGTAAGAAACGAATCGATAAATGAAACCTGTCATCTTTACAACGATTGACAAACACGGAATGTAACTTGAACACAACACATCCTACAAATACGAACCTGATTGAAAGAAATTATAATAATCAAATCCTTGATGACAGCAACACTCAGTAAAACTCGCAAAACAATTACTGTATATTGACAGTCATGTTACGTTATTTTTAAAATGTTCCCTTTTCTTTTTCATAGCTTCTTTAACACACTACGTCTCCGCTGCGATACGCGGGTATATATATATGTATATATATACCCCGATCTACATACTCGAATAATGGATACTTTATTCGCCATCAATGATTGTTTTGGTAAAGCCATACTCAGTGTATTCATTAGATGAACGGTAAAAAAGTAAGAGCGAGGGGAGGATGACTTATTGAGGCATGCAGGCTGTAGTGCGCGTCAACTCTATCTGAAAAAATTTGACAAAACATTTGAAAAAAATATATCTTTTCAAGTTCTATTTAGTCCATATGTGTCAAACTCAAGGGCCGCGGGCCACATCCGCCCGCGTGTAATTATATCCGCCCGAGATCATTTTATATACTGTATTATTGTTATTAATGGCACGGGTATATGAAGCGCTGGTAACACAATAAACTACAGATCCCATAATGCAGCGCTTCAGCTGCCTTGCCGAACACTTACCACGTTAATCAAGTCTACCTTATGATGCTGCAAGTTATTGCGAAGCTAGAGTTATTGCGCACTGAGTTTGCACGGCGCTTTGGTGACTTTGAAGAACAAAAAAAGTCCGTCTACATGCGGCTCGAACCTTGTGCATGTTTGGTAGCACATATCTGTGTGAGAAGCTCTTCTCAGTGATAAAGACTAACAAAACAGCACACAGGAGTCGCCTCACTGATGAGCACCTGCAATCCATCCTGAGAATCTCCACAACACAGAACCTCACAGCAAACAGAAACGAACTTGTGGCCAAAAAAAGATGCCAGGCGTCCAGCTCTAAAATGACATATGAGCAAAGACAACTGAATGATTTGATTTGTTATTGCACGTAAGAGCGGGAGTCAACCGTTTTAACAAACAGCGTATTGCACTGATACGAATTAGCTGTGTGTGTATATATGTAGATATGTATGTATATGTATATATATGTTTATATATGTGTGTGTATGTATGTATATATATATATATGTATTTGTGTGTATATATGTGTGTGTATGTATGTATGTGTGTGTATATATGTGTGTGTATATATGTAGATATATATGTATGTATATATGTATATATATATATATATATATATATATATATGACAACAACACTCATCACTCACAACAGTGACAAAACAATTACATTGACAATCAGGTTACGTTATTTTCAAAATGTTTCCTTTTCTTTTCATTGCTTCTTTAACACACTACTTCTCCGCATGCGAAGCGCGGGTATTTTACTAGTAGCATATATATTATAGATATATATAGTTAATTATATATTTATATATGTAGTTAATTATATATCATGCTGTAGAATAGCATACATATTATAGATATATATAGTTAATTATATATATAGTTAATTTTTATATATATATATATATATATATATATATATATATATATATATATATATATATATATATACTCAGCAAAAAAAGAAACGCCCCTTTTTCAGGACTGTGTATTTCAACAATACACAGTCAATACACAACAATTTCAAGGAACAAGAGGAGCACTGCCAGAACCCTACAAAATGACCACCAGCTGGCTATTAGTGTGCATGTTTCTGACCAAACTGTCAGAAACAGACTCCATGAGTGGGGCATGAGAGTCCGACATCCTGGGGACTTGTGCTCACATCCCAACACCATGCAGCTTGATTGGCATTTGCTAGAGAGAACCACAATTGGCTGCTCTGCCACTGGCCTCCGTTCTCTTCATAGATGAGAGCAGGTTCACACTGAGCACATGTGTGAGTCTGTAAATACATGGTGAACATTATACATCTTACAATATCATCTAGAATGACAGGTTTGGAGGTGGATCCGTGATGGTCTGGGGAGGCATATTCTCGGACTGTTGCAAAAACCTCCATGTGCTAGGCAATGGTACCCAGACTGCTGTTAGGTACCAGGCTGATATCCTCAGAGCCATTGTCAGGCCTTATGCTGGTGCAGTGGGCCCCGCGTTCCTCCTGATGCAGGGCAATGCCTGGTCTCATGTGGCCAAAGTGTGTAGGCAGTTCCTGGCTGTCAAAGGTAACAGTACCATTGACTGGCCTTCCTGTTCTCCATACCTGAATCCAATTGAGAATGTCTGGAACGTGATGTATCTGTGCATTCAATGTTGCTAAGTAGTGCCTTTTAAAATATGGATTTTAAAATATGAAGCATTAATATAAAATAATATTTATTTATTATATTTTATATAAAATTTAGGAAATGGTGTGTAAGTAATAACCAATATATTAAGATGTACTGTATATTGTAATGGTATTGTATTGTATATTTATGTTGAACTTACCTAATTATTTTACATGAAGTATATTATTTGAAGTATATTTATTTGAAGTATAAATCACTTTTTTTTACATAAACAGCAATAATGTTTATTTCTGTTGCATATTCTCATTAACAGGATGTAGCTGAAATTACTTTAAAAAATGTTAAAGAAATAGTTATAAGAAAAGAAACACAAATTAAATTAAGAATAATAATGAATAAATAAGAAATAGAAATGCATGTAGAAATAGAAATGCATAGTAATGTAAATTCTAAGCAAACATGTAAATGTAGAAGGATTAACACATTAAAAATAGCTTGCCTTAATGCTAGAAGTATCAAAAATAAGGTAAGTGAGTTGGAGTTGTATGTAGCAGAGCATAATTATGATATTATAGCAATAACGGAAACCTGGCTAAATAACAAAGATGGGGATGAGTGTAACATAGAGGGATACACATTTTTTAGGAAGGATAGACAGAACAGAAAAGGAGGTGGGGTTGCTGTTTATGCCAAACAGGGTTCAAATGTAAGTTATCTTCATTTGGATGATGAGCCCCATCTTAGTGAGGACATGTGACTTCGCCTGGAAAATATTTGGGAAAAAGGTCTTATTTTAGGAGTGTGTTATAGACCACCCAATTCAGACAGTAATTTCAACACACATCTTTTAGTAATATCAAAAAGGCAAGTTTACAGGGGGATATTATAGTCATGGGGGACTTTAATTATCCAAATATTAACTGGGATAACCTTGCAGATGGAGGAGCACAAGAGCAGGAGTTTTTAGAAGTAATCAGCGACTGTTTTTTAACACAGCATGTTAAAGCACCAACAAGGGGTGAAGCCTGTCTGGATTTAGTATTCTGTAATAATCAGGATAGAATTGAGGGTGTAGAGGTGATTGAACCACTAGGGTCAAGTGACCATAATGTAATACAATTCTCAGTATTTTGTAAGAGTACAGATGCAAAGACTAAAATTGTTAAGTTGAACTTTGGTAGGGCTAATTTTGAGCAGATGCGACAAAGTCTAAGTAGGATAGACTGGGATAAGCTTTTAAATGTGGAGACAGTCGAGGAGCAGTGGAACAGGTTTAAAATGTTTTACATGTAATGCAGGACAGATACATACCTAAATTTGGAATTAATAGGAAACTAAAAAAAACTCCACGATGGATTAATAAAGATTTAAAAAGAAGTTGCAAAGGAAAAACTGCTGTATAAGGCATATAAGACTAATGACTGCAAAGAGAATCTAGCGTATGAGAACATGAGAGCAACCATTAAGAAGGATATCAGAGAGGCTAAAAGACAGTTGGAGAGGAATATAGCAGATAAGGCGAAAGAAGACCCCAAGAGATTCTTTCAGTATTTTAGTAGTAAAAGAACAGTTAAGGAGGAGGTCAAGTTCATCAGGAATAGTAAAGGGAATTAAAAGATACAGACAATGAAATAGCAGATGCCCTAAACTTACATTTTTCTGAGGTGTTTACAAGTGAGCAAGTGGATAACCTCCCAGAGGTAAACACGACTACTAAGGAGGTACTGAGGGATTTGGAAATTGTAGAGGGAGAAGTGCTGCTCAGATTAAATAAGATGAAATCAAACAAATCACCAGGCCCAGATAATATTTATCCTCGTGTTCTTAAGGAGGCTAGTGAGTACATATATAAACCCTTGACACGTATTTTTAGGAAGTCACTGTGCACTGAAAGATTCCAAAGGACTGGAAAATGGCAAATATCATCCCATTATATAAAAAGGGTGACAGGGCAGATCCAAGCAACTATAGGCCAGTAAGCTTAACATGCATCACAGGAAAATTAATGGAAGGAATTATTAAGGATAAGATTGAGCAACACATGGCAAGGACAGGAGTTATTCTGAACAGTCAGCATGGGTTCAGAAGAGGGAGGTCGTGTTTTACTAACATGTTGGAATTCTATGAGGGCAACAAAAGGATACGATCAAAGTGGAGCTTATGATATTATTTATCTGGACTTTCAGAAAGCATTTGATAAGGTGCCACATGAGAGGTTGGGCATCAAGTTAAAAGAAGTGGGAGTTCAGGGTGATGTTTTTAGATGGGTGCAGAATTGGCTCAGACACAGGAAGCAGAGGGTGATGATGCGAGGAACCTCATCAGAACTGGCGATGTTAAGAGTGGTGTTCCACAGGGGTCAGTGCTAGGGCCTGCTATTTTTAATATATATAAATGATTTAGATAGGAATATAAGTAACAAGCTGGTTAAGTTTGCAGATGATACCAAGATAGGTGGATTAGCAGATAATTTGGAATCCGTTATATCATTACAGAAGGACTTGGATAGCATACAGGCTTGGGCAGATTTGTGGCAGATGAAATTTAATGTCAGTAAATGTAAAGTATTACACATAGGAAGTAAAAATATTAGGTTTGAATACACAATGGGCGGTTGGAAAATCGAGAGTACACCTTATGAGAAGGATTTAGGAGTCATAGTGGACTCTAAGCTATCAACTTCCCAACAGTGTTCAGAAGCCATTAAGAAGGCTAACAGAATGTTAGGTTATATAGCACGATCTGTGGAGTACAAGTCCAAGGAGGTTATGCTCAACCTTTATAATGCACTGGTGAGGCCTCATCTTGAGTACTGTGTGCAGTTTTGGTCTCCAGGCTACAAAAAGGACATAGCAGCACTAGAAAAGGTCCAGAGAAGAGCGACTAGGCTGATTCCAGGCTACAGGGGTTGAATTATGAGGAAAGATTAAAAGAGCTGAGCCTTTACAGTTTAAGCAAAAGAAGATTAAGAGGTGACATGATTGAAGTGTTTAAAATTATGAAGGGAATTAGTACAGTGGATCGAGACTTGTATTTTAAAATGAGTTCATCAAGAACACGGGGACACAGTTGGAAACTTGTTAAGGGTAAATTTCGCACAAACATTAGGAAGTTTTTCTTTACACAAAGAACGATAGACACTTGGAATAAGCTACCAAGTAGTGTGGTAGACAGTAAGACGTTAGGGACTTTCAAAACTCGACTTGATGTTTTCTTTATGGAAATAAGTGGATAGGACTGGTGAGCTTTGTTGGGCTGAATGGCCTATTCTCGTCTAGATTGTTCTAATGTTCTAAAGAAACCAGTCAATTTAGGCTTACATAACATACTGTAGATATATAATTAGTAGAAAGGTGGAATCCTTGTATATAGTGCCTTATTCTAAGTCTCTAAAGATGAGTATGATGAAAGATGGCACAGAGGACAGAAAAAAAGCAAACATTTGCAGGGGTTCCAAGGCCACAAAACCTCTCAGCCCAACATAAATGTACTTAAGTCATTTCTCATTGTTTCAAGGCTTCATCCCAGGGAATTCAATGCAGTGGTTTCATTGACAGCCAGGATACTCACTGTATTATCGTGGTAAATCCCTCTGCTTACCCTTTACCTAGGGGTAAGTGTACTTGCCAGATTTGTTGCCGGGTTGGTCTACTGTTGCCCCTTAAGATTAACACATGTATACATAGCTATACACATACACACAGAAACTCAAATGTGACCTATTAATGACACACACACACAGCTGGTTAATCTCTAGCACTTTAAACCACACAAGTGCCTTAGGAGTAACACAACTTGTTACTCTCCTAGCACTTCAAGAGACTTACTTATTATCGGCACGAACAACATACGATGTTTTAAAGATATTGCAGACCTAAATATTACTTTTGACTCCAAGAATACATTTAAACATACAAAAGCTCAGCTTCCTTGACTATAGGCCATTTATCAGCCAAGAATGCCTTACTTTACATAATGTGCCCTACTTTTGGGTGGAGCTCTTATCCTCAGCCCTTAATAAACCTTGTAGGACAGAAGTAATGGCAAATCTCCGGCTGCACCAGGTGCTCAAAGAAATCTACCTTATTACTTTAATCACTCTAGACATTAAGACAAAGCATAGAAGATAAAAACAGCATGGTATGTATTACAGGAATAATAATAATACCAATGGAACAAAAAATAATAGAAAATAGAACTGATAGTAAAGTCTGGATATATGTAGTCTTTAGAAAAAGCTTACGAAAAAGTAAAGATGACAAGGATGAATGTCGCAGGCGGCTTGTGATATAGCACTCGTAGTTGTTCATTATATGCTTTTGTGACGATCAGATGGAAATGGCTGCACGTTGCCGGCGCCCTCTTCTGACGTCGTTCTGTTCCCTTCTCCTGACGTCTTCGTCCCTTTTTCTTCCTCCTTCCTATGTCACTCTTCAGACAAGGCATATCTCTCTATTATAAAATTCTGCCTGGGGTTTTGCAAGCTGTAATTTTTAGATATTCTGATTGGCTGGCTGTCAGTATGACGTATGAATTCACTGTCTGTTTTCCCAAACAATAAAACTTTTTTGATGAGGCTTAATACCTAGTGGCATGTCTTCCTTTCCCAGGCTATAAACCAATTTAGCTACTTGTTGTCCCAGATCTCCATTCTTTCTCAGGTTAAAAAGTAATTGATAGCATGAGGCATTGCCATGTCTTCCTCTTTTGCTTGAACCGCTGTTTTGAAAGTGAGATACAGGATTTTGGTCTCGTCCGTTGCGGGAGACAGATGTCTGAAGCGGAGCTCTAGTTTTTCTTATTATTCCGAGGTATCCTGTATTTACCCAACACAGGAAGGTTCTCTTACAGTATATGTAAGCATACAGTATATAAACATGACTGGTAAGAAAGGGGCTCAGAAAGAAATGGAAAAGAATCCTAAAGCTACAACCAAGACTAGAAGGCAAGTCCATGTTCAAGGTACGGCCTTTCAGAGACTGACCTGGAACAGACAGGAGTAAGCCCAGACTTCTCGGGACCACTGCCCACTGCATCATCTCCAGTTTAGAGCGAAAATGGGAGTAAATGTACAAGTGATGCAGGTTATGATAGCTCATCGATTCCAGAAGATCACTTGAAACTGGAAAAGGCCTTGCAGTCCGCGCTACTCTTCATGAGCCGGGAGCATCGACTGTAATAGGGCTCACCACTTCATCTACAGTGCACAAAAGCAGAAATGATATGTCCAAACTGAAGGTAATGATCGCTGAGCTCAAGCAGAAGATAAAGAAAGAAATAAATGACATGCTCAAGATAAGCGAGAAGCTGCAGCAGGATAATAAAGACTCAAATTGAAACAACCAAATATTTAACATCCACCGCTGATGGAAAAGCAACTGCTGCAAATTCCAAATGCAAAAAACTTAGAGACAGACTTGCTGCTCTGGAAGATAGATGCCGAAGGAATCATATTAGAATTAAAGGTCTACCTGAGAACCGAGAAAGTCCAAACCCAGTGAAATTCGTAGCTGAACTATTCTCCAAAATAACTGGAGAGGACTTTAAATCAGACACTGAGATAGCAGCAGCTTACCACATAAGCGGATTGAACACCTTTAAACCTAGAGCTTTTGTTGTACACTTCAAGAAATTAAAATCTAAATTAAATGTAATGTCACTTCTAAGACAGAAACAAGAGACTCTTCTTATTTTGGCTGCTTCTGTTAGGGGTTGCCACAACGTATATCTTCTATCATATCAGAAACAAGAGATTATATTTGAAAATAACCTAATTCGTATTTTCCCTGATTTCTCACCCTCAACAGCTGCTAAACGTGACTCCTTTTATAATATTGAACAGTGCGTACAGATACATGATACTCTATCAGATACAGCCTCTTGTATCCTGCCAAACTGAAAGTGGATATTCAAGGTAAACATTACATCTTTGCCACTACGGAGGAAGCAGATAAAGACTTAAGAAAGCTGATCCTGACACTTTCCTGAAATACGATAGTGAGTCGCACCCTGTCATGGCATCGCAAAGAAGATATCATCAGCTGTCTGATCCGCTTGCAGTGATACTGGTACCATAATTATACATCCTTTTCCCTTGTCGGTCACTTTCTGTTTATGTTTTAATTACAGTTATATATGTTTATGTATGTATGTGTGGAAGAAATTAAATTAGTAACCTTTTTTCTTTTTTTTTCTCTTTTTACTATTCTAATGGGGACTGTTAAACATCATACTCTTGGTTTATTGTTGTTATTATTGTATTAGGGTTTACTATGCTTATCCAGGGCCACTTTTTAACACAATTCCCTGGGTCTACTATCTTAATATTTCAAGACTGTTGATGATTATATTTTATGCTTATAGTATTTAGACTGTATTGGCAATAGATATCTCAGTTTTAATCATCATATGCTGCTGCTGGGGAGCTTGTTTTGTTTTAGACGTGCTCTGTCTCTGGGTATCTCAGAGGACTGGGACTTTGTGAAGTGGGGTCCAGCCTCATGTGGGGAGGCAAAACAGGGGGGTGGGGGGACTAGGGGGGAGAGAAAGAGAGCAAGCTATCTCTAATCTATCCTTTTAATCCTTATAATTATAATTACACTGCACAACAATTTTTTTGAAAAGTCTTGCTTCCTGAAAAGTTTTTGCTGATTGCGACAGATACCTACTGGGTATGCACAAATATAGTTTGGGTTTTACTGCATCTGAGAACTCTGAGAAATAGACATTTATATCTTTACTGACAATAACCTATTTAGTCACATTTATCTTTCGCATAAGCTATTAAATTCAACAGAATTAAAAGTGTTTTGCTTCTGATTTTCTTTTGTATTCAATGTCTGGTACATCACGTTGCAGTGTCCAACAGTAGTCGGCAAGCATTGACGGATTCCAGTTGCCCTGGTATCGTTTCTCCATCATAGCAATGTCCTGGTAAAACCTTTCACTGTGTTCGTCAATGACCGCACCATGATTTGCGGGGAAGAAGTCCAAGTGTGAGTGGAGGAAATGAATCTTGAGTGACATGTTGCACTTCATTGTCTTGTATGCTTTGAGAAGTTTGTCTACCAGCTGAATGTAGTTTGGGGCTCTGTAAGTGCCCAGAAAATTGTCAACAATGTCTTTGAAGGCTTTCCAGGCAATTTTTTTCTGACCCAAGTAACCGATCTTCAAACTGCTTGTCACTCATAACATGTCTGATCTGGGGGCCAACAAAAATGCCATCTTTGATCTTGGCGTCAGTTATTCTTGGGAACATCTGTCTTAAATAACAAAAACCTTCGCTTTTCATTGTTCAGTGCTTTCACGAAATTCTTCATGAGTCCCAGTTTTATGTGAAGAGGAGGCAAAAATATCTTTGCCGGGTCAAGAAGCAATTCATGTGGCACATTTTTCTGTCCTGGAACTAACTTTTTATGGAGTGGCCAGTTCTGTCGAGAATAGTGCGACTCTTTGGCATGGCTGTTCCATACACAGATGAAACAACAGTACTTTGTATAGACAAGCTGCAGTCTTAGTAACAGAGCAAAGACTTTAAGATCTGCACAGATATTCCAGGTTTACCTGCTATATTGGACGTGCTTCAGCAACAGTTCTATATTCTCATACATTTTTTCATGTGTGCTGCATAACCAACAGGTACTGAAGGATAAACATTGCCATTGTTTAGCAGAACAGCTCTCAGGCTTAACATTGATGAATCAATGAAGAGATGCCACTCTTCTGGGTTGTGATCACAATCCAAGGCTGAGAACAATCCTTCAATGTTACAACAGAAACAGAGACTGTTGACTTCTGCAAAAAATTTGGTTATATCATGATGTCAGCCTCAAAACACAGAAATATTCATACCTGGTGACAGCAAACACCATTCCTGCAGTCTATAACCCAGCAGCTCAATTGTTGCTTTTGACACCCCCAAATCTCTGACCAAATTGTTCAGTTCGGACTGTGTTATCAGATGTGGATCGCATGATGAGCATGATTCAAAATCAGGTCAATGTCACTGTCAATACCCTGAATTTCTTCATCTGGTTCCACTGGTGGTTTCGGAATTGGAAGACTGTCGTCATGGAGCACGGGTCTCATTGCTGAAGGCAGATTAGGATATTCAATTGACTTCTTGTTTTTGGCTGAGAAACCAGAGACATTAGTCAAACAGAAGTAACAGTCCATCACATGGTCTTTCTTTTCTCGCCACATCATCTTAAAAGCAAACAGCATCGTCTTTCGAGTACCTCTAAGCCAGGCTCTCAGACTGACAGCACATGTCAAATACCAAATGTGAGGCACCCATTCCTTGTCTTGATCACCAATTTTGCAGCTGAAATGCAGATGATAAGCTTTCTTCACAAAAGCAGTCATCCAGCGTCTCTGAGGCACAAGTGTGTATTCACCACAGATATAGCAGAATGTATCGCAGCTGTTACGACATTGACAAGACATATCACTCGACACCAAAATGTCTATAGCATCAAGCTTACTTACTGTTATATTGCTACAGATACTATACTTTACTATACTGATACTACACATACACACTTGACTATCTATATTAACCAAATGAGCAGGATCGGTGTATGCAGGCCACCTTTATAGCATGTTGAGACAGCGTCAAGCTTGTTCAGACCTGCCCAGGTATGCCCCGGATGTCAGCTTCCACAGAACAGCTTCCAACCTGGCCTGATTCTATGCCTGGATATGCCCAGGTTGCACAAACTGTTGTTGGCTTACAGGAGCGAAAATGTTTGGATAAAAATATAAGAAGAAATCATGACAAAACTGAAGTGTTACGTGATGGGTAAATTTTGACGTGATATTCGTGATCAGCACCCAAAAATTTATAAGAAACACGCAACAGTGTTCAAGAAGCAAAAACGTTGTTGTGTAGTTTTTTTTTTGTTTTTGTTTTTTTTAGTAATTTTATTACAATTCATACAAAGCAATCAAGTTTTTACAAAAAGAAAAACTGAGTTAAGGACGGATCGATCACCACCCCTGAGAGAGAGAGCAAGCCAAATGGCGTAAAATTTAAGGCTTGTAAACATACCTAAATTAATAAATTCTCTGTGCTTTATGAACTTATTTTAAAATATTACTGATTAGATCCTGCCATGTTTTGAAAAAAGTCTGTACGGATCCTCTAACTGAGTATTTGATTTTTCCAATTTCAAATAATATAACACATCGGTTTCCCACTGACTTAAAAGAGGAGAGTTTGGGTTCTTCCAGTTTATCAGAATGAGTCTGCGTGCCAAGAGTGTAGTGAATGCAATCACAATGTGTTTGTCTTTCTCCACTTTAAGCCCCTCTGGAAGATCCCCAAACACAGCTCTTAAGGGGTTAGGAGGGATTGTGAGTCCAAGGCTGTCTGAAGGTAATTAAAAATTTTGTCCAGAATAATGTTAATTTGGTGCAGGCCCAGAACATGTGACCCAGTGAGGCTGGGGCTTGGTTGCAACGTTCACAGGTTTGATCATGCCCTGGAAACATTTTGGAGAGTTTTAGTCGAGACAGATGTGCTCGAGTATATAATTTTGAGTTGTATAATTGTATGCTTTGCGCATATGGAGCTCGAGTGAATTCTCTGCATTGCTACTTTCCACTCCTTTTCTGATATATTAATTGAGAGATCGTTTTCCCAGTGTCCTCTTGGATCTTTGAAAGGAAGGGATTGTAAAATGATTTTATATATTGTAGAGATGGAGTCTAAGTCCTTGAGATTGAGCAATATTTTTTCCAGCATGGATGAGGGTGCAAGATGAGGAAAATCTGGAAGGTTCTGTTTAACAAAGTTCCTGATTTGAAGATAGTGAAAGAAATGTGTAGCTGGAATGTTAAATTTGGAATGTAATTGTTCATAGGATGCAAAGACGTTGTCTATATAAAGATCTCTAAGCAAGTTAATTCCAAATTTTTTCCAGATATTAAAAACTGCATAGGTTTGTGAAGGTTGAAAGAGGTGGTTCTCTTGCAGAGGTGCCACAGATAGAAGCTTCTCCGTCTTAAAATGCTTTCTACATTGGTTCCAGATTCTAAGTGAGTGGAGCACAATTGGGTTATTAGTATATTGCCGATAGCGTGTGTTTATTGGAGCACAGAGCAAGGAATACAAAGAAGTACTGCAGGATTTTACTTCTATTGTGGTCCAAGCCTGTGTATGTTCTTCTATTTGTGTCCAGGTTCTTATCGCCTGTATATTTGCTGCCCAGTAATAAAACTGGAAGTTAGGTAGAGCCATGCCGTTTTCTGCCTTTTGTCTTTATAGGGTCGCTCTTTTGATGCGTGGATGTTTTGAATTCCAAATAAATGAGGTTATTGTTGAATCTAATTAATGTATATTGGAATGTTTTGAAATAAAAAGGAGCTTAGGAAGAATATTCATCTTAACAGTGTTAATTCTTCCAGCTAGTGTGAGATGAAGGGTTGACCATCTATGCAAGTCTTGTTTAATTTTTTCCATGCAGACGCGAAATTTTGTTGATATAGAGCTTTATGTTTACTTGTGATGTTTACCCCTAGGTATTTAAACTGTTCTGCAATGATAAAAGGTAGGGTATCTAATCTAATATTATATGCTTGAGAATTCACTGGAAAGAGTACACTTTTATTCAGATTAATTCTGAGACCAGAGATCTTTTGAAATTCTGTGAGTGCTGCTAAGACTGCAGGCACAGAATTTTCTGGGTCCGAATATACAGTACCATATCATCTGCATATAATGAGATTTTCTGTTCCAGTCCTTCTCTGCTAATCCCCTTTATCTGATCAGTATTTCGACAATGTATTGCCAGTGGTTCAATGGCAATCGCAAACAGCAGCGGTGACAAGGGCATCCTTGTCTAGTGCCACATTCTAGTTTAAAGTAGTCTGAGCAAATGTTATTGATGCAAACTGAAGCTTCTGGGTTAGTATACAGTAATTTAATCCATGCACAAATGTTTGGGCCAAACCCAAACTTCTCCAATGTAGTAAAAGGTATTTCCATTCAATCATGTCGAATGCTTTTTCTGCATCCAATGATAATAATATTTCTGGGGTGTTTGATTTAGTTGGTGAGTATATTACATTAAACAGGCATCGAAGATTTGAAGATAAGTGTCGGCCCCTAATAAATCCAGTTTGGTCTTGTGATATTACTGAGGGAGCACTTTCTCCATCCTTCTGGCTATGATTTTAGAGAGTATTTTAACGTTGTTATTCAGAAGTGAAATTGGTCTGTATGATGCACATTGTAATAAGTCCTTATTTTGTTTTGGAAAGACAGTGATTAGTGCTTGGCGAAAGGTTTGTGGAAGAAATTGGTTATCTCTGGCTTCTGTAAATGTTGCTAATAGGAGGGGAGCTAGCTGAGCGGAGAATTTCTTGTAAAACTCTGCAGGGTAGCCATCAGGGCCTGCTGCTTTTCCACCTTGGAGTGACTTTATAGCATCTAGTAATTCTGATAACGCCAGAGGTTTATCAAGTTCCTCCACACTAAAAGCGTCTATTTGTGGTATCTGTAATGTATCCAGAAATGCATTAGATTGTGTATTGTCTTCTTTAAACTCAGTAGTATATAGGGATTTATAGTAGTCTCTGAAAGTGTGCATTATATTTTTGTGTTCGATGCTTGTGAATTTGTTGAGCTAAAAGCTTATTAGCTTTCTCTCCATGTTCATAGTAATGATGTCTGGATTTGTAAATTAGTTGTCCAGTTTCTTTAGTTGTCAAGAGGTTCAATTCTGAATGTAGAGCCTGCCTACTCCTATGTAGAGTCTTGCTTGGTAGTCTGGCATGTTCTTCATCTATTTTAGTAATTTCGCTTTTTATCTCTGCTACTTTCTTGGCTTCGGATTTAATTCTTTCTAGAGACAAATACATCCTCAGAGGTCTCTGCAGGAATACTCTGGGAAACCCTAAAGGCCTTTTTAAGAGTACAGATTATCTCATATCTTTCCCACAGAAATGAATTGGAAGCCAATGAAGGTATCAAAGCTAACCAGCAAAATTACTAGAATAGATCAAGAACATGCCAGGTGTCCAAGTGAAGCTCTTCATAGAAAAAGGCAGGCTCTGCATTCACAACTCAACTAAGGAAACTGAACAACTAATTTTTAAGTCATAAGACATCATTACTACGAACATGGAGAGAAAGCTAATAAGCTCTTAGCTCAACAAATCCACAAGCAAGAAGTTTGCAATGTAATCCCAGCAATCACCAACACAAATGGAGACAAAATCATAGACCACAAAAATATAATGCACACATTTAGACACTACTATAAATTGCATTTCTGGATGCATTACAGATACCACAAATAGATATTCTTAGTGCAGAGGAATTGGATAAACCGTTGGCACTATCAGAATTACTAGATGCTATAAAGTCACTTTAGAGTGGGATAGCAGCAGGACCCGATGGCTACCCTGCCGAATTTTATAAGAAGTTCTCCACTCAGCTAACTCCCCTTTTATTAGCAACATTCACAGAAGCTAGAGACAATAAAATTCTACCTCAAACTTTTCACCAAGCATTAATCACCATCTTTCCTAAACAAAATAAGGATGTATTACAATGTGCATCATACAGACCAATTTCACTTCTGAATAATGATAAGATACTCTCCAATGTCCTAGCTAGAAGGATGGAGAAAGTGATGCCTTCAGTAATATCACAAGATCAAACTGGATTTATTAAAGGCCGACACTTAGCATCCAATCTTCAATGCCTGTTTAATGTAATATATTCACCTGCAAAGTCAAACATCCCAGAGATATTATTATCCTTGGATGCAGAAAATACATTTGATATGATTGAATGGAACTACCTTTTCACTACATTAGAGAAATTTGGGTTTGGCCCGAATATTTGTGCATGGATTAAATAAACTACTGCATAACAATCCAGAAGCCTCCGTTTTTATTGACAACATTAATTCAGTGTACTTTAAACTAGAACGTGGTACCAGACAAGAATTCCCCTTGTCACCACTGTTATGTATTGAAATAAATGTAACAATGATTGGTAGTATTCCCAGGCAGAAGGGGGCGCCAGAGTGGGGTTAAGAGATATCTTGGACAAGCGGTTATGTAACGTTCTTAGTAAAAGCCTACTGTGCAGTTAACTTCTGGCCTCAGTGTTTGTCATTGAATATCAGCCTCAAATTACCTAACATAGCAAACTGCCGACGAGAATAAAGTTGATTCCCAGTGCGTAAGTTCGTCTGTTTATGACTGCAGCGGGAGTTTTTATTCAGTATATTTATATAAAAAAAACCATTGTGGCATCATGGCTGCGACGCTGGGGCACATGGACGATTTTGATGAAAATGTGGAGCAGTGGACCACTTATATTGAGCGTTTCAAAACCTTTGCATTAGCTAATGATATTGGGGAGGACAAACTGGTGCCAGTGCTATTAACTGTAATTAGACGTACAACTTATGGCTTGCTGCGTAGTCTTTTAGCACCGGAGAAACCAAAGGACAAAACGTTTGACCAGATTAAAGCAGTGCTACAGCAGCATTTTTCTCCAAAGCCTTTGGTAATAACAGAAAGGTTTCGCTTTCACAAAAGGAACCAAGCGGAGGGGGAGTCGGTTTCACAATATGTTGCTGTCTTAAAGAAACTGTCTGAGCACTGTGAATTTGGCGCTTACTTAGAGGAAGCATTGCGTGATCGATTTGTTTGTGGACTAAATAACGAAGCGATACAGAAACGACTGTTAACTGAAGTAGCGTTGACCTATAAAAAAGCAGTCGAAATCGCAATTTCCATGGAGATGGTGGCACGTGAATCGCAGCAGCTTTGTGGATCTTTAAAAGTGAATGAGCTATCGGTTTCAGATAAGATAAGGAAACGCAAACGATGCGGAAGAGTTAATCACAGTGACAGTGATTGTTGGTACAAAGATCAGGATTGCCATAACTGTGGTAAGAAGGGCCACGCAGCGCGAGTGTGTAAACAGAAGGAATCTATAAGGAGAGAGGAGAGAGCGCAGTATAAAGGAAAGTCACAACGGCGATCGGATTATCCTAAAAAGAGACCTGTAAATCGCGTTTTACTGCAGGAGGTGTCCAGTGAAGCGTCAGGTAACGAAACTGACACAGAATTAGCCTTACATAAGCTGATCCAAGAAAGGGAGAAGTCACACATTAGTGTGAAACCTAAAATAGAAGGCACAGAAGTAGAGATGGAGTTGGACACAGGGGCAGCAGTGTCATTAATTTCAATAAAACTATACAAGAAATTACTGAGCCACGGGCCTCTTGAGACAACTGATGTAGTTTTGAAGACTTACACTGGGGAACCAATATCCCCTGAAGGAGTTATTAATGTGAAAGTCACTTTGAACAAACAGTTAGCTGTCCTTCCATTATATGTTATCAGAGGAAATTATACACCCCTGTTTGGTAGAGAGTGGCTCAGAAGAATTAAATTGAATTGGCAAGAGATTAAGTCAGTACAGCAAGTTACTTTGAAGGACATGATACAAAAACATGCTGCAGTTTTCAGTAAAGATTTGGGGACAATGAAGGGCATTGAAGCAGTCATTTCTTTGAAACCACAACATAAGCCAAAGTTCTGTCGTGCTTGGGTTGTACCCTATGTGCTGCGATCCAAAGTAGAGGCTGAGCTGTCCCACCTGCTAGAATTAGGTGTGCTGTCACCTATGCAGTATAGTGAGTGGGCCACTCCTGTGGTGCCGGTGGTAAAGAGAGATGGTTCTGTGAGGCTTTGTGGTGATTTTAAAGTGACCTTAAACCCAGCCATTTGTGTGGAACACTATCCAATTCCACACATTGAAGACTTGTTTGCCTCATTAGCTGGAGGATAGCGTTTCAGCAAATTGGACTTCGCACAGGTGTACCTACAGATAAAGGTTGAGGAACAATCACGTAAACTGCTCACCATCAATACCCAAAAGGGGTTGTTCTGCTATAATCGTCTACCATTTGGGATTGCTTCAGCACCTTCCATATTCCAACGGGCGATGGATCAGGTGTTACAAGACCTTTCCAATGTGCATTGTTACTTGGACGATATATTGGTGACAGGCTGTAATGATGCAGAGCACCTGCAGAATTTGGATAGAGTATTGGGTCGATTGAAAGAATTTGGCCTATGTGTCCAAAAAGAAAAATGTGAATTTTTCAAGGAGACCTTGGAGTACCTGGGTCATAAAATTGATGCAGCAGGACTGCACAAGTCACCTGAAAAGGTTAGGGCTATTTTAGAGGCTCCAGCCCCCGATAATGTAACTAAACTGAGATCTTTCCTTGGTCTCATCAATTACTATGGGCAATTCATACCCAATCTTGCAACCATTTTGACCCCATTAAATGAGCTGCTTTGCAAAGACAAACGCTGGCATTGGTCATCCGCATGTAAATCTGCATTCCAGAATGCTAAGGAACAGTTGGTGTCTCAAAATGTCCTAACACACTACGATCCACAACTAAGCATCCGCCTGGCTTGTGATGCTTCTCCATATGGTGTGGGAGCTGTCATTTCCCATGTCTTTCCCAATGGCGAAGAGAAACCAATCGCTTTTGCATCCAGAACACTGAGTAAGGCCGAACAGAACTATGCACAAATTGAGCGAGAAGCCCTTGAGATTGCGTTTGGGGTCAGAAAGTTTCATCAATGCCTATATGGACGGAAATTTACTCTCTTCACAGACCATCGGCCACTGACAAGAATCTTTAGCCCAGAGAAAGGGGTACCGTCTATGGCAGCTGCCAGGATGCAGAGGTGGGCATTAATATTAGCAGCCCACAGTTACACCATAGAATATAAGAAGGCTGCTCTCAATGCCAATGCTCATGGGCTTTCTCGTTTGCCCTTACTAGTCAAACATAAGGAGAGCCAGAACACAGTTGACCTTTTTTACATAAAACAAATGGAATTACTACCGGTGAGTAGTGCAGAAATTCGTAGAGAGACCATGTTGGACCCTACATTGTTTAAACTAATGGATATGGTGTTGCTGGGACATTTTCCTAAACAATTGGGGGATAATGATGAGTTACAGCCTTTCATCAACAGACAAACGGAGCTTACCGTACAACAAGGATGCCTGATGTGGGGGAGCAGAGTAATGGTGCCCCCTAAATTATGCCCTCGTGTTTTGTCAGAGCTACATGTCAGCCACCCAGGTATAGTGAGGATGAAGTCCTTGGCACGCAGTTATGTTTGGTGGCCAGGTATCGACAGCCAGATTGAGCAACAAGTACACAACTGCCAGTCATGTCAGCGTGTTTAAAATCTTTCAAGCCCTGTGCCCCTCCACCCATGGATATGGCCAAGTAGGCCATGGCAGAGAATTCATGTTGATTTTGCTGGGCCTTATGAAGGCCATATGTACTTAGTAGTAGTCGATGCCCAATCAAAGTGGCCTGAGGTTCAACTAATGGATAGTGTCACAACTAGTAAGACTGTTCATGTCATGAGGACCCTTTTTAGTCGTTATGGTATACCTGAAGTCTTTGTTAGTGACAATGGCCCACAGTTCATTTATGAAGAATTTGCATATTTTATGAAAACCAACCATATTAAACATATACGATCTGCTCCCTATCATCCAGCTACCAATGGGCTTGCAGAACGCTTTGTGCAAACTTTCAAACAAGCTATGAAGGCATCAAAAGGATCTGCTTCAGTACAGCAAAGACTAGACACGTTTTTACTGTCATATCGCAATACTCCACATGCTACAACAAAGGAATCTCCAGCTATGCTTTTTATGGGTCGCAAATTACGTTCACGGCTAGATGTGCTTAAACCAAATGTGGCTTCTACAGTGAGTCAGTCTCAAGATGTTCAGTTGTTGCACAGTAACCGGAAATCCAGACAATTTAATGTGGGTGACCCAGTGCTGGTCCGGGATTACCGAAGGGGAGAAAAGTGGACACCTGGAGTGGTAACCTCCCAGCTGGGACCAGTCTCCTACAGTGTAAAAGTTGGGAATGCTGAAGATTGGAAACGGCATGCAGACCAGTTACTACTCAACCGAGCAAATGAAAGTGTTCCACAGGTCACACAGCCAGAAGAGACACCTTCTTCCAACTTGGTAACAATGTCACCAGTAACATTAGAGAATAATACAGTCGATGCAGGGCATAACCCTGCGGGAGTAAGCTCGGTGATTCCAGTCATGGTTCCTCAAACTAGTGAACCTCAGACATATGCACCTCCAACTTCAACTACAGAGTGCAGTGGCAGACACTATCCTTTGCGAGTATCTAAGCCTCCAGATCGTTTAAATCTTTAAATGTTATAAAGTAGTTGAAACAGTACAATGTATTTATGTAAATAGTTACCTTCAAGCAGAACTGCACCATTCTGGATATGTGGCAGTGAACTACAGCTTTGTTATAGTAGTTTTGCTCATTTTGACTGTTTATTCTTTGTGGTTTTATAAATAGGTGGGAGGGAAATGCTATGTATTGAAATAAATGTAACAATGATTGGTAGTATTCCCAGGCAAAAGGGGGCACCAGAGTGGGGTTAAGAGATATCTTGGACAAGCGGTTATGTAACTTTCTTAGTAAAAGCCTACTGTGCAGTTAACTTCTGGCCTCAGTGTTTGTCATTGAATATCAGCCTCAAATTACCTAACACAGCAACCACTACTTTTTGCAATCACCATCGAGCCACTGGCAGTTCACTGTCGAAATGCTTATGAGGTAAAGGGGATTATCAGAGAAGGACTTGAACAGAAAATTTCTCTATATGCAAATGATATGGTACTGTATATATCAGACCCAGAAAATACTGTGCCTGCAGTCTTAACAGCACTAACAGAATTTCAAAAAATTTTTAGTCACAGAATTAATTTGAAAGTGTGCTCTTTCCAGTGATCTCTCGCAATATTAAGCACGCAATATTAGATTGGACACCATCCCTTTTATCATTGCAGATCAGTTTAAATATCTAGGGGTAAACATCACTAGTAAACATAAAGCTCTTTATCAACAAAATATTGCCTCTGTTTGGAAAAAATGAAGCAAACTTGCATAGATAGTCAACCTTTCATCTCACTTTAGCTGGAAGAATTAACCTTGTTAAGACGAATATCCTCCCTAAGCTTCTCTTCTTATTTCAAAACATTTCAATATACATCAATAAATCGTTTTTTAAGAAAGTAGATTCAACCACAGTTATTTGGAATTCAAAACATCCACGTATCCAAAGAGTAACCCTACAAAGGCCAAAGGCAGAAGGTGGCATGGCTCTACCTAACTTTTAGTTTTATTACTGGGCAGCAAACATACAAACTATAAAAACCTGGACGTGGACACAAACAGATGAACATATACAGGTTTGGTCTGCAATAGAAATAAAATCCTAGAGTACTTCTTTACATTTCTTGCTTTGTGCCCCAATAAATGCAAGTTATCGCCAATATACTAACAACCCAATTGTGCTTCACTCACTCAGAATATGGAAGCATTCTAAGATAAAGAATATTTTATCGGTGGCACTTCTTTACGAGAACCACCTTTTTCAACCCTCACAAACATATCCAGTTTTTAATTTCTGGAAAACATTTGGGATTAAATCACTTAGAAATCTGTACATAGACAATGTCTTTGCATCTTATGAACAATTACACTCCAAATTTAACTTTCCAGCAACGCATTTCTTTCACTACCTTCAAATTAGAAACTTTGTTAAACAGAACCTGCCCAATTTTCCTCACCTCCCACCTCACTCTATGCTGGAAAAAATATTGCTCCGTTTCAATGACTTAGACAGCATTTCTGCAATATATAAAACCATTTTACAGTCCCTCCCTTTAAAAGATCCAAGAGGACAGTGGGAAAAGGATCTCTCACTCAACATCTCAGAAAAGGAGTGGAAGGTAGCAATGCAGAGAATTCACTCGAGCTCCATATGTGCAACGCATACAATTATTCAACTCAAAATTCTATATCGAGCACATCTGTCTTGTTTAAACTTGTCCAAAATGTTTCCAGGGCAAAATCCAACCTGCGAACGCTGCAATCAAGTTCCAGCCTCACGTGGTCACATGTTTTGGGCCTGCATCAAATTAACATCGTTCTGGACCAACATTTTTAAATGCCTTTCAGACAGCCTTGGTGTCACAATCCCTCCTAACCCATTAACAGCTGTGTTTGGTGTACTCCCAGATGGGCTTAAAGTGGAGAAGGACAAACAAACTATAATTGCCTTTGCTACACTACTGACACATAGACTTATCTTGCTAAACTGGAAGAATCCTAACTCTCCTCTTTTAATTCAGTGGGTAACTGATTTTATATATAAATAGAGGATCTGTGCAGAAATATTTCAAAACCTGGCAGGATCTAATTAATAATATTTTAGAATAGTCTTTTAAAGCACTGAGGAAACAGATTCTCTCCTGTTTCTTTTTCTTCTCCATTTATCTTTATTCACTTATTAATTAATCTATTTACTTATTTTTACTAGCTTTAAGTTTTATTCTGCTGCCCATGCTCTCTTTCTCAGAGGTGGGGTTTGATTTTTTTTCAATCCTATTTTTGTAAAATTGATCTGTTTGTATGGAATGTTTTGTGATTTCAATAAAATTGGAAAATTAAAAAAAAAATGAAAGTGAGGTACAACTGGGAAGAGGATATGCCTTGATATGTCCTGAATTTAGTTCATCTGTTGTTGTCTTGAGCAAAATATAATGAACAGATCTACAGATTTTATACCCCACAACACCCGCCTTCATTCAAGCATTACAGATGGCTGCACAGTGCCTCGGTCAAGTGGTGGTGGCCTGAAATGCTACTACAGAAAAACCAGAAAAGAAAACAGAGAAAAGCAGAGATTAATCATGATTGCAAATCCACGAAGAACAGAAATGATTATGCATAGATAATTGTAAGAATATGATATTATAAGTATATAATGAATCTTGGAATCCATTCATCCATCCATTATCCAACCCGCTATATCCTAACTACAGGGTCACAGGGGTCTGTGGGAGCCAATCCCAGCCAACACAGGGCGCAAGGCAGGAAACAAACCCCAGGCAGGGCGCCAGCCCACCGTAGAGTCTTGGAATACTTTTTTTTTTAAAAAAAAAAAGCTGTGTAATCTTGAATTTTTCATTGAGCCAAGCAAAATTGTCATTTTGCACAGTAAGGTGTCTCATTCTCTTCAAGCATCAGTATCTCTGTAGAATTGCATTCAGGCTATTATTCATACCCTGCTATAGCAGTTTCTAATCATTACAACATATTTTTTTAATCTCATCTGTGTGGCCTTTTTCTCCATAAGCAAAAGCATGAAAAACATTATTCTGGTGCAGAGCTTGGAAAGGAGGAGGTGCCAAAAGAAAGTATTTTCAGGGACGTTTACTCTTTGCTAAAAGCCATTGGCATGGTTCCGTAGCAACCAGAGCTCCTCCAAAGGGATTATGGCTTGGATCAGCTTATGGGATTGGGGAAAGTGAGCAAAATGGTGTTACCTCAGACTCAAAATGAGGCGGAATCAGTGGCATGAATGTGCAGTGTGTGAGCTAGATGACAGTGCATAGCACTGTATAGAAGAAGCTGTGTGAAATTGGGTGGTGTTGGATGACCAATCTGTGGAATTAATCCTTAGAAAACTATTATTTCTTGCTTTCCAACCCAAGCAATTTTGAAAACTTCCCAAAAAATAAGATGAGTGAGTGAGTGATTGAGTGAGTTCTGTGTTTAGTATTTATAAAGCTTAATAAAAAATTACTATATGGAGCAACTTTTCCAAACTATATGTGAAACAAAACTTTGTTGTTTCACTCAACAGTTGCTGTACTGCTTATAGTATATATTCAAATAAGTAATCTGAAATGAATACATTAATTGGCAGCAATAATACTTTAGCATAAAAAACAGTGCACTAAAAATAAATGTGGTAATTTTTGTTCAGATAATTGACAGTTCAAATGATTGACCTTCAGATAATCAACATTGTAATATCATCTGGTAGGAAATTCTGGAAAATATTTTCCACAGGTAACATATTCTCTGGTTCATCCTATATTTCATCTTTATCATATTGCAAAGACACACTAAGTCATCTGCCTTCATTTTTATATCCTGAACAATATGAAATAACGATTGTGTAAAAATCAATTGTGTAAAAAATAGAGGACTTCTGGCCTAATGGAAATGGAAATGTTTGACAATCTGTAAATAAACTAAGTTCTGGTGATCAGTGAAAATTAAAATGGGTCTTAAGACCCCACTAACCAGTGACACCACTCTACTAAGGATAGTGTGATGGTGTTGTGAAGACCCAAAGATTATTGTGAGCACTATAGTACAGCAGATTAGGTAGCAAAATCCACTTAAGTCCCAAATTGCAGAGATAGAATTGGATAGCGAAAAATGTTGTGGTGGCGAGCATTTTTGATCTTTTGGTGTCCACATAAACTGACTGAAAGTCTATTTTTTGTTAGTGCTGTTATTATGGTGTATTACTGTGGACTCGCACCACAAATTATCTCAGTTTGTAAATTTGCACTGTGTGAACTGTTAGTGGTGAGCCAAGAACCTGAAATGTATAGTTCAGAAGCAGCCTCCTTAAAGTGTGAGCTAATAGAAGAACTCCTAATATTAGCTGCATGAGATGTTTCGTGGTGTGATCTTACAGCAATACTTTTAGCAACAAGGGTATAATTTACACTGAGGTTGGGTGGCAAGTTGTGGTGTTGTTGAACAGAAAAGGTGGGGGTTGAAAGTGCATGAGCTCAGCTGATGCCTCCAGGAATTGTACCATTCACAGTCTTTAGATGCAGTCTCTGCACTGCCAAGACTAGGAGTTCTCCTATTAACTCACACTATAAGGAGACTACTACTTAGCTAGATGATGTAGGTTTGTATCTCACTACCGGCAGTTCCCCATAGTGCAAATCTGTGAACTGAGATGCTCTGTCATGTGAATCCATAGCAATACATTGGTCAAATACTATAATACTGACAGAACCAATAAACTTTAATTGCTTTAATTTTCTCATTCCTTCACATTAAGAATTGATGTAACTTTAGTTGGATTTACACTGAAGGACCAGAAATCTATGGACACCACTGTAAATTATCGAGTTCCAGTGTTTCAGCCACAGTCATTTTTAATAGGTGCATAATATCAAAAACATAGCCATGCAGTCTTCAGTAGTAAACACTGGCAGTAGAATGGGTCATACTGAAGAGCCCAGCAAAATTAAATGTGAACGCCACCTTTTCCAAAAGTCAGTAAGTGAAATTTCTGCTCTGATAGATTTGCCCCGGCCATCTGTAAGTGCTGTTATTCTATAATGAAAGTGTCTAGAAGCAACACCAGCTCAGCCACAAACTATTAGACCACTGTAAGTCAAAAGCACATAAAAATCTATTTTCCTCTGTTGCATTAAGCACAAAACAGTTCCAAACTGCCTCTGTAAGTAACATCAGCACAAGAAATGCGTCAGGAGTGGTATGAAATAGATTTCCAAGGTCATGTAGCCACAAACAAGCCTAACATTACTATGCACAATGACAAACGCCAGCTGGGGTGGAGTAAAGCACACAACCATTGGACTCCGAAGTAGTGAAAACATGTTCTCTGGAGTGATCCACCACACTTTACTGTCTGGCAGTCTGGAAATAAAATGTAGCTTTAGATAATATGAGGAAGAGGAATATTGGTCTGGGTCCTTTCTTCAGGGTTTGGGCTAGACCCCTTGGTTCAACTGAAAGGTACTGTTAATGCTACAACATATAAAGACATTTGATAACTGTACACTTCCAAATTTGTGGTAAGTTTGGGAAGGTATGCCTGTACCACTATGCATAAAAAACAGGTTCATAAAGACATGGTTTGACAAGTTTGGTGTTGAGAAACTTGTGTATTGTACAGAGCCTTGACCTCCAACCTACTGAACACCTACAGGATGAATTAGAATGCCGATTGTAAGCCAGGTCTTCTTGTCCAACATAGGAAGAAAGTCCCACCGATATAGTCAAAATCTTGTAGAAAACCTTCCCAGAGAGTGGAGACTCTTATAGCTAGAATTCCATATCCTAGAAGCTCATATATGTGTCATAGTCAGTTGTCCACAAATTTTTAGCCATATAATGTATTTTGAGACCAGATATATTCATTATTAGCAGAATACCCGCGCTTCGCAGCGAAGTAGTGTGTTAAAGAAGTTATGAAAAAGAAAAGGAAACATTTTAAAAATAACATAAGATGATTGTTAATGTAATTGTTTTGTCATTGATATGAGTGTTGTTGTCATATATCTATCTATCTATCTATCTATCTATATATATATATATATATAGCAAAATACCCGTGCTTGGCAGCGGAGAAGTAAAATGAATAGGAAACATTTTAATAATAACGTAACATGATTGACAATGTAATTGTTTTGTCATTGTCATGAGTGTTACTGGCATATATATATATAAACTGCTCAAAAAAATTAAAGGAACACTTTGAAAACACATCAGATCTCAATGGGAAAAAGAAATCCTCCTGGATATCTATACTGATATAGACTGGGTAATGTGTTAGGAACGAAAGGATGCCACATCGTTTGATGGAAATGAAAATGATCAACCTACAGAGCCCTGAATTCAAAGACCAAAAATCAGAGTGAAAAATTATGTGGCAGGCTAGTCCATTTTGCCAAAATTTAATTGCAGCAACTCAGAATTGTATGCAGCACTTTGTATGGCCCCTGTGTTCTTGTATACATGCCTGACAACATCGGTGCATGCTTCTAATGAGATGACAGATGGTGTTGTGGGGGATCTCCTCCCAGATCTGGACCAGGGCATCACTGAGCTCCTGGACAGTCTGAGGTGCAACCTGGTGGCATTGGATGGACCAAAACATACTGTCCCAGAGGTGTTCTATTGGATTTAGGTCAGGAAAGTGTGGTGGCCAGTCAATGGTATCAATTCCTTCATCCTCCAGGAACTGCCTGCATACTCTCACCACATGAGGCCAGGAATTGTCGTGCACCAGGAGCCACTGTACCAGCATAGGGTCTGACAATGCGTCCAAGGATTTCATCCTGATACCTAATGGCAGCCAAGGTGCCTTTGTCAAGCCTGTAGCGGTCTGTGTGTTCCTCCATGGATATGCCTCCCCAGACAATCATTAACCCACCACCAAACTGCTCATGCTGAATGATGTTACAGGCAGCATAATGTTCTCCATGGCTTCTCCAGACCCTTTCACTTCTGTCACGTGCTCAGGGTGAACCTGCTCTCATCTGTAAAGCACAGGGCACCAGTGGTGCATCTGCCAATTCTGGTATTCTATGGCGAATGCCAATCAAGCTGCATGCTGCTGGGCAGTGAGCTCAGGGCCCATTAGAGGACATGGGGCCCTTGGGTCACCCTCATGAAGTCTTTCTGGTTGTTTGGTCAGAGACATTCACACCAGTGGCCTGCTGGAGGTCATTTTGTAGGGCTCTGGCAGTGCTCATCCTGTTCCTCCTTGCCCAAAGGAGCAGATACTGGTCCTGCTGATGGGTTATGGACCTTCTATGGCCCTCTCCAGCTCTCCTAGAGTAACTGCTTGTCTCCTAGAATCTCCTCCATGCCATTGAAACTGTGCAGGGAGACACAGCAAACCTTCTGGCAATGTCAAGTATTGATGTGCCATCCTGGAGAAGTTGGACTACCTGTGCAACCTCTGTAGGGTCCAGGTATCGCCTCATGCTACCAGTAGTGACACTGACTGTAGCCAAATGCAAAACTAGTGAAGAAACAGTCAGAAAAGATGAGGAGGGAAAAATGTCAGTGGCCTCCACCTGTTAAACCATTCCTGTTTTGGGGGTCATCTCATTGTTGCCCCTCTAGTGCATCTGTTGTTAATTTCATTAACACCACAGCAGCTGAAACTGATTAACAACCCCCTCTGCTACTTAACTGACCAGATTAATATCCCATAAGTTTCATTGACTTTATGCTATATTCTGATTAAAAAGTGTTCCTTTAATTCTTTTGAGCAGCATATATATATATACACACAGACACACACACACACACATATATAAACATATATATACATACATATCTACATATATACTGTATATACACATATACCTGTATATATATATACAAATCTACATATATATATCTACATATATATATTAGGGGTGGGACTCGATTAAAAAAATTAATCCAATTAATTAGAGGCTGTGTAAGAATTAATGTTGATTAATCATATGTAATCTCACACGTAAATTTGACCTAAATCGCAATTTTTTTTTTTAAATTAAAAGGGTTTTAGTGGGCGACAGAATCAAATAATAGACATGGACATGAATATTGTAAACTGAAGCTGTTTTCATTTCTGAAAAAAAAAATGCTTTTAAACTGCATTTGAATTCAAAACAGAAACAAAAATACCATCCCTGGTTAAAATTGGGCAGACTTAAAAATAAAGTGGTAGTTTAAGTACTTTAAGTACATTTTCAGAATGGCATTGTCTTTAAATAATAATAACCAAAATTTCAACATAAAGTGCAGTTTTTCTTCTTAAAAAAATAAGTCAGAAACATAAAAGGTAATTTGACCAACTTAATCTTTAAACTCTGAGTAACCTCAGCCAAAATTATTTTGTACATTAGGCTAAAAAAGTGTGATCATTGAACATTTTGTAATTAGATGTAATTAGAATTACTAACGGTCACGGAAGTCCAATGATCCCCAGTAAGAGCCACAAAGTCCGCTTTCTGTAATGCATCTAATTTTGCTTGCTTTTCAGTGTGCACAAAACCATGTCTTTTGAAATTAAATTTTCCTCCTATCAGTTGTAGGAACGCGCTTTATTCCGACTGTAACATTTTTGTAGCTGTGATGTGTGCATCAGTGTAATCGATGTACCAGGAAATCATGCATTGACAGAAGTTCCCCTTTGCTTGGAATTGAAAGTGTGATTAAATGCGTTATTTTTTTTAACGTGTTTTGGAGTACATGCATCGAAGCTTCTCAGCTGTGCTTGTGCTAAGAAAAGGAAAGATTTTAAAAATAACATAACATGATTCTGCGTTAACCGCATATTTTTTCATACGTCCCAAACCAAGGAGATGCGAGGGTAAAATGAATCGGGAAGCGCGCGTACATACTCATACTCATACTTCAGGGAATCGAACCTCGGATGTCAGCGCTAGAGGCGAAGCTTCTACAATTGCGCCACGGTGTGTGGCTTGTCTATTTGAAAGTATGTAGATCGGGGTATATATAAATATTAGCAGAGGAGAAGTAGTTTGTTAAAGAAGTTATGAAAAAGAAAAGGGAACATTTTAAAAATAACGTAACATGATTGTCAATATACAGTAATTGTTTTGTGAGTGTTATTGAGTGTTGCTGTCATCAAGGATTTGATTATCATTATTTCTTTCAATCAGGGTCGTATTTGTACGATGTGTTGTGTTCAAGTTACATTCCGTGTTTGTCAATCGTTGTAAAGATAAGAGGTTTCATTCATCGATTCGTTTCTTACTGCATCAATAAACAGCTCGTCTTCCTCTTTATCTGAGATGTGACACACTGCATGCACGGGGTTTTTTTTACAGTCTTCCTTTAGCGGGGCATTGACTTTTTCCACCGTGTGCTTTGTTTCCGCAGTAGCTGCACTTATGAATATGCTTGTATGTATCAGACGCTTCATATTTTTTTGCTGCCTTCTCAATTGTGTAATTCGGTTTTTGTTCAGCACTATTTGCAACTGTTGCTTTTTGTCTGTGCACTGCGTCAGTTCACGTGAGCCGCTTGGTGTTCATGCATTGAAGGTTCCCAGCTGTGCTGGTGCCATCTCGTGTGATGTTAACGCAGACCTGGCACAAAAGTTTCTCTCGCAGTTACACTGAGTTTTTGCCAAACACCACCCTGACCATCTCATCTTCCTCTGCATAAGCACAGTCCTTCACCCGTGAATATTTAGTGGCAGTGTTTCTATTGGATTGCCGCTGACAGACGGCCTTATATGGGCAGGCACTAAATTACAAACGCCAGCGGCAGCCTGTCTATGAACTTAATTTAAACTTTAGGTTTACACGTGCTTTGTTTCCGAAGTAGCAGCACTCATGAATATGGTTGTATATGTCAGTCGCTCGCTTCTTATTGTTTCGCTGCCTTCTCAATTATATAATGCATGTTTTGTTCAGCGCTTTTTTGAGGTCTTCCTGGTTTTCTACGCACTGCGTTGATAGTCAGTTCACGCGATTACGTGGGAGGCGTGATAATGTCACACAAAACTCCGCCCCCCACGGCCATTCAGCTCAACTCCATTACAGTATATGGAGAAAAATAGCTTCCAGTTATGACCATTACGCATAGAATTTCGAAATGAAACCTGCCCAACTTTTGTAAGTAAGCTTTAAGGAATGAGCCTGCCAAATTTCAGCCTTCTACCTACACGGGAAGTTGGAGAATTAGTGATGAGTCAGTGAGTCAGTCAGTCAGTCAGTCAGTGAGGGCTTTGCCTTTTATTAGTATAGATTCACTAGAGTCTCTGAAGCCTATGAAAAAAACTTGTAATTCTGGGCCACCTTAAATTCCTTTGCACCTCTCCTCATCAGCGTCTTTTGTTTTGCAAATGTGTTGATCAATCTGCACAAGCAGCAAGCAGCCTGCTATCCCATCCCCCACCCATGCAGAGCTGAAGTCAGTCCCATGGTATGAGGTGTCTGGAGTGGTACTGGGTAAATATGCATATTTTTTTCCACTTTGATTATATTCTGTTACGGCCTACCAAAATGTCTAGGGATATATAAATAGGCTGCACCCAACTTCAAAGTTTACAGCTAGATACATACTATCCACACTTATCACTTAGATGGCTGGCTTATAATTACATTTCTTTAATAAACAAGAAACAAAACCCAAAAGCCAGACAATCCAACCCTAACTCTCCATACCTTGCTCTGTCCTTTTCCTCTCTCACACACACATTTTCTCTGACCTAAAACACAACGAAGCTTCATTTATAAACCTACACCCCACCCACAACCCAGGTGAGTCATTAATAAGAAACTTAACTGAGTAATTAGGGCAGGACTCAATTAAATTAAACAAAAAATTAGAGTTAAAAAAAACAAAAGTCTAGAGTAGGTTGTAACATTCTTGAATAAAAACCCACGTGTTTATTTGATATTTGAACTAAAGTCTACACACATCACACACTTCACGTCATTATTAGTATAACATTGAAAAGTTTCTGCTTTAGGTATGTGTTCAGCATTTCTTGCCTTGCTTTTCCTTTCATTCTACATTTACACAGATCATTGTAGACACGTAACACACATGAAATGCATGTGTTCCAAATAACAGTATATTATTTACCCTATACAACTCCAGGCAACTCATACCACCAGAGACTTAAGCTAGGAGAAGTTTGCAACTGACTTGAGCGTTATCTTGGGTTGGAGATGGGATAGCAGGCTGCTTATGCTGATCGACATATTTGCAAAACAAAAGATGCTGATGAGCGGAGGTGCTTAGCAATTTAATGTTAATATTCTTAAAAATAACTGAAGTTTTGTCGAATTCAGATTTCTGTAACTTGTACTCTGTATGGAACCAGATATTTGATTCAACATGCAAAAGAATAGGGAAAGAGCATATTTATTTTTAAGAGGTAATTTTTTTCATTCCTAATTATTACTATATTTGTGTAGACATACTTCTTTTTGTGCCACAAAACAGCATATACAGGACTACTTGACAGTCTTGTGAAGTTATTTTCTAGCTTTTCTTTTATGTACTCATTTATGGTTTTAATTTCAGAATGGGACAGAACATAAGTCTTTGTTTAGGTAAAACAGACCCTGGTAACAAATCAGATAACCTTTAAAAAAATCTACTTCCTCATGACTTAAACCTCTAAGTGTAGTGATTCAGCAATATAATATGGCAAAAAGGGTAAACAGGCCTTAAAACAAGAAGAACCAGGACTTCACTTGTCTGTCAGTCCTCACTCAAGGCAGCTTGGGCCAAAATTAAAAAGCATGCTTCAAGGCCTGTGTTTGCCCAAAAATTTTGCTCAAACTTTTAAAATGTCAAATTATTTTAAATGCTCACAGATTCCTTTTAAGAGAGAGAGTAACTGCAAATCTTAGAATTAAATGAAAAAACAACATAATTCTCCTTAATAATTAATGAATTTATTAAATAACAGAAAAGAAGCACAAAAATGGTAAGACACAGAAAGATGCAAAAATAAGGCAAAAACTTATATCTTAAAAGGCATTCCAAGGCAAGTAAATCTAAAGCAATACTATCCAGTAATCAGTAAACAAGAGCAAAAATGTCCACAAAACCAGAAAATCAGAACAGAACTCACAAAGACAAACTGCAAACCACCACTCTTTATAAACCTTTGAAGAATCTGCTCCTTGGTCTGAAATATAAAGGCTGAGGGTGCTCCCTCAACAGTGACTTCATAGTGGCCCCCACTCTTGGAGTTTCACCTATAAAACACAAGAACCATAACCATAAAACAAATATTAACAGTTCTTGCAAACACAATATTTAAACAATACAGTATTAAAGAAAAACATAATTTTGCATAAAGACAAAACAAAACCAAAACTGAATTCATAACTAGAGGTGGAAACTTAAAATGACAAAAGTATTAAATAAACAAGTAATAAACTTAAGGCAAGTCCTTATGTTGAATCACAACACTTAATGTTCTAAATACATTTGGATTATGTTTCTTTTATCCAGGCTAATCCAAAATAAGTTGAGAAATGAAGCTTTTTATCATAAAGAACAACTTTTTTATGTTGTTCCTGAACTGATATTAAAATATCCCATTCCAAATGGGGTGATCATCTATTAAGAGCAACTATGATTTTTCCATCCATCCATCCATCCATCCTCTTCCGCTTATCCGACGTCGGGTCGCAGGGGCAGCAGCTTAAGCAGAGAGGCCCAGACTTCCCTCTCCCCGGCCACTTCTTCCAGCTCTTCCGGGAGAATCCCAAGGCGTTCCCAAGCCAGCCGGAAAACATAGTCCCTCCAGCGTGTCCTGGGTCTTCCCGGGGCCTCCTCCCGTTGGACGTGCCGAACACCTCACCAGGGGGCGGCCCAGGAGGCATCCTGATCAGATGCCCGAGCCACCTCATCTGACTCCTCTCGATGCGGAGGAGCAGCGGCTCTACTCTGAGCCCCTCCCGGATGACTGAGCTTCTCACTCTATCTTTAAGGGAAAGCCCAGACACCCTGCGGAGGAAACTCATTTCAGCCGCTTGTATTCGCGATCTCGTTCTTTCGGTCACTACCCATAGCTCATGACCATAGGTGAGGGTAGGAGGTAGATCGACTGGTAAATTGAGAGCTTTGCCTTACGGCTCAGCTCCTTTTTCACCACGACAGACCGATGCAGAGCCCGCATCACTGCGGATGCCGCACGATCCGCCTGTCGATCTCACGCTCCATTCTTCCCTCACTCGTGAACAAGACCCCAAGATACTTGAACTCCTCCACTTGGGGCAGGATCTCTCCCCAACCCTGAGAGGGCACTCCACCCTTTTCCGGCTGAGGACCATGCTCTCGGATTTGGAGGTGCTGATTCTCATCCCAGCCGCTTCACACTCAGCTGCGAACCGATCCAGAGAGCTGAAGATCACGGCCTGATGAAGCAAACAGGACAACATCATCTGCAAAAGCAGTGACCCAATCCTGAGTCCACCAAACACCCCTTCAACACCCTGGCTGCACCTAGAAATTCTGTCCATAAAAGTTATGAACAGAATCGGTGACAAAGGGCAGCCCTGGCGGAGTCCAACTCTCACTGGAAACGGGCTCGACTTACTGCCGGCAATGCGGACCAAGCTCTGACACCGGTTGTACAGAGACCGAACAGCTCTTATCAGGGGTCCGTACCCCATACTCCCGGAGCACCCCCCACAGGATTCCCTGAGGGACACGGTCGAATGCCTTTTCCAAGTCCACAAAACACATGTAGACTGGTCGGGCAAACTCCCATGCACCCTCCAGGACTCTGCTAAGGGTGAAGAGCTGGTCCACTGTTCGCGACCAGGACGAAAACCACACTGTTCCTCCTGAATCCGAGGTTCGACTATCCGACGGACCCTCCTCTCCAGAACCCCCGAATAGACTTTTCCAGGGAGGCTGAGGAGTGTGATCCCTCTATAGTTGGAACACACCCTCCGGTCCCCTTTTAAAGAGGGGACCACCACCCCGGTCTGCCAATCCAGAGGCACTGTCCCGATGTCCATGCGATGTTGCAGAGGCGTGTCAACCAAGACAGTCCTACAACATCCAGAGCCTTAAGGAACTCCGGCGTATCTCATCCACCCGGGGCCCTGCCACCAAGGAGTTTTTTGACCACCTCGGTGACTTCAGTCCCAGAGATGGGAGAGCCCACCTCAGAGTCCCCAGGCTCTGCTTCCTCATTGGAAGGCATGTTAGTGGGATTGAGGAGGTCTTCGAAGTACTCCCCCCACCGACCCTAGCGTCGAAGTCGAGGTCAGCAGCGCACCATCCCCACCATATACGGTGTTGACACTGCACTGCTTTCCCCTCCTGAGACGCCGGACGGTGGACCAGAATCTCCTCGAAGCCGTCCAAAGTCGTTCTCCATGGCCTCTCCAAACTCCTCCCATGCCCAGTTTTGCCTCAGCAACAACCGAAGCCGTTCGCTTGGCCTGCCGGTACCTATCAGCTGCCTCCAGAGACCCACAGGACAAAAAAGTCCTATAGGACTCCTTCTTCAGCTTGATGGCATCCCTCACGCGGTGTCCACCAACGGGTTGGGGATTGCCGCCACGACAGGCACCGACCACCTTGCGGCCACAGCTCCGGTCAGCCCCTCAACAATAGAGGCACGGAACATGGCCCATTCGGACTCAATGTCCCCACCTCCCTCGGGGCGTGGTTGAAGTTCTGCGGAGGTGGGAGTTGAAGCTACTTCTGACAGGGGACTCTGCCAGCCGTTCCCAGCAGACCCTCACAACACGTTTGGGCCTACCAGGTCTGACCGGCATCTTCCCCCACCATCGAAGCCAACTCACCACCAGGTGGTGATCAGTTGACAGCTCCGCCCCTCTCTTCACCCGAGTGTCCAAGACATATGGCCGCAAGTCCGACGACACGACCACAAAGTCGATCATCGACCTGAGGCCTAGGGTGTCCTGGTGCCAAGTGCACATATGAACACCCTTATGCTTGAACATGGTGTTCGTTATGGACAATCCGTGGCGAGCACAGAAGTCCAATAACAAAACACGCTCGGGTTCAGATCGGGGGGGCCATTCCTCCCAATCACGCCCTTCCAGGTCTCACTGTCATTGCCCACGTGAGCATTGAAGTCTCCCAGCAAAACGAGGGAATCCCAGAAGGTATGCCCTCTAGCAACCCTCCAGAGACTCCAAAAGGGTGGATACTCCAAACTGCTGTTGGTGCATACGCACAAACAACAGTCAGGACCCTTCCCCCCACCCGAAGGCGGAGGGAGGCCACCCTCTCGTCCACCGGGGTAAACCCCAATGCACAGGCTCCAGTGGGGGCAATAAGTATGCCCACACCTGCTCGGCCTCTCACGGGGCAACTCCAGAGTGGTAGAGAGTCCAGCCCCTCTCAAGGAGATTGGTTCCAGAGTCCAAGCTGTGCGTCGAGGTGAGTCCGACTATATCTAGCCGGAACCTCTCGACCTCGCACTAGCTCAGGCTCCTTCCCTTCAGAGAGGTGACATTCCACGTCCCAAGAGCCAGTTTCTGTAGCCGAGGATCAGACCGCCAAGGTCCCGCCGCCACCACCCAACTCACACTGCACCCAACCTCCTTGGCCCCTCCCATAGGTGGTGAGCCCATGGGGTGGAGGACCCACGTTACCTCTTCGGGCTGTGCCCGCCGAGCCCCATGGGTGCAGGCCCGGCCACCAGGCGCTCGCCATCGAGCCCCACCTCCAGGCCTGGCTCCAGAGGGGGCCCCGGTGACCGCGTCCGGCAAGGGAAAACGTCGTCCAAGGTTTTTATTCTTCATCAGAGGTTTATTGAACCGCTCTTTGTCTCATCCCTCACCTAGGACCAGTTTGCCCTGGGTGGCCCTACCAGGGGCATAAAGCCACGGACAACATAGCTCCTAGGATCATTGGGACACGCAAACCCCTCCACCACGATAAGGTGACGGTTCAAGGAGGGGAACTATGATTTTTGTTTGAGGGATATGTAGGTAATATTTAGTTGGCTTATTAATTCTATGTTTATGTATTTCTCTACTGCCACTGAATCAATAACACCAGAGAAAGCTATGGACCCAGTCTTGATTAGAATTTGAAAGCTACAACAATTTTAGGGTTTATTTGTCATTTTTCCATGTAACTTATACAAGAAGTTACCATGAGACCAGAACCACCAGAGTAAAAATATAATCACTGTTGAAGTCATCTTTTACGTTCTAGTGAGCTAATATTTGCTTTATGCAATTCCATGATGACAACAGATTATTTGGACTCTCTAGCAGGTTTGAGCACATGAGTTTTAGATGATTTTTTTCTGTAATTTTCAATTGTTTAATCTATTACTGGTTTCGTTATCCTAGATAATTTATTTCATGTAATAGCTGTATGGGTCTAATAACTGGAAGATTCATCTTTTATTTCATTACAGAGATTCTTTTATAAAACGTCTCCAAACTTAACTCTTCCCTTTTTTGAATAATTTATTTTTCTGCTTTGCTTTTTTTCTTTTTCAACTAGTTGTCAAAGGACACCATCTAGGGTTGCATCCTTTCATTCAATGCTGCCATGGTTCTGTCTTGCCAATAAGGTTTGAAAATGGATAGATAGTTATACTGTATATAGTTATGTATTATCTTAAACACACTATTTTGATTATATATGCTGTTATTGAGTAGTCATGCGGTATGTTTCATTGTTTAAAGTTAATTTCTTGCAAGTTTCTTTTCGTACACCTATGATCTCTAAGTCAGTGTTTGGGAAAAGTGTCTACTGAAAATGGAAATGTCAAAAAATGATCTGTGCTGATTTGCTTTTGACAATATGTGAAGTGTTTATAACCATCTTGCCCGTAATGACAGCATATAAAAATAAAATCAATTTAATATTTCAAATTCTAATATTTTGACTGTAAGAAAATGAATGATTGAAATGATACAGTGATTACATAATCAACAAATATACTGCAATGACTAAAACTGTGGGAAGTGATAACAATTTTAAATTTGCATAAGCTCTCCATCTGGTTATTATAAACAGTAACATTTTTCAAAGCTCAATTGTTAAATTAAATTCAGAAAACTTTTAAATCTAACATACAGTCTAGCCCATGGTTAACTTTGCTTACCTCTTTGTTTCAGAGATCATAAGGTTGCATTTTGCATAAGAAAACTCCCAGACTTCTTTCTCATTGATTATGATTGTCATTGTTTTTGCAAAATTCCCATCAATGCTATCTAAGTAGGTGGAGCCTCTCCCAAAAGAAAGAAACACAAAGAAGAGAGAGACTCTGAACTGAATGTCTCCTCATCAACAAGCATAGTACCAGGCAGTTTAGAGTAATTTATTAATTTATAAGTACAGTGTAGGAGTGTATGAGGAAATCAATTAGGAAAAGCAAGGCAAATTAATGTACTGTATATATTGCACATTTTAAACACAAAGGCAATCCAAAGTACTTTACAGAATCAAATAGTAAAAATAAAAGTATCAAGTTTAAATTAAAGGAATATAAGATAAGCAAAATTAATATGTTGTAAAAAAAAAAGTAAATAGACTTTAAGCACAATACTTGGCCTATTTTTTGGCCCTAAGTTACTTTAATGGTTGTATACAAGCGGCAGTACTTAATCCTGTAACTACAATCGGAATGAGAGGATCAGGTTATATCAGGATCAGGATCATAATATATATATGTATGTGTGTGTATATTGTAAATACATATATTGACCACCATGGACACACAGCCTTCCCAAACACCCAACACAGCAGACACAGGCACAAGTGCAGCATGATACAAGGCTCTGTTTACAGGTGGGTAATACTTTACCTTCGGTCCCCACCACCAATGCACAGAACACAGCACAATCCAGCATCTTTCTTCTCTGTCTGTCTCTCTCTCTTTCTGCCTCCATGCCTCCTGGCAAGCTTTGTCCTCTTTTACTGTCTTTGGCTTCCCAACTAACGTGAGGTGGCTCCTTTTATAGAGCACCTGGAAGTGCCACAGGTGTCATGAGATTTCCTTCCAGGCTTACTTCTTAGTGTGGCGTCACCACTGCTGAAGATGGCTCAGCTGTTCCTCATGCGCCCCCTAGCGTTGATCACAGGCCCCAGCAGGGTTGACCTTCCATGCTGCAAACCCATGACACTATAAGAAGCCAAGGGGTCAGTCATCCCAGCCGAGTAAGAATGCCAGCTGTCCGTCACAATATATATATACAGTGGAACCTCTAGATACGATCACCTCTGTATACGAGAAATTCAAGATAAGAGGAAAATATGAGCGAAAAATTCGGATCTAAATACGAGCATTGAGCCAGGCTGTGGTTATGCATGACGCGTTTCCCGATCCGCCTCGACTCGGGGATTCACCCAAGCTGACGCCGCCAGCCCGTCTGCTCACTCAGTGTTCCTTGTTCTCCCGTGAAGCGGAGGATCTACGCTTGTGCGCCAGGATTTCATTGTTTCGCTGTAGCAGTTCGCTGTATAAGCGCATCCAAAAATATCGCGGACATGCAGACGGAGAATAGGAGACGATTGCCCTCAAGAGGAGAGAGAGAGATACAGTAGATAGATAGATAGATAGATAGATAAGGAGAGAGAGAGAGAGGTGCGAGCGAGCGAGGAGAGATAAGGAGAGAGAGGTGCGTGCGCGAGCGAGAGAGATAAGGAGAGAGAGAGGCGCGCGCGAGCGAGAGAGACAAGGAGAGAGAGAGAGAGACGCGTGCGCAAGCGAGAGAGATAAGGAGAGAGAGATACGCACGAGAGAGAAGAACCATCAGCTCAGTTATGCTCACATGACGCTCAGCAAAGTGTATCCATACTATTGTATTGCAAGACATCGCTCGTTTTATCAAGTCAAAATTAATTAAAAAATTTAGCTCTTCTTGCAAAACACTCTTAAACCAAGTTACTTGCAAACCGAGGTTCCACTTGTATATATTATTTATCAGTGTTATCTGTTCGGAAAATTGATTTTTATGTTGATATTTTTGGGGGTGCGGAACAGATTAACTGGATTTCCATTATTTCAATGGGGAAGTTTGTTCTAGATAACGAGAAATTCGCTATACAAGCTTAGTGCTGGAACGAATTAAACTCGTATCTCGAGGTTCCACTGTATATATATATATTGTGAGCTGGAGGGCTGATCGCACCCCAAATAGATACAGACGCCCCTGGGAAAACCACAAACCCTGAAACACTGACTACCCTAACATTGCTCCTTATCCTTGCACTATAACGCGTAATACAAGCCTTGCGCGGTACTCCGCCGACTTATTAGCCTTCCGCAGCGCCTGTCAGATTTGGAATTGATTTGACTGTTTGCTTTTATCTCTCTCTGCTCCTAGCGGAACTGTCATCTCTGACTTGTCATGGAGCACGTTTGAGCTCATGTGTTTATGTGTTTGAATAAAATCCTTCTTGTTTCTACGACCTCCTGTGTCTCTGTGCAAATCTGTGACCCAAGCGTGACAAGTGGTACCAGGAGTGGGTGCACAGATGGATGCCGCCGAAGACTTATTTCAGAGGTCTAAAACTTATGCACTTAAAGACTGGAAACTAAACATGGATGACCCAATCCGTGTGCAAATTCAAGATTTGATACATAAAGTGCACTGCTGGTTTAAAGGAGACTTGATGGAAACAGTTGTCGTGAATATATTACTGGCCGGCATACCTGAAGTTCTTCGAGATGAATTTCAACGTCATGATATTAAATCATTAATGATTATGTCCAGACGATTAGAGGGTTCACAGTCCGCTTGGAGAAAGAGCGTGGATTTCGTGCTGCTTTGCAACCTGTGAACGAACGTCCAGGACATTCTCGTCGCTTCGATCGACAAGCTGCAGGACCTAAAAATCTAATGGGGTCAGGTAGGACCCCGGGAAATCCAGTCAGTAGATGAGACGCCTGTTTCTGAGGAGACAGCGGCAACAGCGGGCCGAGGAAACCGTGGACACTACAGAGCACGTCGACGTGGACGTCGCAGAGGATATTTCGGAAGAGGAGCTGACTGTAGATGTTTCCGGTGTGATCAGCTCGGCCATTTGGCAAGTGAATGTCGCTTGTCTCCAGCTCATTCAATGGAGATTGGACTGGCCGAGGTTTGTTGCTCAACTATTACATATCCTTCGGATGGAAAAGATGGCTTGTTGATCCCGGTGAAAATGGGGGGCAGAGAAATCTCAGCATTGTTAGACTCGGAAGTGACCTTTGTATTGTGAGACGAGACTGTCTTAATGAACAATGCCTTAGAAACTGTGAGACTGTAAAAATACGCTGTGTACATGGTGATGTTAAAGATTATCAGACTTTACTTCTTCCTTTAACTTATAGGGGTCGCCACTTTAAGGTTTGGTCTGCCATTTCAGACTCGTGCCCTTGGCCATTACTCATAGGACGGAGAAATGCCCTTTTTCCGAAACTGATTAATAAATGTAAGGGACCAGTAGTCCAGTCCACTAATGAACTTAGTGGGGGGGGAGAAGAAGAAAACCAAGATGAAGAACTGGTAGTGGCCGGGGAAAATCTAGAGCCCAACTTAAATATTGAACCCGATCTCTCTAGCGAGATGGAGGAGGTCACCCCCGACAATCTTCCAGAATGGGCTGGTTCTTCTACATCTTCCCAGATTGCAAACGCCTCCGAACACAAACCGAAAGCAACTAACAATCAGATTTTGTGCGTTTGCAGCATACTGATAGCTCATTAGAATATGCATTTAAACAGGCTCGTCCTGCTAATGACTCTTATTACCAAGAGCGTAATTCCGGGGGTGTGAAAGCCCCACACTTTATAGAAAGGACGGTTGCCTTTTCAGAGTGATCTCAGATCATTTGGAGGGGGAATTTATTGAACAACTGGTGGTACCTGAAGCACATAGGGAAACTGTTTTGCATCTGGCACATTCACACATCTTGGGGGGGCACCTCGGTGCCGACAAGACTAGAGACCGGTTATTAAAACGATTTTATTGGATTAATATGGGAAAAGATGTTGAACGGTTTTGTACTTCATGTCTAGACTGCCAGATCGTCTCTGCTTATAAGCCTCCTTGGGCTCCCCTTTGGCCTATGCCCATATTGGAAGTTCCCTTTCAGCGTGTGGGATTAGATATTGTGGGACCTTTACCTAAGACTAAGGATGGGTACCAATATTTGCTGGTGTTGGTTGATTATGTGACACGATATCCAGAAATGATTGCGCTGAAAAAGGCCAGCTCTTCGACTGTAGCCAAAGCACTATGTGATACTTTTACTCGTATTGGTATCCCTAGAGAAATCTTAACTGATCAAGGCACACCTTTCACTTCTCGCGTGATGAAACAATTGTGTGACAGCTTAATGAAGTACTGGAATTATCCGTACCGAGAGACATAAGGGAATTGCAAAAATCAGTTGAGTAAAGGTGAGAAGGTAGAGAATCTGGGGGTTGTGTGAAATTATTAAGCAGTGAAAACAATGACTTGGCGTTGCCTTCATTGGAAGAAATAATGTATTTAGATTTAGTTTGGGCAATACAGTCCTTGTAATAAAGTATATGGTTTTTGTACATCTCTTTTTGAACAGAGTCCAGTTTTTTTTATAAAATCGTTCAAGTTGCCGGCCTTTGGCTTTCAAAAGCTGAAGTTCAGGCGTGAACCAGGGAGCAAAAGAGGAGAAAGAAACAGATCTAGTTTTTAATGGAGAGAGAGAGTTAAGAATACCATTAAGTCCAGTGTTATAGTGTGACACCAGTTCTTCAGGAGTGGATAAATTATGAATATCCATAAAGGATTCAATACTAGTGGAAAGAGAGTTAATAGTCTTAATATTATGGAAAGACATGAGACAGGAAATCTTAATATTGCAAAGTGCAAGTTTAACTCGGGCGGCACGGTGGCGCAGTGGTAGCGCTGCTGCCTCGCAGTTAGGAGACCCGGGTTCGCTTCCAGGGACCTCTCTGCGTGGAGTTTGCATGTTCTCCCCGTGTCTGCGTGGGTTTCCTCCGGGCGCTCCGGTTCCTCCCGCAATCCAAAGACATGCAGGTTAGGTGGATTGGCGATTCTAAATTGGCCCTAGTGTGTGCTTGGTGTGTGGGTGTGTTTGTGTGTGTCCTGTGGTGGGTTGGCACCCTGCCCAGGATTGGTTCCTGCCTTGTGCCCTGTGTTGGCTGGGATTGGCTCCAGCAGACCCCCGTGACCCTGTATTCGGATTCAGCGGGTTAGAAAATGGATGGATGGATGGAAGTTTAACTCTGAATGAAATAAGAAAACAATCAGTTATGGGGAGTTCATCTGCAGTACAATCAAGCAGGGTAACTCCAGTACAAAAAATCAAGTCCAAGATATGTCCTTTGGAATGAGTGGGAACATCAGTATGCTGCTGGAATCCAAAACTCTCAAGGCAGGATGTAAAGTCTCTAGTAATAGGGACATTGATATTATCCATATGTACGAGTGAAATCCCCCAGAAGTATTATGTTTGATGAAACAGTAGATAAGTGTGTAAGAAAAACAGCAAAGTCGTTCAGAAAGTCATTATTTGATTTAGGGGGCTGGTAAACAGTTGCAATGATAGTAGGAATAGGTCCAGTTAATTGACACACAAGAGATTCGAAAGAACAGAAGGCAGGAAGAGACAACGGCAGGTCTTTCCACTTCCCATGATACATTATCACGAGACCTCCTCCCCAGCCAGAGCCACAGGGTTGAGAGATGTAAACAAACCCCGAGGGGAGTGGATTTGTTAAATTGGGAAAAGTCATGAGGTTGTTGCCATGTCTCAGTTAGACAGAAAAAGTCAAACTTAACATCAGTGAGGAGATCGTGGATGAGATGCCCCTTGCTTGTAAGTGAGCGGATGTTCAACAGACCGAAGTTGACAATGGTGTTATCGCTTTTAGCAATGGTGTTAGCCGACCAGGCTAGGCTGGCAAACACACTGTGGTCAGCAACTGCCTAAGTTACATGGAGAATGTCAAGAACTGGAGCAGATGGAGTTTATTATTTTCAAAGTGTCAGCCTGGAGACTCCGGCGGGACCCATGGTGGATGTATCTCCAACAGGGGAGGAATACGATGTCTGGGTGGAGATACAGCCCAGTCAGCAGAGGCTCGGACAGATGGAAGTGCAGTTGTAGGAGTTCAGCAGCTGAGTACTGAAGCAGGCCCAGCGCAGGTTTGATAGCTAGCGACAGGAGGGACCAAACAAACATGAACCAAATATATATCCTACTAGTCCACATTGTAAATGAACACACAGACAGCTCAGATTTATTGTTGTTCACTGAATTCTAGCAACTGGTGTACTGATGCTCGTGGGCAGTCATGGCTTTGTCTCAAGAGAGGTAAACAAGGATAGCACGCGGTGTTCTAGCATGCAAGTCATATTCCAAACAAAGGTCGTATACCAAGCAAAATTCTTCATGTCCAAACAGGTGTCAAGGATGCCAGGGGCGACAACCCGGCTGGGACGCCTTCAAGGACTGGAAGTGGGCGTGCGCCCATCTGGGATCATGTCGGGGCCGCCATCCTGGTTGCTTTGGGGGCCACAGGTAGAGGGCTTGGAAGCCCAAACCCTGTAGGGACCCGTGGTCACTGCCAGGGGGCCCAATGCCTTGGGGACCCTGGACCTCAGCACTTCCGCCATACCAGGAAGTACTGGGGGGAAGAAGAAGAGGGACACCCGGAGAGCTTCCAGGAGAACAGCTGGCATTTCCGCCACACTGGAACTCATCCGGGAGCATATAAAAGGGGCCGTCTCCCTTCATTCAAGGCTGGAGTCGGGTGGAAGCAGGATGAGGCAGAAGAGAGTGTGAAGGCGGCCCAAAGGAGAAGGCATTGAGTGTTGGCCAGGACTTTGGGGACATTTGGGGGTTTTGTGTGCACTTGATCTTGTTGTATATATTTGTAAATAAACGTGTGGTGGTGGAAAACAACATGTCCGCCTGTCTGTGTCCGGGCTTGGTACACACAGGACATATACCAAGTTGGACATATACCAAGGTACCACTGTATTATTATTATTGTGTGGTATCCATGTCATTTCATTCTAACTTTTTTCCGTATATAACGAATAAAATCTTATAGTTTAAAGCCTTTAAGATTGTTTTAGCTATGGACCCAAACACATACTTCAGCCCAGTTCTTCATAGATCTCCAGTACTCCTTCATCAGATTGTGCCCCACTCTACCTGTTACCTTTGCTAATCTCCTTCTGACTTGAACCTAATTGATTCATTTTACCTCCTTAATCCTTCTGAGAAGGTACTCTTTTATTTCTCTCTGTGTTTTCACACTCAGTCTAGGATGGATTATATTCTTGTCTCTCAGCCACTGGCATCTGCAATCACTGACTCCAGCTTGGGCATGGCCTCCTTGCCAGATCAGTGCTATACTATCTCTTACATGCATCTGCCTTTACACCCTAATTGTGCTATAAGATGGTGCTTTAACATGTGTCTGCTTAAGAGTGTTGATTTTTGTAATAAACTGTCCTCTGTGTTGGGCAGCTTTTTAACCATCAATTCCAACTCTGTCAGTGACTCCATTTAGGTATGGTTGGCTGTTAAAGGTGTCATTACAGATTTCACAATAAATTACTCTGCTGGCTTAGCATGGGAATGCTGCCAAAGATTCATAATTTAGAAGCACAGCTATCTACTCTTCAGCAATAGCTCCCACATGTTATACATCCTGTCCATTAATCAATGATTTCCACTACAAGATCCAGATTACAATACAGTTTATTTTTTTTTTGTATAGCCCAAAATCACACAGGAAGTGCCGCAATGGGCTTTAACAGGCCCTGCCTTTTGACAGCCCCCCAGCCTTGACTCTCTGAGAAGACAAGGAAAAACTCCCAATAAAAACCTTGTAGGAAAATGGAAGAAACCTCGGGAAAGGAAGTTCAAAGAGAGACCCCTTTCCAGGTAGGTTGGGCGTGCAGTAGGTGTCAAAAGTAGGGGGTCAATACAATACAATATACACAACAGAACAATTCCTTAAGACAGCATAATAAAAATTTTAGAATTACGGTTTAACAGTAGATGATATGACATAATTAGGTTTGGATATTTTTAGAGTCCTGGAGACCTCATCCATCTAGCTGCATCTCCATTTGGCCATGCCACGGCTGAAACATTGCTCCGATGAAAGGACCCCTCTTTCCCATGATTCCTGTGATCCTCCATCAGGGATGACTTTACCATAGGCAGGCAAACAACTTGGCAGGTGGGCGTGGCACCAATGGCCACATTTGGGTACCGAGAAAAGAAACAGAATAGGTGAGGGTTAGTATTCAAATATAATTATCATGTTACTTATGTTATAGTGCTAATGACTAACAACAGAGATGCAGTATGTACAGTTAATCAGCAGCTCTAGTCAGGATATGCTAAACTGAAGTAGTGAGTCTTCAGCCGGGATTTAAAGGCTGAGACCGAGGGGGCATCTCTTATGGAAGCAGGAAGACCATTCCACAGTTTAGGGGCCCTGTAACTAAAAGCTCGACCTCCCACTGTTATTTTATTAATCCTTGGAATCCTAAGCAGACCGGCATCTTGAGATCTTAATGTGCTCAGGTTTGTAAGTCATGATAAGTTCAGACAAGTAAGCCGGACCTTGGCCATTTAATGCTTTATATGTTAAAAGGAGGATTTTGAAATCTGCCCTAAATTTAACTGGGAGCCAGTGTAAAGATTTAAGAACTGGGGTTATGTGTTCATATTTTCTTGTTCTTGTAATAATTCTTGCAGCGCATTTTGGATTAACTGGAGGCTGTATAGAGAACAGTTTGAACAGCCAGTGAACACCGCATTGCAGTAGTCAATCCTACTAGAGATAAATGCATGAATTAATTTCTCACAATCCTGTTTATTTAGAAAGCCTTAATTTCCTAATATTTTTAAGATGGAAAAACATGTTTTGGACGACTTTGTAATATGCTTTAAATGACATGCTAGAGTCAAAGATAACTCCTAGATTGCGGGCTGATTCAGTAAAATTAATTGGGATTCCAACTGAGTTAAATGACGACAAAATATTGCTGTGATCAGCGTCATTCCCTCCAACAATTAACATCTCTGTTTTATCTGTATTTAAAGACAAGTAGTTCTCATTCATCCATTCCTTTAATTCACTAACACAACTAATTAAAGACAACATCGGAGAAACTTCATTTGATTTAAATGAAAGGTATAACTGGGTGTCATCTGCATACGAGTGAAAATTAACATTATGTTTCCTAATGAGAGATCCCAGTGGAAGCATGTAAAGTGAAAACAGTAAAGGTCCCAGTACTGAGCCCTGCGGACACCATATTGAACTTCTGTGTATAATGATGGAGTACTGTCAGCACATTTCTGTACATACTGGAATCGATTTGATAAATAAGAACTGAACCAAGCGAGCACGGGCCTGTAAGCCCAACATCGCTTTCTAGCCTGTGCAGTAAAATAGAATGGTCAATGGTGTCAAACGCTGCACTTAAGTCCAACAACATAATTACAGTGGAATTTCCTTCATCAGAGGATATCAGAATGTCATTTACAACCCGTGTTAGTGCCGTTTCTGTACTATGACCAGTGCGAAAGCCAGACTGGAATTTCTCAAATAAATTGTAATGCGTAAGGTGTGACTGAAGCTGACTGGCGACTACTTTTCTAGTATTTTAGAGAGAAATGGTAAATTTGAAATAGGCCTATAGTTATTTAGTATGTGTGGGTCTAGGTCTGACTTTTTAAGTAAAGGTTTAATGACTGACACTTTTAGTGCATCAGGTACTGTGCCATGCAATAATGAACTATTGATAATGTTTAGAATTGGTGCTACAAGAACATCCATTGCACTTTTTACTAGTTTTGTTGGCACTGGATCTAGGGAACAAGTAGTGGGCTTCATTTTAGAAATTAAAGTTAAGACTTCCTGCTCAGTTACAGGATTAAAATTATTAAAGTGCTGAATGCAATGTGAGACAGGGTCTGCTAAGCTAGTATTTGGTTTGTACTGTGATGCTGAGATCTGGGATCTTATATTTTTAATTTTCTCATTGAAGAAGTTCATAAAGTCTATACTGCTAATATCTGTTGGTATTTTGCACTGTTGATCTGAATTCCCATTTGTTAATTTAGCCACTGCTCTAAAAAGTACCCTAGGATTTTTATTATTGCTATCTATTAATGTAGAATAGTATTCTGAGCGAGCTTTAAAGAGGGCTTTTTTTATATTTATTAACACTCTCTGTCCATGCAATTTTAAAGACATGTAGCTTTGTTGTTCTCCATCTGCTCCAGTTTTCGACACTCTAATTTAAGAGCTCGAGTGTTTTCATTAAACCAGGGAGAGTTTCTATGTGCTTTGATCACTTTTGTTTTAGGGAGCCACTGTGTCCAGAGCATCTCTCAAGGTCACATTATAATGTGATATTAGCTGATCTAAATTGTTTTCCACGTTTACATTTGATGTTAACTGATCTAAATGGTTTTCCACAATTACACTCGACTTACTCAAGGTATCTATAAATTTTGAAGCAGAATTACAATCTAGATGTCGCACTGTCTTTGTTTTAATCTGCGAGTGCTGGCATGGGCAGAACTAAATCAAACGTAATTAAGAAGTGATCGGAAATAACTACATTTAATGGAGTAATATTTAAATTTTGAATTTCAACTTTGTAAGTTAAAATTAAATCTAATGTATGGTTATGATTATGAGTTGGACCTTTGACAATCTGACAAAATCCTACTGAATTTAACAAATAAGTAAAACATTTGCTAAAAGTGTCAGTTTCCACATCAATGTGTACATTAAAATCCCCCATCAGAACTACGTGATCATAATTTATTGCCAAATCAGACAGAAGGTTGCTAAATTCAGTCATGAACAATGAATATGGCCCTGGTGGTCTGTAGACTAGCACTATAATTGTGTTGGAATCTGTTTTAATATTTAAAATGAATGCCTCAAAGGATGTAAAGTTGCCTAAATTTTTAGGAGTGATTTGCATTTTGTTACAATGAATTATTCCAAGGCCTCCTCCTCGACCAGAATCTCTAGACTTATGAAGGAACGAGTATCCATCTGGTGACGCCTCAGCTAGGGAACAGTGTCACATTTACTAAGCCAGGTTTCAGTAAGAAGACACAGATCAGATTTTGAACTTAATATTATATCATTTACCAAAACAGCTTTAGTGCCAAGAGAGCGAATGTTCAATAAACAGCATTTAAAACTGCATGGTTCTTTCTGAACTGCTGATATATTTTTTGTTTTAATTTGAATTAAATTTCTATTACAGATGCCCCTGGTGGAGTGTCTTGTTTTATCCCTTGGTCTAATTATACACCTTATTTTTTGGTTATCAATTAATTTATGGTTTGTTTCAAGACTAAATTTACTGGATGCCCCACAACAGGGATTATGGGTAACAGCTTCAGGAAAATAACAGGTGGGATAAACAACAGCCTGTGATTTAAGATCACATGACTGCAGCCTGGATGGTGCTCTAATCAGTCAACCAGGCAGTTTTGCTGCCATATTTTGGGATAATACATAAGATCCCCTCCAGTTAGGATGAAGACCATCTCTTCTGAAAAATCCAGATTAAACTGTGCTGCTGCAAAAGGCAATGTTTGACATTCACCACACCCATGCTAAATATTTCAGGTGCCAAGCTAAGTAAACTGCTAGCACTTTTTCTTGTTGCAAGGCATCTGCATCCTTCTTTGTGAATAAAAGTAATTCAGCCAACACCACCACCCATTAAAAATTAATATAATTATTTTAACCGTTTTACTCAAATGTACTATTTGAAAATTCTTGCTTTTCCTAGGGCAAAATATCCTGCTTTCTTAACAATTTACTTCTTTCCAGATTAAGCAAGCTGGTGGCTGATAGACTTGACTTTCCCATTAAAAAGGCACAGCTGAAAGTTGCCCTGGAGTCAGTGAGAACTGGCAGAGACCCTGGCCCAGCCAAGTTTCCACCTGAGGTTCTATCTACCTTTTGCTGCCACATTGAAATGATAAATCAGCAGATATTAACTACTGCTTTCTTCCAAAACCCCTCAGTAAACTCAGCCTTAATTACTCTCCTTTTAAAAACAGGGCAAAGTCCCTGAGGAGTGTATAACCTCTCTGATAAATGCAGACGCAAAAATAGGTATAGCTGCTGGGAATTTTGTTCAGTGAAGTTTTCCTGGGTGTTTTTGTGTGAATTAGCACTCAAATTGGAAGTTTCCCACCTTAAGAATTCTGGTGGTTATTTTAGTTTATCACCTCATGGTTCAGTTTTGTTTTTATAATATTATTTAGGCTGTTTTCTTTGCCATTTTAATTATTTGTAGCTTGACATGAGCTATTAATCATGCTGCATTGCAATAAAGTTCATTTTGAAGATCATTTTCTCATCTGAGGTCACAGATTCAAATCAAAACCTTTGCATTTCCTGAAACTTTTTTTTTGATGATTTTTCTGGTTAAGAACTTTTGCTCACACATAAAATTTTTATTTATTTTTATTGTGGTGAATGTGAACACATGGTGTTCAGCTGTTAGAAGCTGTAGGGGAACTATAGCTTCCTCTCCTTATTGTGGTTAGTAAGGTGGGAATTTGTTGTCAAACCCTGTATCAAAATCTGCTATTAGTTCCCTGCAACATTGTGAGACTCAGGTATCTGCTTGTATTGCCTCTGGGGCTGCTGAAAATTTCATAATTTTTTCCTTAGTACAGCAATTACAGATTAACTTGGTGCCTTTGAAATTTAAACCTGGAATATTTGCAGTTGATGAGCAACTGATTGGGTCAGAGCTGCTTGATGCCATCACTTTTTTGTGCATATTACTTTTGGGTTTATTTCATGATGAACTTATTAATTTCTTTAATTCAGTCCTCTGCACCTCAAGTAATTTTAAGTTTCCCATGTGCATATAATAAAGACTTTTTTTGGGATCCA